>NW_027472581.1:14980189-16215689 GCF_030347505.1 Rhynchophorus ferrugineus | reverse complement strand
AAACCGCTGTACCGTTAGGATCTGTTTCAATAACTGCCCACTGCCCTGCGGACCACCCGAATACATTGGGTATAGATCAGTGTATTCGTCACCCTGTTTGACAATAAAATGTCTGTCTGTGAGGTATGATATAAGCAGTTGAAAGTGTACGGGGCAAAAGCTTTTTCAATTTGACATGCAGTGGCCTGAAAAATATCGAGAAATGCGGCGGTGCAATATGTTTTATCGTTTAAGTTTTTGTTAATTTGGTTGACTAATCTATGTATTTGTTTCTATGACTAATACTTCTCTTCTCTACGACTATTTTCGGTCTCTTATTGTATAATTTTTCAAAAATTTTGAGATCAGAGATAACAGGCTTGTAGGATGATAACAGGATACGTCTTCTGATTTTTTCCCTGGTTTAAGAATCATAATCATTTGAAGCAATTTCCAAGTGCTATGGATGTAACTAAGTCTTAGCATGGCATTACATATGAATGTTATTAATTTGATGAACTTTCCTTCCGCTTTATCTTTATCATTCCTATTCCTGATTGTTGTTAATTTTAATGGGTGGATTATGTTGCTGAGGTTTTTTAATCTTTTTTGTTACTTTCCAGAGAGAATATTCCGTTGCATCAGTTGGCGTTAATTGTTCTAAATTGTTTTGAATTCCTTGATTTCATTCGTTATTTATTGGTTCTTTAAACTTTCTTGAGGCCTTTTGTTCTTTAATAGATGACAATTATGTTGCGCAGAAAATTCAAAAACATACTGATCTATCAAACATTACTCGTACCATCGAAAGCACTTTTGACACTACTTAATGACTTATGACGACTTATGACGACTTATGACTCTGACACTACTTAATGGTAAGTAGTGTCAGTGTAACTTTTGTTTCATTTTTACTACTAATATTATCTCTGAATAATAGGTCTATTTCTTGCTTCAGATTTTTATTGAATATTCAACGCATTTCTGCCAATACTCTACTGTTTTAATTAACTTTATTAGAAATAAATGTAAATCCAGAACTCATTTTATACAAATAAATACCAGATCCCATATTTTCGTTTCAGTTTTAGATAGTACTCGTAAATATAAATTGATTTATTAAAATTCCTTCCTCCAGTTTCTCTATTCTACTTATCACTCTCCTTTTCCACACGCCCATCTTCAATGCTTTTCTCATCTTTCCAATTTGTGATGCTTTCTTTCCTTCCCCCCTTCCTTTCGCAATTTTGTTCCTTTCCTCTCTCCCTCTATTTCCTTACATAATGTAATGTTTACGGATTTCATAACAATATCAGAATCGTTTGAATATCGTGGTGGCATTGCCTGCGAAGTAAAAAAAGAGACCTATATGTAATTTCACCCTTCTGTTTTGGCTTCTGCGTGAGCTACTATTTGTTCAGCTTTGCTGTATCTTTAAAATCTTTAATTTATGTCAATGGTGTTTTACGTCGATGTAGATTCAACTTGACCAATGTATACTGCTCCGCAGTATTATTTGCACTATAGAAAAGAAATTTTGGTTCACCCTATATAAGAGAATTAACAATATGATAAGAAAATAGGCGCTTAATAATCATCTAACAAAAAATAGTTTACTTTTCATTCCAGAACCTCTAATCACTTAATTTCTTGCCCGATATAATTAGTTAACACAGCCTCCGCTAATAAAATCATTAATTTGACAACGTTTCAGCAAGAACTCTAATCAGGCTCGTGAAACGTTTGTTTCCACATTATATACTGCGCACAAATACCCATCAAAATACCATCCCGTCTGTTGATGGAGACATAACGCCGCGGTCCTCTAGCCGGTCACAAACCCTAATTATTAACCGCTTATGACCCGACCATTAATATCATTCCCGTCGACAACACTGACGACTAAATAAAAAAACTTAATTTTCATACATAATGCGGCATATTTTTAAAAGGGTCGATGATAAATGATTCGTTTTTTTTTGCGTATAAAATGATTTGTTTTATGTTACACCGTTTAGTAACGTATAAGCTTTCTTAGTATGTGGATATTAGACTTTTTTCCACAAAATTGGATCATAAAATATGGAAAATGGTAGGAATAGGACTTACACCATCCGCAATTTCATTAACTACATTATAATCAAAATGAAGGGTAATACTCCAGCGCAATAGTACACAAATATAATCTTGAATATGTCGTTTGGCACTACGCTGATGAAAAAATGATTAGGATAAGTATATAAAACACGACAAGAGACTTAGTCGAAGAACATAGCATCTTAATGAATCTATACGTCGTATAATTTGTTGAACTACAATGCCACAGATTGTGCCTTTATCGTGTGGACGGTCGGAAGGACTCAGGTTGTACTTATCGTACTGCTAATTGCATAGTACATCGACTGTCTTGAAAAACAACTCGACAGCGTTGTACCATATGTTGGACGATAAGCAAACATAACAGGTCAATTGAGAAGTCTCCGGCCTACTATAGTAAAACATATTTTTTGGCAAAATTAGTTTTTTTATTCTATATAATTCCCTTCAAGGGTAATACACTGATTATATCAACCCTCCAACTTTTCGATACCATTTTTGTAATACGATTTTTCCTTTGCTTTAAAATAGGATTCAGCTTCGGCGACCACTTCTTCATTCGACTTCATTTCTTCACTGCGTACATTCTTTTGAGATCTAAGAACAGGAAATAATCGCTAGAGGCCAGATCTGGATAATACGCTAGATGAGGAAGAAATCCGAAGCCCAATTAATGGATTTTCGCCATCGTTTTCACTGACTTATGACAGGGTGTAGTCATAAGTTGTCTTGGTGAAGCAGCATTTGTTTTTTTCAAATGCGATTGTATTTCGGTCATTTCGCCCTTCAAGCGGCCCAATAACTCTACCTAATAGTCGCTGTTGATGGTCCTTCCTTTTACAAAGTAGCCAATGAAAATTATTCCATACGCATCGACAAAATACGGACGCTATAAACTTGCCAGCCGACTTTTGCGTTTTTCCACGTTTTGAAACGGGTTCATCGTATGCAGTCCACTCGGATGACTGTCGATTGGACTTCGGAGTGAAATGATGGAGCCATGTTACATCCACTGTCACATATCAATGCAAAAACTCGGGTTTATTACGCTTGATCATCTTCAAACACTGCTCCAAATCATCAACTCGTCATTGTTTTTGGTCAAAAGTGAGCTCGCGCGGCACCCACTTTACACCGAGCTTTCTCATACCCAAATATTCATAAATGATATGATGTACATGGTCAGTTGATATCTTTAGAGTGTCTGCTATTTCATTCAATTTCAATTTACGGTCATTTAAAATCATTTTGTGAATTTTTTTAATGTTTTCACCGGTACCAACATCTTTTGGGCATCCACTGCGTTCACGACGTCTAAACTTAGCATACCAATCCTTCATGGTGGGTTTTCCTCTTGAAGTATCCGGAAATTTGGCATCAAGCCAAGATTTTGCTTCAACTGTATATCCATTTTTTTCACAATAACAAAAGTTTCTTCAATCAAAATACTATAATTCACAAACTATTGATCCGACAGCAGTCAAATTAATACATGCATCTTTTGAGGGTTAGGGCTATCTAAAAAACATATGGATTTAATTCTAGTAACTCCATCTATGTGTCAAGTCGGGGACTTTTCAATTGACCTGTTATTAATACTCCTTTAACTAGTTTTGCTGTAGGAAACGGCACTTTTTCATGCTGCAAAATCACCTTACCACGTTTTTCGATCAATACACAATTCATATATTGATCATTTGTTGACAACAGTTAGAAAATAATTTCATAGAATTTTAATTGTTTATTTGTTATTGAGACAAATAAGGACCCACGTGGGGCATAAGACAAAGCAATAGATAAATAAAAGCCGTAGAACCAACCAAGACAAACGAAAAATCAATTATCAGTAAAGCGATTGAAGATTGAAATAAATAAGCAAAGAACGGCAAAGAACAGCCGAATATGACTCAATATTTCTTAACCTTGAAAATTTTTTGAAAGACAGAATTCGCCCAAAGAGCCTTTCCCTGAATAAGATCATCTTTCACTAGGAGATCGCTATCTAGATGACAATGGGAAAACGGTGGGATGTTGATGATGATTGATGGTTTCATTCGCGTTGGATTATTGTAACGGATCCACTTTTCATTTCTAGTGAACAGGCAATGCCAGAACATATCCAGTTATGTTGTTGAACTAGAATTTCACACATGACTAAACGTATTGTGCCTTCAATATATACGGCATAAAATAAGTAAGTTCCTGTATCATTTCGGTGTTCTTCATGCAATTGCAAGCTGTTTCTTGTTTTACTCGCCATAATTTCTGCATATTCTTCTTACGTTTTACATGGACTATCATGGAGTAACGCCTTCAAATCCTTGTCTTCGTTTTTTTTTTGGCCTTTGGCGTTCAAACCACTAATTTTAAAACGTCAAAACCAGTAAGCACGTGCTAAAATCGCCATAAGCTTCTCAGAATATTCGATAATTCAATTTCAGAAACCTTTTTGTTCAAATTGAAGAAAAAGAGTAACACTTCTCGCAAGTACTCGGTACAAATTTAGACATTGGCAAAGCGCTGAATTTTTTTGTTCATAATTCGACGAAATGATACCAACTAAAAATCGAAGCCTCTGAGAGCTTCAACATGAATCACTAAATAGTGTAATCCTTTAAAATTTATTTATAAAACTGACAAAAACTGAAAACTGGTATGTTTATATTGTAGTTATATTACGGCTTTCAATCCGCGTTTGGTTCTTACAATGACGTTCAATTCCTTGTCGTCGATACTCCAGAGTCTAATTTGACATCTTCAAATCTTGCTTCCTTCTTTTTTACTTCGAGTACACGTTGTACACGTTGACAGGATACATTTAATTATATTAATTTTTTTTAAGTTTAAACGACTTCAAAAAGTAAATAAGGAACTCACTAAAAAGTAAAAAGCAATCAAAACAATGTTATTTTATCTACTATCAACTGATCAGTCGATACTATTAACAAAGTAGTTTGTTTTATTGGTAATTTAATTATGTGCATATTGCATAAAATTATATTATTATTTTTGTATCATTTGGGCTCGGTACCAACTTCAAAATTATCAGTTGGTAGTAGTTCAAAAAATATTGTAAATAAATAAATAGGCTTAGGTAGGTAATAAGCTAAATTGTTTTTATATACTAGAATATAAAATGCGTGTAGTGTATACGTTAAATGAGGTTTTTATACATAAGTTTGATTATTTTTACATTTTAGTGAGTTCCCTATTTATTTTTTGAAGTCGGTTCAATTTATTTTAATATTTTTTTCTTTAGATATTAGAAATTATTGAAAATAAAAAATGCTTCAGAACTCGGGTTCTGCTACCACGTCTAGGTGATTTAACAACTGCTCTAACAAAACTAGAACAATAAAAGTCATCGCCCCCGTTGGTGATCGAACCCATGACCTCCGGGTATGGGCTGAATACACTAACTAATACACCATAGATGCAGTTGCCTGCTATATTTCTACGGATTCTTACATGATATGGCTAATCGTTAATAATTAAAACTGAACGGCTTTTGCGCTGAATGACTTTGGTAAATAAATCTTTACAAAAACTCCTCAAAAATCCCCGAAGTTTATAGAAGTTCGGTCTCTCTTTCATCATCAGCTTACCTTAATAACTTCATCTAGTTATCTGTACATCCCTATAATACTTAAAATCTTAAAACTAAAATATCTTCTAACTCCTAATCGTTGAGAAGTTGTGTGTTCCATCACATCAGTTCAGCGATACCATAATACACAAATATCTGATTATTTTAATATTGTCTCCCTCGATTTCCCCGGATTCCGCCATCAGATGCTGACTTAGTTCCAATAAGACCTCCAAAGTGCGCTATTTCGAATAAAAGAATTTTGAAAATCTGTACACAATTTACGGAGAAATCGGTAAACACACATAAAAAAATATGCAGTCGAACATAGAATCTTCTCCCTTTTAGAAGTCGGTTAAAAACTGATAAGGTTTAAAAAAAATGTACCCTATAAGAAGTTAAAAAAGCTGAGTATCGTACAGTGCCCTAAATTAATTCTAAGATTCAATTAGCTTTGACTATTACTGTTTATATTTTTTATAAATCCAATTGAATCATCATCGTGTCTAAAACCAATTTACTACGAGGAATCTCGCAATAAGGACAAGTAATTGCTTCGCTCATCGATGCGGGAACACCCGCCAACTATTCCTGCATCGATTCGAGACAGATCGCTTACTGCTATATGTACTCACGTGATGCATTCGTCAGCGACCGCAGGCCCGACCGAGGAGCCGGCCAGCAGACCGACCAACAATACGACGAACTTCTGCATAGCGGTAACGGGCGATTCACTGGGCATTCATGGCACGTGGCTGGAACTAAAAGAAATTGGGTTAATAAAGAATTTCGTGTGCGGCGGAATACGGCTACGATCTGCGGTTCGCTCGGGAAGCGTGAACGAAATGTTGAACGGCCGTCCGGAGCGCTGCTGAAATAATTATGAAGTTGGAGAAGGGCCAGGATGCAATTCTAGTTTTTCGCGACGTGTGTTTTTGAGTCTTTTATTGGTTTATTCTTTGATTCACGGTTAATATATTCTTTATTGCGAGGAGATAACAAATAAGAGTCGAACGTTTGAGTCGAATGAATTTCGACAGTTGCTGCTACAAAAAAAGATAAAAAAGTTACCGGAAATTAAACATTTATACCAATGAATAATCTAACGACCAAAACCAAATGAATATACCAAGCGTGTCGGATTTTTCGCTAAAAAAAACACACTATTTACAATGAAGTATTACATTTATGTATTTCAAAGTATTGGCCATTTGATTCCATACATTCTGCTCACCTCTCAGGCAATGTATGAATGCTACTCTAAAAGAGCAGCATTTTTAAAGCTAAGTCATAGCTCAATAACAATTTTTAACAACTTTGAAAGGCCCCATCGATGCTTACCGTAACCGACAGTAGTCGAATGGAACTAGGTCTGGAGAATACGTCCTGTGCGACAAAACTTCCCACAAAAGGGATAACAGGTATTAGTTTTTTATAACAGCATAATTACTTTTTTTCATTCAAAATAATTCCCTTCAAGTGTGATACACTGATTATAGCGACCCTCCAACTTTTCGATATTATTTTTGTAGTACGATTTGTACTTTGCTTCAAAATAGGCCTCAGTTTCGGCGATCACCTCTTCATTCGACGAAAATTTCTTCCCAACGAGCATTCTTTTGAAATCCGATGACCGGAAATATTCTCTAGGAGCCAGATCTGGAGAATACGGTGTGTGAAGAAATAATTCGAAGCCCAATTCATGGATTTTTGACGCGGTGCATTGTCCTGGTGAAGCAGAACTTTCTTTCTCTTCAAATGCGGCCGTTTTTGACGATTTCGTCCTTCAAACGGTCCAATAACGCTACGTAATAGTCGCTGTTAATGGTCCTTCCTTTTTCAAGATAATCAGTGTTATTAATATTCCTTCAACTAGTTTTGCTAACAGAAACGGCACTTTTTCATGCTGGAAAATCATCTTATCCAGTCTTTGATCATATTGCAAACGGTTTTTCGGTCAATAGACAATTCATATTGACCATTTGTTGTAAGTTAGAAGTTTTAAGTTAGAAAACAGTTTCATAGAATTTTTATTTTCATTTGTTGATGAAAAGTTGAAAAAGTTGAAGTTGAAAGCAATAGATAAATAAAAGCCATAGAACCAACCAAGATAATAAAAGATGATAAGTCAGAAGGAAATGAAAGATAAAATAGGAAAGCTCATGAATATATACTTTGCTATTATTAATTATCATATTAATTCATTAACACAAGGAGGTATCAAGCAAAACTTAAATGAAAGCGTACAAACCAATTTGCAGGAATTTGCATATATATATATATATATATGGTAAAATAATAATTACAGGGACATTTTGGGTTCATCTGAAAGCCCAAGACATTTGATGTGGTGAAATTTTTACATCGTCTTTAAATATACACAAAATTTACAAGAACTGGCAACATGGTAAAATGAAATGGCAGAGAGATAACTACCCTCTTATATATTTTTATCTGCCATGGTCCTTCCTATCTACTTCATAATTTTTATATATAAGGAATTATAAGGTATTGTTTTTGAACTAAAAACCTATTGCATACAAACTAATTGGCATCACATACATGTGCAATTTGTCAACTAAAATAAAAAAAACTAAAAACTACTTTTCAATTCGACCGCCAAATTTATTGGCCAAAAGCCACTTCATAAATTAAAGCTTTAAACTGTTTTCTGCGTCCTTATTTTGGACCGGCCTCAATAAATGCGCAAATATCATATAACCGCAACCACATTTCCAAATCGTTCGTATGCCCTCGTAAAATACATATTTTTATTGCAGACATGGAAATAAACCGAAGCAATTTCCAAACAGTTTACCATTTTTCATGTCCTGAATTTAAATTATGCCGGAATAAACTTTACCTGTAATAAATACAGTGATGCAATATGTACGGATATACGTACGGTATATGAATCAAAGATCAATAAACAGTGATGTATGCTTGGGTATATATATATATATATATATATATATATATATATATATATATATATATATATATACATATATATATATATATATATACATATATATATATATATATATATATATATATATATATATATACATATATATATATATATATATATATATATATATATATATATATATATAAGGATATTTTTCTAAAAACTTTTCGATCGATTTAAATTTAAGAAATTATATTTTGGACTATTATAAAAACACTGAAATTACCTAATCAAGAGAAATAATAATTTATGTATAGTTTCTCACTAGGATTGTCCTATATATTTTGGGACTGGTCTAAATTGTGATAGAGAGATAATTGACATTTCTATTCGTAAATTGATAATACATTTCACGGTTTAAGGCTTCAGCCTATATTTTTACAGGCTAGAATAGCGGCTACATAACTGTATTTGAAGAATTACTTTGTTTTGTCCTTTTCCGACTGGTTACTACAATGAAATTACATCTTATATATTTCTTTTATGTTCTTTTATACATATTAAACATTTTTCTAGAAAACTTTCTTTCGAGTTAAATATGAGAAAATAAATTTCGGACTATTATAAAAACACTGACATTATCTGATCAAGAGATATAATAACTTAAATATAGTTTCTCACAAGGATTGTCTTATATATTTTGAAACGAGGTCAGACAATATTATCCTTCTCTGGGAGAAATTCGATCATGTAACCGATTAAAGAATCCACGAAAATTCTTCAAAATATTGTAACTATTTCGAATTATTACTTGGTAAATATATATGAAATATTTAATTGCATTTTACATAATTTACTTTTTTAGAAATAAGTCTGAGAAAAGACACACAGTAGATAAGATTACTGAACGTTATGGCCATATTATTATTTGAGTATTATCTTCCTCCCTATCACATATTTTAAATCACATATTTGCATATTTAATTCAATTGAGTTGATATGGGGTATTGCAATAAGACATTCAGGTTGAGAAGTATATTGAAACCAGAACTGTCTGGATTTATGGAAATGGGCATTGTCGAAAGTAACGCCTTCGGTTTGGGTGACTTCGATCAGACACATTGAAGAAGAAACTGACAAATGGTAGATTCTTGATCAAATTTTTGATAGATTGGAAATAAACAGCTTACTTATTAACTTGATTAGTGTTTCTGAATGTGACAGTGATTGAATAAGACTTAATGAATGTTGGTTTATGATATAATGCTGACAATTACCAAGACAGGATGATGAAAGAGGAAACAACTAAAGGTCAATATACAATTGATATACTTTAATTATTGGAAATTGTGTTATAGAGTGGAAAAGTTTTCTGAGTATGTGTGTTATTATTCAGAATATACATGAACATTTTGTTAACATGTATGAGGAGAAAAATAACACTGTAACTGTTTTGCAGATATGGTAAATGCATTAAGGAGAATGCAGTGATTAAATGTAGTTTTATGAAGAAAGATGTATACAGGTAACGGGACAAATTATAAAGAAATATAGTAATACCATAATGACTTCACAAGGATACATGGCATCGAAAGAAACAAGAACTAAGCATTAGGCATAAATATGCTCTCTAATGAAAGTAAAATACGTTACTCAGATATACAATTGTTAATTAGGTGGACTAGGACTTTTGACAGGTCTCCCGTGTCACTACTGTTTTAAATAGATTCGGGATTGGGCTAAATTAACATATATATGTTAAAGATAAGTGACATTTCTATTTTTACATTGCTAATATATTTATTGTTTTGAAAGAAGGAGTGAAGCTTCATAACCGTACTTGAAGATTTGCTTTGTTTTGTCCTTTTCTGATTCGTTGTTGCATATATATGAGGACATTTTTCTAGAAAATTTTCGTTTGATTTAAATATGGGAAAATACATTTGAGACTATTATAAAGACAACGAAATTATCTAATTAAGAGAAATAATAATTTAAATATAGTTTCTCACGAGGGTGGTCTTATATATTTCGGGATTAGTTTAAATTAACACTATTATAAATAATGGATATTTGTAATGGTAAACTCCTAATATTTTTGAAGTTTTACAGTTTCAGCCAATAGAAACTTCTAGAAGTGCATCTTCATAAACATATTTGAAGATTTGCTTGGTTTTGTCAATCTCTAACTTGTTGCTGCAATTAAATTACATATTGCTCCAACAAACTGTAAACAAGAATTTGTTTTGCCAAATTTATTAAATTGTCAATAATATCAAAAAGACAGACATGTGGCATATATTAAGTACACTTCTACAATATTGATTTACTAATTTTCAGTACATTTTTCACAGTACAATATTTCCCAAAAGAATTGTTAAAATAGACTAATTTAAGCTAAAGCTAATGATAACACTTTATACAGGTTTTGACCAGTAGTTACATTGCCTATACGCTGTTGTGAATCAGTAACCTAATTTCATGTTTCTTACTTAAGTAGCGATAGATAAGGATAGAGCATGTAAATTTTTTTAGTTTCCACATTTTCTTCAGAACTTTTCAGAAATTTTAGAAAATGTGAATTAAGTCAATCTTAAGAACGAAAATCGAGCATTGATAAAGACGCTTCAGAGAGAGCTCCTAATTATACCTGCAAGCGACAAATACAAATAAGAGCCTAACAGGAAAAGGTTCAAGAATGTGCTAGTGGAAGTATATTAGATAGAAAGAAATATGTATCCTTAATGGCATATAATAAAATAATATTTAATTAATATAATAACTCGTTTAACATTGTTGTATAAGCGTGTCATTCCATGACAAAAAGAAAATCACTTTCGGATTCAACATATCCAAAAATATGAAGATGTTATCACCAAAACTAAACATCTCTCAGATTTTTTTCTGTACATTTGTGTTATTTAGAATCGAACAACAGAGCATGGGCTTGATACTTAACGACTACATGTCCCATTTTGGTGCAGAATCCCTTTAACGAAACTTATTTATTCGCTGAATAGCAAATTAATACTGAGAACATCTCCAGATATGAGCAATTTTGTGGTAGAATACGAAAGTGTGCGAAAATAAAAAGACAAGACTTACCAAACCTAAAAGCTGACTGGAAAGACAAAACAACTTGACAAATATATGTTCCACACATCGCACGAAAAAGATATAATATATATGTAAATACAAATAAAATATATTGCTAGTCAATAGTGGGTGGATTAATTAATCTCTATAATAAAAAACAACGATAATGTAAATGAGAAGACAACAAAAACCGAATGGCATAAAGTAAATCCCCAGAACGGGGAACCATTTTTCATCGTCTGAATAAAAAATCGACTCTATTAACTTTTACGAATAATAAATAGAAACGTGGCATATCGACGACGACATATGAAACGCTAACAAAACGTGATGTGCAATCGGTTCTTTTTTCAATATTTTTCGTTAGGCAACGTATTCAAATAAATAAAATACGTATATACGCTTTAAATTTATTCATACTAGAACGGACATCAATACAATTTTTCTCGTGTGAGCATTCAATATTTTAATATCTGAAAAATCGTATTGATTTCAATATACAAATTCCACGTCAGAGCATGGAAAACCGAGCTCGCTATTCATTTTTTTTAAACTAGGATGATGAGTTAGCAGTCGAACATACTATTGTTATATAAAAAAAGATTTCTGGAAGATTTTTAATAATTTATCTATAGGATTAATATATTGTACGCAGCCATGATTCATCTTCAAATAAATAATAGTAGATCATAATAATAAAATCGCTAGTAGATAAGACACTAACGGTAGGTTAGGTAACTAATTCTGTAAAATCATTTTTGACGTCTCTACGTATTTCCTTAAAATTTAAAAAAATTAAATGGAATTTGAAATTAAAATAGACGTTTAAAATAGTGTAATTCTAAATGCGCACCAAAATACTCTTAAACTGAGCACCTTGTATTGGTTTGGTCTGGTTTAGTTTACTAATTTTCTGTTACACTTAGACATTCGAAAGTATATGGTTGGTGTGAGGATGATATTACTAATGTATGATGATGATGATGTATTAAGTAACTTTAATTATACTGTAAGTGCTGTTAACCTAATACCGAGGTAAATAATACTGTTGATAATATTTGAGGTTAGATCTCATTCGTTCTGTTTATTGTATACTAGCGACCCGCCCCGACTTCGCACGGGTGCAATGCTGATACTAAATTAAATACACTACAGAAAAAATATGAACGTTGTATATAAAAACATAGCGGCCCGCTCCGACTTAAAATCGCACGGACATAAAATATATATGCCTATGTCACTCAATGAAAACATGATTAAAATCGATCCAGTATTTTTGGTTCATTCATTACTGCCCTTGGCCTGCACGCATTAAATTTGGAGTAAAACAATTCCTCTTCCCCTATACTTACTATGAAGATTTCCTGCTATCTTTGGAATATCTAAATTCATACAATTTTTATTACATTACACATTTTTAAACGCAAATTTTAAATTTGTAATATCTCCGAAAATATTTGTTTAATTTACATGCTGTAAGGAACCATATTGATCTATATTAATTGCACACTGTATTTAAGGTACTTAATTCGATAAGGATTAATGCCGTATTGCTTAAAATAGCTTCGTAAATAAGCCATTTTCTCACGTAAAAAGTAAACAATAAAAATGGTTAATGTGGGTTATCCCTAAAAGATAAACATATACCATCGCGGACTTTTTTGTAGACCTTTTTATGGTGTACAATACTGTAGTACATTAATTTGATCTAACTCGTAGGGTTAGGCAGCGTTTTTGTGAATTTCTAAATAAGCCTAAAAAAATAGGTTAATTTACGACATCACGTTAGAAACCTCTAAAATTAGCAATGTTGCCTTAGTATATTATGCATGTATTATACATATAAACCCTCTTGAATCACTCTATCTACTGAAAAAAACCGCATCAAAATCCGTTGCGTAGTTTTAGAGATTTAAGCGCATATAGGAATATAGGAACAGAAAAGGCGACTTTGTTTTATACTATGTAGTGATATGAGTTTTTAATAAATTTGTTATTTTTTCAGTTACCAAATAATAATATACAGGATATTATATGTAATATAATTTGATTGGTTTAATCGTACAAGTGTGCATGCAATCAGTATATATCTCTACAATATACGAATTCCAACCAGACAGAAGAAAATGGGCTTATAAATAAACATTCCTATTGAACGACCATGTATTCTAAAAATACAAAAAAGCATTAATTAAATTAAAGCATTTCACAAGTGTCAATCAAATTTCATCACGGTTGGATTCTAAAAACCAATATAAAATATCTGGTTTCTTGTTCATAAAATAGTTTGATGGGTTATACTTCGCTAGGTTAAGGGTAACTGATACATGTTTGTAGAGGTATTATTAAAATAAACTTCAAAATTACAATATGTGCGTTTTATTTAACCAATTATTACAAGCTTAAAGTAAAGTAAATTTTTTAGCGGCCCAGTCAAGCATATTTGGATACGCATCATCAAATTATCATCATAAAATTTTTCACTAAGTTTGCCATCAATAAAATTCTGATTCGACTTAGCAAATATGTGGCACTTGATTTCAGTAATACTACTCTCACATTTCCCAACTAGTTATTGTGCTGTTATTGGGAACCCTTTAGAGTTAAATTACCTGAAATTATTAATTTTCTTACCTAGTATTTTACTTATAGTATTTTTACTTAATATTCTTCCATATTCTACAACATTTCATGGTTAGTGTGTTTAGAATACTCGCTCTCCTTAGTTCTATAAAAGTTTTGCTATTCTTTTTAAAATTATTATTTTAGTTACAGTAACCATGGATGAATCATGTTAGGATAAATTTGGGTTTATTGCCTGGTAACTCCCATTTAATTTTTTTTCTTTTAGCTTTGCGTTTGTAGCACGAAATCGATTACCTAACTCCAAAATACAAGTTAATAATCGAAAAACATAAAATAAAGAGCACTTAAAATTTAAGTAACGCCAATGTTTCGCTTCTAATTAGTTTCTTAAAAAATTATCACCAAAAATCAATGGTTTTCCAACCTTTTATACCTTTAGTGTTCTTTCGGAACATGTTTCCTTTCATAATTTATTCGTGGACAATAATAAATGATATATTTAAATGTGTCTAAGACTATGACTTAAGCATAAAGACTGATATGGAATAAGTTCTTAGTTATTCTTGAAGTGATATCTAGCATATCAACAATGATAGTTATATGAAGGTCAATCGATCTTTGTACTATCTTTTTTTTTAGAACAACTTTAATGAAATTGCTTAAGGGATATACTGAACGCAAAACACACGGCTGAAGAATATTTATATACATTTTTTGTATGAATATCAGTAAGATAACAGTGCTATTTTAATATTTCCTAATGTTAATTGTTCAATAAAGTCACTCAACACTATTTTTATCTATTTTTCTATAATTAATTCATCTACAAAACAAAAAAATATTTTTCGACAATATCACTCATCTGCACACATAGTTTAAAAACAATTGTAAAAATCAGTATAGTTAAAATATAAGCAAAGAACAAAATTGCTAAGTTAAAATCCATCTTATTTACCAGATTTAGTTCTCACATTACCTTCCTACATTTTTATGTAGTATTTTAGAGATTCATAAAAAACTCTATAATTATCACATCTACAAGTTGGAGTATCCATGGAATACATAACAGGTCAAATGAAAAGTTCCCAGCCGACACATAGATGGCGCTTCTAGAATTAAATCCATATGTTTTTTAGTAGAACCCTAACCCTCAAAAGATGTGTGTAAAAATTTGACAGCTGTCCGATCATTAGTTTGTGAATTATAGCATTTTGAGTGAAGCAACTTTGCTATTGTGAAAAAAATGGTTAAAAGGAAATTCGATTGTTGATTAAATATTGCTATTTGAAGGAAAAAAATACAATTGAAGAAAAACTTGGCTTGATGCCGAGTATCCGGACACTGCTGCAGGAAAATCAACTGTCAAGGATTGGTATGCTAAGTTTAAACGTGGCGAAATGAGCATCGAAGACGGTGAACGCAGTGAACGCCCATAGGAGGTTATTGCCGACGAAAACATTTTAAAAATCCACAAAATTATTTTGAATTGAAATTGAATGAAATAGCAGACACTGTAAAGATATCAACTGAACTTGTACATCATATCATTCGCTAATATTTGAGTATGAGAAAGCTCTGCGCAAAGTGGATGCCGCGAAAGCTCACTTTTGACCAAAACCAACGACGAGTTGATGATTCGGAGCAGTGCTTGAAGATGATCAAGCGTAATAAACCCAAGTTTTTGCGTCGATATGTGACAATGGATGAAACGTCCAGTCGACAGTCATCCAAATGGACTGCACACGATGAACCCGCTTCAAAACGTGGGAAAACGCAACAGTTGGCTGGAAAGTTTATGGCGTCTATAATTTGGGATGCGCATGGAATAATTTTCATTGGCTACCTTGAAAAAGGGAGGATCATCGACAGCGATTACTTCATAGCGTTATTGGGCCATTTGAAGGACGAAATCGCCGAAAAGGGGCCGCATTTGAAGAACAAGAAAGTACTGCTTCACCAAGACAACGCACCGTGTCATAAGTGAATGAAAACGATGGCAAAAATCCATGAATTAGGCTTTGAGTTGCTTCCTCATCCACCATATTCTCCAGATCTGGTAGGCCGGGGACTTTTCAATTGACCTGTTATATCGAGCTGAGATAAATTAAACTGAAAAAAAATTACTTTCGCGAAATTACTGAACAACCTAATATAATGAAACGAAACACATAAAGTTAGGCACCACCATTAATAAAACCATTAAACCGACAGCGTTGAATTTTAAAATATACATATTCGAAACAATACCCATTCCCGTGGGCTTTTTTCATTATCCCGATATCATTCTCGAACTTAAACCCTGCCGTCGAATGATATAAGGCGAAAGATTAATTAGTTCCCACGTTATAATTACTGTAATAATCGCACGCCAGTATCCTACGGGAGAAAAAGGCGAGAGAAAAAAAACCGTATCCAACACGCCTGTAATAAATTTTAATTAAAGCCTGTGTCTGTCACAACTAAATTAAATTTCGTGCCTTTACCTTCCGGGTTCCTCTGGGATATGCGCGTACTTGATTCCGTTTGAATCGAGCTTAAAACAATATGGTTTCTCTTGTACTAGAATATTAAAAGATATTATTAACTCATTTGCGCGAATATGCGATGGCATATTCTTATTTAATGGATAATCGTCAGTTCGATGCGGATATTTTACAATATCATTGTTATTACTTGATTTCTCTGAAAGTTTGTATTTGTCTGGGTCGATACGATATTTTTGACAAAGATATAAGTTAAAAGCAGAGATATATTTGCACATATGCACATAAACTACGCGACTAATAAAAGGAATTTTACGTTTTACCGAAAAGGCAAATGGAATTTGAGAGAACATCCACTCCATTCATGGCATGCATTAGCTGTTTTATTGGAAAGTCTATAAGAAGGATATATAACAGGTCATTTGAAAAGTCCTCTACCGGACACATAGATGGCACTACTAGAATTAAATCCATATATTTTTAGTTATCCCTAACCCTCAAAACATGCGTGTATAAATTTGACAGCTGTCGGATCATTAGTTTGTGAATTATAGCATTTTGAATGAAGCAACTTTTGTTATTGTAAAAAAGTGGAAAAAAAGGAATTTCGCGTGTTGGTAAAATATTGCATTTTGAAGGGAAAAATACAGTTACAGCAAAAACTTGGTTTGATGGCGAATTTCCATGCACTACTCCTGGGAAATCAACCATCAAGGATTGGTATGCTAAGTTTAGACGTGGCGAAATGAGCACCGAAGACGGTGAACGCAGTGGACACCCAAAAGACTGTTAATCGACGAAAACATTTAAAAAATCCACAAAATGATTTTGAATTACCGTAAATTGAATTGAGTGAAATAGCAGACACTACAGAGATATGAATTGAATACATATCATTCACGAATATTTGGGTATAAGAAAGCTCTCTGCAAAGTGGCTGCGGCGCGAGCTCACTTTTGAACAAAAACAACGACGAGTTGATCATTCGGAGCAGTGTTTGAAGATGATTAAGCGTCATAAGCCTGAGTTTTTGCGTCGATATATGACAATGAATAAAACATGGCTGCATCATTTCACTCCAAAGTCCAATGGACAGTCATCCGAGTGAACTGCACCGATGAATCCGATAGAAAGCGTGGTAAAACGCAACAGTCGGCTGGCAAGGTTACGGCGTCTATATTTTGGGATGTGTATGGAATAATTTTCATTGACTACCTTGAAAAAGGAAAGATGATCAACAGCAACTATTACATAGCGTTGTTGAACCGTTTGAAGGACGAAATCGCCGAAAAATGTCCGCATTTGAAGAAAAAGAAACCACCGTGCACCGTGGCACAAGTCAGTGAAAACGATGGTAAAAATTTCTTCTTGCCTTCCTCGTCCACCGTATTCTGTAGACCTGGCCCCCAGCGACTATTTACTATTCTCAGATCTCAAAAGAATGCTCGCTGGGAAGAAATTTTCGTCGAACGAAGAGGTGATCGCCGAAACTGAGGCTTATTTTAAAGCAAAAGACAAATCTTACTACAAAAATATTAGTGTATCACCCTTGAAGGGAATTATGTTGAATAATAAAAAAATTTGCTAAAAAAATGTGTTTTACTATGGTAGGCCGGGGACTTTTCAATTGACATGTTATTTGTTAACACTGCATTAGGCTTCTTTTGTTATACTCTTAGTATCATTTTTACCTATTACGTATATATCTGGATTAGACCTATTGTTTAACATCTACTCCGAACGACGGTCCTATGCATTAGGTTTAGCAACTAGCGAGTGACTTAAATACCATCTCGGAAAACATAAATTGTTACCGACTTTGGTTACTGGTGTGACTAGATTGATTTTCAGAACCATTCCAATCCATAATAACCCATATTAGGTGGGAATCAATAATTAGAATAATTAGAATCAGCAATGTAAAGTACAGCTAGTAAGCTGCTAAATCCAAATGAAGTTGCTTAGTACAGATGCCCCCAGCGTACACATCAGACATAGCACCTTCTGATTGCCACCTGTTCAGTTCGATTCAACATGATACACGGTCTCGCACATGGTGTTAGAACAAGGAAGAAGCGCAAAAGTTAATCCAAGTTTCGAGTGCTGCAAAAACAACATTGTTCTTTGGACACAATTACGCGATATTACAGCAAAGATGGCAAAAAGTTGGATAAAATGATAGCAAATACTTTGGTTGATACAACAGGGACTTTTAGTAACATTTGATTCAAGAAGTTGCGGTTTTACGCACATTCTCCCAACATGTTCTAAATAAGCGTTACAGGTAAATGTCTCACGGAGTCGTGTATTTAAAATACAAAATACAAGATAGACATTTTAACTATTTATATTTAAAACTCCAAATACAAATTGCAAAATACAATCAGGTGTTCGGTCCAGTAAATAGAATAGGACTAATCCAATCCAGCATATTAATTAGTAAAAGAAAGATTTCCTTTCATGAATACTAGATTTTAAAATATGCTAAACTAACTTCTTACAGGCCCTGATGAACAAAAACTATTGTTGTATTGTATGAACAGATTTTATTATGTTTGAATCCCTGTGCGCAAAAACAAAGTCATTATATATGTGTATTTTATGTTTTTGTGTTTTGACTTTATAGCACGAATTACGACATTTCGAATTATTTGCCTCTCACCTGTCGTGATGATTTCTGAGAACCAACGCATTTTGTAACTAGAGTGGTAGTATGACGCTATGAAATCTTCTTTCTGAGCTCTATTTTCGCTGAGATGCAATAACAGAAAAGGCATTTATAAATTTCCATTCTACAGCCAATCTTATCTGGTTCGTTTAGACAATAAAGTAGATGCGCAAATACAAAGTCATTATATATACACTATTTTATTTTTTTGTGTTTTGCCTTTATGGTACGAATTACGACATTTCGAATTATTTGCCACTCACCTGTCGTGATGATTTCTGAGAACCAATGCATTTTGTAACTAGAGTGGTAGTATGACGCTATGAAATCTTCTTTCTAAGCTCTCTTTTTGCTGAGATGCAATAACAGAAAAGGCATTTACAAATTTCCATTCTTCTGCCAATCTTATCTGGTTCGTTCAGTCAATAAAGTAGATGCATTAGACTTTAGTGGGGAAAGTATTATTCTTACCTTAGGTTGTTCAGAAGGTTGGATCTCATCAGAAGGGTAATATCCTCTTCTAAAACCCTTCTGTCTACCATTATTAATAATTATAGAGAGGTAAAATCTTAAATTAACGTTTTTATAGCACACTATCACCTAACATACTTAAGAGATTTATTGATATTGATTGGCCAGGACCATATTCAACCATTTTTAATCTACTCGTAAATGAACGAGAAGATTTAGTTCGAGATAAGAAAATTTATATATACTGTTAATTTCCTACAAACCCATCTCTGTAATTTACCAAACATGTCGTAAACACAACTTTTATAAAAGTTAATAAATTTTACTCTTAAACACTCTTAACAAATGGTACATATTTAGACATAAAAGTAAATAAACAATAAAGAAAGCGTTGATATGCGAGATAGATAGAAATATTGGGCGGTCTCTATTTTTCTTACATAATCTACAACTTCCTTATTTTCCTGTAGAATGCATCTATTAATAAGATCCCTAAATGTATATTTAATCAAATCTACTTTGAAGTCATACGTATCAGAAATATTAATTAGAAGTCTAATAATAGAAGTCTAAGTATAAGAAGTTAGCTCAAATACCCTATATATAACGCTAACTGAGATTTTCACTTTCATAACAATATTACTCTCATAAACTGTTATTGTAATTATAAGTGCAAAAATTATATATAAGTAACGGGGTGTATGAATCCAAATTAAGCCTCAACATGAAAAGTGAAACCATTTTTTTACCACTCAACAGGACATCGAAAATTAAAAACTTATATATAAATATATATATATATATATATATATATATATATATATATATAAACATATACATATATATATATATATATATATATATATATATATATATATATATATAAATATATATATGTATATATATATATATAAATATATATATATATATATATATATATATATATATATAAACATATACATATATATATATATATATATATATATATATATATATATAAATATATATATGTATATATATATATATAAATATATATATATATATATATATATATAAATATATATATGTATATATATATATATAAATATATATATATATATATATATATACATATATATATGTATATATACATATATATATATGTATATATATATATATATATATTTATATATAAATATATATTATTTTATATATAAATATATATTATTTTATATATAAATATATAAATTACCAAACATGTCGTAAACACAACTTTTATATAAGTTAGTAGATTTTACTCTTAAACAATCTTAACAAAAGGTACATACTTAGACATAAAAGTAAATAAACAATAAAGAAAGCATTGATATGCGAGATACATTGGGCGGTCTCTATTTTGCTTACATAATCCACAACTTCCTTATTTTCCCGTAGAATGCATCTATTAATAAGATCCCTAAATGTATATTTATTCAAATCTATTTTGAAGTCATACGTATCAGGAATATTAATTACAAAATATATCAGCGTCAGGTATTTGAAATACAATTTGGCAAGTCTAAGTATAAGAAGTTAGCGCCAACTGAGATTTTCAGTTTCATAACAATATTACTCTCAAAAACAGTTATTGTAATTATAAGTGCAAAAATTATAGTCTTAAGTAACGGGGTGTATGAATCCAAATTAAGCCTCAGCAGGAAAAGTGAAACCATTTTCTTCCCACTCCACAGGACATCGAAAATTAAAATTATGTTATGTAACACATAAACTAACATTCATTAGCGAGACGAAGTAATTGAATTATTAATTTGTACGGCAACACATTTCTATATTAGTTAATTCATATACCGAGCGAGCGCATGCATTTTCAATGATTTAAAGCTAGAGTTTACCGTATATTGATTCATCATCAGGACCATAATGTATCGTTATTAGGCTAATTGTATATGCAAAATTATTACCATTTTTGATTTATAAATTAATCATTCGACTATCTGATAAACAAGTAAACAAATAACGCTATCAAATTCACTATTGAATTATAAATATATTATTGTGCCTGTATAACGTAGTGTATTTGTACATTGGTAATATTTTAATTGGAATATTGTTCTCCGATTTATTGGGTTAACATTAATTAGAATCGTTTGTTGTTTCTATAATATTCTATTTAGCATAATTACTATCAACATATATACAATATTAAATGGGCCATTTATTGACAAAACTAATCCAGTTTATTTAATATGCCAGGTACGAAAAATAGATGTTTATAATTATTGGTTAAATTGAATGAAATGTAATATTTAATAGTAAATGTGTTATTTTGAAGTGTAATAACGAGGTTTGGGGATTCATAACATTAATATTTTTTAATGAGTATCGGTAAAATTGTATTAATTATTAATTGGACTATACCAGGCATGTAGATAATTACTTACCAGTATTTGTAACAGTTTACTTTAGCAAAGGCGTACGATGTTTTGATTTGATACATATAGTCTTTTCAAGTTTTTTCGGTAGTGCGTCGTGGATATATGTGACGTCGAAACATTACAATGTTGCCGCATAAACTCTGAGTTTTTGTTCAGTTTGGCTTTGACAGACAAGAAAATTCTAATCTAAATAAAATAATTGAAAACAAATGTTGTTTAATATAATTTATTTTAACAATACAGTACATCTAATACATATATTATCAAAGGTCTTAAAACTACAATTAAGTATAATAGTTTGTAGGTTAGACGTAATTTGTTTATATTGAACTCTTTTCCACACAATCGATGAGGTACAGTTTCTAGGCAAGTTTTTTTTTACGTAGTGTAATGCCCCTGGAGGCCTAATCCACCGAATTAACAATTGTATATCTGAGAAAACTATTTTACTTTCATTCGAGAGCATATTTACTTTTTACGTTTAGTTCTTGTTTCCTTCGATGGTGTGTATACTTGGCATTTCACCTTGGTAAGACTGTATTTTTATTTCTCGTGATACTACACATATTACACACGTATTACCTGCTGCTAATTTTGTCTCTTAAGTATTAAATCATTATATGAACTAAATCAGGAATAATGTTCACATTATAATTTAAAAACCGCCTAATCACTCTTATCTCAACAATGCGTGTGTACTAGGTTACAGGACAATACAATACAATTAAAATTTACCAGTAGGAGTATAGGAAATATGGAAATCTTTCAGAATGTTCAAAAGTATCGGTTAAGATTACTGTATGTTTCGGTAATTTATATGTGGAAATTTAAACGTTCATGACAAAGAATCTCCTGGTATATTAGACCGAAAAAGCTTGAAGATGTGAAATTGCACGAGTTAATGGATAAAGATCCAACACAAACCCAATAACAGTTGGCAGAAGAATTGGATGTTAGACGATAGTAGATTACAAGCGATTGGGCATATCCAAAATGTGGGAAGGTAGGTACCACATGAATAGAATAACCCTAAATGATAAAATCGAATAATCTTCAGTGAAAGACTGCTTCAAGGATATAAAGGGAAGTCGATTATTATCGAAGAGCAAAAGATGATAGAAAAATCCAAAGCTAAAAAATCATGGTCATCACCTGGCGCAGCTACTCAACCACAGTAAGTTAATATCTGTGTTTGGTCGTATATTGAACTACTGAAACTTACAGCAATTGAATGATAATAATAAAATTATGAATTTGAACTGTAGGTTCATCAAAAATCTAAAAAGCCCACAATATGCTGAAGGGCGTAATGAAGTGATTTTGCAGCATGATAACACGCTGTTTTCAGCGCCATAGCAAAAGCAGCCAAAAAATATTGAAGTCGCTTGTAGAGGAAATCTCACCTGCCGTACTCTTCATACCTAACACTATACAAATACCATCTTTACGCATCAATGAGGCAAGCGCTCACATAGCAGCACTTTGCAGGTTTCGAAGCTGTTAGAAATGACTCTGTTAATAGTTTAGTTTGTTATATGTATATATTTAGTTATGTTAAAAGTTTCCAAAGAAACGGGCAACGTGTAGAGAATTAAAATGACCAACACAGTAAATAAATAAATTTAAAATATCCATTATAAACATTCCATTATTTTTCAACGAAAAGAACAGAAAGGAATTACCGACGATTAATGCTATTATGATCAGAAAATAGTATAGTCCGGTATTTGACATGCTTATGTTAACATACTCTATATTGTGAAAAGAATCTATAAAATTGTATTTAAAAAAATAATAAAATAATGAACATATTTGAAATCAGAGAAAATAAAAAAAAAAATTCTGTCACAAAATATTTTATCATCAAAAAATGTCATCATTTAATAAGAATTAAGCAAAGTTAGCTAACATTTACTTGGGTAAATATTTATTAATTAAATAGATATTATAGACCCCATTTAGACTGGATATAGGGACCCACAAAAAGAAAAGGGATTTTCTCAAGAACTTTTAAACACGCTACACCCTGGATATATATTTACTAAAATAAAATACTTAAACAAAACTTTTACGCACAAAAAAGTATTACCACTTACGCTACAACATGCCATCTTAATTAAAATCAGTAAAGAGGGTTAGTCCAAAAGTCCATTTTATTTAAACATGATGTTTTACAACCCTGTAAATTCTACTTAATGTAATAAACAAGAATATATTTCATGGAAAAGGTTCTGCGAAGCACTTTTACGAGTTTCCGTAGCTGTACTATTTTAAGTCAAACACCAAATAATTTTGTTCCATTCAGAACAACATTTTAATATTACATTTTGTCAATTAATATTGGTACCAATACTAATACCATATTTTTGAAACTATGCTGTTTGATATTAGCACGTTAGAAAGATTTGCTGTAAGAAATTAGTCATTTTATTACTGAAAAATGCTGAAAAATATTAAACATATAGAAAATAAGCGTCGATTTTAAAAATAAGCGGGACTTTTTAGTGTACAATCATAATAATATATTATTAGTAAATTATATTATATATATATATATATATATATATATATATATATATATTTATATATACATATATATATATATATATATATATATATATATATATATTTATATATACATATATATATATATATATATATATATATATATATATATATATATTTATATATACATATATATATATATATATATATATATATATATTATAATAATAAATAATATATATATATTATAACATAATTTTAATTTTCGATGTCCTGTTGAGTGGGAAAAAAATGGTTTCGCTTTTCCTGCTGAGGCTTAATTTGGATTCATACACCCTGTCTTATATACACGTTACTTATATATAAAACTATAATTTTTGCACTTATAATTACAATAACTGTTTTTGAGAGTAATATTGTTATGAAACTGAAAATCTCAGTTGGCGCTATATACAGGGTATTTGAGCTAACTTCTTAAACTTAGACTTTTCAAATTGTATTTCAAATACATTACGCTGATATATTTTTTAATTAATATTTCTGATACGTATGACTTCAAAATAGATTTGAATAAATATAAATTTAGGGATCTTATTAATAGATGCATTCTACAGGAAAATAAGGAAGTTGTAGATTATGTAAGAAAAATAGAAATCGCCCAATATTTCAATCTATCTCGCATATCAACGCTTTCTTTATTGTTTATTTACTTTTATGTCTAAATATGTACCCTTTGTTAAGATTGTTTAAGAGTAAAATCTATTAACTTATATAAAAGTTGTGTTTACGACATGTTTGGTAAATTATATATTTATATATATAAAATAATATATATATATATATATATATATATATATATATATATACGCAGTACCGTTATAACATAACAAGCTGTTCTAAATATTACAAATTATATTTGCATAATAATAAAAATAAATGTAAAAAACGGGTTCTATTTGTGTTCTCTTGTGCATTCCCTGTGTGCAGTGGGCGCACAGCACACAGAATGTTCTTTAGTTATTTATTTCAGATTCTGGTCTTACCCCTACGAGGTACTACTAACCCTAGTATCTTGCGCGTCTGCTTCCCTTGTTCTCGTTGCATGTCCAATATTTTTAGTTTTAGCTGGTACGTCGCTGTACCTTCCCTTCGTACCGCGTGCACATGTCATACTTCATCCTAGCATATTGTAACTCAAAAACAATTGTTAAACATATTTAATATGGCCCAAGAAACGATTAGCGGCCGATTACAAGCAATGGAAAGAATTCGAGAGATATAAAATTGGTACCACATTAATTGGATGACAGTCAAATAGAAACTTGAAAAATCGTCTATGAAATACTACTGTAGCGACCTTGAGGCATGTCGAATTTTACATCGTGGAATAACGGCCTACAATATGCCCAGAAATATAATCCCAGATGTTGAACACGGGCGGGGTGCCAGCAGCGACAACTAGAACACGATAACTATTAGTTGGCAACTACTATAAAGGTAAGCCACCAGTGTAACCATTGAAGAAGTGCACGGGCCATTAACAATGAGTACTACCTATTGTCCACCTAAATATAACAACAAGGCAGAACAATACCACGATTTCTTTAACACGCTGGGTAATAGATTCATTGCAGGAGGAGACTACAATGCAAAACATGTAATGTGGGGTTTTAGATCAATAACACCAAAAGGCAGAGGATTGGTTAAAGCAATGAAGAACCATAATTTATAGCATATCTCTACTGGTGAGCCAACATATTGGCCGTCAGACAGAAATAAAATTCCCGATACCATAGACTTTTGTGTTACCAAAAATATTAACAATAAACGTGCAAAGCTGAAATATGCTTTGATCTATCATGTGATCACTCACTAGTTATTATAACAGGCAATTCAAATATTATCAGCAAAACAAAACCGCCTTCTTTTCATATCACCAAAACTAACTGGCCATTATTTAGAGAGCAACTAAACAGTTTAATATCCCTAAATATACCTCTCAAAAGAGAAAGAGATACAGAAATAGTATCAAAAAATATAACAAAATCTATACAAGAGGCCTCATGGCACGCAACATCTAATAGCGCGTCATATTAAAAGTTTTATTATATATTAGCTACAATTAACCTGGCATAAAACCTATAAAACAATAAAACATGGAAAAAAATAAGGACAGAAGCAAACAAGAAAAATATCAACAAGGCAACAAAAGAGCTGAAAGAGCTAATAAATAACGAACAAAATTCGTTCCACAGGGCAGTGTTCGTGACTCATTGTTATATATATTGTATACAGCTTACCTACCGACCTCAAGAAACACTACTGTTGCAACATATACTGTCGAAATAGCGGTTTTATCTTCACACGAGGATCAAATATCAGCCACAAGAAAACTCCAACTTCATATCAACAAAATCGAATTGTGGTTGAAAATATGGTGTATCAAAGCCAACGAGACAAAATCTACCATCGTGACATTTACCCTTTGTAGAAAAATATGCCCCCCAGTAAAATTGAATAATCATGAACTTCCGCAAGCAGACAACGTTAATTATCTGGTAATGCATTTTAATCGACGTTTGACATGGAAATAATATATAGTGACAAAACGCAAACAGCTTGGGCTTAAACTAAACCAAATGTATTGGCTGATCGGGCGCAAATCTAAATTATCATTAGATAATAAGGCTTTGCTGTATAAGTCAATACTTAGACCCATTTGGATTTATAGTATTGAACTATGGGGTACAACTAGCAAATCTAACATAGCCATCCTCCAGAGGTTCCAGAATAAAGTATTGCAAGTCATCGTCGATGCCCCTTAGAACCCATAACGAGAGTGATTCAAAGTGTTAGTGCGAAGTACTCTGAAAGACTATTAGTGCATCCTAATGCATTCACCAAACAGTTAAACGTGCGCGATAGCAGTGTAGTGCATAGGCTCAAACGCAAACTACCATACGAACTGATTAGTAGATACATAGAGTGAAATTTAATAATTTATAGAATAAGTTAGAATAGTCTTTACAATAAGTTAGGATAGACGTTAAAATAAGTTGTACATCAGATTACTTACTGAAGCGATCTTCTACATGTCAGGATAGTTAACATACATTGTATAACGAAAATCATATAATAATACTTATTGCCCACGGGAGATTGTTGAAGATCTAAGAGAATATAAAAAATTTCAATAAAAAAAGATAATGACTTTCCAGTCCACCTGGCAATTGTTATTTTACTGGATTTAAATCTAGCCCTACGTTATTGCTGGTTTAACATTAAAAACTTTATGAACTATCACTCTCCTGTCCTACCGGTCATTTATCATAACCCAAGAAAAAAAAGAAACAATCAAGTTGACAAAGGTAAGACAAAGAAAAATCCCTACCGAAAACGAAGAGGACAACAGGAAACGATACAATAGAAAAATCGTCCCGTCTCCTACCCACGCGCGTCACCCTAACCCCCTACCCCCTCCCCACCACAACCCAGGCCGACCGCGATGTGTCGCACGTCCAAAGGTCGCCAGAGACGATGCTCGCAACTAAAATCGCTACGTCAATCACGAAGCGGATGTTGGCGCGACTGAGCGCCTTCCTCCCGAGACGTTTTTGCCGGTAAACATCTTATTTTCAATAAAGACGAGCGATTTGTCTTTGGGATTTGTCACGTGGCGGGGTGAGGGGTACAGGGACGGCGGAGACGTTGTTCGTTAGAAAAATCTATTTCGTCGACGAGCCGATACAGGTGACGGGTATTTCGGGTTTGGACGGTATCGATCGATCGTGTTTGATCGGAGAGATTTACGAGAGTTTGGGACGTAGACAACGTTAATGAGACTTTTTTCTGTTCCTTTCTACAGGATGTCATGGGTTAATAACTGAATATTGGGTATGGTATTCGATGTGAAGGGGTTTTATTATTATTTTTTACTATTCATCAAAGGGTAGTGCCTATTTTTGGAGAATCATAACCGGTATTGGGTAAACTTCGGCAATTTCCGCCTGATTTTGCGCCGTTGCCATTTACAAGTATCGAAAGGTAGAATCCAACGAACCACAGTGGCCATTTTGGATTTTACCTAATTGGTATTGGTAAGAGTTCTGTTTTGTAAGGTTAACAATTTTGTTTTATTTTTTAAATATATTTGAAAGTCTCCTTTTTACCAACTAGGATTTATCTGGACTGGTCCTACTGTCTAACGTTGGCTCCGAACCACGGTCCTCGACATTAAGCCTACCGGCTGGCCAGTGACAAACTTAGAGACTATACTAGAAGACATCCTGATTACCGGCGTGATTGGGATCATTTTATTTTTCTTATTTTGCACTGTTGCCTAATGACAATCACAGATGTTAAACAATCACAAATATAACGACCATGCCCTAGTAGGACTCAAACCCGCGACTATCGCAACGACAGGAGGACCGTCCTGTCGCCTTTACCACTGCGCCACCAGGCCGGCTAAAGATTTTGTTGTTTATAGTTTATTTGCTTTTGTACATTTTATATTTTAATTATAAAGGGTAGACAATAATGGATAAATCGTCAATTTGTGATTATTGTCAAAAGTGATATTATAACACCCCTAATTGGAAGAGACATTTGGGGACATTCAATCCAGGTTCGTATCCACTCAATTTTAATTTTAATTTTGCAAATTGTATTGAATTCTTTACCAAATTTATTATATTTTAGCAATAATTGACACCGCTAAAATAAAATTACCGATAAATATGACTCGATGTCATTTATATGAGCATATCTCATCAAAATTACAGTTCTCTGATCATGTAGACATTCCTTAACATTAAAATTGAAGCAAAATATTGAAGTTTAGCTAGATTGAACATTTTTGAGGTTGGCAGTTCCCAATTTGGTAGCAATATTACCACTACTAAATTTGAGCGTAATCAATCCTGAATTCATAAGGGTGTATCAAAGTGTGAGAATTAATAATCAAAATCAAATTAAAATATGATTGCATCCAGACTAGCGGCTAAAATTCCAATGGTTGTCATATTGGAAATCCGAGTTAATTTAAGAAAGGGCAAGTTGGAAATACTAGATTTATTGACTCATAATGATTAATATATTATGCAGCAAGCAAACCAATTCTATAAAGTACAGAAGAAAAAGAAGAAGAAATATAAAGAAGCAGAAGTACAAAGCATAAAAGTGATGTAACAACTGTTGAAGTATTGATAAACAGGGTTAAATATATGTATTGTTATGCAAGCCACAATTTTGTTTTCTGTATACCTACCGTTCTTTAAAGGAAGAAGGTATTAAATTAATCATAATGAAATAAGGACAAGATCTAATGTTAAAACAATATAGCCTTGATTCATTCCATAGTCAAATTTCTGTAATATCCACAAAATGATTTTGAATGGCCGTAAATTCAAATTGAATGAAATAGCGGACACTCTAAAGATATCAAGTGAGCATATCCATCATATCATTCACGAATATTTGGGTATGGGAAAGCTCTGTGCAAAGCGAGTGCCGCGCGAGCTGATTTTTGACCAGAAACAACGAGTTAATGATTTGGAGATTCGGGGAGTTAATGATTACGTTGACATGTGACAATGGAGGAAACATGGCTCCATCATTTCACTCCGAAGTCCAATCGACAGTCATCCGACTGGACTGCACACGCTGAACCCGCTCCAAAGCGTGGGAAAATGCAACAGTCGGCCAGCAAGGTTATGGCGTCTGTATTTTGGGATGAGTATGGTGCAATTTTCATTGATTACCTCAAATAGGAAGGACCATGAACAGTGACTATTACATAGCGTTATTCGGCCGTTTGAAGCACGAAATCGGCGAAAAACGGCCGCATTTAAAGAAAAAGACAATGCACCGTTTTACAAGTTAGTGTCAACAATGGCAAAAATCCATGAATTGGGCTTCGAATTGCTTCCTTATCCACTGTATTCTCCAGATCTGGTCCTCAGCAACTATTTCCTGTTTTCATATCGCAAAAGAATGCTCACTGGGAAGAAATGTTCGTCAAATGAAGAGATTATCGCCGAAACTGAGGCTTATTTTGAAGCAAAGGAAAAATCGTCCTACAAAAATGGTATCGAAAAGTTAAAGGGTCGCTATAATCTTGACTTCCTGGGAATTATGTTGAATAAAATAAACCAATTTTGCCAAAAAATGTGTTTTACTGTGCTACATTATGGTTACATTAGATGTAGTATAACGTTGAATTAAACTAAATTGTATAAAATTTCAAGGTTAAATTAAGTTTTAACTTCATAAATTGAGATAGCATAAGATTGGATACTACTACTTTGGATAGACTATATATCCATATTATTTATACAATTAAACTATTTCAGATGTCAAAAGGGATATGTAGGAAAAAGCATTTTTTCGAGAGTATAAAAACTACTGCTTCCTCGTTATTCTAAAAGCCTATTTAAGCACCACCCGCTAAGCCGCCAGTCCGTTAATTAGATTTTTAAACCTGCATATAATTCTCCGCTCTCGCGGTAGAAACTTTTACCCGCGCCGACTAGATGTAGAACTTTTCGCCGTTTATTTATTCCCTTTTCATTTCGCTGCCTGTCTAGACGCCTAACTCTAATTTGGCAGTTGATGGAAAATGCCGTTGTTTTTTGCCAGCGCTCCTCTCCAAATCTTACTTCAAACATTAAAAGCTTATTTCGCTGATCTTATCGTACATTATAGATCAGAGTGGGCGGAGCCTGGCGTCGATTGTTATCAGGTGTTATTAACGGTAAAAGATGGGAACGGTTTTATGGACGATTTTAAATGTCCATCATCAAAATTGAAACCTTGGCGGGTTTATTGAGGGGGTATTTTTATTGGCGTGTGGGCGATTTTTTATGATCGTTTTGTTTTTAAACTTTATGGTGACTCTGGCGAAGGTCCGTTAAATTTTAGGGTTGTGTGGTTTGGGTGGTAATTACAGTGAATGGAGTCATCATTTTAGGATGACATTAAAAGTATTTCAGGGTCATGAAGAATAAATAAACGGTGCAAAATTGGGATGATTTCGCGCGCGTTTAATATCGAAAAAATAAAACAAATGATATGGTACCAATATTACTCATTTAAACCAGCTGTTTCTAACCTTATGCACTTACAGTATCATGTAAAGTTTTTCGTTTTTGTTTCAACTCGTACCTCAGAGATAGACATTTTACTCTGAAACGCCATGACGAATGCAATGAAATACATCATATACTTAGGTGTTCCACGGGGCAATGTCCTTAGCCAATTGTTAACCAACCTCAAAAATCACTAATGTAATAATGTATGTTAATGACATGCTGATTTTATCAACGCATGAGGATCCAATATCAGCCACAAGGAACCTCGAACTTTATCTCAACAAAATTTGTAGTTCAAAAGATTATGTGTCAAGGAGAATGAGCCAAAATCTATCCATATGATGTTTACCCTGCATATATTATTAAGCATGAACTCCAGTAAGCAGATAATGTTGAATATCTGCGAACACATTTGGATCTACTCTTAATTTAGAAGAAACCTATTTTAAGTAAGCGTTATCAACCTAGGTTTAACGTGAACCAGATGTTTTGTATTATAGGGCGTAAATCTAAATTATATTTATATAACAACATATATGGTATCGCATTGTGGAATACTACTAGCAAATTCAATATTATAGGGATTTCACAAAAAAGTGCTGCGTGCCAACTTTGGCGGCATATTTTAGGCCGGTAACAACCTAATTGGGCCTTATACCTCTCTGAAAACCATAGCGAGTGCAATCCAAAGTACTAGTGTAAAAATTACTCTGAAAAAATGTCAGTGTGCCAAAATCCACTCGCCAGATACACTAAAACAGACTAAAACTTCTGTTACAATATAACCTGATCAATAGACATGTAGAATAGTTTTTAGAATAATATAAGATGGTAGCATATATTTATATTGGTAAATTAAATTATATACTAGTTTGTATAGGAGATGACAGCTGGAAATGCTTTTGCACATTAATTTTATAATATAAATTGCAACAAGTACTATTGTCTATAGGCAAATTGCGTAATGTTATGGGAATACTTAAAAAATATGTTTTTATTGCTTTAAATAATGCTGACATTATTTAAAAAGTAGATGTAAGAACACTATTTGGTGTGCCTAGACCATTCGAAAATTAAAAATATATATATTAATGTTTTAACAATATAATATATTTTTAATATAACCATCTTTCTTTCATTAAACATTTATATTTTTAAATGAAGCTTAGCCAAAGATCCTTTTTTAGATTATATTCCAACTGTAATAGAGAACCTTAAATAATATTAAATAATATGATAGCACACCCGTAGCTTTAACTATCAGGAACCTAGATTATGGTACATGAAATTGCAAATAATCTCAAACTTGAACACAACAAAATATATGATTTTAACATTCTTTACCTATCACGTTACATTTGTAACTTTTGCCAAGCGCAACTTTTGCCATATACTGATACAACTATTCAAGTTGCTGCTCATTGCTCGCTGGGTTCATTGCCCATCAGCTATCTTTGCCAACTCTGCTGTCTTTGCTCTCACCTTTCACAAATTTAATTTCATCACAAGATAATTTTAATAGCAGTAGATCTTGAAAAATCAATACGCATGTTATTATTATTGTTTCCGTTGTCCAACAGAATGTACAAATTAGAAGTTCATCTTGACTACCCGAAGTTCAAATTAGTAAAGGAACTACTTTTCAATATGACATAACAATATTTTCAACATTGTTTTAATCTGTTTAACATCAATAATTTTTAAAATTTAATATTATTTAATTAATTTAATAATTCTATTTTTAATAAGGTGCTTGATTTTACCGAAAAGTATATATCAATGATTTTATAATAATATAAGATAGCGAATCACGATGTGTGAAAAGGCAATAAAATAAAAAAATTAACGAAATGAAGAAAATATTCGCAAGATATTATTGGCACTCAGTACAACCGTAAGAACTTTGAGGGCTACAAGGATTCAGGATTTGCGAAAAAAAAGCTTCAGATTCAGTGCTGCAATTTGTTATCAATCACTATCAAAAAAAAACTGAGAAAAATTAACTTTTCCAACCACTAAAATAAAATAATCATTTATACTAATTTACGCGATTAAAATGACAAATGTAAATGATTATAAGTTATTGGGAGGTAATTAGCGAATTGTTAAGAACATATTTTACCAAATTCCCCAACCTAAAATGCAGATTGTTGTTATTTCACAAACACGTAGAAAGTTCTTGCCATAGAAAATATAATAATCGGTTAATATATACCCTTAAAAAACGTTAGTTTTTCCTACCCAGTATAAATAGTAATGCAATAAAAGAACACAAAAATATAAACTAATTTGGTCCGTATTATTGTCTATCATTATGGATGAGCTAATAACCCTAAAGCAGCTTCATAGAATTAACTTCTTATAAATATTTATAACGATACTAAGTATATTAAACCCTAAAGGGCTGATTTAAGTTTTCTCTAATATTTTTATCTTGTAACAATATATCCACTCAAATATAGTTTATTATCGAATTTAAAAAAATTTTAAAACTAAAAAAATCCATCCATAAAATATGTTAAGCCATGTTATGATAGTCAGATTATTTTCATCTAACACTTAATTATTTAAAATTTCAGTCGTCCATATTGATGAAAGGTCAGAAACCAGAAAAACTTCATAATTCATAGAAAAGTAATCCCAGTGTTATAAACGAAAACCCTATTCTTTGAACAACGTGATTTTTAAATTTAGTTGATGGTTTGAAATGATTCTATTAATGTAAAATTGGAAGAAGTACCTATTAAAATATACATAAAAGCTTGTTAGAAATTGGAAATATAAGTCTGCTAGCAAATTAAGGTAAACTAAAAATAAAAATCGTTCATATGTCATCTATAGCAATTTTTACAAGAGACTAAGAATAATAAGAAATAACATTCGCCATATCAACTACGCACAAGTAATAAAAAATAGGAATTCATTATTCGGAATAACGAGTGAAAAATACGTATAATTTTTCTTTTGTGTCCGTCCCTTTTCTACTAAAATAAAAACGGTTTCCCTTTCATCTTCGACATATTCGGCTGTAGCGCTTTATTGCCTTCCAGATCTTTTTTACCCTTGCGCTTCTGATATTTTTCCACTGAATTATATTCGGTTTCGGCCTTTGCCTTTGTGTCCTGCAAAGGGAATTTTCGCGTTTTTAAATGTTTGCACGGTTTCCAACTTAAGATTATTCGGTCTTATTTTTGTCTTATATAAATATAATCAAAATGGTAATGATCCGATTGATAAAGTTGCTTCTAAACTAAATGCAATATATGTACAGTTTAAAAGTATTATATATTATTTTTAAATTACACACGGTGTATTAAAACAAATATTAGTTATATCATTAATTAACCAATATACTAACAAATTTAATAACTGTTTACTTCTGTGACAATTTTTAATTTTAAATAGGCCTATAATGAGAAAATATTTCATCATTTTATATTTCTGTTAACTTAGCGATACCGGGTTAAAAGAACGATGTTGATTTTGAACTTCTTTAGCATTTAGAAACAGCGTGCCAGTCAATGCCAGTTATGCTGTATTGATAGATTGAAGTAGTAATTAGAAGGTGCTACTTTTCGTTAACACGCTGAACGCAACAGAACTTCCCATTCGAGCTGTATCGGTGTATCATCCACAAGATTTGATCTTATAGCGGAGCATTGTCATGTGAACTTACGCTTTATTGCTGATTTTACACAACAATACTTCGTTCAATTTATTGAATTGGTATCGGAAAACTTCTGCAGCAATAGTTACATTCGGATATAGTAGTTCGTATTAAACTAAACGTTGATTATCCCATCATATGCACAGCCCGACTTACCATGAACATTCCGTTTCAGCGTCTATGCGAATTCTGTTGTTGTTTTCTCGTAACAACCAATGACTTTTTGCACTTGGAATTTTTGTAGTAGGTCAATATTTCATCACCAATCACAACAAACTACAGAAAATTCTTCTTTTTGCCTGGCAAGCTCCTGTACAAAATACTACTTTAATTAATTAGTCATCTTTTGAAGCTTACTCTGTATATGTCCAATAATCAGATCGGATGGTGTTAGACTTTTTAGTCTAAGCACTTCACTGTCACTTCGCATATTTAGCTGATTAGCGACTACATTAGAATGCACTGACGCTCTTTCGGAATACTTCACACATAGACTTTGAATTACACTCGTAATTAGTTATTAGAGGAATATCGCGATATATCACTTCACAACACATGCCACACTTTATGCTGGAACCGTTGTAAGATGAATGTAATAGACTTGCTAGTGGTTCTCCATAGTTAGATTCCACATGACCAAATAGGCTTGAGTATAGATTTATACAATAATACCTTATTATCTAACGATAAGTTGGATTTGCGCTCGATAAGCCAAAACATTTAGTAAAGTTTAAGTCCAAGTAGTTTCCGGTTGGCGAGTATATGCTTCTTCCAAGTTTGGCGTCGTTCCAAGTATCATTGGCTTTTATACGCCATCATTTCACCCACGTTTGTATGAGTGTGTAGGTTTATTGTAAATTAATTCAAATGTAAACACACAATAACTTTCCTATAAGATTCATTGAAGGCAGAACTCAGTTAATTGAAAATTAACATCCGACCTTGCAATGGAAGAACAAATGCAAATGAGAAACCTTGACTTCGGTAGGACAGATGTTTTTTGTGAAGTTAGTGGTTAATAATAATTAAACAAGTTAACTTAACAATTATTTTTCAATTTTGGGGTTGTTGGAATTAGAAAAAATATGGATACCTAAAGTTAAGTATTCATTATTTATCATTATGAATCAGCTACTCCTATACAAATAGTCCAATTATATATGAAAATATACGTTCAAATATATTTGGTACTCGGTATAACAAAATCTTATTTATGTGTCCAGTGTTGACATTAACTTATTTGTAGAAATTGGAATCGCTTTTGTTTAAAAAAAAAAATATGATAGAAGTATCGTAGGACTCATATATGATTTATTTGAATAATCCTGTAAAAAAATTTTAATTGCACTAAAAAGATTCTTAAAATAATATTTATAGGCATAAAGTTTCCAAGCTATCACTGTTATAATAATTATGGTACGACAAACATTAATCTGATTTTTTTTTCATTCACGTATCATTTTTATAAAAAATGGTTTCTGTTTCATAACTTTTCCACATATGATACGCCGGCATTTGTGTTGCCTTTCAAATCGTTTTGGGCTCACGTTTCGGATATTTTCCAGCAAATTATATTCCGTTTGGACCTGTTTCTTTGTCACGCGCAAAAAGAGATTTCACATTTAGGACGTTTACATGTTTTTCCTCTCGACGTCAGCGTCTTATTCCTGCCGAGAGCAAATAATCAAAAACTTTGTCTTTAGGGGACGCCTCGGAGACAGGAATACATTCGTTCATTTTGTTGTTAGTCTGTGTATGTGTATTGTATATATGTTTTATTATAGCGCCATTTATTAATATTCAACACACCATTTATTAATGTTCAATACTAGTGTATACTCATTATTAATTGATAAATACTTATTATTAAATTAAAAATAATTAGACCAGTCTATAAAAAAATAAAGATTTCTTGAGCTTGGGTTTTACCCAATTTATTCTTTTATTTAACAGGTCAACTGAAACGTCCCGGGCCTGACACATAGATGGCGATATTAGAATTAAATCCATATATTTTTCTAGCTAGACTAAACACTCAAAATATGAGTGTATAAATTTGACAGCTATTAGATCATTAATTTGTAAATTATAGCATTTTGAATGAAGCAATTTTTTGTTGTGAAAAAAAATTGATAAAAAGGAATTACGCGTGTTGACAAAATATTGCTTTTTGAAGGGAAAAAATACATTTGAAGGAGAAACTTGGCTCGATGCCGAGTTTCCGGACACTGTCCCAGGAAAATCAATCATCAAAGATTGGTATGCTAAGTTTAGAAGTGGTGAAATGAGCACTGAAAGCGGTGAACACAGTGGACGCCCAAAAGATTACCAACGAAAACATTTAAAAAATCCACACAATGTTTTTGAATGACCCTAAATTGAAATTAAATGCAATAGCAGACACCCTAAAGATATAAACTGAACGTGTACATTATATAATTCACGAATATTTGGGTATGAGAGAGCTCTGTGTAAAGTGGGTACAGCCCGAGCTCACTTTTCAGCCAAAAACAACGACTAATTGATGATTCGGAGCAGTATTTGAAGATGATTAAGCGTAAAAAACATGAGTATTTGCATCTATATGTGACAATGGTTTAAACATGGCTCCATCATTTCACTCCGAAGTCCAATCGACTGTCATCCGAGTGGACTAAACAAAATGAACCGGCTCCAAACCGGGAAAATGCAACAGTGTGCTGGCAAGATTATGGCGTTTCTATTTTGCGATGCGCATGGAATAATTTTTATTGATTACCTTGAAAAAGGAAGGACCATCAACAGTGACTATTACACAGCGTTATTGGATCGTTTGAAGGACGAAATCGCCGAAAAACGGCCGCATTTGATCAAAAAGAAGGTGCTGTTTCACCAAGACAATGCACGGGGAATTGGGCTTCGAATCGCTTCCTCATACACCGTATTCTACATATCTGGCCCCCAGCGACTATTTCCTGTCTTCAATTCTTAAAAGAATGTTCGTTAGGAATAAATTATCGTTGAATGAAGAGGTTATCGCCAATACTGAGGCCTATTTTGAAGCAAAGGACCAATCGTACTCCAAAAATGGTATCGAACAGTTGGAGGGTCGCTATAACCAGTGTATCACCCTTGAAGGGAATTATATTGAATAAAAAAAGACTAATTTTGCCAAAAAATGTGTTTTATTATGGTAGGCCGAGGACTTTTCAACTGACCTGTTATATAAGCAAAATTATATGAAAAGTGCAAGTGGATATCGAAAATATTGGCTTTCATAAAAGTTATTGAGCATTTTTATTTTCGCGCCCAATTATTGTCAGTCCTTGCGCGCTGGCGGTTAAAAATGAAATTTACTTAATTCTGATGTTCGAATGTCCTATATGACATGATTTCGAATTTTTGTATAATCGGATGTAGAAATTTTCTATAGATGCATATGTTACATTCTCATTTGGATAAATTTATGGATAATATGGGATTCAGTAAGAGATGACATCGAATATTTGCCAATTGCAGTTTGTAAAATTGCAATAAAAATTTTATATTAGAACTCTGAGCGGATTTTACGTTCTCATTTTATCCCTATTAAAATGAGAAAGAATGTTCGCTGATGTCTGGTACCGTATAATCGAATCAGCCTGTTAATTTTATCAAATGTCAAAAGCGAAATTCTTCAAAACATTTGTGACAATTATTAGAGATTATAAACCGGAAAATTTGTTTTACCGCTATTCTTGTTTTTATTTATTGATTTGTTTGATTTTAATATATTTGGCAACATTGCGATACGCTGACGTCATATATTTTGATGAGGCGAGTCGACCTTTTCATTGGCTGTACATGAAAGACTAATACTAAATAATTATTTGCCTTGGAGTCAATAATTATTTCAATCTCATTGGTACTTTTCTGTCAATTGTTGAAAACAACGTTCTTTGGTATTGTTAACCACTTTTCATTTTATATAACTGATAAATATGCTTTAAATTTTTATTATAAAAATTGTATAAAATACAACGAAATAAGATATTGCTTTTAGTCAATCTAACATGAATAAAACGATAATTTATGCGAGGTTTAATCATCTTCTTGATATAATGTAAATAACCCTACTAATATACAACCAACAAAAAACATGAACAAGGAATCATAACTAGAGAAGTTGCTGAAAATATTGGCATAACAATTCGCTTATACTATGGATTTTTTTCGCATATTTCGGATATAGAACGTGCTATAGCAAAATATGTCCCAAAATTGTTATATTTCGACCAAAATCATGGAGGAGTGAACGTTGTCGAAGTCAATTATGAAGCAGAAAAACTAAGCAGTTTATGGAGGCCTTTTGGATTACCATTAGTTCTTACCACGTAAAGATCAAATAATAAATAACAAATACTACCTAAAAGTTTAGCGATATTTGCGATAAACTATAAAAAGGGCCTGAGCTTGTGTTAAAAATGCAAGGTTTTTCATCAGGATAATTCTTCTGACATATACAAACTACTTTCTACTACTTTCTTCTCTCAAAATTTAGGAAGTGCGTTTGTTTTAGTATGGTTTAGATTATTCAAGTGCTTAAAAATTACTTGAAAATTCTTAAATGTTAGTTACTGTGTTAGTTCACTGTGTTAAATATTGCATCACCTTAAGAAACACTCAATCATTTGAGGAGAAAAGTGGCGAGCAATATACTGTGATACCGGTATTTGTTCTGATTTTACTGACTTTAAAAGTGCATCATATCATAATATGTATTGAAATATTTTCCATAATTTTCTACATTTCCCCTCATCTCGGACAATATATCTATAATGCGTAAAAGTAGTTTGTCAGAATTTCGAAATATTGTGCCAGCCAATCCATGCTGCATCGAACTGAAAAAGTGCCAATCACAAGTCGTTGTGACACTATATGCACAGCACGACTTGAATGATTACGGCGCTTCGAGGGTCGATGTGGATAGCTCTTTTAGAACGATTAATAATATTTTGCTCTTGGTATTGCAGTCATAGATTCACCATGAATCACCAGTACGTAATACAATAGGCCAGAGACAACTCTTTTTGACCTGATAAATAATGAAACTGCGATGTTGAAACAATTTAAAATAGTATTCGAATGTACGGTAGCTATTTTAGAATTACTTGGTTTAACGCATCAAATAATAATCAGAACTAATCATCTCTCTGGCGTCCTGAACAGCTAGTTACCGTCATTTTGGGACTTTTTCATTGCATATAAACATTTGGAAATAGCTGATACAGTAAGTGCTAAGGTGACTGAAAAGTCTTTGAAAATTTGAGCTCGGTTTTCTTCCCATAAATCTTGCAATCCATTCTCTTCGAATTTTTCATCCATGACACTTTTTCCTGATATAAAAATTAACACCTTTAAATCGTTGGAAATTGGAAAATGATAAAGGAACACTTCCATATGTTTCTAAAAGTGTTTGATGGTTTCCAACAGTAGATTCCCTCAAATAAACAACAAAAGCAATTAATAAAACTATTGCTATTTATATAGGAGTATTTAAATTAAGGAATTTAACAGATTTGGCATATACATTTGTCGCGTTTCAACTAATAAATTTCACTGATTAAAATACATGCATAGAGTTAAAATAATTCCGGTAGCATGTTTTTTTAAAAATTTTTAAATACAATTGATATTAATATTAAGATCCTACATTGTCATCTATTTAATCTATTTTAATGATCATCGATATCAAGTTAACGTTGAGTTCAAACCTAAAGAAACATTAATCCTTGTATTATCAACCAACAAATATCATAACAAAAGGAGTCAAATACATTGTTCTTGCGCCCTCAGAACTCCTCATAATATCAACAGTAGTTGTTACATAACTCGTAACTTAATTAAATTATATGTTATTGTAATCAAGTTGGCATGATCATAGCTAATAAGAAAACAAATAAACCGTACATAAATCCTAGCCGAAAACAATAGAGATGGGAACGAGCGAAATTATTTTCGCCGAGCTCCGGGATCCGGATTCCCTCCGCCACCCATCCAGTCCAAAGACAGGCACTCTGATTATTTGCCCTCGACAGGAATAAGACGCTCACATCGAGAGGAAAAACATGTAAACATCTTAAACGTGAAACATCTCCCTGTTTCTCCCCGGGTTCTCGTGACAAAAAAGGGACCGGAGCGGAATATAATCTACTGGAAATTATTGGAATAGCGAGCGTAAAAAGATCGAGACGTCAATAAAATGCCGTAGTCATCGCGAAGGCGAAAAAAGAACTATATCTAATTTCAAATAAAAAATGAAAATGTTCCAGCGACTAGAATTTTAACCTCGTTCAAACTATGTTTCTTGGTTACCAGAAGGCCGGAGGTATAAAAGCAACAACCAATGGCGGATTTATTATTTTTGGTCTTGCCAGCATAGATGCCCAGTAAAAGAAAACAAAAATTTGGCAACTCCGAGAGCTCTATGTTATCTCGGAAATCATTGCAGGGTACTTTGGAACATTCACGCACTGACGATCGTTTAATTCAGACGTGCCACCATCCACTACCCAAGTATCTCGGATCGGTAACATTTGGCCCCCTTTTTTTTTCTATATTATATTTTTCTGATTTTTATAAAGTCAATAACGCCTACATCAAAAATATAACTGTGGTGACCCCGACGTGATCTTTCGCAAAGTTGGGTTTGGACTCGTGAATGAAGGGTACGTGGAACATGGTGTATTTTACGTGGCCGTTATATTTTCTGTTTCAAAATTTTAAATATTTTCAATTCGATTCGTTTTAGATTTTACCTTCAATATTCAGTATTCTCCAGATCTGCCCGCAGCGACTATTTCCTGTTCTCAGATCTCAAAAGAATGCTCGATGATAAGACATTTTCGTCTAATGAAGTGGTGATGGCCAAAAGTGAAGCCCATTTTGAAGCAAAGGACAAATCGTATTACAAAGGTATCGAAAAGATGGAGGGTCGCCATAATCAATGTATCACCCTTTAAAGGAAATTATGTTGAATAAAAAAAACTAATTTTGCGAAAAAAATTACTATGGTAGGCCGGGGACTTTTCATTTGACCTGTTATTTGTTTAACATAACGATTGTCAGATTAGATAGATTTGGTGTGCTTTCAATTTGTTTTGCATTCAAAACAAAACTAGTATTTAAGCAAAACGATTTTTTGTAGTTTCCAGCTATAAAGATTTCATGCTTGGTACACCCTCTGCTGGTAAACATGTACATAATATAGGCTTTGAAATATAGATTGTAACCAATCAATCATTGATATCAATTGTGGATAACTTGTGAAGCCACCTTCTTAACACAGCTGATATTATAATCACATATCAAACAAAAGAAGCAATATACAAGACAAGCAATTGCAAAGCTCAATTCTAGAAGTTGTTTGGTCAGGAAATATTGACATAATATCGTGAAAAAGCTAACAACATCTGAATAATGATTTAAAAACCTTAAAATTAAACATATTTCTCATTTTCACTATTTAATGAAGTTACTGTTCTTGGAAGATGAAATTAAAGAGCGTACAGCGCAGGGCAATATTGGGGGACAGAAACTCCTATAATGTCCTCCATCGTTCTGGTCTGATAACACAATAGAACCATTTTCTCTGGTTTTGGACAATATTTCTTTCAACTTAATTCATCAAGGTCTGTAAACTGCCTACAGTAGTACACTTGAGGTCAGGTCTGTATTGTTATATATGGCATGTGTTTGGCGAATTCATTCGTTTAAATAGAACATCGGCTTCTGCTATTTTGAAAATTTAACAAAATATATTTCACTAAAATTGCTAGCTATTTTTTTCTGATAATACTATCAATGAAAATGTAAACATCGGTAACCAAAATCAACAATTGGACCCAGATATGAAGAATGACCTTAAATGATACTAGATCTCTGTCTCAGTCTGTATAAATAATATTCCAGTGTCATATGAAAATACAGGAAAGTATCATACAAAAATGCTGTAAATTGACAGACCCAAAATTACGCTAAAAAGCTGATGTTAAATAGCTATGTTATGTTAAAAAGAAAAAATAACCTGATATTAAATTTAGAGGAATTTGTGGGAATATTGTCCTGTCAACATGCAATAAAATAATGTTGTGTAAAGAAATCCTTTAGACCATATGGACATACGAAACCTAGAAATAGGATTATGCGAAGAAGGGCAATTTGGACATAAGTTAGAGATTTCAAAACACACTAAAGCTATTAAGGACTACTGTTAATATCCTGTGATCCTTCAAAAATAGTGAATAGATACTTAGAAATGGACACCATTAATTAGCTCATTAAAACCCTTGTTCATAGTAGTAGTACTACTCTGCAGTGTACACGATAATATAAGTGTAAACAAGTTCATCGAATTAACAGATAAAATTCAACTTTTATTAATATTACTGAGATAACAGAAACTACAAACAATCTTAAACACATGAAATATCATATTAAGAGAATGTAGAATGACAATAAATAAAAACAACGAATGAATAAATGAATAAAGATAAAGTTTTTTTTAAATTAATCTCCTTGAACGTTAACAATCACCCCGTGGGCAATAAGTTTTATTATATGATTTCAGTTATAAAATATAACTATCCGGACATGCCAAAGATCGCTTCAGTAAGTGATCTACTGTACAACTTATAATCTAATCTTATTCTAGATACTATTCTAACTTATTTTAAAGTATATCCTAACTTATTCTAAAAACTATTCTAGCTTATTCTAGAGATTATTAAATCTCACTATATGTCTATTAATCAGTTCGTATGGTAGTTTGCGTTTGGGTCTACGTACTCCACCATCATCGCGCACATTTTACTGCTTGGCGAGTGCATTGGGATGCACTAATAGTTTCTCAGTTTTTTAACATTCCGAATCACACTCGTTATGGGTGCAATGGGGATATCGCGCTGAATCAGTTTGTTGGACACGTAATATGGGCCATCGACAATGACTCGCAATACTTTATTCTGGAACCTCTGGAGTATATCTATATTATATTTCATAGTAGTACCCCAGAGTTCAATACCAGAAGTCCAAATGGGCCTAAATATTGACTTATACAGCAAAACCTTGTTATCTAATGAAAATTTAGATTTACGCCCTATCAGCCAGTACATTTGGTTTAGCTTAACCCTAAAATGTTTGCGTTTTAACGCTGTTTAAGCCGTTAACATTGTCTGCTTTTCTACCAAGGGTGAACGTCACATGGGTAGATTTTGTATTTGCTTTAATAGGCCACGTTTTCAACCACAATTCGATTTTGTTAAGATGAAGTTGGAGGTTTCTTGTGGCTAATATTGGATCCTCGTGTTATGATTAAACCGCTGTATCGTCAGCATATATTGCAACAATAGTGTTTCTTGAGGTTGGTAGGTCAGCTGTATACAACATATATAACAATGAGCCAAGAGCATTGCCCTGCGGAACATCCGAATACATTGGGTGTAGGTCAGTGTATTCGTCACCCTGTTTGACAATAAAATGTCTATCTGTGTGAAAACTTTTTCAATTTAACATGTAGTCCACTGTGCTACAACTTGTCGAAGACCTGAGAAATATCGATAAATGCAACGGAGCAATATTGCTTATTGCTTAAGTTTTTGTTAATTTGCTTGACTAATCTATGTATTTGTTCTGTTGTTCCGTGTTTATTACGGAAGCCAAATTGATGGCCTGGAAGAATATTTCTCTTCTCTGCGATTATTTTGAGTCTTTTAATGTATAGTTTTTCGAATAGTTTAGAGATTACAGATAACAGGCTTATGGGACGATAAGGGGAGAGAAGATAACGTAATAAATACATAAACTGAGTGTAAAAATAGAACAATTTTCTGGGTGTAGATATCGAAACCAACAGAATCTAGGAGACAAAATGAACGCAATAAATTAGAAAAAGCATGAATTTGTATATTGCTATAAGTGGAAAATTTATTAACAAAATGAAAATATCAAACAGAACTAAAATAGAATAAAAAAAACTTCAATATAGAATTAGAAGAAGAGTAGACAGAAAGAAGGCAAATCTTGTAAGTGTGGGATATATACATTATAGAAATTCTTTAGGGAAGAGGAAGAAGGAATGGAAGGAATTACGGAGATTTTATTTAATAAAAAAAATTAAATCCCTCGGACTTTTACACTGTAACAACGGAATGTTAATTTATTTCATTAGAGTATTTTTTTTAAATTTAAGATCAAAGAACCAATATGGATAAGGAAACAACATTCCTATATGGAACGAACAAAATTCTGTTCGCCAAGAATCCAAGGGGAAGACAACAACCCCCGAAAGCATCCCTTTCCCGTTTCAAGACAAGCACTCTGATTATTTGTCCTCGACAGGAGTAAGACGCTCACGTCGAAAAGCGAAAAAAATATATAAACATCTTAAACGTGAAATCTCCCTGTGTTGGAATAAAGGGAAACGCCAAAACAGAATATAATTTCCTAGGAAATATTAGACTGGGGAAAAAACATATAAAAAATGTCGAAAAGGCAATAAAACGACCGTGACAAATAAGACAGAAATAGGAGGAAACGCGTTTTCGCTGCGAACGGAACGATTTTATTGAAACATATTTCCTGCTTAAATATATGGAAGAGATGATATTGTTTTATCGTTACATACATTATTATTACACAGAATTATTATTTTATTTCCTTTCAGGAATCGTATGTTTATCCGCACCATAGAAAAATTATAATTAAAAGGATATCTTAAACGGGTACGGCGTGATAATTATTACTACCTGCATTTAAATGAGAATTATTAGTAAAAAAATTATTCCGAGCAAGATTTTTAGAATAGCTGCCGACGCTCATAAATTAAATGAAAACAGAAAATGTCAGATATGTGAAAATATTGTAGGTGCCTTTGAAATTTGTGGTTTTCCCTCGATTTCCTCCCCTTCCCCCTATCATAACCTAACTTAGCTCCAATGGGATCAATGGGGAGTGCAGTCTTTCGAACAAAAAATTTTGAAAATTGGTCTATAATCGACGGAGAAATCGGCAAATGTACATTAAAAAAAATATATACAACTGAACATAGAACCTCCTCCTTTTTTGAAGTCGGTTAAAAATAGGAACCTCCGTAATCTCCTTAATCATTCTAACTTGACGATACTATAGAATAACTTTTCTCTGAACATTAGTCGTGATACTGGAATCTTAAACAATCCATATCTTGGCAAAATAATGCTCTTATCGTTCGTGCAAATAGAATAAAACCTTTTGATAAAGATTCAACCTAACTCATCAACATCGGACTGTAAATATTCGGTCCACTTGGGGCCAGATCTTCTAAATAATATGTTTATAAGAATAACACAATAAATACGTATTGCTCACTGATCACATTGTTGAAACACTAAAGATAATACAAAATACTGATGCTACAGTAGATAAGATAATCTTAATTACATTCTTATTATAAGTATATTTCTCATAATCAGTTATTGCACCACCATAGCCTTTTGAACCTAAAAATTCGACCCAAGATAGTGCCTCCGCTATATAAGAAAATACTTAAAACTTCTACTAAATATATTTGCTAAGGTACGAAAATTACTTCTACTTAAGTTTCTTATTGAATAAAATACCTTAACCCACTACTTCCTACAATAAAATTAAGAGAATAGCGCGAGAGAAAAAAGGAATGTCGAAATATATCACTAACTTAACTTGGAGACCCCCTTGACGCAAACTGTACCCGTTAAAGCCGTTAAGGGTCACATGGGTAGATTTTGTATTTGCTTTAATAGGCCACGTTTTCAACCACAATTCGACTTTGTTAAGATGAAGTTGGAGTTTTCGTGTGGCTGATATTGGATCCTCGTGTTATGATTTAACCGCTGTATCGTCATTATATATTGCAACAATAGTGTTTCTTGAAGTTAGTAGGTCAGCTGTATCCAACATATATAACAATGAGCCAAGAGCCTTGCCCTGCGGAACATCCGAATACATTGGGTGTAGGTCAGTGTATTCGTCACCCTGTTTAACAATAAAATGTCTGTCTGTGTGAAAGCTTTTTCAATTTAACATGCAGTCCACTGTGCCACAACTTGTCGAAGACCTGAGAAATATCGATCAATGCAGCGGAGCAATATTGCTTATCGCTTAAGTTTTTATTAATTTGCTTGACTAATATATGTATTTGTTCTGTTGTTCCGTGTTTATTACGGAAGCCAAATTGATGGCCTGGAAGAAAATTTCTCTTCTCTGCGATTATTTTGAGTCTTTTAATGTATAAGTTTTTTGAATAGTTTAGAGATCACAGGTAACAGGTTTATAGGACGATAAGAGGAGATAAAATATCGTAATAAATACCTAAATTGAGTGTAAAAATAGAACAATTTTCTGGGTGCAGATATCGAAACCAACAGACTCTAAGAGATAAAATGAACGCAATAAATTACAAAAAGCATGAATTTGTATATTGCTATAACTGGAAAATTTATTGACAAAATGAAACTAAAGGAAACAACTTGAAAAACCAAAGGTAATACAAAATACTGATGCAACAGTAGATAAGGTAATCTTAATTACATTATAATTATAAGTATATTTCTCATAATCAGTTATTGCAGCACCATAGCCTTTTGAACCTAAAAATACGACCCAAGATAGTGGTCGTAGTGGCCCTCCGCTATATAACAAAATACCTAAAACTTCTACTGAATATATTTGCTAAGGTACTAAAATTACTTCTATTTAAGTTTCTTATTGAATAAAATACCTTAACCCACTACTTCCTGCAATAAAATTGACAGAATAGTGCGAGAGAAAAAAGGAATGTCGGAATATATCACTAACTTAACTTGGAGACCCCCTTGACTCAAACTGTATCCGTTAAGGCCGTTAAGGGTCACATGGGTAGACTTTGTATTTGCTTTAATAGGCCACGTTTTCAACCACAATTCGACTTTGTTAAGATGAAGTTGGAGTTTTCGTGTGGCTGATATTGGATCCTCGTGTGATGATTAAACCGCTGTATCGTCAGCATATATTGCAACAATAGTGTTTCTTGAGGTTGGTAGGTCAGCTGTATCCAACATATATAACAATGAGCCAATAGCCTTGCCCTGCGGAACATCCGAATACATTGGGTGTAGGTCAGTGTATTCGTCACCCTGTTTGACAATAAAATGTCTGTCTGTGTGAAAGCTTTTTCAATTTAACATGCAGTCCACTGTGCCACAACTTGTTGAAGATCTGAGAAATATCGATAAATGCAGCGGAGCAATATTGCTTATCGCTTAAGTTTTTGTTAATTTGCTTGACTAATCTATGTATTTGTTCTGTTGTTCCGTGTTTATTACGGAAAGCCAAATTGATGGCCTGGAAGAATATTTCTCTTCTCTGCGATTATTTTGAGTGTTTTAATGTATAGTTTTTTGAATAGTTTAGAGATCACAGGTAACAGGCTTACAGGACGATAAGAGGAGAGAAGATAACTTAATAAATACTTAAATTGAGTGTAAAAATGGAACAATTTTCTGGGTGTAGATATCGAAACCAACAGACTCTAAGAGATAAAATGAACGTAATAAATTAGAAAAAGCATGAGTTTGTATATTGCTATAACTGGAAAATTTATTGACAAAATGAAACTAAAGGAAACAACTTGAAAAACTAAAGGTAATACAAAATACTGATGCAACAGTAGATAAGGTAATCTTAATTACATTCTTATTATAAGTATATTTGTCAAAATCAGTTATTGCAGCACCATAGCCATTTGAACCTAAAAATTCGACCCAAGATAGTGCCTCCGCTATATAACAAAATACTTAAAACTTCTACTAAATATATTTGCTAAGGTACTAAAATTACTTCCATTTAAGTTTCTTATTGAATAAAATACCTTAACCCACTACTTCCTACAATAAAATTAACAGAATAGTGCGAGAGAAAAAAGGAATGTCGGAATATATCACTAACTTAACTTGGAGACCCCCTTGACGCAAACTGTATCCGCTAAGGCCCACATAGTCTCGTTTCTTTCTCCCTTTAATTGAGTTCTAAGGGATTATAGCCTGGACTGGGCCACCCACGTATGTGTGTCACTTTTTCTTTCTCTATTTGAACTTTTTCTTACATTCCAATTTTCCATCGAGTATTCGACTATACATGGGCGTTTTTTTTCGAGTATTAAACTAAAAAAATGAAATATTTTTAGAGTTTTATATTGTGAATAGGGATTTTGATGACGAATAAGCTACAACTTGATATATAGTGGGATCCAATTTATTGATTTTTTTTTGTGGTTGTAGAATTCTGGAAAAAACTGATATATTTTTCAGAGCTACTGTCATTGTATTTGTTATTTTAGGCAATTTTTACATATATACAAACACATAAATATATATACAAATATATATTTAAGATGTGATTTATTAATAAATAGTTATATATCTTTAAATTTATATTTATTGTAATTAAATTAGCTAATTAATTTTTAGCATAATTAGTGTAGTAATCTGAGAGTGATACATTGTGGATTATCCTACTGTTAACTGACGTTTCCATAATTCGATTAAGCGCTCTTCTTGTTAGGAAATTAAAAAAATATAATCCAATTCAACTTTTCAAGGCTTAGTCCTGTGAAAATACGTCCTTTAGATTCAGAGGAGATATAGCTGTTTCAATAATGCTCCATATAAATCGCTGCATATAAAGAGGAAAGCTTAAATACATACACACACACTTAACATGATCTCAAGATGTTTACTAGCTATAACAGTGATAACCGTGGTTCGAAGCTTATGTTAAGCTATAGCTTCAGGTACATGCTGATTGGTAAAAAGGATAGTTTAAAATATAATTAACACCAAATATTTATTATCTTTTCACAAAACAACATGTCCAACCTATAAAAACATAATATTACTAAATTTTGTTATAAGTTTTATTACAAACTGAAAATAATACAATAGATGAAAATAAATACATAATATTAAAAACGTAATCAATGCAATAAATGTTAACCAAACATCATTTACATAATAAAACTCTAATAACTACACTAAATAAAAAAACATATTAACTATAATAACTACAGTAAGTCAGAATTAAATAATGGTTTTACAATATACAAGGATTATTTTGCAAGAAACTTTTATATTATTTTATTATTTATTTATTTATTTTATTTTAATAGCCACATGAAACGTTGACGTTCACATGAGGTGACAGATAAGGAAACGCCATCCAGGTTCTATTCAATTTTGAATTTTATTTTGTAAATTGGATTCATTTTTATACCAAATTTATTATATTTTCGGTATAATTCACCATCAGAAAGTAAATTTTCAGAAAAATTTGGCTTGATGTATATACATTAATATAAAATATGGGCATAAATTAATATTGAACAAGAGTCAGTGAAGATTCTGATGAAGAACTCATTTGAAGATTTTGAAGTGTTGATAGATAACATTGAAAAAATAACATAACACTTATTTGCTAAAGTTAAGAGTTGAAACGAAAATTTTGTCAGGGACAGAATTGAATTGTGTTTGAAAATGCGTTCAGATATGTTAAGCTTGAGGTGGATATAATAGAGTTGCGTAAATATGTTACTGTGTGATTATAAAGAAAAATATATGCTTGTGGCCTGGACCTAAAGCGGATACCACATAAAAAAGAGGGTGGCTATAACTCTACCACAAGAGTGGTATGGAAAAAAGTTTATTGCATATTGTTTATTTATACATTAATAAATAAATTATATTTTTCATACATAATGTTCTATTTGTTTTTCTTTCCTATAAAAGTTATTCTAAAATTAAATATATTTGTAAACGGTTCTTCGTATTACTAAAAACACACCACCGAAGGAAACAAAAACAAAACGTAAAAAGGTAAATATGCTCTTGAATGGAAGTAGCTACGGACTGCACTGTAATCTTAGGGGCATCTATTTTGAATAGTGTTACGAGTGAGATGTGGGGATGATTCTTACTTGTTTTCACCTTCAGTGTCGCATCGCAGTTCACTCAGTCGCCTCTTATTGCCATTAAATAAAACACATTTTAAGTAAATTCATAGCTGTTTTCTAAAACCTGTCACATTTTATTACACATGTACTTTTTTTCAGGGGAATGTATATTTGATGCCGATCACTAACGACTAATGCTGAGAATAGCCAAATAATAATAATAATAATAGTGCCATATAGTAAATCCATTGGCGTTAGGTTTTCTATATATTTTTTAAGTATTTAATTTTGTTAGTTGCTTATTAACCGATTCAGCTCTTTTGTTTCAACCGATGCTACGAAATATTCTCTGTGGAAAGTAACAAAAAAATTTAAAAAAGTCAACAACATAATCCACCCATTAAGATTGATGATAATACCTGAGCTAAATGATAAAGATAAAGCGGAAGTTTCCTCTAAACACTTAATAAAAGTATTTAATTCGTGAAAATAACATAGTTTTTTGACTAATTGCATAAATCTAAATTATTATTAGATAACAAGGTTTAGCTGTATAAGTCAATACTTAGGCTCATCTGGACCTATGGTATTGAAAGGTTGGGTACTACTAGCAAATCTAACACAGATATCCCCTAGAATTTCCAGAGTAAAGTGTTGCGAGTCATTGTCGATGCCCCATCTTACGTGTCCAACAAACTGATTCAACGCGATATCCCCTTAGAACCCATAACGAGTGTGATTCAAACTGCTATTGCGAAGTACTTTGAAAGATTATTAGTACATCCGAATGCACTCGCCAAACAGTAAAATGTGCGCGATGACAGTGAAGTGCGTAGGCTCAAACGCAAACTATCATACTAACTGATTAATAGACACATAGAGTGAAATTTTATAATTTCAAGAATAAGTTAGAATAGACTCTAAAATAAGTTAGAATAATATCTAGAAAAAGACATAGATTATAAGTTGTACAGCAGATTACTTACTGAAATGATCTTCTTCATATTAGGATTGTTCACCCTTTGTAGAAGATCTTGTCCCTCAGCAAAAATAAATAACTCCTGCAATCAGACAGCGTTAAATATCTGGTAATATAAATATATTGTATAGCGGAAAAATCATATTATAATATTTATTTTCCACTGGCAGATTGTTGAATTTGCAATATATTAATAAAAAAAATTATTAAATTTTTAAGTTAAAGACGAATTCGAACAATTTAAAAACTTGCTTAAGAAACTTGTGAAAATTTAATATTAACATAATAAATAAACCATATTTTATTAATATAATTGTTTTTGTTTTCTAATAATAGTTATTGGCACATAATTAGACAATTAACTTAACAATCTTACCCATCCACCATCGTTTTTTATTCGAAATTAACGAAATTGCCGTTTCCTAATACACTTTACCTTTCTGAATAAAACAAAATCAAATTTCGTGCGGATACGGACCCGACCGACAACTTGTTTAGGCCCAGAGGTCGTAAACCGTCATTTGGTCTAATAAAAACGAGACAATGGAGGAAAAAGGCAAAATCGGAATTCATAACTAACTCGGAATCTCCCTGATGTAGACCCGACCGAAGCAGACTAATTTCTTCGTTCTTTTAATTGGGTTTTAAGGGATCAACCAAACCGATGTTCCTTTTAAAGCTAATTACTTACTATAATATATACTTGCTGATGAACGTTGCGAAAGTATGTTAGTGATACGAAATGTTAATCAATGAAATCTGATGGGAAGTGAATTTTATCACTTTGGTTGAGATAAAATATATCATTTATTGCAGGTTATTATTATTATTGTTTTCTGCAGTGAAATGAAAATGATTAGTAAAAGAATAATTCAGAGCAAGATTTTTAGAATAGCTGCTGAGGCTCAAAAATTAAAAGCTCAACTCTTGAAGAGCCAGACCTTGAAACTAAATGACGAATTGCTCTTTCAACTAAGATATACTAATTAATTTAATCAATACAACCAATAAAAAAACAATCATTTTCAAGAAAACTAAATGGTTAATTTCAAATGATTCAATTAAAATTTACACGTAGCACTATCTCATGTGCATTATACTTTCGTTCTTTTTAAAATAAATGTTTCTAGTTCAACTGAAATATACTAATTAATTTAATTTATGGTCATCCACAATGATATCAAAGAATCACTATAATTTTATTTTACCTTTCACATGTTTGTAACATATTTTCATGATTAAGTTTTATTTAATATTAAATCTTTGTTCTTCTATGAGTCTTAACGAACTGATCAAAATAGTTTTGAGACTCCTTGTAACACTATGAAGGCATTAGTCTACCACCATTATGTAGAATTGAAACAATGGTTTGAAAGTGGCGTATACTTGGACTTGATTGAGTTTGTATTAAGAAAAGAAGTAGAAATATCAATGTTTTGTGCTAATAACTAATTAAGCTATTAAAAACATAAAAAAAATTGTTACTGTAATAATTTATATTGGCTTAAAAACACCGTTGAGTTCAGTATATTTGTATTTTAGTCGATTTATCATTAGCTTATTGCCCATATCTAGCTCACTCTGACCTTCTGGCTTTTAGAAAAGTATTTAGTGAGATTCTAGTTATATGAGCCACAAATTTTATATAAATATGATCATCCGAATAGATATATTGAAATATATTATTATGTGCTTGCATGTATATTTATCAGCTATATCTGTTAGTGAAAATCTGTCAATTCAAACAACTTCTAAACAACCTAACCCAACAGTTAAATTCGATTATTTTAATATGTCCTTATATAAAATGGCAGTTTTCCATTTCGTGTTATAAAATTATTAAATTTACACGGACGCTAATACAAGTACGTTAGTAAGACCATTAAATACATTTAGAAATCTATGCCAACGCTGGTCCGTCATATCCCAATTGTCGATATTAGTTTAAACGATTTAACTGGTTATCTTTAATCAATGATAGGACGATCTGGAAGTTTGTTGAAGAAAGTTTCAAGACAGTGTCGCAAAATTTTTAAGTGAAAACCCAGCTAAAACTCAAAAAAGGTTTTCAGTAATGTATTGAAGATATCCTATTAAAGAAACTTTTGAAGATACCCTATTAAAGAGTAGTTCAGATGTCTGAACAATATAGCTACAGAGCATAACGTCTGCCTCCACATCACTGCAAATTCAATCAAATCGAATTGTTATGGGAAGTGGCAAAGAATAATTAATATTAAAATGCAAGTCAAGAAAAATATACATGCAAGAACTCCTTGGATATGAGGAAAGGATTGTCTACAATAGCACCCTTCGATTTGACCGAACTTAATCACAAAAATAGACGCAGAAAATGACAAATGATGGAACTGAAAATTAGTATCACATAGGAAATTAAGATCTTAGTTATTTACTTGAATAGTGTTTCAGAATATGGCAGTGAGTGAGCGAAACTTCCTGGATTTGGGATTATAATTCAATCCTGAAAACGCCAACACGTGTGATGGAGTGTCAAACAACTAAAGCTGAGCATATAATTAATACAACTGTAGAAAATCGTATTGCAGAGTGTGAAATTATGTGAATAGACATATGTATTTGTTTAGAATATTAGGTTTTCCATTTGGTTAAAGTATGTGTAAGTAGAGAATGGATGCAAACTCTTTTGCAGATATAGCAAAGTCATTAGAGATGAGGCAGTGATTAAATATTAGTTTACCAAAGAAAATTTACACAGTTATCAACAGAAGAAGCTAAGGAGAAATAGAGTGGTATCAAAATGATCTGACAAGAAAATACAGCAATGAAGGAAACAAGAACTAAGCATAAGATAGTAAATATGTTCTCTATTACAAAAAAATACTTTATGTATAATTGTTAATTAGATAAATTAAGCCTCCAGGGAATATCATAGGTGGTTTAGAAAAGAGTTCAGTATAAATAAAACAAAATAACTATAATCTACAAACTATTGTGACTGTTTAATTAACTGTAGCTTAAATCCAAAGATAATCTATGCATTAGATATACTATAATGATAAAATTAATTACGTTTTATAATAGTTTTTAAAAATATATTCTCTATTACAAAAAATACTTTATTTAAATGTATAATTGTTAATTAGATAAATTAAGCCTCCAGGGAATATCATAGGTGGTTTAGAAAAGAGTTCAGTATAAATAAAACAAAATAACTATAATCTACAAACTATTGTGAATGTTTAATTAACTGTAGCTTAAATCCAAAGATAATCTATGCATTAGATATACTATAATGTTAAAATTAATTACGTTTTATAATAGTTTTTAAAAATATATTCTCTATTACAAAAAATACTTTATTTAAATGTATAATTGTTAATTAGATAAATTAAGCCTCCAGGGAATATCATAGGTGGTTTAGAAAAGAGTTCAGTATAAATAAAACAAAATAACTATAATCTACAAACTATTGTGAATGTTTAATTAACTGTAGCTTAATTCCAAAGATAATCTATGCATTAGATATACTATAATGTTAAAATTAATTACGTTTTATAATAGTTTTTAAAAATATATTCTCTATTACAAAAAATACTTTATTTAAATGTATAATTGTTAATTAGATAAATTAAGCCTCCAGGGAATATCATAGGTGGTTTAGAAAAGAGTTCAGTATAAATAAAACAAAATAACTATAATCTACAAACTATTGTGAATGTTTAATTAACTGTAGCTTAAATCCAAAGATAATCTATGCATTAGATATACTATAATGCTAAAATTAATTACGTTTTATAATAGTTTTTAAAAATATATTCTCTATTACAAAAAAATACTTTAATTAAATGTATAATTGTTAATTAGATAAATTAAGCCTCCAGGGAATATCATAGGTGGTTTAGAAAAGAGTTCAGTATAAATAAAACAAAATAACTATAATCTACAAACTATTGTGAATGTTTAATTAACTGTAGCTTAAATCCAAAGATAATCTATGCATTAGATATACTATAATGTTAAAATTAATTACGTTTTATAATAGTTTTTAAAAATATATTCTCTATTACAAAAAATACTTTATTTAAATGTATAATTGTTAATTAGATAAATTAAGCCTCCAGGGAATATCATAGGTGGTTTAGAAAAGAGTTAAGTATAAATAAAACAAAATAACTATAATCTACAAACTATTGTGAATGTTTAATTAACTGTAGCTTAAATCCAAAGATAATCTATGCATTAGATATACTATAATGTTAAAATTAATTACGTTTTATAATAGTTCTTAAAAATATATTCTCTATTACAAAAAATACTTTATTTAAATGTATAATTGTTAATTAGATAAATTAAGCCTCCAGGGAATATCATAGGGGGTTTAGAAAAGAGTTCAGTATAAATAAAACAAAATAACTATAATCTACAAACTATTGTGAATGTTTAATTAACTGTAGCTTAAATCCAAAGATAATCTATGCATTAGATATACTATAATGTTAAAATTAATTACGTTTTATAATAGTTTTTAAAAATATATTCTCTATTACAAAAAATACTTTATTTAAATGTATAATTGTTAATTAGATAAATTAAGCTTCCAGGGAATATCATAGGTGGTTTAGAAAAGAGTTCAGTATAAATAAAACAAAATAACTATAATCTACAAACTATTGTGACTGTTTAATTAACTGTAGCTTAAATCCAAAGATAATCTATGCATTAGATATACTATAATGTTAAAATTAATTACGTTTTATAATAGTTTTTAAAAATATATTCTCTATTACAAAAAATACTTTATTTAAATGTATAATTGTTAATTAGATAAATTAAGCCTCCAGGGAATATCATAGGTGGTTTAGAAAAGAGTTCAGTATAAATAAAACAAAATAACTATAATCTACAAACTATTGTGAATGTTTAATTAACTGTAGCTTAAATCCAAAGATAATCTATGCATTAGATATACTATAATGTTAAAATTAATTACGTTTTATAATAGTTTTTAAAAATATATTCTCTATTACAAAAAATACTTTATTTAAATGTATAATTGTTAATTAGATAAATTAAGCCTCCAGGGAATATCATAGGTGGTTTAGAAAAGAGTTCAGTATAAATAAAACAAAATAACTATAATCTACAAACTATTGTGAATGTTTAATTAACTCTACCTTAAATCCAAAGATAATCTATGCATTAGATATACTATAATGCTAAAATTAATTACGTTTTATAATAGTTTTTAAAAATATATTCTCTATTACAAAAAAATACTTTATTTAGATGTATAATTGTTAATTAGATAAACTAAGCCTCCAGGGAATATCATAGGTGGTTTAGAAAAGAGTTCAGTATAAATAAAACAAAATAACTATAATCTACAAACTATTGTGAATGTTTAATTAACTGTAGCTTAAATCCAAAGATAATCTATGCATTAGATATACTATAATGCTAAAATTAATTACGTTTTATAATAGTTTTTAAAAATATATTCTCTATTACAAAAAAATACTTTATTTAAATGTATAATTGTAAACTAGATAAATTAAGCCTCCAGGGAATATCATAGGTGGTTTAGAAAAGAGTTCAGTATAAATAAAACAAAATAACTATAATCTACAAACTATTGTGAATGTTTAATTAACTGTAGCTTAAATCCAAAGATAATCTATGCATTAGATATACTATAATGTTAAAATTAATTACGTTTTATAATAGTTTTTAAAAATATATTCTCTATTACAAAAAATACTTTATTTAAATGTATAATTGTTAATTAGATAAATTAAGCCTCCAGGGAATATCATAGGTGGTTTTGAAAAGAGTTCAGTATAAATAAAACAAAATAACTATAATCTACAAACTATTGTGAATGTTTAATTAACTGTAGCTTAAATCCAAAGATAATCTATGCATTAGATATACTATAATGTTAAAATTAATTACGTTTTATAATAGTTTTTAAAAATATATTCTCTATTACAAAAAATACTTTATTTAAATGTATAATTGTTAATTAGATAAATTAAGCCTCCAGGGAATATCATAGGTGGTTTAGAAAAGAGTTCAGTATAAATAAAACAAAATAACTATAATCTACAAACTATTGTGACTGTTTAATTAACTGTAGCTTAAATCCAAAGATAATCTATGCATTAGATATACTATAATGTTAAAATTAATTACGTTTTATAATAGTTTTTAAAAATATATTCTCTATTACAAAAAATACTTTATTTAAATGTATAATTGTTAATTAGATAAATTAAGCCTCCAGGGAATATCATAGGTGGTTTAGAAAAGAGTTCAGTATAAATAAAACAAAATAACTATAATCTACAAACTATTGTGACTGTTTAATTAACTGTAGCTTAAATCCAAAGATAATCTATGCATTAGATATACTATAATGTTAAAATTAATTACGTTTTATAATAGTTTTTAAAAATATATTCTCTATTACAAAAAATACTTTATTTAAATGTATAATTGTTAATTAGATAAATTAAGCCTCCAGGGAATATCATAGGTGGTTTAGAAAAGAGTTCAGTATAAATAAAACAAAATAACTATAATCTACAAACTATTGTGAATGTTTAATTAACTCTACCTTAAATCCAAAGATAATCTATGCATTAGATATACTATAATGCTAAAATTAATTACGTTTTATAATAGTTTTTAAAAATATATTCTCTATTACAAAAAAATACTTTATTTAGATGTATAATTGTTAATTAGATAAACTAAGCCTCCAGGGAATATCATAGGTGGTTTAGAAAAGAGTTCAGTATAAATAAAACAAAATAACTATAATCTACAAACTATTGTGAATGTTTAATTAACTGTAGCTTAAATCCAAAGATAATCTATGCATTAGATATACTATAATGCTAAAATTAATTACGTTTTATAATAGTTTTTAAAAATATATTCTCTATTACAAAAAAATACTTTATTTAAATGTATAATTGTAAACTAGATAAATTAAGCCTCCAGGGAATATCATAGGTGGTTTAGAAAAGAGTTCAGTATAAATAAAACAAAATAACTATAATCTACAAACTATTGTGAATGTTTAATTAACTGTAGCTTAAATCCAAAGATAATCTATGCATTAGATATACTATAATGTTAAAATTAATTACGTTTTATAATAGTTTTTAAAAATATATTCTCTATTACAAAAAATACTTTATTTAAATGTATAATTGTTAATTAGATAAATTAAGCCTCCAGGGAATATCATAGGTGGTTTTGAAAAGAGTTCAGTATAAATAAAACAAAATAACTATAATCTACAAACTATTGTGAATGTTTAATTAACTGTAGCTTAAATCCAAAGATAATCTATGCATTAGATATACTATAATGTTAAAATTAATTACGTTTTATAATAGTTTTTAAAAATATATTCTCTATTACAAAAAATACTTTATTTAAATGTATAATTGTTAATTAGATAAATTAAGCCTCCAGGGAATATCATAGGTGGTTTAGAAAAGAGTTCAGTATAAATAAAACAAAATAACTATAATCTACAAACTATTGTGACTGTTTAATTAACTGTAGCTTAAATCCAAAGATAATCTATGCATTAGATATACTATAATGTTAAAATTAATTACGTTTTATAATAGTTTTTAAAAATATATTCTCTATTACAAAAAAATACTTTATTTAAATGTATAATTGTTAATTAGATAAATTAAGCCTCCAGGGAATATCATAGGTGGTTTAGAAAAGAGTTCAGTATAAATAATACAAAATAACTATAATCTACAAACTATTGTGACTGTTTAATTAACTGTAGCTTAAATCCAAAGATATTCTATGCATTAGATATACTATAATGTTAAAATTAATTACGTTTTATAATAGTTTTTAAAAATATATTCTCTATTACAAAAAATACTTTATTTAAATGTATAATTGTTAATTAGATTAATTAAGCCTCCAGGGAATATCATAGGTGGTTTAGAAAAGAGTTCAGTATAAATAAAACAAAATAACTATAATCTACAAACTATTGTGACTGTTTAATTAACTGTAGCTTAAATCCAAAGATAATCTATGCATTAGATATACTATAATGTTAAAATTAATTACGTTTTATAATAGTTTTTAAAAATATATTCTCTATTACAAAAAATACTTTATTTAAATGTATAATTGTTAATTAGATAAATTAAGCCTCCAGGGAATATCATAGGTGGTTTAGAAAAGAGTTCAGTATAAATAAAACAAAATAACTATAATCTACAAACTATTGTGACTGTTTAATTAACTGTAGCTTAAATCCAAAGATAATCTATGCATTAGATATACTATAATGTTAAAATTAATTACGTTTTATAATAGTTTTTAAAAATATATTCTCTATTACAAAAAATACTTTATTTAAATGTATAATTGTTAATTAGATAAATTAAGCCTCCAGGGAATATCATAGGTGGTTTAGAAAAGAGTTCAGTATAAATAAAACAAAATAACTATAATCTACAAACTATTGTGACTGTTTAATTAACTGTAGCTTAAATCCAAAGATAATCTATGCATTAGATATACTATAATGTTAAAATTAATTACGTTTTATAATAGTTTTTAAAAATATATTCTCTATTACAAAAAATACTTTATTTAAATGTATAATTGTTAATTAGATAAATTAAGCCTCCAGGGAATATCATAGGTGGTTTAGAAAAGAGTTCAGTATAAATAAAACAAAATAACTATAATCTACAAACTATTGTGACTGTTTAATTAACTGTAGCTTAAATCCAAAGATAATCTATGCATTAGATATACTATAATGTTAAAATTAATTACGTTTTATAATAGTTTTTAAAAATATATTCTCTATTACAAAAAATACTTTATTTAAATGTATAATTGTTAATTAGATAAATTAAGCCTCCAGGGAATATCATAGGTGGTTTAGAAAAGAGTTCAGTATAAATAAAACAAAATAACTATAATCTACAAACTATTGTGACTGTTTAATTAACTGTAGCTTAAATCCAAAGATAATCTATGCATTAGATATACTATAATGTTAAAATTAATTACGTTTTATAATAGTTTTTAAAAATATATTCTCTATTACAAAAAATACTTTATTTAAATGTATAATTGTTAATTAGATAAATTAAGCCTCCAGGGAATATCATAGGTGGTTTAGAAAAGAGTTCAGTATAAATAAAACAAAATAACTATAATCTACAAACTATTGTGACTGTTTAATTAACTGTAGCTTAAATCCAAAGATAATCTATGCATTAGATATACTATAATGTTAAAATTAATTACGTTTTATAATAGTTTTTAAAAATATATTCTCTATTACAAAAAATACTTTATTTAAATGTATAATTGTTAATTAGATAAATTAAGCCTCCAGGGAATATCATAGGTGGTTTAGAAAAGAGTTCAGTATAAATAAAACAAAATAACTATAATCTACAAACTATTGTGAATGTTTAATTAACTGTAGCTTAAATCCAAAGATAATCTATGCATTAGATATACTATAATGTTAAAATTAATTACGTTTTATAATAGTTTTTAAAAATATATTCTCTATTACAAAAAATACTTTATTTAAATGTATAATTGTTAATTAGATAAATTAAGCCTCCAGGGAATATCATAGGTGGTTTAGAAAAGAGTTCAGTATAAATAAAACAAAATAACTCTAATCTACAAACTATTGTGACTGTTTAATTAATTGTAGCTTAAATCCAAAGATAATCTATGCATTAGATATACTATAATGTTAAAATTAATTACGTTTTATAATAGTTTTTAAAAACATATTCTCTATTACAAAAAATACTTTATTTAAATGTATAATTGTTAATTAGATAAATTAAGCCTCCAGGGAATATCATAGATGGTTTAGAAAAGAGTTCAGTATAAATAAAACAAAATAACTATAATCTACAAACTATTGTGAATGTTTAATTAACTGTAGCTTAAATCCAAAGATAATCTATGCATTAGATATACTATAATGTTAAAATTAATTACGTTTTATAATAGTTTTCAAAAATATATTCTCTATTACAAAAAAATACATTATTTAGATGTATAATTGTTAATTAGATAGATTAAGCCTTCAAGAAATATCATAAGTGGTTTAGAAAAGAGTTCAGTGTAAATAAAACAAAATAACTATAATCTACAAAATATTGTGACTGTTTAATTAACTGTAGCTTAAATCCAAAGATAATCTATGCATTAGATATACTATAATGTTAAAATTAATTACGTTTTATAATAGTTTTTAAAAATATATTCTCTATTACAAAAAATACTTTATTTAAATGTATAATTGTTAATTAGATAAATTAAGCCTCCAGGGAATATCATAGGTGGTTTAAAAAAGAGTTCAGTATAAATAAAACAAAATAACTATAATCTACAAACTATTGTGAATGTTTAATTAACTGTAGCTTAAATCCAAACATAATCTATGCATTAGATATACTATAATGTTAAAATTAATTACGTTTTATAATAGTTTTTAAAAATATAATCTCTATTACAAAAAAATACATTATTTAGATGTATAATTGTTAATTAGATAAATTAAGCCTCCAGGGAATATCATAGGTGGTTTAGAAAAGAGTTCAGTGTAAATAAAACAAAATAACTATAAGCTACAAACTATTGTGACTGTTTAATTAACTACGTTTTATAACAATTTTGTTTCATTAATGTATATACGTTAGAATGTTGTTATATATCAAAGCCAAAATAAAATAAAATCCGTAGAATGTCAAATTTATATGCGGCAATATCGCGACGTTTTGACGTCATAAATTGAGATGACATAAGTTCACTGTTAATAAATACAATAACGCTTAAAAATTCCATAATATATTGACCGATAATTTATTTACCTTGTTATAATTATCGTCATAGTAACTAACAGTTACCTAGTTTAATGCCAATATACATTAAAGAGCCAACGTTGCAATTACCGGTGATATCGCCACGCATAACATCTTATTTAGGGAGACAAAACATCGAGCTCCCCTAAACAAACACGCCGGTTGCCTAACTCCGGTCTAACCGCCGAAAACATCAGTAAACAGAGCCGCCGAATAATGTCGATGTTGTCGCGTCCATTCTCCGCTATTTAGGTCACACACGATCCCCACGGCATTTTTCGTCGCTCCATTATCCCCTTGTTGCCTTAAGCAACTAATTCCCCGCTGCACGTTATCAATTGCCCAGTAAAACTTTTGTTCCGTCGCGGCAAAACGACCCGCTTTCACACATTAAGGACGATTCTCAGGCTCTCGCCGCCCTGACGGCGTTGCCAGATGTTTAAGTGACACATGGCGAAATGGCTGTGTCCTCTCTTGTACATAATAGTTTATAATATCAGTTAAAATTTAATAAAGTGTGAGCGCGTTGGATTACATCAATTATCTCAGTAATTAGTAAGATATTTAAAAAATACTATGTTTATATATATATATATTATCGGTTATTGCATTCGGCTATTATCTTTTACTTCCCATAACATTCTTGTGGAACTTCTCATAACAATTAACTATTCCACATTGTTACTCGGTAAATATAATTAAAATAATTAATTGCATTTTATGTAATTTACTTTTTTAGAAATAAACCTGAGAAAAGATACCTAGCAGATATTGAAACCAGAACTGTCTGGATTTGTGGAAAGAAACATTGTCGAAACTAACACCTTCGGTTTGTGTGAGCTAAATCAGACACATTGAAGAAGAAATTGACAAATGGTAGAATACTGAGCATGTTTTTGATATAATGGAAACAAACAGCTTGATTATTAAGTAAATTAGTGTTTCTGAAAGTGACAGTGATTAAATAAAAGTTTATAAATGTTAGTTTATGATTCAATGCTGACAATTACCAGGACAGGGTGATGAAAAGGAAACATCTAAAGATCAGTATACAATTAATATGCTTTAATTCTAGGAAATTGTATTATAAAGTGTGAAACCTTTGTGAGCATTTATGTTATTGTTCAAATATACATAAACATTTGGTTAAAATTTATGAACAGACAAATACTAACTGTTTTACAGATATGCAAATACATTAAGAAGAATGCAGTGATTTTAAGGCAGTTTTATCAAGAAAGATGTAGACAGGCAGTAACAGGCCAAGAAGAAATATAGTAATATCAAAGTGACTTTACAAGGAAATATTGCATCGAAGGAAACAAGAACAAAGTGTAAAACATAAGTAAGCTCTCTAATGAAGGTTAAATGCATTACTCAGATATACAATTGTTAATTAGGTGGATTATGCCTTCGGAGTATACCACTGCATAATAAAGCGCCTACAACTCTATCTATACTAGTGTAGAAAAAAGTGTATATATAATAAAACACCTCTAACCTATAAGTTATCGTGGCTCTATATTTAATTGTCGTTTTAAGTTCTTCGATAATATATGCATTAGATGTACTATAATATTTAAATAAATTGTGTGTGTCACTACTTTTTTGAATAGACTATATATGGATTTTGGGCCTTTATTTTTCAGGATTATTTATTAATGTTATTCTAGTTTTTTGTATGGCTTTTCACCATCAATTTATTTGTATGGAAAAGAAAAATTCAAAGTCAGTACAATTCTTCCCATAACTGATACTCTGAGTATTCATTTAAAAATGTTGGTCTAAGTGTTAGAATAACATTCGTAAGCACACGTTGGAATTAAATAGAAGTAAACCAATCACTTTTATTATATTATGTCATTTTTACTATTCGAATATAAAATATTATTAAATATATTTGGGATCATTACTCCATTCCTTTTTTTATACTACCGCCTGCCAATTTAAAATTATTCCGAATGAACTAGTCAACTGGACCAAGTTACGACAATGCTTCAAATACGTCAACTCAGAAACCTCAGAAAGAAAGAAACATAGAACGAGACTACAAGGATCTATCTCAAGGAACAGGACACAGAAGCTCGCTCACTAGTTTTCTGTATGGCTTTTCACCATCAGTTTATTTGTATGGAAAAGAGAAATTCAAAGTCAGTACAATTCTTCCCATAACTGATACTATGAGTATTCATTTAAAAATGTTGGTCTTAGTGTTGTTTTATTTTTTCTCTTGAAAGCTGAACTATCAACAACGCGTTGCGACAAAATCGCCAATAATAGGCTTTTACAGAAAATCCTTTATAAAGATAGTAATGAGAAATAGTTGAAAATATTATGTGTGTAATTAATATGATACCGTTTATATGAAAATTATAGTATGTTGGAAATGTATCGCCTTTAGAGAAAATGCTGGTAACCAACTGCAATCGGTAAGGCTTCTTCTTCACATTGAAAAGAGTAAACCATGAACCAAGAAAAAAAAATATTTTAAGGAAGATTAACCAGTTTTTCAATGACGTCCACAGAATATTCTGAAAAAGAGATTTTGAAGAAGTGATTAACGATTTTGCTCATCCCAAATCTAGACGGGCACCTCTTCAATCAACATAGATTTTCAAACACTAAAATATTTACTTGTGTAGATTATATTAAATTATATATTCAATTAATGTTACTATATAGAAATAAAAAAACAACACATAGAGCATAAATCAACCTTCAATTTAGTACAATCCCGGAATATAAAAAACATCCATCATATAATATTTCTATTTAATACTTCGAAGTATTATAATTCATGGTGTTACCTTTCAATGATTATAAATACTGACAGAAAATTGTAACAAATATTTACATTTTTTATTAATGATTTTTAATATTATTTAAATCTCATTTTACGAATTCATCAAACCAAATAAAGTATTATAAAAATGTAAATATAAAAATGGGAAATTTAAATCGCTTTATGAACCATCCGACGCATAAACAAAGTTAAAACGGCTACCATCGTTATTAGCCAAATGAATTTTGATTTAATTTTGCCGATGTTGTATTCGTTTTGATAGCGGCCGTACACATTTAATGATGTAGAATCGGATTTGCTTAATGCGATTCCATTCGGATTGGAAACATTGCAATAATATTATCTCTGGGTGTAGATACAGTTTTTAACTGACGTATTCATAAATATAATGCATAGTGTTCATAATAAAACAATCTATCAAAACTCTATCAAGTCAACTCAAAATAGCAGTGACACGAGTGTCAATATGTGTCTGTCTAAAGTTGTAAATTTGTTTTAAAGTCAGACAATATTATTCTTGTCATTTTATTCTATTTAAAAAGAGATAGAATGCTGTTAGGGAAGTTCGAACATGTAAAGGAATGAGCCTGCAAAAGTTGCCCGTTTGCCAAACGCTTGAAAATTTTTCAAAATATTATAATTACAGTTTATAAACCGACAAAACTTAAACAAAACCTAAAAAGTAAAAATGTACAATAACTATAAGTACTAAATAAAAATTAAACATAGGTATATGTGCCTGCAAAAGTTGCCCGTTTGCCAAACGCTTGAAAATTCTTCAAAATATTATAATTACAGTTTATAAACCGACAAAACTTAAACTAAACCTAAAAAGTAAAAATGTACAATAACTATAAGTACTAAATAAAAATTAAACATAGGTATATGTGCCTGCAAAAGTTGCCCGTTTGCCAAACGCCTGAAAATTCTTCAAAATATGATAATTACAGTTTATAAACCGACAAACGTCGTTTTAACCTTTTGTTTTAATAAATTTGAAATCGCCGCGTTTTTATTGAAATTTTTTTTGCGCCTTGCAGCTGCACTGTATATTAATACGGACACGGTCACTAAAATATTTCAAAAAAAAAAAATAAAAAAAATAAAACCTTAAAATGGACAAAAAGAAACCGTGTTTGTGCGAAACAGGTAAGGAATCAAGATCAGCTTGGTGTTTCAGAGATCAAATATACGAAATATATAAAACGATAAGTAGTTTTTTCAATCGGAACATAATTTAATACAATTATTTCAGAGAAAATTGTTAGTCTGGAAAGTATCCATAAAAATCCAAAAGATATACAGCTATTTGAGAGATGTAGAACATCCGTTCATACATTGTTGGATACCATAGGACTTCAGTGGTGTAAAGATAACCCGCGAAAGGGTTTAATGGAACATCTAGATATTGCTTTTAAAAGAATACAATTTTTATAAACATATAACAAAATCAAAGAAATTTATATATCAATTTATTTATATATCAATTTATATATTTAAACGAGACATGAATATTTCAGAATGGTGCATTGGGTTGCTCATGGTAAGATGATAATAAATATAGTGTAAAGACAACAAAAGTTGACTGAAAAAGGTAAATGTTGGAATAACTATCGATCAGGTTTTGTTAGTCATAACATTTATTCATCGCGGACATATAGTTCTTCATGCTGGAAACAGGAATGGTTTTATATCTGGTGCAGAATTAGGGTTTCTCTAAGTCCAAGGGTTACTACCATGAAGAAATGAACGAGGGAGGAAGATGTAATACTCTGTGGCCATAGCATTCAGTAATCTGATGAATTACATAAAATTCAGTTAATTATTTCATTTATATTTACCGAGTTTTTGAAGTAGCTTGAAAATCAGCTTTTAAAGTACTTGGAGGAACCATGAGTTATTGTTATGTGTTATGTGTATTGTTAAGTATGTTGTTATGTCTACCACATATATAGTACACCCGTGGGGAAAATCCCAACAAAGGCTGCATCTAATGAATGGCTTAAAGTGTACAAAATAAATGTCAAGGAAATCATATTAAAGAATATACTATTTCAAATTGTTACTCGGTAAATATAAATAAAATATTTAATTGCATTTTATGTAATTCATCAGATTACTGAATGTTATGGCCACAGAGCATTACACATTCCTCCCTAAAACTGCAATTTTAATCCAATTAAGTTGATACGGGATATTGCAAAGAATTATTATAATATATTCAGGTCGAGGAGGATATGCAAACCGAACTGTCTAGATTTATGGAAAGAGGCATTGTTGAAAATAACACCTTCGGTTTGTGTGAGCTCGATCAGACACGAATAAATTGACAAATGGTAGAATCTTAAACAAGTTTTTAATAGATTGGAAATAAATAGCTTAGTTATTCATTTGATTATTGCTTCTGAAATTGGCAGTGATTGCATAAAACCTTATGAATGTTGGTTTATGATTCAATGCTGACGATTACAGAGACAGGGTGATGAAAGAGGAAACCACTAAAGTCAGTATAGAATTAATATACTTTAATTGTAGGGAATTGTATTATAGAGTGTGAAAGCTTTATGAGCATGTGTGTTATTGTTCAGAATATACATGAACGTTTGGTTAACATGTATGAGGAGAGAAATAACACTAAATGTTTTGCTGATATGGCAAATGCATTAAGGAGAATGCAGTGATTAAATGTAGTTTTATCAAGAAAGACGTATACAGCAAGTAACAGGACAAACAAAATGGAAATATAGTAATATCATAATGACTTTACAAAGATACATTGCATCTAAAGAAACAAGAGCTGAGTATAAAACATAAATATGCTCTCTAATAAAAGTAAAATACATTACCCAGATATACAATGGTTAATTATGTGAATTAGACCTTCAGGGGATACCACTACATAAAAAACACTCTTAGAACCCTACCTATACCAGTTTGGGAAAATGCTTAATGTATATATAATAAAACAACTCTAACCTATAAATAACCTACAATTGGTATAAGTGGCCATATAATTAATTGTAGTTTTAAGTTCCTCGATTATATTTAAAAGAATATTTGTTCAATTATTTTATTTATATTAAAATTGTGTTAGAGCCAAAATTTACTAAAACTCTGAGTAGCTGTGGCAACATTGCGACGTTTCCTATGTCATTGCTATTTTGAATTGACTATATGTTGAGATGCGGGAGAGAAAACAAGGTTGTAAATTATATAGAATTTATATATATATATATATATATATATATATATATATATATATATATATATATATATATATATATATATATAGATTTTTGTTTTCGCAGCCAACATACAACTTTTAATACGTCAAAATAATAAAAAATTAAGATAAAATAACGTAAATTGCAGAAACAAAAATAGAAAAAGCTTACGTCTTTTTGGTACTTACATCCCTGTAAGTACTATAATCACATATATTTTCATAGTTTATTTAAGAGTATTTAGAACAGAAAAAACAAGAAAGTTGGTTTTTAAAATAGAGGTTGTATTTGTTTCCCTACACAAAAATTTTTAACTGCAGAAAGTCAATAATTTGACATGCAAAATTGAGCAAACTTTTTAGATAGGTTTCGATTTTTCGAAATTTTTTTCTATATCTACTCGGTGGATTTGTAACATATTTTAATACGTTAAAATAATAATAAATAACGATAAATAATAAAATAACGTAATTTGCCGAAACAAAAATAGGAAAAACTTACGTCTTTTTGGTACTTACATCTCTGTAACTACTATAATTACATGTATTTTCATAGCTTATTTAAGAGTATTTAAAACAGAAAAAACAAGAAATTCAATTTTTAAAGTAGAGGGTGTATTTGTTTCCCAACAAAACAATATCTAATTGCAGAAAGTCAATAATTTGACTTGCAATATTGAGCAACTTTTTTAGATAGTTTTCGATTTTTCTCTAAAATTATTTTCTATATCTCCTCGGTGGTACTATCTTGAATAAAACAATAAATATTTTGAAATATTTACAAGTGAAATTTCAAAATAAAAGATTACTAAATATTACTTCTATTTTAGAAATTAACCTATATTTTTCATGGATAACCTAAATAATCTAGTTATCTTTGTCAATTACTCGTCAAGCGAAACAAAATCCACAATTCAAATAATTCAAAAGCCCTTTGATTGCGGGTTTAGCGAGCAATTTGACCAATAGACAATAATTCGTGTATTTAATCGGCGATTCATGGAGGAGGTTCGCACACCAAAATAACTATTATTTAACATCGACAAATTGTTGCGCACAAACCGCCATTGTGTGCACCTTTATGGATTTAATGCCTTAAAAATGCGATGCATAATAGGGAAACTATCCGATCAGGCAGCGTTTGTTTCTATTCGAAAGGGTGCGTATTAACCGAAAGCCCCATCTACGTCATTAGATCCGCACGCGCCTGGTTGAATATTGACATATAGGCAACATGGCCTTAATTTGATTTAAATTTATTAGGACCGATGATGCGTACATCCGATATAATTCAGATTACCTCATCTGTAAATTATAGAAGCAGAAGGTAAACTACATAATATTACCTCAGAACTGTGTTTCTATAGTGTCCATACGGCAAAATGCAACGTTAATTTTCGTAAATAGTATTGAAAAAATTGATTTATATTCGTAAAAGCTGACTTTATTTGACGAAAGAGGTTACACTAAAGCAACTTTATTGTTATTTGTGTCAATCAAGTCAACATTGCCATGAGCTTACAAAGAAAAATCGTTTCTCTTATCTGCAACCCTTTACTCAAAACTAAATTAGCAGAATAGAAAATAAAATCCTGATTCAAAAACGTTTGAACTAGTCATCAGAAAATTTTATTCTCTATACTAAAGTAATGACGTTTCCTTTTCTTTAAAACAATTACATATTTGTATACACTTGAGGTAAAAATTTTAATTTTTGCTACATTAAGTAGAGAAACGTATTTTAAATAAATAATGTAATACACAATCAATGTAATATTAAAATAACTATCTCAAGAACTACCACTCACTAACCTATTTTAACTGGCAACTAATTACATCTAATTTCCATTAAGTTTCAAGATTCAGCAAAGTTTAAGTTATTACACCTCTGAACATTAAACAAAGCATTATAAGTAACGTGTTCTTAAGAACTGAATCAAATTCAGCACATCACAATTAGGTAATTTACTTCTTACACTTTAAAAATGTATGCTAATGGAATGTCTTTATAATTCTGATTCCGATTCTGATCATAATTCATTCTTGTTCTGTTTGTCTCACTGATTACACTGAACTGCGATTGCATCATGTTTTATCGCTGAAGTTTTATCCATCGGGTTCTTCATGGTGGGTGAGGAGGCTGGTTCAAGAAACCCTTTTCGGTATCCTGATTCGTTCAGAATTTAGGGGAGGGAAATACTCTGCCAGCTACGAACCTCTCACGCGGATGGAACACGTGCGTAATGGGTTCTTGAAAATGCTCGAATATTCCACTATCTCAAGCCTTCTTGGAGTTTATGGTTATCTCTAAGACATAAGGGGTCTTCTAATAAGCCTAACTTGCCCCTTCAATTATCTGAAAGACTTGACAAGAAGCCGATGAGATGTCCTTTTTGCTAGCCACGTGTATTCTATTTTACTCAATGCCTTTCTATATTGGCCTGGCTTCACCAGACATTCGATACAATACGATATTTTATATTTTCTCAGGTCATAATTCTGTTTCCATATCATAAATATTACAAAATAAATTAGAGACCTAAACTATAATAATAAATATTGTAATATTCCTAAACTTAAAATTAAACATCTTTATTAAACATAGATAAATGTAATTTCATCACAACAACGACAATGAACTGAAAAGCGACCTTTATGACTCAAAACCTTGAAAATGATGAATTATTACTTACATTATTAAAATTACAATTATTACAGGGCTTATTACTTATTACCACACATATTTTGCATTGTTTCATTGCTTATCAATAATAAAGTATGGTTTTCTGTTGTGTATCTTAAATAACAGTGGAAAGGGGCTGTAGTTTATTAATCCCAAGGGCTAGAAGGAAAGATTTAGTGCAGCAGAGCTATCCATATCAACATCGAAATCCATAACGAATCCATAAAATAAAATAGCCATAAGATTTTCTTGTGCATGTGATGGAAACATCAAGGTTTATTAATATGCAAGGCAAATCATATATTAAGTTAGATTTCTACTGACGTCAATCTAATAAATTGATAGACATATTGTTGCAAAAAAGACAGAAAAGAAAATTAAAAATTGTCTTTAAATATAATCGTAGAATATAAATATTAATCGACTTATTTACTTTGATACGATAGTAGAACACATAGAAAAATCTCAAACCAAATACCAAGTAAATATAAAGGTTCTGTAGAATTTGAGATATCATGTCAACCACCTAGAAAATAATAGTTTTCAAGAAATACACGTTTCGTTTCATTTTAAGTACCACGTCAAACCTGTTATAACTCGGAAAACAATTTTAAATTTAAAAAATCCTCTCGAGGATTAAGCTTTGAAAATATGATTTTTTTTTAAATTTTTAGACTAGAATAACTCCATAGGGAGTAATAATTGTAAGAAGTTACTGAATACATATTTCAAGTGATCCCAATTCCCCCGTTCTCCCCTACTATCTCGCTTTCTAATTTATCTTATAGGAGGAATTTGGGTAATAAGCAGAGTTGAGAAAATTGCATGTTTTACTTTAATTAAAATACAAATACAATATACTTTTAAGTCGTATATTTCAGATACAAAATACAGTATTTGAACTACTTTTATTTAAAATTCAAATTACAAATTACAGAATACATAATTACAGAATCTTTGGGGCTTAAAAATATCTATTAAAGAAAAACATTTTTCTCAATCATCATCTTTTTTAAGTAAAAGATATGCTCAGCTATATTCTTAGATATAGCACAAGCCTTCGATAAGGTTTGGCATGAAGGCCTTGTTCATAAACTACAGAAAATGCTGCTAAACCAACACACCGAACTGGAAGCTAAAGCAAGGATACCACAAGGAAGTGTACTTGGACCAATACTTTATCTACTCTACATTTGTTATATACCACAAATGGAGAATATTACGATGGCTATATTTGCTGATGATACTGCGATTATAAGTGTAGGAGATAATAGTGAAGAAGCCTCACGAAAATTACAACAGGCAAGTGACAATATAAATAATAGGACACAAGCTTGGAAAATAAGAATTAATCAAAGTAAATCTGTACATGTGCGGTTCACCTATGAACAGACCGTACAAGCACCAATAAAATTAAATAATACTATTATTCCATAAAGCAACAACGCTAAATATCTCTGAATTCTTCTAGATGCCAAATTTTGCATGCAAAAGAAAAAAGGAAAAGAACTGAAATTGAAATATAAGAAAATGTACTGACTAATTGGAAGAAAATCGCAATTATCAGTACATAATAAATTGCTATTATATAAGCAATTACTGAAACCTATATGGACATATGGAGTTCAATTATAGCGATGTTCTGCAAAGAGTAACATAAATAAAACTCAAATTTTTCAGAACAAAGTCCTGAGAGGTACTGGGTGGTCCCAATTGATGGGCGCACCCAAATACTATAGGACTGATTGCATCGAGACCTTCAGATACCCACAGTCAGTCAGGAAATCAAGAGAATTGCAGGGGGGCATGAGGAAAGACTCCTTTCTGATGAGAATATTGAAATATTTCAGTTTTTGGATACCACCAGAACAGGACACAAACTCAAAAGGATCAAACCATCTTATCTTGTATAGTGTGTAGTGAGGTGCATATATTAAAATATTCAGCAGTGACGTGTATAAACATTATTTCACCAGGGACTGAGATAGGGCCGTTGGGGCCTCCTTGTTATATACCTAGATTTAAGTTATCATAAAGACAAATTGTAAGTTAGACGGAAACGACTAGTAACAAAGTAATAATTAAATAATAAAATAATCATATTGTTTACTAGTACTACTGCCCTTGTTACTTCCAGGTATTATTTCATGGTCTTTGTAATGCAAATTATTGAATTCTTTGCCTCATTCCTTGTAGTTATTTCCGACAATCAACGCACTTTGCAACTAGGGTAGCTGTTGCCAAGAGTTCTTTCTAACCCCCGTTTTAGTTGTAACGCAACAACAGTAAAATGCCTCAAATTACAATCCTGAAGCCAATCTAATCTGGTTCGTACAGATATTAAAATAGCATGTTGTCGGAGTCAAAATAGAATAAAACTTAAATTTTATGCGGCAACGTTGCATTATACATTTTGATGACGTATATTGACTGTCTTATTGGAAAGACTATATTTGCATTTCAATCACATATTTTAATTGCAAGCAATGTAAATACTGTCCAACCCTGGTAATAGGCGTTTTAATTTTTATGCTTAAATATTGTATAAATCACTCAAACAGTTATTTGTTAAAGAACTTTTAAAATAATATTTTGTATTTTTATTTTAACCAACTGTTCATTGCCAAGCTCAAATAACGAAAGATAACATAATTAAAACGATACACCCTATACGTAACGACAATTACATTGCGTTGTTTATAGGCGACCCGAACGAACTTCGAGCGTGTTATGAAAAACCGTTGGCGCGTTTCATTTGTTTCGAATAAAGTGAGGTTATGTTCGTAGCGGAATTATATTCTCGGGAGCGTTCGCCACATACAATAAATCAATGGGGTATCGATCGTTTCGGCTTACGGGTCGCGATTAACTCGTTTTGCCGTGCGTCTAAATGACCGTCGATTAAATTTCGTTTGACAAATTTAAATAAAACATTCGGCCGGCCGGCAGGTCGGCGGGTGTACGTCGCACCGATGCAGAACCGAACGAAATCCGGTAGATTTACGGCGTGGGGAGAGATGTATGACTGTCGTTTAAAGTTTCGCGGGCGAAAAAATATATAGACAATTTATTGACTCATCGTTGGGCTTATAAATTCGAACCTTGCTATAATCTAGTGTAGTTAAAATAACTTTTAATACCATAATTAAATTTATATATTGTCCTTTATTAGGTGGATATTAGTGCGACGCATTATAATTACCCAATTATAATTATCCAAGTTTACAAACACGGGTAGATATTTGATCCCGAGCAGATGAAAACGCTTCTTAACTTTATTTGATGCCCTGAACCGAAATATTCAAACGGTGCTTCAAGACTGGTTCTAGTTTTCGAGTTTTGCGCATGGTGTGAGCACTGCCCTAAAATAATATTATTTGGAACTTGCTTTTGTGCTGTGAATCTGACTAGGAACCATACAGTAACATATAGAGCGTTAACTTAATACAAATAATTTCAGAATTGTTTTTTGTATGGTCTCGGCTGAAAGGCACTGAGAACGTCATTTTGCTGAATTTCATTGGTTAGTTTAAATTACCATTACAGGTATCTGTAATCAAATATTTTATGAGGAGAGCATTTCATTGGTTGACGATTTCATACGTATCACGTGACTAACCTCTGACGTCACATTCTACTCACCCATTAAATTTTAAATAAAACGAAAATATAATTTTTCAAAACCATTTATTAACATATAATTCTGTATAAATACAAAGATTATACAAATGGCTGCAATCAAATTGAAAACATAACATATCTCGTGGGAAACATAATCAAAATTGTCTATAGCTCTTTCCCTTTTTTATATATTTTTAGTGCTATCAATTCAAATAAGATGTATTAAAGGTTCTATCTTATTGTTGCCTCATACTGAAAGCAAAGCAGCACAGCTGAAAGTCTGTGTCTATTTATATTTTACATACTTGTTCAACACAAAAATGTATTGAGGAAAGTTAATATTATTTTTATGGAATGGATAATTAAAACAGTTAAATTGTATGATATACGTCAGAATGGAAAAAAAACATACCAAAAAGTGATACTTTAAAGAACAGCAACAAAACATTAAAACATATGATATGTTTCAAAATTACTGCTGTGCTTTTATTATATTATTAACAATATCTATTACCAATATAATAAAACAAGCATGATAATCTCCTTTTGTATACCTACCAGGTAAAAAAAATGCTAGTCACACAAATCCTTAATCTTGCTAACTTGGGGTTCTTCCAAAGAAAACTACGCCTGGTTTTTATTTCCGAACATACACTGGATACACAACACTTTTGAGAATGAAGATACATTAAAATCGATTAATAGTGATTATATTTAAGACAGAATGCTAATTAGAATTAGAATGCTAATCGTATTTAATATCAGACACACAAAATTGCCGTCGTAAACGAACTGAAACAAACAATCACACTATAGAAATGAAATAATCAAATGCCTTCGTCGGTCAATTCAAATGAACCAATCAAAAAAGTGGGCCAGAGCCGCCATTGAATGGATCACGCAAAACATTTCCTCGATTTCGCCTATTTAAGTTAAACCTCTATATTTACTCTATGTTCGGAACGTGTGAAAATGCAGAGGCAACGTTGCGCGAAGTCGATTCAAAGTGGTTTTGCTACTTTTATGGACGTTATGTGCTCGACAAACGTGAAAAAATCATCTATCAAACATGCGTATTTACAATAATTTGAAGTAGTATTAAGCACTGATAAGCCATAGGTGTTGAAATTGTTTTATGTGGCGTTCAGAACAAAGCTGTACAAATGGCCACTTGGTGAAAATATATACTTTTTATTTTCTTTGCCAAAGTTATGGAGAGAAATGTCATGTGGATATTTGCTACTTTTGCTCGATCAATAACCTCGATATAAATAAAAAAAATAGCACACTATAAATATACTGATGGACAGTGGTCTATTACAACTAACGTAATTCCACGTACGGACAGTGGTCTATTACAAATTTGTCCAGATACAAGTGTCTTCATCATCAGCAATGAATAAAAATAATTTTGTTATGGAAGAAAAGCATTTAATTTATTAAAGAATAGTTATCGGCCAAAATAAATATACAAAATGTTTAACACCTGATGAAACAACAGCATAGACATAGTTTCAAGATATTGTTCACAACTTTGTCAGTTACCAAAAATTGTCATTTTAAAACCACGTAATCGATAATTTGTTGCAAAATAACTACAAGATTGATGTTCGAATGTTTCTCAAAATACATTTTCTGCATTCATATTTTTCTCACAAAACTTGAGGAAGCTATATCAAGATGTAGTGAAAATTGAAATGCGATACCAAGAGTTTTGGAACAAAAGCATGATGAACGATTATTGTTAAGTTATAATGGATGAAACTGATCTTAAGCAACGTAAAAAATACACAGTTCGACCTCTGTTCATTTCTGGTTTATACTTTTTACTTCAATAAATGTTAATAGTAAAATAATGAATTTATTGAATATTTCAGAACAGAAATAGAACCAATTTTAGAAAACAGATTGCTGATTTGCGTTTGGATTTTCCACAATTTACCTTATAAGCAGTTTTTGGTTACTTAGATTTAAAATCGGGTATAATTGAGTTATTTATTAAGTTTTAGGGACAAATGTAAAGAAAGCAAAAAAATCATCATTTTGAAGCTTTTATGCTTCTTTTTGATGAATCTATGAAGGGACGCCATTAGTCTGTGTCATGTTAGATCTTAAATCAATTTCGAGCGAGCATTCATTTGAGATCTAAGAACAGGAAATTCAAGCTGGGGGCCAGATCTGGAGGATACGGTGGATGAGGAAACAATTCGAAGCCCAATTCATGGATTTTTGCCATCGTTTTCACTGACTTGTGACACGGTGCTTTGTCTTGGTGAAGCAGCACTTCCTTTTTCTTCAAATGCGGCCGTTTTTCGGCGATTTCGTCCTTCAAACGGTCCAATAATGATATGTAATAGTCGCTGTTTGTAGTCCTTTCTTTTTCAAAGTAATCAATGAAAATTATTCCATGCCCATACCAAAATACAGACGCCATAATCTTGTCAGCAGACTGTTAGGTTTTTCCATGCTTTTAACCGGGCATCGTATGCAGTCCACCCGGCTGACTGTCGATTGGACTTCGGAGGGAAATGATGGAGCCATGTTTCATCCATTGTCACTTATTGATACAAAAACTCGGGTTTATTACACTTGATCATCTTCAAACACTGCTCCGAATCATAAACTCGTCGTTGGTTGTAGTCAAAAGTGAGGTCGCGCGGCACCCACATTGAACAGAGCTTTCTGATACCCAAATATTCACGAATGATATAATGTACACGTTCAGTAGATATGTTTAGAGTATCTGCTATTTCACTGAGTTTGAATTTACGGTAATTCAAAATCATTTTGTGAATGTTTTCGTCGGTAACAACCTCTTTTGGGCGTCCACAGCGTTCACCATTTTCGGTGCTCATTTCACCACATCTAAACTTAACCTACCAATCCTTGATGGTTGATTTTTCCTGAGGCAGTGTCTGGAAACTCGGGGCATCAAGCCAAGTTTTTGCTTCAACTGAATGTTTGTCCTTCAAAATGCAATATTTTTTCAACACGCGAATTTTCAATTATGTTTCTTTTACAATAACAAAAGTTGCTTCATTTAAAATGCTATGATTCACAAACTAATGATCCGACAGCTGTCAAGTTTATACACGCATCTTTTGAGGGTTAGGGCTAACAAATTTATTTAATTTTAGTAGCGCAATCTATGTGTCAGGCCGGGGACTTTTCAATTGCATGTTATATTATTTTCGTTTTCAGTATACCAAACTAACTATGTAAAGAGGAATGTTTTTTATTTTAATCTAATTAGATCTGAACGACAATTTCGTTCTATAATACACAAGCGTCTCTCGACAGAAATCATAATATTTTAAATTATGCAAAATACAAACTGCTGCGACTTCCATTTCAGGAGCGCATTTTTTTCGGTCTTAAGAGGGAAATGTTACGTCAACGGAAAATAAGTAATTTGCTTTTCCTTTTGTGTCTAAATGAAAGGTAATTTTTTTGGCGAAAACAAAACCTTTAATTCGACGACGTATTGTTCATTTTGTTCAATTATCTTTCGCCATCTTTCGGTCGGCTTTATGGTTTTAGTGGCTCGGATTTTCGGTCTATTTTCGGCGATAAGATTTTATTTTTTTGCTGTTGGTTAAAGTCCTGTTATTTACGGATCAGTATATTAAAGATTGTCGTTAAAATACATTCAGGCTTTTAAGAATATTTATTTACTAGACCTTTTTTTGCTATCTTTCTGGAAAGTCATAAATAAGGTCCCAAAAAAACAATTTTAAGCTGATCTTAGCCATGGCCATCTCCATGGTTATTAAATGTTTCGTGAAAAATTATCATGAAATTTTGCACACACATGTTATAAATTTACTTAGTCTTTGTAACTTTAGTGTACCCAGTATATCGAAATGTGTAATTGTATTTGATTGTCCATTTATAGTTTCATAGATTTTGAATGCGAGAAAAACATGTGTTAAAATCATAAAAATAGTTTAATAACAGCTTACATTTTATTTTAGGTTAGAAGGTGTCAAGATCATCTTAAAGAATTCTACAGATTTATTTTGTCACATTTATGGTGACATAACTATAACGTGACAACTAAATACAATAATTCCTCTGATAAAAACATTAAGTTTTTTATGGAGGAAAGAGTAAAATATTGCCAGGCAAAAACATATTGTACCGATTACTCAAAACGGTTAAGACATTGCCTTAAATGAAGACATAAAACAATGTAAATTATAACGCTAATCATTTGGACAGAACTTTAAAGCTATAGAAACATAGCTGTTTTGTATGACGATGAACTTTTATTTTACAAAAATAGTAATAAAATATTTATTACGCAATAATTTGAACATAAATATAACATATTAAAAAAAAGTTACCTAAATTAAATGTAGAAAAATTGAATTATGAAATTTAAATTAAATGAATAATAATTCCAAACGATATGTACGAAATATATGTACAATATATACGCAATAGTTATTTTTTGATAAGGTGTTGAGCGACCATTGTTTTAAAACATCTACAGTTCTTCACGAAATAAATTCGTACAGTCTCCGAATAGTTTCCAACAGAACGTTGTTCAATTTTTCAAGACAGAGCTTTTTTCGTTGTGCTATTTTGTTTTTAAGAGAAACATGTGTTAAAAAGATAAATAATTTAATAATAACTTTCATTTTATTTTAGATAAGAAAGTCTGAAGAACATCTTCATAAAATCTGCAATAACCTGACAACTAAATACAATAATTCCTCTGATAAAAACATTAAGTATTTTAAGGAGAAAAGAGTTAAATATTGCTAGGCAAAAACATATTGTACCGATTACTCAAAACGGTTAAGACATTGCCTTAAATGAAGACATAAAACAATGTAAATTATAACGCTAATCATTTGGACAGAACTTTAAAGCTATAGAAACATAGCTGTTTTGAATGACAATGAACTTTTATTTTACAAAAATAGTAATAAAATATTTATTACGCAATAATTTGAACATAAATATAACATATAAAAAAAAAGTTACCTAAATTAAATGTAGAAAAATTGAATTATGAAATTTAAATTAAATGAATAATAATTCCAAACGATATGTACGAAATATATGTACAATGTATACGCAATAGTTATTTTTTGATAAGGTGTTGAGCGACCATTGTTTTCAAACATCTACAGTTTTTCACGAAATAAATTCGTACAGTCTCCGAATAGTTTCCAACAGAACGTTGTTCAATTCTGTAAGACAGAACCTTTTTCGTTGTGCGATTTTGTTTTTAAGAGAAAAATTTATTAAAAACGATAAATAATTTAATAATAATTTTCATTTTATTTTAGATAAGAAAGTCTGAAGAACATCTTCATAAAATCTGCAATAACCTGACAACTAAATACAATAATTCCTCTGATAAAAACATTAAGTTTTCCATGGAGGAAAGAGTTAAATATTGCCAAGCAAAAACATATTGTACCGATTACTCAAAACGGTTAAGACATTGCCTTAAATGAAGACACAAAACAATGTAAATTATAACGCTAATGATTTGTAGGGAACTTCAAAGCTATATAAACATAGCTGTTTTGTATGACGATGAACTTTTATTTTACAAAAATAGTAATAAAATGTTTATTACGCAATAATTTGAACATAAATATAACACATTATTAAAAAAAGTTACCTAAATTAAATGTAGAAAAATTGAATTAAGAAATATAAATTAAATGAATAATAATTCAAAACGATATGTACGAAATATATGTACAATCTATACGCAATAGTTATTTTTTAAAAGTGTTGAGCGACCTTTGTTTTAAAACATCTACAATTCTTCACGGAATAAATTCGTAGAGTCTCCGAATAGTTTCCAACAGAACGTTCTTCAATTCTTCAAGACAGAGCTTCTTTCGTTGTGCAATTTTGTTTTTAAGAGAAAAATGTGTAAAAAAGATAAATAATTTAATAATAATTTTCATTTTATTTTAGATAAAAAAGTGTGAAGAACATCTTCATAAAATCTGCAATTATAACCTGACAACTAAATACAATAATTCCTCTGATAAAAACATTAAGTATTTTAAGGAGAAAAGAGTTAAATATTGCTAGGCAAAAACATATTGTACCGATTACTCAAAACGGTTAAGACATTGCCTTAAATGAAGACACAAAACAATGTAAATTATAACGCTAATGATTTGTAGGGAACTTCAAAGCTATATAAACATAGCTGTTTTGTATGACGATGAACTTTTATTTTACAAAAATAGTAATAAAATGTTTATTACGCAATAATTTGAACATAAATATAACACATTATTAAAAAAAGTTACCTAAATTAAATGTAGAAAAATTGAATTATGAAATTTAAATTAAATGAATAATAATTCCAAACGATATGTACGAAATATATGTACAATATATACGCAATAGTTATTTTTTGATAAGGTGTTGAGCGACCATTGTTTTAAAACATCTACAATTCTTCACGGAATAAATTCGTAGAGTCTCCGAATAGTTTCCAACAGAACGTTCTTCAATTCTTCAAGACAGAGCTTCTTTCGTTGTGCAATTTTGTTTTTAAGAGAAAAATGTGTAAAAAAGATAAATAATTTAATAATAATTTTCATTTTATTTTAGATAAAAAAGTGTGAAGAACATCTTCATAAAATCTGCAATTATAACCTGACAACTAAATACAATAATTCCTCTGATAAAAACATTAAGTATTTTAAGGAGAAAAGAGTTAAATATTGCTAGGCAAAAACATATTGTACCGATTACTCAAAACGGTTAAGACATTGCCTTAAATGAAGACACAAAACAATGTAAATTATAACGCTAATGATTTGTAGGGAACTTCAAAGCTATATAAACATAGCTGTTTTGTATGACGATGAACTTTTATTTTACAAAAATAGTAATAAAATGTTTATTACGCAATAATTTGAACATAAATATAACACATTATTAAAAAAAGTTACCTAAATTAAATGTAGAAAAATTGAATTAAGAAATATAAATTAAATGAATAATAATTCAAAACGATATGTACGAAATATATGTACAATCTATACGCAATAGTTATTTTTTAAAAGTGTTGAGCGACCTTTGTTTTAAAACATCTACAATTCTTCACGGAATAAATTCGTAGAGTCTCCGAATAGTTTCCAACAGAACGTTCTTCAATTCTTCAAGACAGAGCTTCTTTCGTTGTGCAATTTTGTTTTTAAGAGAAAAATGTGTAAAAAAGATAAATAATTTAATAATAATTTTCATTTTATTTTAGATAAAAAAGTGTGAAGAACATCTTCATAAAATCTGCAATTATAACCTGACAACTAAATACAATAATTCGTCTGATAAAAACATTAAGTTTTCTATAGAGGAAAGAGTTAAATATTGCCAGGCAAAAACATATTGTACCGATTACTCAAAACGGTTGAGACATTGCCTTAAATGAAGACACAAAACAATGTAAATTATAACGCTAATGATTTGTAGGGAACTTCAAAGCTATAGAAACATAGCTATTTGTATGACGATGAACCTTTATTCTACAAAAATAATAATAAAATATTTATTACGCAATAATTTGAACATAAATATAAAATATTATTTAAAAAAAAGTTACCCAAATTAAATGTAGAAAAATTGAATTAAAAATATACATTAAATGAATAATAATTCAAAACGATATGTACGAAATATATGTACAATGTATACGCAATAGTTATTTTTTAGTAAGGTGTTGAGCGACCGACTTTAAAACATCTACAATTCTTCACGTAATAAATTCGTAGAGTCTCCGAATAGTTTCCAACAGAACGTTCTTCAATTCTTCTATCTCTATATATAATCTATTTGTGCATCAAGAGTCAAAATTAATATTACATAGAATATTAACAGTTATAAAATAGTAGCTTTGGGAACTATCGACTGAAAACAGTCGAAATAGTCTATAGTTGCAAAACAGTCCAAACAGTCCATATTCAAAAAAATAGCGATTGAAAATAGTAATTACTATTTTCAGTCAAATGCACGGTTCGACTGTTTTTTTCATTCGTCATGTCAGACGAAGATGTTAGGTCTTGTCTGTATAAATTCTGAGATAAGAACGGACCGAGATAATTGCTTGAAGCAGTTAATTTTACATGTGTTTATACATTTTCTAAGGGTAGTACAAGCGAGACAGAGATGTATATATATTCGTTCACGTGACAACTTTAAAAAAGAAAAGGAAAAACAAACTAATTTCTATTAACATACAATAAATAATATAATTTTAAAGGAAGTTGGATTACTTTTATACTGAATATTCAGTGGATTTGTAAAAAAGGAATGGAATAATAACACCACAAATATTTTATCGTGTTTTAATATATTATTTGCTATTTTTAAATAACATAGTATAATAAATATAAATAGTACAATACAGCTTAAACAAAACCTAAAAGACTACAAACAAAAAGACTAAAATGTTCAATAACCATAAATACTAAATAAAATTAATCCATGACGAACCTAAAAATGATCGTACAATAACTACCAGACCCTTTTTAAATAAATGTTTCATTTATTTCTGAATGGAAATATTTTTGAATTACTGTTCAGAAATATTATCATGTTCAAATTTTCTTCCGTGAGGCAAGTTCTCCGATCGTTATTTATTTGCCCAGATTTCGAAAAAATCGTTCCGAGAGGACAGATGTTGCGGGTATGGAGGAATATTTTACTTGTAACTGATATAATTCAAGTAGTGTCATTTTATGGGCTTGCCAAAAATCCAATGGGTTTTCTAAACGCCCAATAAATGGCATTTCCAAATACTGCTAAATCTGCAAAATTGCTGCAATATTTGGAGTAATTATTTCTTTTATACTAGCCATTTTTTTATCAAAATATCTCCAGATGTCAATAGATTCTTGATCAGTAGTTTTGTCTTGAATTTCGAGATGTGGAACTATATTTGCATTCTTTGAAGTTAGAATGGAAGATACCTCTTTTGTGAACTTTTTGTATCGCCTCAGCATTATTTGCAATACCAAATCCTGCTTTTTTAAATCTAGGATCTAAAAATGTGGATTTCGCGCATATCGTGTTCATTTCTAAAATTGCCAGTCTTTTATTGATGACATCTAATAGAAAATTTTGTATTTTTTTCCCCATTCACTTGTTGAGATCCTGGATTTGATGGAATGTTGCAGTCCTCTTATTAACGGTATCATTAAAGACATCGTGGGATATCTTTCACCAGATAACTCGGTGGTCATTGTCTCAATGAGCTTTAAAAGTTGATCACATTCTGTTAAGATAGTCCATTCATCAACAAATAAAAACTGTGATGCTCTTCTTAATAGCCATCAAAATAAATTGTTGAATAGTAGAGTTTTCCTATCAGAAATTGTTTTTATTACAAATATTTAATATATTTTATTCACCTCTTTACCGTTAATATTTGCTACTGCAAAAATTTCTGAAACCTTGGCAACCTAATTTTAGTTTTCAAGATTAAACAAAAGTTTGGACAAAAGTCGTGAAAGTTTATCCAAAAGGTATTACCTATTATACCAGCCCAAAGTATTACCTATTATGCCAGTCAAAAGTATCTCACTGTTTATCATATATAATTTAATTTTTTTGTTCTCGAAAATTAGTGTTATTTACAATATACAGTTATTCATAAGCAAACTACAAAAAATCATAAAACCACATATTTTACAAATAAATCTATTAAAGCATAAATTCGGCGCATTAGTTTCAAGGTCGCGCTTAGGACGACATACCCACATTGTTAAAAATCAGTCGAATTAACTAGTTGAATCAAAAATAGTAACTAAAAGTAAACGACTGAAACAGTCGATAGTAAATAGTAACAAAATCAGTGGGACCGATAATAGCGACTGAAACAGTCGATAGTAAAAAGTAGTTAATTATTAAACAGTCGATAGTCGATTTCAGTCGATTGTTCCCAAAACTATAGAATAATTTCATAGAATTTTAACTGGGACACTTTATCAATAGATGAGTGAAAGCCATAAAAACCTAATAAACTGAAGATGAACTATCAGCAAGGGCGAGATCAAAGAGTAAATAAATAAGCAAAGAAAAATACAACTTCATTAAAAATATTAGGTAAAAATGTTATCCTTTTAATCAAACAGATAATAAATTAGATAAAAATATGACTATATGGACATAAATGAAATAATAAAAATATGCAGAATTTAAAATGAAAGTAACTACATAATTTACATAAATGGAGCACATAGGCCAATAGAAGAAATTATGAATTATTAACAGTACATTCGTAAACATTTTAGAGCATTAATAAATATTAGGGTGTTGAGTGATTAATGCCATAAGATATGTAATTCTATGATGTTTTATTCTCTGAATCTCTAAATCCAGTTAATTTGATTATTTACATCCACACTTAAGTTTTGGAAAATCAATAGTTAACTTAATGATTGTAAATACATTCTTTTAACATACATTTCTAAACTGCAAACAACAAATGACCCAATTCTGTTCGTTATAGTTTTAAAATACATGATAAAGTCAAATATCAGTTTGAAATTGTTTTATTTATATATGATCTCTATTAGTATACAAACATGCATTACTTTATAGCATAAAAGTAAAGAAAGATCCTGTATACTTATATCTGATGATCTAAAGTTAACAGGTCCATTGAAAAGTCGCCGGCCTGACACATAAATGGCTCTAGTAGAACTAAATCCATATGTGTTTTAGTTAGCCCTAACTCTCAAAACATGCGTGTATAAATTTGACAGCTGTCGGATCATTAGTTTGTGTATTTTAGCATTCTAAATGAAGCAACTTTTCAATTATTTTTAAATTAGTCCTTTTACTTTATTATGGGAGAAAAATGATTAATTTTATACATTGTGGTCGAATTTTGACCACAGGGCGATCACTAACTTTAATTAAACCTTTTTATTATCGGTATTAATTACCAATTAATCTCAAGAAATAATAATACTACGCCACTGCGCTCCAAACTGCAACATATACACAACATGTCGCATATATACATAGTAAGCCGTGGTCCAAACAAATGACACATACAAAGACACGCTAGATTAATTTTGCCGCTGTCTTGTCGTTGAGTAAGTAGGGCGCATGCAAACTCACACTCGACGACTGGCGGAGACCTGTCGCAGATTAAAAGTCGCCCTGTCACCTTTATTAATGTTATATCAGATATCCGGTCGCCATTCGTCTACAATAAGCCGACAGTTCGGGTAGGGTGAAGGCGCGACCGCTCCGATAAGCTCGCATTCACCATCGTTTCGGTTCGCCCTTATGGCGTGCGAGTTTATACGCCCACCACCAGCCACTACGAATTAGTCATTGGAATTATCGGTTTTTGGTTTTGCTGATAGTCTTGCGGCCGAGATTTATTGGCCGGTCAGGAAAAGTGTCGGCTTTGCCTCGTTGGTAAATGAGTAATGTTGTTAAGGTGGCAAATATATGCACCCCGGTTGATAGAGATATTAACAAGAATAATTACTGTCAGTGTATATTTAATAGACCTAGATAATAGACCTAGATAGAGCCTGGAGTGTGAAGTTGTCATTGTATTACGTGCTATCATTACTGTCAGTGTATATTTAATATAATAATATATATTATATATATATATATATATATATATATATATATATATATATATATATATATATATAATTTAGAGTGTGGATGAATTTTAAAAGATTTAAAGTGGCTTGTATAAATGATGATATATTGAATAAAACTTCTATCGCCATATTTAAATCAAAGTTGTCGTTGAATTAGGTGCTAGCATTACTGTCAGTGTATATTTAAGGATATTTTCAACATCTCCAGATTCATTCTATCTCCAGTAGCAAAAACTGTAGTAAATGGTAATAATTAGACATTTATTTTAAACCTAATATATTTTAGTTATGATTTAAATTTCGTTTTATAGCTAAGATGTAGCTAGAATTTGTTAAGAATAAAAGTCTAAGAATGTGAAATTCAGAGAATCAGAGAATAAATTAGTCAGCATTTTGCTAAGATATAGAACATTGTACCGCGATACTTTGGAATAATCAAATTTTCTAACAAAAGTAAACCTGGATCAAACAACCAAAATATAAAACTATCAACGACACCCTAATGATCTAATGACAAGGAAAATACAATGCATTATTATATAAGAGTATAGGTAAATAAATTATTGTTTTGTAAATGTAATGATATATTGACTGAGATGTCTTTGAACTTTAAGTACGATCATCCATTTGTTTTCGGCTAGTGAATGTACAATATGTTAATCGAAAGGTCGAGGTGGTCAATTTATTGATAGAGTTTGTTGATCAAGAATATAGTAGTGGCTTTTTCGTTTCATTTTAACTATATTGACTGTGTTTGATCTAAACGATTTTTGTCTTTTTATGGTAATATTTATTTGTATGGTTCTTGTAGTTCTTGTTAATTGTTCAAATATATAAATTTATTTACGCATGCGCCAAACTCGGATTATTCTCTGTTCTATTGGTATGCGCCAAATTCGGAGATGTTGGCGAATAATGTATTCTGTATATTTAGGACAGATGGATACAATTTAGACTGAATTAATTTTTAAGGCTTTAGAGTAGTTGATGTAAAATGTGATATACTGAATTGAATTGAATTCGGTGCTTCCGGAGAGATAACACTTAATACTGTGAATTAATTTTAAATGATCTAAAGTGGATTTTTTCAATGATAATATTTTAAATGAAACTTCTGTAACTATAGTTAAATCAACGGTATTATTACGTTAGCTGCTTGCAAGTATTCTGATTATTCTTCACTTGAAAAGAACATTATTGAGAAAAGGTCGTACTATATATTATTACGTACGTATTTTCTACAACTTTCGCCAAAACTATGTGCCAGGCAAACAAGACCATAATGGCCTGAACCAATGGTAATCAGAGGGCACTATATCTGATGAGTACGCTTGGCGCGATAGAAGATTTTTTCGAACGTGTGTTGAGATTTCTTAGGTAAGAGCTTTTCATCTATTACTCACTGTAACTGGTCCTTTTTGCAACAATATATTTTTCAATTCATTCAATTGACGTTGGCAGGAATTTGGAACAAGATTCATCCGATTTTGCGAGCTTTAATTTATATGGCATAAAATATTCAAGCATTTGGATCATTCTCATATTCTTCGAGCAATTGGACATTGTTTGTTGTGTTACTGCCAGCAATTTTTTATATTCTTCTTGCGCTTCCTCGTCAAAGACTCGTCTTCAAAATTTGTTGGTTTTCTAAAATCTTTTTGTCTTCAAAGTCTCCACTTTCAAATTTTTCAAATCCAGTATTCACATGATGAAAACAATAGAATTAAATTTAAAGACCCTTTAGAAGACATTTTTCTTTTTTATCTGAAATAAAAAAGTAAAACTTCCTGCAAACGCGATATACTTCACAAATTCAAACATTTTCAATGCACCGAAAAAGTGTTTTTGTTAACACTTACGAAACCACACATACAGAGTCCATCAATGAGTATTCAATATGAATTTGTTTACAAATATAGCCGATGTGATTTAATCTAATTTTAGTTAATCTATAGGCCCGATACTTGGGAATTCTAAAGACACAATTAGCTGTGTGCGCCATTATTCTAAATCTGAACAAGGGTTCGTATTGAGAAATCCTGCAAAAAAATGTTTACGTAATATAACTGACGTCATCGTAAATTTTGTTCCAAACCAAATTATCTCATTACAAAATGATTGGGACCAATAGTCAATTGTGATGTATTTTGGTGATGAATATTGGGAGATTTGCAGTACTAACAGCAGCATATTGGTTGAGTTACATGCATTGTGGTAATAAAATGTGCACAGCTACCATAAATACAGCTCTTTCTCGTTCACTACCATCAATCCAACACATCAATTCTCGCTCCTTAAAGGCGAACAGCCCGGGGCCATTCAACACGATCCCATTTACAAGAAAAATATTAATGAGCCTGTACTACTCGACGCGAACTTTACCCATTTGCGTCGGAAACTTCGCCAACACCATCAGGGCCTCGTGACGAATCGCGGGACCGACGCCGAATCGAAAAAGTCGAACTTTCCGCCGGGAGCTCTGCGTAAATTCGCGACGATTTAATAAATGCGTTTCTCTCGCCAACGACTGCGTCATCAGTCAACCCGAAATTGTGAAAGTTTCCGGATCGGGCCGGAGATTTATATTTTTTCGACAACTATTTCGGTTTTTCGCCGATCCGTTCGACAACTCTCTCTCTCCAGATTTATGCGACGGAGCGCGTTCCGGCACGGATGGGGGTCAGTCGGACGGGTCTGGAAGTTTATTTTGCGGAAAGTTTCCGGGGGGCGGGGGCGGAGGAACGGCGGCATCGATTAGAGTGGAGAATTATCGGCGGCGCGTCGTTCCCCCGAAAGATTTAAATGAGAAAAACATTAATCAATCAAGCGGCGCGCGGATTTCTTTATCTTCCCGTAGTCGGGGTGAATTTGTCGATTTGTATTGTTATTCGGGTCTGGATCGGGAGGTCTATAATTTGTTTTCGTTCGGTGTTAATTTATTTTTAATTAAAATTTGATTAGAGTCCGTTAAAATCGCGAGTTTTTGATTGACTTGGAAACTTGTTATTACCAACAAACGGAAAATTTAATAGGAAAGTGTTTAATTCTTAGATATCCTGCCAGGTCTAAATGCTGGGACATTGCAAAGCTATGTACTCATATATACTGAAGGCAGACCCCCTCCATAATGTCTCCGCTGTGGCGCTCCATATACATTGAGAGCTGGATAAGGTTTCTCTCATAATTTACCTAACCTATTTACCCCAAGAAACCTATACAAAGTATTTTGCTTCCTTGACATCCTTAAACTGATAATCAATATATGACTCCAATAAGTACTATAACAATTACTAGTTCCATTTACATCCATTTATGTTCTGTTTTGACCACTTTTTTATATACAAGTAGTATCTCCGTGTTTTAACATGTTTTTGTAACAAATCAATTTAAAAGTCTCCGGCCTAACATGGTAAAACACATTATTAATAATTTAATTCCCTTCAAGGGTGATTATAGCGACCCTCCAACTTTTCGATACCATTTTTGTAGTACTATTTGTCCTTTGCTTCAAAATAGGCCTCAGTTTCGGCGATCAACTCTTCATTAGACGAATATTTCTTCCCAGCGAACATATTTTGAGATCTGAACACAGAAAATCGTCGTTGGTGACCAGATCTGGAGAATACGGAGGAAACAATTAGAAGCCCAATTCATGGATTTTTGCTATCATTTTCACTGTCATATGACACGGTGCATTGTCTTGGTGAAGCAGAACTTTCTCTTTCTTCAAATGCGGCCGTTTTTCGGCGATTTTGTCCTTCGAACGGTCCAATAGCGCTATATAATAATCGCTGTTGTTGGTCCTTCGTTTTACAAGGTAGTCAATACAGAACCAAAATCCATTTTCACATGTTTCATCCATTGTCACTTAATCATCTTCAAAAACTGCTCCGAATAATCAACTCGTCGTTGTTTTTGGTCCAAAATGAGCTCGCGCAGCACCCACTTTACACAGAGCTTTCTCACACCCAAATATTCATGAATGATATGATGTACACGTTCAGTTGATATTTTTCGAGTATCTGCTGTTTTATTGATATTTCAATCCATGGTCATTCAAAATCATTTTGTGGATTTTTTCGGATGTTTCGTCGGTAATAACCTCTTTTGGGCATCCACTGCGTTTACTGTCTTCGGTGCTCATTTCACCACGTCTAAACTTAACATACCAACCCTTGATAGTTGATTTTCCTGGGGCAGTGTCCGGAAACTCTGCATCAAGCCAAGTTTTTGCTTCAACTGTATATTTTCCCTTCAAAAAGCAATATCTGATAACACGCGAAATTCCTTTTTATCCATATTTTTTCACAATAACAAAAGTTGCTTCACTCAATATTCTATGAAACAGAAACTAATAATCCGACAGCTGTTAATTTATACACGCGTCTTTTGAGAGTTAGGGCTAACAGAAAAACACATGGATTTAGTTCTGTGTGTCAGAACTATGTGTCAGGCCGGGGACTTTTCAAGTGACCTGTACCATTGTAATTCTAATGTCTAACTACCGTCTAATATTAGTGATTGCTCTAACTGAAAATGCAATTTTGATATTGTGATTGAAAATACCAAAACTATTAAACAGTCAAAGACAGGGACTGATTGTGCGCAAGATCAGTTACTTCGAACAGGATCAAGCTAATGAGGACTCCCTTTTACTAGTAAAATGCGTTATTAAGATAAATATTGATACTATTAAATATTAAGTTTCTAAATTTTTATAAATATTAATATAAACATTATGGATAAAATTTGTTTTAAAAAACCATATGTTTGATTGAAAATATCAAGATCACCCTGATCATCTTGTTAGCTCTATTCGAGATCAACATTATGATATGTATAAAAAGAGTTAATATTTGTTCGATATAAACTTAATTTAACCAAAGGTTTAAGAGAAAACTAGTAGGAATCCATAGAAAACTTAAGGATATGCAGCTCTTTGAGCGATACCAGCCTTTCATACACTGTTAGGAGACAGAACTTCGTGTTAAAATTATCAACGGACCGGTTTTATGGAACTTTGAGATTTTACTGCTTAGAATGCTTGCTTTTTAGAGTTACTTACATCTTTGAATACATTTTTGATAGGGTACAATAAAATTAAAGAACATTAATTATTTTAATTTATTATCAAGTGTTTAGAGACGTGGATATTTTAAAATAAAACCTTGGACCACTTTTGGTAAAATGCCAATAAAAACAAAAAACAACAAAAGTTTAAAGAGAATGGTAAGAGTTAAAATAACATTTTATTTGGTTTTGCTTGTCAAAATTTGTCAAAATATTTTGTAATAATACATGCAGATATATTATTGTGGTGGAAACAAGCTTAGCTTTATTCATTGAGCAGAGAGGTAGCGTTTTGTCACTAGGAGAATATTAATTAAATATGTATATTTTATATAATTTTTTCCTTGTTAGAAACAACTCTAAAAAAGACAAAATGTAGCAAGAAGCAATGTCTAAAATAACACCTTTGATCTACATAACCTCCATCTGACACACAAAAATGGGTGTCAAAAATGTGGATTTGACAAACCATCTGTAACCAATTGGGAAAGGTTTAAAAAATTATGGATCAAGTTTCCATCTGTGACTCGCTGCTAAATCCCAACAAAATCGAGCCATTTATGAAGTGGATGGTAACTAGTAACGAAAAATGAATCACTTACAACAACGTAATATTTTATAATATTTACGACATTACGACAAGCGTAATATGTACAAACGGCGCAAACGGCGACAAAGCCAGTATTGATGGTTGGATGGTTGGTGACTGACGGTTTTGCTCTTGAATAATTGGATTAGCATGGAATGAACTATTGAATTGTTAATTAGAATCTGTATTGAAAACAATTGGGGACTCTTGAAGGAAGATATCGCCCAAAAGCGTCCACCTTTGCCCATTGGGATAGGAATAGGGCTTCAGCAAAAGAATGCCAAACGATATAAATCGATGGCGACCCTCCAGAAAATTTTGAGGCTTCATTTTGAGGAAGTTCTAATGTATGTTATAATTCAGACCAGACACTACGTAATTCCCACCTGTTCCTGTCCATATTGTCCCATATTCTGTTGTAAAAATCAACTACCCCACAATTAATGGGAAGCCAAAACATGGGGAGCTGAAACTGTCCAAAAGTCGTAATGGAATGGCTTCAAAATGGCAATAAGTTTTCAAACAAAATGGTACATATTTGACCAAAATCGACTAATTCAACAAAAAGTCTTAAATTTGACTAAAAATTAACAGATTTGCTTTAACTATCTATCATATATTTACTGTTTAGTGAACGAAATTGAATTGTAATTATTTTAATTCATGTTTCTCTTATAAAAAACGTAACAATTATTACCTTTTTGTATCAACTCGTGATTAACTTATGTTAAGCGTATATATTTGTGCTGCTTGCTTAAATTACTTGCTGTAGCAAATGACAAAGTTGATGAAATAGTAAAAAATACAATTAATAGCTCTTTTTATTTGATTTTTGGCACATTTCCTTATCAAATACAAAGTTTCACTATTCAAAATTTCTGAGAAAATAATGATGTTCTTGTATAAATTATTTCATTGTTTGGTAAAGGCCACTATTATATAGTCACTTACTTTTCTTTAAATACTAGTCAAATTGGACCATTTTGGGATATAATGTTTCACTAAAGACTACCGAGAATAAGAATATATGTAAAAGTAATAAGCCATATTAAACTTCTCCGAGATTCTTGAAGAATGTGTTTATATTAGAAGAATGTAAAAGAAACATAAACACTACCCCAAATTTAGAAACACCATTTTGTTGGGTACATTTTTAAAATAACATATATGGAGAGACATGATGGTTATAATTTAAATTATTAATAACAAATGTAATTAACGTTTAGTATTGTCAGACTTCAATGACGTGTTAAAGAAGTAAATATTTACAATACCTAAATATTATTAAAAGATTTTTCAGGAAATGTTGAAAGTGCAACTGTAAATAATTGTACCATTTCCATAAAATGTATTTTTAGATCTTGTCGACCTATGTATTCAAAAATAGATATCTATATGAAATATATTTGTGATAATACCAGAAAATGGTCAAGGAAATCAAGGTCAAGCATCAATTTTTGAAATCCAAACAGTATTTATATTCGTGGATTACTTCCATACTAATAAAATAACTATTGTAACCTTTTCGATCAGATGGATATAAAAATGCATAAGAATAAATCCCACATGGCTGAAAATCGAAAGAATTCCATCCATACCATCCATCATCCAAGAAAACAATTTCATCGCGCAAAAGTATTTCACAGGTTCCCTGTCTAACATCAGGAAGGAAACCAGTGTTCTTGAACAACCATATTGAATTTTCTTGGACATTATGTCAAATAAAAATGTCTTCCAAATTATTATTCTATTATCAAACAACGATAATAAAAGGTTTTAAACTATAATCCTAACTAGATACCCACCACATCACTGTTACCTTATATTACCATCTTACTTATACAGAAAAGAATAACAAAAAACATATTTAATCAAAATAAAATAACAGAGAAAAAGAATTGGTAGCAGTAAAGATCTATGGCATTTTTCTCTTATTAAATAATACATTTTTGTTGCATTTTTGCAAAATTGTATATTTTCTGACAGCTCTTGGACCCCTGAAGAAACAAAACCAACGATACGAATTTTCCAAGTAATGCATTAAACCTGGTTCAAAATTCTTAGCCACATTAATTAATGGTTTTGACCTAAACTAAAATTCGCTAATAAAATACTTAAAACAATAATAATATTTGTTCTATTAATATTGTCAAATAGATCTAATAGTTTATAATTTTAACAAATAAAACTTACCTTTTAATGATTAAACACACTCCAAAATAGACTCCAATATCTGCAATTAAAAGACAAATAATGAATAAAGATATACATTGAATCTTAAAATGAATCAAATTCTAAAATATGCTCGTTATCAGAAATAGTATTATATAGGCTATTCAAAATAATAGCCAACTCACGTCATCAAGTTGTCGCATGTATTGCCTATTGCAAAATTTGAATCCGTTTTCAAATCAGACAATATTTTCGTATTTTATTCTAGTTGAAAAGAGATATAATGCTGTCTGGTACGTTCTAAAATGTAGCCGAATCAACCTGCCAATATTCCCTTGTTACAAACGCCTAAAAAATTCTTCATAACATGGGTTATAAACCAGCAAACATTCAACTTGCTGCTTATTATTACACTTATTGAAAATGCCCAAGTAATTAGATGGACAGAATCAGAAGATTACGTCTCCAATCAGTTACTTCGAACAAGAACTAGATAGTAAATGCATTAGATGTACTATAATATTAATGTAAATCATATTTGATAACTTTTTTCAATCTTATTATTTTATTTAAATTAGAATTTATTTATATTTCAAAGCCAAAATGAACTATAACTCAAAGTTGATGCGGCAACATTGACATATATTGTATATATTTAGATGACGTGAATTCACTGTTTTATTAAATGGATTATGGATATTTCTAAATCGATCTAAAGCCGTTTTTTGTGAGTCTTGTTGGTCGCACAACAAATCACGCAAAATTCACTTGATATCTAAAGGAGAAGGGGAATCTTTAAACACAAATTCGATATATGCATCGAACTTTATATGCTAGAGTCCTACTATTCCACGCAAAATTAATTAGTTGAGGGGTTGGAAGAACCTACAAAAGAGTCTAGATTACAAAGTCTAGTCTAGTCTACAGAGTCTAGTCTACAAAAGAGAGTGTTGCTGATGCAGCTTGGCATTATAATAGCGGAGAAGAGATTCATTGAATTGAACCATTATTGGTGCCGAATATACTCAGTTTCTTGAATATTGTTTGTTTCCTTGATAGCTATGGAACCAAATATTTTAGTTACGCAAAATTACCTATACCTGTATTCTTCGATGATTGTTCACTTTGAATTTTTTCATCACACCATTGTTTTTTTATAATTTCATTATATCGCTCATTTTGGCCATTATGCCTGGCTTATTTATAGGTAATACCTCATTGTTGGAATCACGGACGATGTGAACAGCCTAGAGCAAACGGTTCATCCTGCAGACGGAAGGGTGGCACAAACCAAAAGAGAGTCCAAAATAATAATGGTAATTTTGTTCAACAATTCTTCATTAAGAATTATCTCCTTTAAGCCAAACTATTAAGTATTAATATTATCATATTATTAGTACAGCATGATCCTGATATTTTCATAAAAATTTCAACTATATATATATATATATATATATATATATATATATATATATATATATACCTAAAAATTCCCACTGCTTTTAAATGGTTTCCCTTTTCTTCTACTTACACCGCCAAACACAATTGTTGTATTTTTTATTCATAGACGATACCCGAAAGAAAAGCCGGACTACCGGTCAGAGAAAGCGAGAAAAACGGTTTTCCTTCGAAAGGGGGGGAAAATTGCCGAAAATAAGCACATCCGCTTTAAAAGACGACCGACTTAGAATATCCCCAGAAAATTGCGGACCAGGGGGCGAACAGCGTGTACATTGGCGAACGGTATCCGCGCCTCCGAATCTTTCTCTTCTCTCGGACGAGCCTTGGATCCTACGTGACCAGAAAAAGGAAAGTTTTTAATCGGATCGATCTTTTCTTGAGGATTTACAAAGGTAATAAATGGGGTTATGTTCACGTTCGACTGTAACACGAGAAAACCGAGAGCGGCCTATAAATAAAGATCTTGTCATAAATAAATTGTCCCATAAATAATAAGTGCTGTCCTTGGCTCGCATCACCAGATATCCTTTTCAAATTGCAACAATCACTAAAATATGTAGAACATTAAAAAAAAATTAAATGTATACAAACCCCAAAATATTAGATTCTCAAACACACTAAACATTCGGTACATTAGGTGTTTACATGTATAGGGGACGTATAATGTAACATGAGCTTTGGATGCTACATAACCAGAAAATGGAAAGTTTTTTATCATATCGACCTTTTTTTGAGAATTTACAAATGTTATGAATAGGGCTATGTTCACGTTCAACTGTAATAAGAGGAAACTGACAGTGGCCTATAAATAAAGATCTCGTCATAAATAAATTGTCCCACAAAGAATAAGTGCTGTCCTTGGCTCGCATCACCAGATATCCTTTTCAAATTGCAACAATCACTTAAATATATAGAACATTAAAAAAAATTAAATGTATGCAAACCCCAAAATATTAGATTTTCAAACACACTAAACATTCGGTACATTAGGTGTTTACATATGTAGGGGACGTATAATGTAACATGAGCTTTGGATGCTACATAACCAGAAAATGGAAAGTTTTTTATCATATCGACCTTTTTTTGAGGATTTACAAATGTTATGAATAGGGCTATGTTCACGTTCAACTGTAATAAGAGGAAACTGACAGCGGCCTATAAATAAAGATCTCGTCATAAATTAATTGTCCCACAAAAAATAAGTGCTGTCCTTGGCTCGCATCACCAGATATCCTTTTCAAATTGCAACAATCACTAAAATATGTAGAACATTAAAAAAAAATTAAATGTATACAAACCCCAAAATATTAGATTTTCAAACACACTAAACATTCGGTACATTAGGTGTTTACATGTATAGGGGACGTATAATGTAACATGAGCTTTGGATGCTACATAACCAGAAAATGGAAAGTTTTTTATCATATCGACCTTTTTTTGAGAATTTACAAATGTTATGAATAGGGCTATGTTCACGTTCAACTGTAATAAGAGGAAACTGACAGTGGCCTATAAATAAAGATCTCGTCATAAATAAATTGTCCCACAAAGAATAAGTGCTGTCCTTGGCTCGCATCACCAGATATCCTTTTCAAATTGCAACAATCACTTAAATATATAGAACATTAAAAAAAATTAAATGTATGCAAACCCCAAAATATTAGATTTTCAAACACACTAAACATTCGGTACATTAGGTGTTTACATATGTAGGGGACGTATAATGTAACATGAGCTTTGGATGCTACATAACCAGAAAATGGAAAGTTTTTTATCATATCGACCTTTTTTTGAGGATTTACAAATGTTATGAATAGGGCTATGTTCACGTTCAACTGTAATAAGAGGAAACTGACAGCGGCCTATAAATAAAGATCTCGTCATAAATAAATTGTCCCACAAAGAATAAGTGCTGTCCTTGGCTCGTATCACCAGATATCCTTTTCAAATTGCAACAATCACTTAAATATATAGAACATTAAAAAAAATTAAATGTATACAAACCCCAAAATATTAGATTTTAAAACACACTAAACATTCGGTACATTAGGTGTTTACATGTATAGAGGACATATAATGTAAAATGAGCTTTGGATGCTACATGACCAGAAAATGGAAATTTTTTTTTATCATATCGACCTTTTTTTGAGGATTTACAAATGTTATGAATAGGGTTATGTTCACGTTCAACTGTAACACGAAGAAACTGAGAGTCGCTTATAAATAAATATATCGTTATAAATAAACTGTCCCACAAATAATAAGTACTGGGATTGGTTCGCATCACCAGATATCCCTTTAAAATTGCAACAATAATGAAAATATATATCATATCAAAAAAAAATTAAATGTATACAAATCTCAAGATGTTAAATATTCAACCACACCAAATAGCCTGTGTATTAGGTGTTTGTATATACAGAGAATGGACAGGCTAACATGAGCTTTGGTTCTTCTATGACCAGAAAAAGAAAAGTTTTTATTCTAAATCGATTTCTTCTTGAGGATTTACAAAGGTAATAAACGTTCTACTGTAACACGAGGAAACTCGAAGCGGCCTATAAATAAATATATCGTCATAAATAAATTGTCCTTTAAAGAAAAGTACTATACCTGGACCGTATCACCAAATATACTTTTCAAATTGCGATGGTTAAGCAAATATATATCACATCTAAATAATCATTTAAAATATGTAAAAACCCTAAATAAAAAATTAAAAAACACACTGAATACTAGGTATGTTAGATGTTTGCATGTATGGCACGCACTTCGATCATCAGCCAACAATGTTTATAAACTCCTATTTTAGGTTTACATGTAATAAAGTGTTAGTTTAACCAGTACATCTCTTCTCGTACCCAAATATATCAACAAGACTACCGTTGGTGACCCCAAAAGTAGGAACGCATGACGAACACATCAACATCACCTACACAGTCATCTATGTAATTGTTATCCAAATCCATATTCTGCCAAGTAAACCTGACTTATGTAGGAACATTGTTGATTAATCTATATTCATATGTTAAAAGGTTATTAAGTTATCCCTCCTCAATGCCCACGCTGTAGTTCTCCATACTTAAAATATCATATACTCTTAGAGACTTCCCTCATTGTCCATTAGACTTGCTCACGTCTGAAAACCTGCTTAAACTCCCAATATGCTCCACTTATAAGGGAGTATTGTAGCAATCGCTAAAACTCTTTAAACCAATACAAATACACCTGCGCGAGACTATGAGGTTGGTAACGTCAGGAGATTGGTACTCTGTGGTTTTGGGCTATAAAAGCGCAGCACGATCACGTCTCTTTCTCTTTACTATTTCATCCTATCATCATAAGAATATCTCAAGAGAAGCATCCATATAATGTAGTAGGAATTTTGTAGAGCCAATGTACAGTTTCGATAGCCTATGTCTCGGAAAATCTGAGAAATAATTCAATTTGGCAAACGGCTACGTAATTAACATGCCGAATATTACTTGGTATGGGAATTGGAACAAAATCCATAATTCATAGAAACATTTTACAATTTCGGCGTATATGGAAAAACAGGACCCGAAATCTAAAATTTGGATAGGCTATATCTCGGAAAGTATAAGAGATGATTCAATTTGTCAAACGACTGCGTATTCAGCGTGTCGAATAGTAGTTGGTGTGTGAATTGAAACGAAATCCTTAATTCATAAGACTATTTTACAATTTTGGAGTATATAAAAAAACAGGGAACAAAATGTAAAATTTCGATAGTCTATATATCTCGGAAACTAAGAGATAATTCAATTTGGCAAGTGACTGCGAATCTAGCATGCCGAATGTTACTTGGAACGAATCTTTATAATCTGTAATCTTTAAGAGCACTTTACAACTTTGGTCTATATGGAAAAATAGAAAATAAAATGTAAAATTTCCATAACCTATATCTCAAAAACTATAAGAGATAATTCAATTTGGCAAACGATTACGTAATCAGCATGTCAAATATTACTTGGTGTGTAAATTGGAACGAAATCCTTAATTTTGTATACTCTCAAAAAAATGCAATAGCTATTGAAATTGTAAAAAGTTTTTTATAAATTACAAGGTTCTATTCTAGCATAATAAGGCCCCTTGTAGTAGTGCGTGTTATAAAAACAGGGACGCAGTTATAACAGATACAATTATGATAAACAAATGAAAGTAATTAATCTATACCTCCATTAGAATGAGTATTTTATAAAATTAGAAATAATTTCTTGATTTACTCTGCTTCAATCTATACTAATTTCTGTTAAGGTTAACTTTTGCTTTTGTTGAGATGTCATCTTTTTTTAAAAATTAATTTGTTAATATTTTTCTACTGTACTTTTTTTCATTTGGATTTCTGCTACACCGGCCTACTCAGAGCTCAGTGTAACAACAGAGTCATGTTGGCAAAAAAAATTGTGAACAGTTGGAAAGTTATAGAAAATATTTTACTCAATATAGATTTTATATCTATTATGTATTACCAATATCAGTTTTTTTTTAATGCCAAAAAATAATAAGAATATATGCAGCCGCTTCATAATAAACCTTGCCTAATAAATAATGAATTTCTTTAAGAGTAATAATACCTTAGCGTATACAGTGATAGCTATTAACTCTGGAAAATTACTCTTATTAAATTTCCGATAATTATTGAAAAACAGTTTTAAATAACTTCCCCATCCATTAAAAAACAGTTAACCTTTTTAATAATTCTAAACATTTCAAAATAACCAGTCCAAGGCTTTCTTATATTCTATAATATTACAACAAAAAGCTTTTAACTACGTTTTTAAACCCGTCTGGATTTCACAAAATTATTAGCGAATTATAAAAAAGTTATTAAACCCAATATTTGATCGTACTCACTGTATTAATACAAACATTTTCAATTAATCAACATTATGAAAAAACTTGAAAATTGGGCGAAATATTGAACTGCTCGATCCGATGTCCGAGGAAAAGACTTCTCGTATCAGTATCAGTGACTATCGTCAAAATAAATGTTAGAACGCAAGAAGTAAATAGTTTAAATTAGTAGATCCAATAAGTCTTATTATCTTATAAACTCCTATCTCCTATGTTTATATATTGTTTTATTGTAAAAACATATGCATGACAGCCTATTAAAGAAAGTGTCACTGTTGCACCATCTTTTAATAGTCCATTAATGCTATTCAAACTTATCACCCAAAAAAACATCTTAAACATCCTAACAAATTATTTCAAATATACTTAGAAATAGGTGAAATTTCTCAAACTGCTCAACTGCATTACAGCGAGCGTTATAAATAATAACTTATTAATAGCTTTAGATCAAACATAGAAGCAGAAATACTAAAATGCACAGAAAACTTGAAATTCATTGTAGAACATTGAAACAGTTAAAATTGATTTATTTTAAAGTATACTAATATTCTTGTAGATTATTTAACTGCAGAGTCAATCTGAGGAAAACAGCAAAATACTATATTATAGGCATCAACTGATTACACTTTTTACATTACAATTTATTACAATTTACAAATATATAGTATCTTTAATAATGCATTTTTTATTAATTACATATAATATTAAATATGCTTAGTGCAATCTTAATTCACAAATTAATTTGTTACTACAGTCCTGTTATATTTGCATTAATACACAAGAAAGGCGAGTACGGAATTAATACATCAGCATGTATTTCCCAAATTAAAATAAATTTAATCTATTTAAGCTAAACTTAAGAATACACATATACATTAAACAAGTTCATGTGGTTTCGTACGCTTAAATCTTCTGATTTCCTGCGTCTTATCCAATGGCTGTATAGCTTCCACGTTGCTGTGATATAACAATCTTATTTCATGTTTTAGGCGATATCTTGGATTACTTGGTATATTCATTTGATTTCGAGGTCATCGTGCAGCTCTTCGTTGATTTCCTAGCGATAAGCATTGGTCATTGTATAACTTTGTTTTAGGTGCATTGGATTACTAGTTGGTTTGATATTTCAGTGCAACCTCATAGGTCCAAATTGGTTTTATGATTGACTGATGAACCAACCTTGTTGATTTTAGGTCAAGCTGAGCGTATCTTCCGACTAACTAATACATTTCCTTGAGTTTGAATCTATTCGGCTCTGCTTTTTGTCTAACTTGATGTTTCCATTTTAACCTACCATCGTGATATATTCCGAGGTATTTAGTTGGTACTACTTGAGGAATCGGGCATCCGTTAAGTGATATAATTATGTCTTTTTCTTTTTTTTTTTTGTTCTGGCCTAAAAACCAGGCGGTGGAATGCATGACACATACCTGGTCGCGGAGACTTGTCCTGGAGTGACAAGTTGGACCGGGTTATTTGGGACTGCCTCTGGGCTTACCAATACACTAAACCGAAACCGCCTCCCAATTGACCCCTGTGGATCACTACTGCTACTGCATTAAATTTGGGGATATGGCACCCGCTGATCGGGCAGCCGTTATTGGGCACGAAGGCCCGGCGATTCTATTGATTTGCGAACCTGAGTTAACACACAACTGGATACTGTTGTATGGGGGCAAAAGTTATGACTGTAGCGACGGATGAGGTCGTTTCAGCCTGGAAAGGGGCGGGAGCTTGGCGGTGACGCGGTGCTAAGCTCCCCACATGTCGACCAGCTTGCGATATAATTATGTCTTTGTCGCAACGCAAAATTAACATGGACAGATTTACAGCTATTAAGCTATATTTTCCAGTCTCTAGTTCGTCTGTAGATCTTGGTGACCAGTACTTGTACTTTTTCTACAGCCCCAGACAGAGATACCTCTTAATAATGCATATGTAAAATATATTTCACTTAAACAAGTAATAAAATTTCTATGAAAAAAACACAGACCGCATCATTCTCATTTCACCCGATCGATTCGTATAACTTATTCATACGTTTTTCATAATTCTTCTTTGTTCTCCGCCTGTCCCGCGGTAAAAGCTTTAATCTGAACAAGCCTGCCCGACTCTGATCCCATTTTCTTTTCATACAGTCCAGAGCCATGCGGTTGGATAACAGGGAATAATGGCTTATTCAACGGCATGAGACGTGTTGCTTTATACCGTGTCTGCAACGGTGACAGGCTGAAAATCAGACTAAAAAGAAAACAATCTGTTTCTGTACATATATGAATATATACAAGGTGTGTCGGTAATTACTTTCCGGTTTGGAACAGTTTTAATTAGACATAAGTATGCAATGTTCTGATTTGATACCTAAATACTTTTAATCTGCCGACATAAGCCTTAAAACAACACAACTTACTTTTCGCCAAAATAATAGCGTTACAGATTTATAATTTGTTGTAAATGTCGAGTTTTGTGCCTAAGAACGTGTATTTATGGCATGCATTACTTCTTTTGTTACGTCAAAAGAAAGAAGCTATTGAACGTTATCGTTTGCTGATTACTGGAAAAGTTAAAATCTGAAGAAACAGACAACAAATGATCAATTTGAACTTCGAAATTGTCCATAATAGATTCGAAAAGTCCAAAGATGTGATAAAATGGTTTTACAGCAGTCAAAGATGTGTGGAAATTACTTGGATGGGAAACCTAATCGCACCAGCAGTACTCTCCAGACCCGACTTCATCCGAATACCACCTTTTCACATCAATGGGACAGGTGCTTACAAAGCCTCGAAATTGGTGGCGTAAAAAATAGCTCAGTGAAAGGTTTAGAAGAGACCGTTCTTTTGGAATAACATACATAAATTGAAATTTTTCAAATAAATAAATATTAACTCTAATATAAATAAAGTATTTTCTATAGCGAAAAGACAAAGAATTACCAAATATGATATAAGAATAGAAGAATCGAAAATGAACGGAGTAAATATTACTAATTGTCGACCAGTAGTCCAAATATAACGTAATTCATTTATGTTATTATATTCACTTTGCAAAATAATCCTAATGGTACATAGCCAAAATGATCTGCAATACTAAAATGATTTAAATAATTTGCTAAAATTTATTCTTATCTTAAAACAACCTCAAATTTTAATAATACTTTCAAAAGGATTTTTTTTCATAAAAAATAATTAGTTGCAAAATTTGATATGACGTTTAAAATACAAATATTTATCGTCAAGTATCAAAGATCCCTTACAAAAGTTCAACGTTTTAAAAAATCTTTAAAATAATTTCTCTCTTTCAAATAATTAACCGAGACTAAAATAAATTAAAAATATCCATCAGGATCTCAAAATGTTGATGTAATAAGTTCACACCCGTTCGTTTATCAAGGAGCACATAACTAGTATAAACATATATCTACAATATGTATTATAAAAAAATTCCACCAATTATACCCTAAAACAACAAATATAAACATTATTCTAAATTTTAAAACTATATCTTATGGAGTATTGCCAATTTTAAAAATTTTAATATTTGTCTTCTTTTACCAACTATGGGTTTATCTGGACTGGACCTAAAATTTAACGTGGGCTGCGGACCACGGCCCTCAGCATTATACACAAATTGGCAACTATCTTGGTATTCTTAAAAGGGCGCTAAAAATGCACTTAGAGAATTAATATATGAAGTATATATAAAATATATATGTTTTTAACATAAAACTTATATGTCTACCAAAAATGGTTTTTTAAGAAGGGATAAAATTCACAAAACACAAATTACAGTTAAAAGCCTTAATATGTTAAAATAAAGCTAGAATAGTCTAAAATGGAAATGTTCAATTAAAATTTCTGACATTCAATTAAGCGGCAATAATCACATTCCATAAAGACACCAATTAAAATTCTAATCTATATCGAACCCATCAATGCACCAAATTTAATTGAAATTTAGTAGGTGACATTATGATGCACAACTATGTTATATTAAAACCAAAGTAACCCTGTCTCTTTTTATTAACTTTTATAAAATTTAATTTTTTGTTAAGTGTCGATAATTTTTTAAGATTGTCAATAATTTTGACCACAAGTCATTATTACGTTTCTCACATCAGTAATCATATAAAACAATTATCACATGATATATTTTGAATTAATTGAAAAAACTTTCCAATAGCACTATTGAATAAATAGTGTTATTTATTTAAATATATTCTGATCATTTTTAATTTTAAAAAAGTATTTATTGAAAAAAAATTGTATAATATATAAAACAAAATATTTCCCTTAATTTTCTGTCTTTCTACCATCTCTCTGGTGGTATAGCAATACCAATCAATAATCCATTTTCGCCTTTCATCATTTCAAAACTATGCGAAACTGTGCTGTCTCGACCAGAAGAAGCGGTAATCAGAAGGCGATATGTTTGGTTATGCGGCATAATTTCCAATTAGAGCTGTAAAAGTGCATTTTCAGAAATGTTTTAACGTGTGAGCAGACTTTGTTATGCGAAGAATTAGTTAGCGTTTGTTAGTTGCTAGTGATAGTATCTTTTGACCCAATACGTCATTCAATTTGTTAGCGAATGACATTCTCAGTGAATTCGTAAAGTAGCCATTTTTTTCTCCTTAAGGAACTTTGTCAGCGTATGTAAACGTCTAGAAACAGCTATAAAAATAGAAGGAGCATATAAGAAGATGCACGATAAACTCAACATCAAGCTTTGACACAACTACAACTTTTTTTGGTAAAACAAGCGTATTTTATTAAATAACAAGTAAGAAGTAATATTATGAAATTCGCTATGAGACTTCGCCAGTGACTCCAATGTCCAATTAAATCAGAGGTTCCAAAATAAGGTGCTGAAGTGTATTGTAAATTCACTGTGATAGGTACGCGTTTGTGGCCTACATGGCGACCTAGAAATTGATATAGTTATATACCCTATCAAATTTTTTGACGATTCCCATCAAAGAAAAATCAATAATTACACCAACACAGAAGTGTCCAGACTTCTGAGTGTAGAACATGTCATTAGTCGTCTACAACGGAAGAAAACCTCTGTTGTTGCAATTGTTTGAACACTAAGTGATTCAGTGGAAAATATAATAATAGTTGTTAATAGATTGAACTAAATTGATAATGACCGAAGAAGCCCATTTCCATCTCAGTATCCACATCAATAAACAGAACAGTCGGTTTTGGGGAAAATAGAATACTCAAGTAATTCATAAAATATCACTATGGTATCGTATTCTTACTGGAAACATCATTGGTCCCTTTTTTTGAAAACGACTAAGTCATGTTGCAGTTACTGTTACTGCTAAGCGGTACCAAGAGACGATTCGAAATTTTCTTCTGCCTGAAATGGAAGATCAAGGACTTTGGGTGTAGTTTCAGCAAGATGAGGCCACAGCACAAACAGCTTGTTCAACAATTCAATTATTGAATGACGTTTTCCAACGAATACTAATTTTGGGAAGTGGCTCCAGATTTAACAACAGCAGACTTTTTCTTATGGGGCTTTTAAAAATCAAAAGTTTAAGTAAAACGTAAATAATAAATAAACTTTTTATGAAAACCAAACTTACTTATCTTTTCTCTGAGTAAAGTTATAAGTAATCAAAATGGTAGTGGGACTTTTGGCCCACCTGTAAGAAAGGGGCAATGCAATTAAGCAGGAATTATAAAAATGAATTTTTGCGAGAAGTTTTCTTCGATCAAACTGATGAACCCTAATTTAAAGCTTAAGTTGCTAATGTATATACTACATACACTATAATTTCCAGATCTGATAACTAGAATTCATCGTTCTTGGCGGCGTCAAATCAATTTAAAAAAATATATATATAGAAAATGTAAAAGCCTAATTTATATACACTATTCTTGTATTAATCCATATACAAAAATGAAAAATCCTGCAAAGAACACCCCTCTCGAGCCATACAGTCTGAGCAGTATACAGACTGGGCAAACATATCCTAGGTAATAAAAGCGAGACCCCAAAATATAACAAAATATACATTCCTCTATTTTAACCATATTACGACAAATCGTACTCAGTTTATATATCAATAATTTAACGAAAATAACACACAAATACAAAAATATTCGTATTTCTTTATCAAAACATTGTTTCAAAGAATATCCTGCAAAATTACTAGACGTATGTTTCGATTTTCGAACAAAATTTAAAAGAGACCCGAGCACGCAAATACACATATATATATTTTCCTTTGAACAGTTCAAATATTTATATAGATAACATTGTTCAAGTACGTCAATATGAAAAATATTTTTCGGAAACGTATCAAATTTATTGAGACATCGACGGAGGGTTCTCTTTCGAAAGGGAAACGGCGTAACCGTGCTGAGCCTGCTTCGATCGCAGCGGCGTATTCGGAAGGAATAGGGAGATTTTTCATGTATTTCTGCTGATTTTCAATGATATTTTATCGTTAAAGAGATCTATAGGGAAAAAGTTAAACTTTTTCAATATTGAAATATAAAGAAAATTACTTTTATTAACAATACATTTTAATAACATTTAAAAAATTAAAATAATTTCAATTAAAATTGTTTATTGCCTGCGTTAGTTAATTATTCTAAATTCATTATAAAAAACGTTTAACTAATAAGGCATAAGAAAACTATTCAACCATTTTTATAATTTATCTGACAGGACAAGTATACACTGTTTTGGATCAGAGCTACCAAATGCGATTTCTAAGATAAATTAGGAGGCTGAATCCAAATTAGCAGGTCGTTTTTTAAATTGGTTATAGGATTCGAAATATTCAATAAATTATTTATTTTACTATTTTTGACCAGTAACGGACATACTTTTTATCGCCTGTTGATATTCGCTATAGCTTTTCGTGTAGCCGCCCTACTAGAAAAAGTCATAATTGGAATACAGAAAATGTATTTTAAGAGCCATTCAAACTCCATTCTTGTGGAAATTTTGTAACAAATTCCTGATTACATTTTTATTACTTTTTTTATATTGATTTGTGGTTACAGAGAAAATTGAGAAAAAACACTTGAAACAATTGAAACAAGCATCAAACATTGTGTATACTTTGCATCAGACGTTAGTTCTCGAATATCAGGTCTAACAAGTATTGATAAATAAATTTAATGCTTTTTTTCCATTCTCTTTCTTTAATGCTCTCATTGCATTCATTTCTTTCATTGCTCTCCGGAGATGAAGACAACTTTCTTGAGGTATTTTTTTCACTTGTACTTGTACCTTGAACAATAGATCACTGTTAGTGCATGGTTTTGACAATATATGTCATCATATTTCTGTTGTGTTATACCGACCATATTAATCGACCAAAAGTAGCAATAATCTACATGATTTTTCTATTCTCTCCATAACGTTATAACAGAAAATGGGAACTGTATATTTCCAGCAAGTGACGACTTGTACAGCTTAGTTCTACACGTGTTAAAAACAATTTCAGTATTCATAGCTTGTGTGTTCATATTCATAGCTTCATAGAGTGTTTACTGGAGTAGTACCAAAGTATATCTAATGCGCATCTTTGAGTAGATTTGTCATGATTTTTTCACGTTTACTAAGCATATAATATCTGTAAATATAACAAAACACTTTCAAAAAACTTTACCACGTTGTCTCTGCATTTTCACGCCTCCAGAAATATAATCGCAGCACAAAAACAAGTTCCCAATGATGTTTAGTGTACCGTCGACAGCCATTAACAGAGCATAGTGCTGCCACCATTTACGAACTCACAAATATGAACCAACTTCTTGACTTGACACATGATTGAAGACCTGAATTAAGGCCATGAAATAACGTAAAGAATCATTCTCATCTGCTGGAATCTAAAAGTTGGCCCGGATTTATAAACTTGTTCAATTAGATACCGAGTTACTTTTTGACACTTTTGTAATGTTTGTAGTGTAGTGATAGTACGCGAGATAATGATAAAAACAAGTGGTAGTAAGAGTCAGGCGGGTGCGGCAAAAGTTCTCAACCAAATACTTGCGGAGATGCAGAGATGATAAAGAATTACTTTTCGATGTCTAGTTTATAAAATTGATAGTTTTGAATATTAAATTTCAATAACTCATGATACACAACACGCTTAATATTGCATTATCTGTATTTTATATTGAAGCAACCTAGATAGTACAATTTAAATTAATTTGTTTGTTGTTTTATTTCAACAAATCTGATATCGACGTCCACCAAACATCTTTAAACACTTATGGTAATTCCTTCGCCATATTCTAATTATCAGTTTTAATTTCAAACATTTTAAGGTGGCGGTTTTGATATCAATGACAACGACAAAGAACAAATTTGAAGACCTAAAAAATTTTAAGGCAAGAAATTGCGGAACATATTGGAAGAAAACCCAGAGAAAATCCAGAAGATGTTTCAGACAGCTTAGTAGCTTATGAATCAATTATTTCTAGACACTTACATGCAATAGAAAAGATCCAAAAATAGGGAAATGGCTACCACATGAATTAACTGAAAATGATATTTCGAACGGTTTGAACATCACAGCTTAATTACTAGCCAGGCAAAAATAGAACATTTTTGTGATATATTGCGAATGAGAATAAAAATGGATAAATGGATTAACTAAAATAATTTCAAGTGCAAGTAATCATAACTCAATTTGTTAGAACACCTCACTAAAGTGAAAAAATGGCTAAAGCTTCAATATTTTAAGACACTTTAAATGGAATTGAAATAAAAAACTAAAAAAAGCCCAAAATGAAATCAAACTTGAATTATTGGACATTTATTAGGTAGCTCATAATTATTAATATTCCTCTTCATTAAATATTAATTAACTCTCCTTCAGTAAATAACTTAAAATAATATAAAAATAGACAGCTTTTAGCTGAGTATATATCGTATTAATAAAAACGACGTTATTGATATCAAATATCAATGTACATATATATATATATATATATATATATATATATATTTGAAAATTGCCCTATCCTGGTAATTTTGATGGAATAGTTTAATTCTAGTTACTAATGAATTTTATTGCAATTTGCCGAAAAGATAGCGTCTACATACCTTGAGAGTTCGAGATTAAATTTATAAAATGTATAAAAACGTTATTTTTTTCCAATATAAACATAAATTAATACAATTATTTCAAAGATAACTGTTTGTATGGAAAGTTCCCACAGAAAACTCAGGAATATACAGCTCTTTGAGGAATATTAATAATTTTATCAAGCACTATTAGGAAACAGGATTTAAATAGTGTAAAGATACTTCCAATTCCTGGACATTGCTCTTAAAAGAATAAAATTATAAAAATATACAAACAAGCATTTGGAATATTAGGCGACCCTTGACAAGATGCAGATAAAAAGAGTGTAAAGACAACAAATCATATTGTAGAGTGTAAAAGATTTGTTAGAATAAATGTGATTATTAGGTTAAAATGTACGAGGACGGAATGAATACTGTTTTGCAAATATGGCAAATGCATTAGGGCAGTGATTATATCTAATACTATCAAGAAACATGTACAAATAGATACTATCAAGTAGGTAGTAAGAGAAGAAACTAAGGATAAATACAGTAATACCAGAACGACTTGACAAAAAAGCACATCTACAATACAGGACTAAACATAAAAAGGTAAAAATGCTCTCTAATGAAAATAAAATACACTACTTGAATATACAATTGTTTATTAGGTGGATTAGGCCTCCAAAGGATATATGTGTTTCATGTGTAATTCAATGTATATATAATAAAATAATTTTAACCTACAAAATATTGTGGCTGACTGCTATAATGTTAAAGTTAGTTAAGTTGCATATTATACTATTTTTTTTTATTATTTACTTACGTTAGAATATTCTTACACATCAGAGCTAAAATAAACTAAAAGACAAAGTTAAACGGCAACATTGCCACGTTTTCATATCATAAATTGAAATGAGGCGAGTTCACTGCTGTATTGGATAGACAATATATTTTTTTACACTAGAAACAAATATATATTTTAATTAATAATTTTAGTAGTTTAAAAGACATCACTTTTCTATTTCTATTTATATAAAATACAATTTTTTACAAAAGACGATTTTTTATAACCGATCAGTACATGTAAAAAAATCTTGAGTTATTAAAACTTTCAATATCTTTATCTATAATCTGATCGTCAATTTGTACTCAACAAACAATCGTTAGTAATCATCAATATCAAAAGAGATATATTATTTTTTAATTTTTTATTTATTTTGTAAGCTAACTGAGCAGTCAAGCCAACAACTGATTCCAAAACTTTAAAATATTATGTAACATGAATAAAGCGTTTTAAAATTATACCCTGACATTGAACGAGTTTCAAACAAACAACCTGTTTACGACGCTCTATACAGACAGCTTACTGAAACGATATTTGCAGACAAATATTTAGAATCAATGAAAAAAGCTTACAAAAACACGCCGTATATTAAACTTCGGTATACAATATTTCGAAAAAAAAATTATATTTGAAGTTGCGACAACGGAATGAGTGCGTCGAGTTGTTTAGATAAAATAAATATTGAATTATAGAGAAAAATCGACGTTTATTTTCACTGTATTTTTAGAAATATATATATATATATATATATATATATATATATATATATATATATATATATATATATATATATATATATATATATATATATATATATATATATATATATATATATCTCACTCAATCAAAAATATATATATAAAATTTATTTTTCATAGAATTTTTATTCGTTTGTTTTTTTTTTATTTATTTAGTATCGATATTGTATGTTAGAATGAGCCCTGAACTATAATAACACATTTTGAGATATTTTCTTGCATGCTTAAATTTCGAATTTTGTTTATTAAACAGTTTTTTAAAATGAATGACTACAGATTAATAACCGAATTGATAACAGAATAATTTACGAACATGCCCTATCAGTATTCGAACCCACGACTACCGCAACGGTAGTTGCTTATCGACCTGCCGCCTTGACCACTACTCCAACCAAGCCGGTAGTATTTTCATTCAAAATATGTCATATCCGTTTGTATTAAGATATTGTTTTTTATTTAGTTTTGTCACAGGACAAGAAAAAAGTTAGAAGAATTTTACAAGAAAACTGTATACAGGAAGTAACGGAAGAACTAAATAAGAAGTAAAAATGATATTTTTAAAATAATCGATCAAAAATTTCAATATGAAATCGTTAAGAATATAAAACACTCGACAGGAAAACAAAAGATGGAAACACAGCAATAATTTCAGACAACCGAACGTAGAGAGGTTACTATGTTATACCAAAAGCGCTATATATTACCTCATTGTTTTTCTCACTTTTATGAATAAATATTGGAATTAGTCCAAAAGGTAGATCTGACCAACAAGAGACTTAGAGGAGTTAGAACCAAGCCATCACAATTTTTTTTAAAAACGCGCCTAGAACTCTATGACATAGGAGAAGACCTCGGTATGAATATAATAAAGATATAAAACAATCCAAAAACTTGTTGTCGATTAATATTTGGATGTAAGTACCTTTTATATGAAATATATTAGATATAAATACCATTATGTCAAAATAAATAATTATAATCTATTGTTCTAATCTATTTTATCTATCTTTGATACTAATCTTTGTTTTTCATTTCATTTATATTGTTAAATAGTGATTTTGAAACCTCCGATGGTATAAATAAACATATATGTATTGAGAAGCATATTGATATTGGAAACATGTGTAAATGGTGAATGTCACGGAATTTCTGTGCTTATATTTTTATCCAGACAAAGATGGATTATAATTGGATATATCTCTCCCTAGAAATAATTACTAATGAGGTTACGAGAAGAATAGTTAAACCAGCCTACTTTCACAGTACAAGGTAACTAATGGAGGAGCAATGGGGGATAAAATGCAATGTATCCACCTAATTAGAACAATCTCTTCATACAGTCTTTACTCAAATCTTTACGAACCTTCAAGAACATTCTAATACATGGTAAATGAAGCGCGAAACTGGTGCCACTTGATCGTTTAAAATTGTCGAAACTAACCTTTTAAACCCGTCCCGATCTACCAAAAATTTTGCCAATTTTTCTCTTTGTAATCAGGTGGAAGGAAACGCGCAACGATTAGCTTATATAATTAATTATTATCCAATAGAGAAAATAACCAGGAGATTGTAGGACTTGAACATAGAGATCACCACAGTTCAATTGTCTAAAACACATTTCACATATTTCCATGGTTGGAGCATGCTCACTGTAAACTTCTACCTAACTCTCTAGAGCAACATTGTTATTTTTAAAAAATTAAAAAAATTAACTTGTGTAGTTTTTCAGCTTTATTGGAATGAAATCACAACATATCAACAACACAACAACAACAGCATCATATCACAACATACACCCGCTATATAGTTCTTAAATTAAATAAAACCTGGTGTCTTTTTGGCACACTATATGGTTGTCTGACAACATATATTATTATCTAATAATCTACAAAGCTTTTTATGTCGCAAATATCAGAACTAAGCCGTGTTATACTGCCACCCAAAAGCCATTCATTATAGCCTATGTACTCGACATAACATACGATACCCTTAAGAAAAATATTTGTTCCAATATCGAGTTTCATATTTAGTAATGGCGAGAAAATGAAAACATGATACTTCTGCGGGATGACGTCAATTGGGGGTCGGGAAAAGGAAGGAAACCGGGGTAGGGGAGTTAGCACGGACAAATAACCGTTTTAATCTTGGAAAAGCAACCGCGAATTGCAGCACTTTATCTTTATACCACCGTACAACTTGGAGGTAAATTAAATTAACGATAAAAGTGGCTCAACAAGATATTTTTCCAACTTTGCACGTTGCGATAATATCTTCCACATGTAATCTTGTTATAACGTATTTCTTTCTTATATATAGCGCTGTAACTGGACAAATACCAATTCTTAACTTTAATAAATTACGTTAAGGAAAATTTACTTTAACAATATTTATTATATCATTGTATTAACGCTACTTACAGTCATATCAGTCAACGCTACTTATAGGCTCATAATTTTCTAGTCAGGCGCATAAATTGGATCATTGCTGACAATATGCTTTCTGGGTGGTATAAGCCTCCAAATCATACCTGTCAAAATTTCATATTCTTCCTAATACCACTTGACAAGCTGCAGTGGTTTCAGAAAAACCAATTTTTTATTACCCACTTTACAAATTCGAGTCAACTTTTAGAACCGAGTAGATGAAAATCATTCGTTACTTTATTTGATACGTTGTTTCAAGTTCTAGTTCAGCGCTTAGTGGCTTTTTTAACGACTGTCAGACGATGTTACATTAAATATCATTTGGAACTTTGCGCTGTGATTGTGCTTGGGAACATGCGAAAAGGCAGAGACTATTATTCAAAATGTTTTTTGATACTTTTATACATGTTATATGTTCGGTCACCGTCGAAATATCCTGATATATTCATTCAAACGTACATATTTACAGTACTTTGATTTTGCTATAATAAATACTGAAAAGCTATAGGTACCAAAATTTTTTTGTAACACGTGTATAATAAAGCTGTGCAGGTGATCACTTGGTGAAAATGTATACTTTTAATTTTTTGTGTCTACAATATGGAAAGAACAGAAAAAGCATGTAGATGATTGCTACTTTTGCTCTATGAATATCGTCTGTATAAATGCAAGAAATAGAACAGTATAAATATACTAACCTATCATCAGTATAGAAGCCAGTTTGGTGTACAAGCAATGACCTACTATGAATTTATCCAGGTATAAGCGCGAAAAATACCTTTGAAACATTGTCTTCATGAATAGCGAGAAATGAAAGCGATTTTGAAATAATAAAAGAAGGAATATTTTTCGGATCTGATATTCGAAAACTAGTGGCTGACGCTAAGTTTACAAAATATTAAATCCCTGATCAAGCAACAGCCTAATCATTGCTGTTCACGACTTTTCGGTAACCACAGATCGCCAGATTGCAAGCACGTAATCGACATTTTGCTGCAAAATTATCACAATTTTGGAGCTCGCACGTCTCCCTAAATGAATTTTCTACAATAACATGTTGATTTATTTCCACAAAACTTGGGTGACGCTGGCGACCAGCAATGAGAGCTGCTTACATCAAGATACTGAAAATCGATTGCTATGAAAACGCAATACTTAAATAATGTATTACTTAAACTGTGTATAGTGGGTTGCTGTTAATCATAGAAAATTTCAAAATTCTGAAATTTGGGAATACTCATCAATTACCCCCAAATTCATTATTATTGTAACTTTGAGTATTCAAAGCCTTTGATTTACTAAAATTTTCATATATAAATAAAGTTCGAGGGGAGCCGCCTGGGATTAAGAAGTTGACACAAAAAACAAATATACCCACAGAAAAGAGCTAGATATTAAATATTAAAAGATAACTAGCAATAACCTTGTTATCATGTTCAGGAAATGTGTCTTCAAAACTTGCTGACGAAGATACGCTTATATTATATAATATTAAATTATTTCTAGAATAAAAATTCAATGTTATCATTTCATAAATTGTCCTCAGCTTTTTGACAACAAAGGCATTATTTTTTAAAAGAAAGTCTATTTCGACTCATTAAATATTAAAGCTTACGTAAAAGCAGATGTTTCTTTACAAATATTTCAGAAAGTTAAATTTTGATCATTCCTTTTGTTAAGGGAATAAGTTTTTTCTTTATTCGTTATATCACTTTAGTAAACTCTAAAATGTTCGATACTTTGTAAATCGATACTTTTAATATGCCTTGAAAGTTTATTAAAAATAAGAAAAATACTTTTAAATGTAATTATTTGTCTTAATTCATTATCATGAATGAGAAAAAAAACAATTTCAAGCTTTTTTAGTTTTATTTTTGAAAACGAACTATGTATAATATATAAATTGTAAAGAAATCGAATGCCTTGTGGTAGTCAAATTTGTTGTCAATATCTGAGGGACCATAGGTGGTTATTAAATCTGCCGTCGCCGACTAGATTCATCAGTACCATCAATATCAGTTCATCAGTATCAGTTGTGTATCCATCAGTACAAATTAATGAGTATCAATAATTTAATTTTATAATGACTAAAGTAACAGGTGTGTCGGTAGTTACTTTCGTTTTTTTCGTGTTTTCTTTTTCGAAATTGAGCTAAACATTCATCGATTGAGCGAATTCCATCGATTCTAGAAGATGGGAGTCGAATATTTCAAAGCCTCGAGAGTACAGTGAGTGTGACAAAAATTTTGCTCTATGAGATGACCAGTGTTTTCAGGTTACACCATGCATATCAGAATATTATGAAGTTTTCTCGATAGATGCACAGCCCAAATTGATAATTTCTATAGCGATCAGTATTAACTATAACTGGTCCCATCAGACACTTAATGGCAATGGTGCAAGCATTTTGGCGTTGCAGTGGATGGACCAGCTTCGTCAGATGATATATTTTTTTCGCTCGAGATTTTCGAAATAACTTCAATTTTGACTTCCTTCCACATCTTTGAACAAGGTAATTTTAATTGTCTAATTGTCTGTCAGTGAATTCCTCCTTCCTATTTTCTACAACTTTCCCATTGCTTCTGATCAGTCACAAATTGCAACTCAATTATTTTTGGGTTTATATTTGTCTTTATTCGATAACTTCCACAATTTCGAGTATCTTTAAATGCAGCGCGATCCCCGTGTAGGTCTCTATCGGGAACCGATGACATTTAGCGGCTCGATTTTTTGATAAAACAAAAAACTAATGTACGTTTTCAGACACAAAACTCGATACTTTCAGGAAACGAAACTTTCGCAGTTTTGAGGTTAATATTAGGAATATAAAATAACATATGTATGAAGTCATAATTACCGTTGGGAACTATCGACTGAATGACAGTCGAAACAGTCGATAGTCAAAAAATTAGCGACTGAAAATAGTAAATACTCTTTTGAGTCAAATGCACGGTTCGATTGTTTTTCTCAATTCGTGATATCAGACGAAGATATACGTATCCTTTCCTGTACACATTGTGAGAGAGGAAAGACTGGAGATCATTGCTTGGGCCAGTTATTTTATATGTGGTTATATTTTCCAACGGTAACACAAGCGAGACCGAGATGTATAAATTCCTTCACGAACTGACTTTAAAAAAGAAAAAGAAAAAAAAATAATTACTGAATATTATTATAATAATACTTAACATGTAATTTATAATTTAATTTTAAATTTAAACGATTTTACGAATTACTTTTATATTTAAATGTTCTGTAAAATGGAATGGAATTTTTCTATGTAATGGAATAATACCCCACAAATGTTTTATTGTATTTTAATGTGTTAATTGCTATTTTTAATTAATATACTATATAATATATAGACAATACAATAAAACTTAAACAAAACCTAAAAACTAAAGATGTACAATAACGAAAAATACTACATAAAAATTAAACATATACCTAATCATAGAAAAAAAAACTAATCCATGACATTATTAAAAATAATCTGAACGAAATGATATAAATGCTTCATTTGTTATTGAACAAAAATATTTCTTAACAAAAACCGAGAGAGTAATGGAAATATTACCTATTATTGACATAAAAATATTTAAAATATTTTACTATTTATCATTCCAAATTTTAATCTTTCTACTCTATTACATTAACAGTCTTGAAAAATATCGTACCAAAATGCTATAATATTAATATAAAATATATTGTTATTTACAAGCAAACTACCAAAATAATCATAAAACTACATATATTATATATAAATATATGTAAGCATAAATTGGGTACGTTTTTGTCCAAGTCGCGGCTAGGACGACGGAGCCAGAACGTTAAAAATTAGTCGAATGAAACAAATGGAACCTTTGATTTTGTTACTTATTAGATTAATAATTAACTAATTTAATTATTAGATTATTAAACTTAGATTTATTAACCTTTTAGTTACTATTTTAACTAAAAGTACGACTGAAGCAGTCGATAGTAAATAATAGTCAGTTACTAAACAGTTGATAGTCGAATTCAGTCGAAAATTCTGAACACTAGTCATAATATTACATACTTACTATACCCAGTAACTATAAAACAAATATGATATCCGCAATCAAAAGAACCAGACTCATCAAGAATATTATGTCTGAGATCAACCCTATTGTAGTTCGGTTGCGATTTTATTCAGATTTCTAGCCATGTTGATTTTAAATTGCGATATAACAAGAACCTAATTATTTCTCTTGAGGAATGCCCGATTACTCAAGCAGAATCAGCTAAATACCTCGGCATACATTTCGATGGTAAGTTAAATTGGAAACATCATGTCAGACAAAGAGCAGAGTAGATTAGGCTCGAAGTACACCTCGAAGTACCACCATACAGGTTAGTCGGAACACACTATCAACTTGACCTAAAATCTGAAAAATTGGTTTGTCAGTTAATCATAAAACCACTTTGGACCAATGGGATTACACTGAAACATCATACCAACTACAAAACAAAGTTCTACGATTAATTACAACTGCTCACTGCTAAGATTTACTAAGAGATCCAAGATATACACTAAATCACAGCAAAGTAGAAGCAACGCAACTAAAATAAATGCGCTGGAAATCCACCAAAAGACGTTTAGTTTAATTTCAATTTTGGAAATACATACTGATGTATTAATCCCATACTCGTTTTGCTTCTCTAATACTAATGTAAGTAAATTAAGATTCTACTAAAGTAATATACGTGTATGCAATGGAAGGTGTAACAAGAAATCTAAATATTTTAATTGTTGTAATAAAATTAATAATTCAGACTTATAATTTCTAGAAACCAAATAATGTCTAAATTGACATATGACACTTAAATATAATAAATAATACGAAATTACCTTACAAAATATATATTTTCTGGACAACAAAAATAACAAATATTATTGCATATTATTACACATATTCTTAAGTATATAAAGTATTGACATTGGATCAGATAAAATATTTCTTTCAATAATGTGAAAAGAAGCAAAGGACATAAAATAACAAATTTGCATTAGCATCATAAAGTAAAATATATTTAAATATGGCTACACAGAATCTAAGATAATGTATAAAGAAGGTCATATAAAACAACTGATGTAGCTGATATTACGCTTATATGATTACCCAGTCCATTTACTCCCATAACAAAGTGACTCACGAAGAACACAATAAGACATAATCATACGATATACCGCCCGAAGGAAAGGCCAAACGTTACCCGAGTTATAAAAATGGGTACGAGCACCCCAGCCAGGCGGTGTTTCCAAAATAAGCGAGACCAGCGGGCAATTCGGGACATCTCGAGTATAATTTAGAGATTTATGAAGAGCCTTTATGAAGAAAAAGGGTTGAGTTATTTAACCCAATTTCAACAGCAGAAGGTCGCTAAAGTGGCTCTACATCGTTACGAGATCTTTATCGGCAATTTTTGCGGCCTAAAATCATTGTCATAACGTTTTGTTTCTTTAAAGAACAAGGTCACGTGTAAAGCTTTTTATTGAATATCGATACTCGAAATAAATATAAAACAAATTAATTTCTTTTGTTGCCTCTATATTCGAATATGTTATTAAATACTTGTAAAGCAATTGCCTTTTTATGTTTATATGTTTTGCTATATCCATTACATAGTTAATTACCTATTTTCTGAAAATGATCTAAGCAAATTTTTAAGGTTACAAATTACATTAAAAAGTTACATTATTTGATCAACTTTATGAGTTTAAAAGCAGTATAAATCAACGTTTAAACCGAGAGGATAATTTGTTAATATGTAATAAGTGATTTTAAACCAAAGTTGTATCGCATCTCTCATATAAATTTTCTGACGAATTAGGAAAAATATAATTTCGTTTCTCCAAAACATTGGTAAAGTATGATCCAATAGTAAAGGGCAATTTCAAACATTTCCATTTAATTTTAAAGTTTATGGAGAGCGTTCATGAAAGAATAAGAGCCGAACTATCTCACCTAAATTGAACATCATTTCAAGATTTTTATCAAAACTTTTCTCTGCTTAAATCTGCTATGATGTAGGCCATTCCATTGAACGGAAGAATAGTTACAAAATAGCGTTTTATATTCTCTTTTTTGAGACTTAATATATTACCAACACCGTTAATTTTAAAATCGTCATTGTGATTTATTTTGTAGATAAATATAATAATGTCTTGCAATAACAACATTATACAAATAATTGTATTATATATAGCGTATATAATTATCTTCTCTTCATTTTGTATATATTGCATATATTGTATATAATGTATATATTGTATATATTGTATACATTGTATATATTGTATACATTGTATATATTATATAAATTGTATATATTGTATATATTGTATATATTGTATGTATTGTATATATTGTATATATTATATAAATTGTATATATTGTATATTTTGTATATATTGTATATATTGTACATATTGTATGTATTGTATGTATTGTATATATTGTATATATTGTATAAATTGTATATATTGTATATATTGTATATATTATATATCGTATATATTGTATACATTTTATATATTGTATAAATTGTATATATTGTATATTTTGTATATGTTGTATATATTGTATATATTGTATACATTGTATATATTATATAAATTGTATATATTGTATATTTTGTATATATTGTATATATTGTATGTATTGTATGTATTGTATATATTGTATATATTGTATATATTGTATATATTGTATACATTGTATATATTGTATACATTGTATATATTATATAAATTGTATATATTGTATACATTGTATATATTATATAAATTGTATATATTGCATATTTTGTATATATTGTATATATTGTATATATTGTATGTATTGTATGTATTGTATATATTGTATATATTGTATATATTGTATATATTGTATATATTGTATATATTGTATATATTGTATATATTGTATATATTGTATATATTGTATATATTGTATATATTATATATCGTATATATTGTATACATTTTATATATTGTATATATTGTGTATTTTGTATATATTGTTTATATTGTATATATTGTATGTATTGTATGTATTGTATATATTGTATATATTGTATATATTGTATATTTTGTATATATTATATATACTCTATATATAGTGTATATTGTATATATTGTATATATTGTATATTTTTTATATATTGTATATATTGTATATATTTTATATATTGTATATATTGTATATATTGCATATATTGTATGTATTGTATATATTGTATATATTGTATATATTATATATCGTATATATTGTATATATTGTATATATTGTATATTTTGTATATATTGTATATATTGTATATATTGTATATTTTCTATATATTATATATTGTATATATTGTATAAATTGTATAAATTGTATATATGTTATAGTATATTGTAAATAAACGAATATATAATAATGGCGGATAAGATATTACTTATGAAATACTTATAAAAAAGACTTCTGAAAAACATGGCAAATGGAAAAATAGATGGCATCCCTCGAACTTATTGATCAACCTTGTATGGTCATCAATCAGGCGTTGACTTAACCGTTTTAACTTAGGCATTTTAACCAAGCTTGTTCAGAAAACATCAGGCCTTACTCAGCTTGGTTACTGGCGTTACTGAGATAGTTATTCTTTACTAGATTTAGCACTGTTGCCTAGAAACTTTACAAAACCACAATCAAAAGGTTGTACACAACCTTACCCTGCGGCATTCGAACCCCTCTCTATCGCTGCCATAGGAGGACTGTCCTGTCGCCATAATTACTGCGGCTATTAATCCCACACATTATAAAGCGATATATAGTACTAGAAGTTCTACTTATTAACAACATAATGTATAATGTGTTCGTTATATTATTATTATTATTACCGACATAAAATTCAACTTAAATATCACAATAATGTGTAGGGCCAGAGTCCCAACATAAAATAATTAATATAACTGTTATTAAGCATCCATTACTTCTCGGTCCTTTTGCTCTAAAAGCAAAACGTAGCCTAAAATAAGATATTTTAATGCTATGTTAATACATCGTTCCGTAGGAAGGTCAGGCATTATAATACTGTCACAAAAATGAAGAGGAGTCCCTTGACTGTATATATATATATCCAAAATAAAACCAGTAGGTAATTTGCCGCTTTTCCAGTCCAATTTAGAGATGTATGAAAAGGCTCTTTGTGAAAGAAGGTTCAGCCGTTTAATCCAAGTCATATCAACAGAATTCCACGCGATACTATGATCGTTATTAACCGATATTGCTTTGATATTTTAGAGAAACAAACAAATAATCAATAAAAAGGTTCAGGGTATATGTGCATTTTGTAACACCAACTAAGAAAAACATTTTAATTTAGTTTAAACTTGGGTTGAATTCAAAAATACATATTCGATTTGAGAATTTTTGATTACATTTTAAATCGCAACACCAAATACCGAGAAACCAGTTTCTTATAGTACGGGAGCTAGCAACCTAGAGAAAACAAGAATTTCAGGTAAGCTAATCTTTTGATATTTGATCTATCTCACTTGGTTTTCTGTTCGCTTTTCTTTCTCTCACTTGGGTTTGCGTTTACCAGTGCGCGTCGTATTTGTACAGGTAAAAATACTCAAAATTAAATTAAAAATAAAGAAATAAGAGTGCATAAATTTTTTGAAATGACTTTTAATGGGCTTAACAGAAATATTCAATTCATTTCCAGACATTTTTACGATTGTTTATAATGTTTTACATTTCATTTATAAGAAAAAATTGAAATTATTTCATTATGGCTGTTATTTTTATACGATTACTTAAGTGTTAAAATACGTAAAAGTTATTTGCCAGACAAATATAATTTTTTTACCAACTTTAAGTCTCCTTTTCTTTCCGTGGGCTCTGAACCACGGTCCTCAGCACTAAGCCTACCTACTGGCGAGTGACCAAATTTAGAAATCATCCCAGAAGACATCCGGCCTTACCCAGCCTGGTTACTGGCGTGACTGGGATCATTTTCCTTGTCGGATTCCACACTCTTGCCTAGGACATTCACATATTTTAAACAATCACAAACATACATTTACGACCATGCCCCAGCAGTATTCAAACCTGCGGCTATCGCAACAGTAGGAGGATCGTCCCATCGCCTTTACCACTGCGCCACCAAGCCGGCATAATTTATTTTAATATTATAGTACATCTAAAAACTACAGTTAATTATATAGCCACAATAGTTTATAGGTTAGGATTCGAACCTCTTATCACTATTGATTTCAATAATTTTGCATACGTGTGACAACCTGATGACTATAATAGGCACATTCCTTTACGTGATCGAACTAATCAGATAGCATTATGTCTTTTTAACTAGAATAAAATGAGGAGGAAAATATTGTCTAATTCCGACAGGCAATTCATTAAACATCTTGATGACGTATGTACAAAAAACTTTGATTAGACTATATGTTGTTTAATGTCTATTCTCTTGCTCTATGTAGATTTCAGTATTTATTTTTTCGATCTTCACTCAACATTTTGCTTCCTTAAGGTTATTTTAGGCCTCTGTTCGGCCTTTCTTCGTTCAGCTCGTTCTTTCCAAATTCTCGTTAACTATCTTATGTCCTTCATAAGTTATAAGTGGTGCCATCAAGTAACTTGTTTCTATTCTATACTCTTTCACTGCTTCTAATCTTAAATATTCTAATCTTCGCCATATTTGTTACACCCTTGACCGTTTGAGGTATATTGTTTCTTCTTTTTCTTTCTTCATGGCAAGACCCACATCTCACAGCCGAATGTTAATGTTAGTCTATATATTGCTGAGTACATTTTGATTTGATGTGACTGATCAAGCAAATCGCTTGATATTTATTTTCTGTTAAGGGATTTATTATTTATGGCATAGAAAAGATTCTTCATTTTTTCAACTATGACATTCATTTCTATCTCCTGGCCTACTAGTCCTTGTGTTTCATTTAGTATCATCAAGATGAATGTTTGTTTCCTCTGGCTCTCGCATCTATCTGGCTTTATTATATGAGAGACTGTCTTAGGAAACAACGGGATTTTCAGAAGGTATGATAATTCTATAGCTTGACAAAAAGTACTTTCCTTATACTTACCAGGAAAAGAAAGGCTGACTATAAATATGGTTACCGTCAAGACTAAGACGAGATGTACAACAAAAATAAAATAGGAAAGGCATAGGTGCGTATTACCAACTGCTGATTAATGATGAATGAACAAAAAAACAAAATAATTTCCATTACTTTGAAAAACGCTACGAATTAATTCCAACAAATCAATTTAACATTTTTTACTAAATCACCACTTCTTTTATAACAAAAACGAATATGTTAAAAATAAAATGCTCCCATGACAAAACTTGGACCAAAAAATGGATAAGTACTAAATTATGTTGAAATCCAATAGAAAACTTTTACGGACGACCTTTCCCGTCGAAGAAACAAAACATTATATCGATGATTTCGGGTCACAAATATTACCGATAAAGATCTTAAAACGGTGGAGGGCCACTCCGGCGACGACCCATTGTTCAAATTGGGTTAAACAGCTCAACCCTTTTTCTTCGGAGGGGCTTTTATAAATCTCGAAATTACGTTTTGGATGCGGCAAATTGCCCACCGCCGGTCTCGCTTATTCCGGGAATACAGTCGGTCCGATCGAGGGGGAGAGAGAGTCGTCTCCATTTTTATGACTGCGTAACGTTTGGCCTTTTCCTCCGGACGATATATCGCATTATTATATCTTATTTTGGGCTCCGTGGGGCACTACGTTATGGCAGCGAGAGGACCGAGTAATAATATATGCGTAATATTATCTACGTCGGATATTTTATCAAGGGGTCCTGGTACATTATCTTAGATTGCTTTTATTATGTTTGAATTGACTTTGTTATATGATTACTTGTTTAACTTATTTCCATAAATAAATAATAGCTATCTTCTATATAAATAAAAAAATATTTTTAACAAAAAATATTAACTATTACCAATTTTACCAACCTACTATCGACTAAACTGATCAGTTGATAGTAGTTAAAACAATATCCTACATAGATAAATAGGATTAGGTAGGTATTAAGGTAAATTGTGTGTATATAGTAGAAAATAAAATACGTGTAGTAGATAGGCTAAATAAGGTTTTTGTTTATTTTTATTTAGTTATTACAACGATTATATATTTTATTTTAAAACGTTTCTTTATGTTAAATATCTAAGTTGATTATTTATTATTTTTAGTGAGTTCGTTATTAATTTGTTTAATCAATTTTTTTATTACCGTTCAATTTTTTTGTTAAAAATATTTCATTTTTCTCTTTTTAGAGTGATCACTGGAAAGTTACACTAAAGCACTTTTATGCAAACTAGTTTTTGGATAGTTTTAGCATGTTCTTCTAATTTTCTCAATTTGTAACGAATATACAACATAGACAAACCTATTAGTATACATAACATATAACAGGTCAATTGAAAAGTATCCGGCCTGACACATAGATGGTGCTACTAGAAATAAATCCATATAGTTTTAGTTAGTTTAGCCCTAACCTCCAAAAGATACGTGTATATATGTGATAGCTTCCGGATCATTATTTTGTGAATTATCGCATTTTGAGTGAAGCAACTTGTTGTTGTGAAAAAATGGATAAAAAATTTCGCACGTTAATAAAATATTGCTTTTTGAAAGGAAAAAATACAGTTGAAGCACAAACTTGGCTTGACACTGAGTTTCCGGACACTGTCCCGAGAAAATCAACTATTAAGGATTGGTATGTTAAGTTTAGACGTGGTGAATTGAGCGCTGAAGACGGTGAACTGAAAATATCAACTGAAAGTGTACATCATATTATTCACGGATATTTGGGTATGAGAAAGCTCTGTGCAAAGTGTGACAAACTCGAGTTTTTGCGTCTATATGTGACAATGAATGAAACGTCGCTCCATCATTTCACTCCGAAATCCAATCGAGAGTCATCGGAGTGGACTACATACGACGAACCTGCTCCAAAACGTGAGAAAACGTAACATGGCGTCTGTATTTCGGGATGCGCATCAAATAATTTTCAGTGACTACCTTGAAAAATGAAGGACCATCAACACCGACTATAACATAGCGTTATTGGACCGTTTGTAGAACGAAATCGCCGAAAAACAGCCGCATTTGAAAAAAAGAGTGGTGCTTCACAAAGACAATGCACCGTATACAAAATCCATGAATTAGACTTCGAATTGCTTCCTCATCCACCGTTTTCTCCAGATTTGGCCCCCAGCGACTATTTTCTGTGCTCAGATCTCAAAAGAATGTTCGCTGCGGAGAAATTTTCGTCGAACGAAAAGGTGATCGACTAAACTGTGGCCCATTTTGAAGCAAAGAAAAAATCTTACTACAAAAATGGTATCAAAAAGTTTGAGGGTCGCTATAATCAGTGAATCGCCCTTAAAGGGAATTATATTGAGTAAAAAAAACTAATTTTCCAGAAAATGTGTTTTACTATGGTAGGCGAGGAACTTTTCAGTTGACCTGTTAATTAAGTATAAGCAACATAGATGTAGTTTTCTATTACATAATTTAATTCGTTTCCTTGCAATTTACTTCTTTGTTCTTATTCAGCGAAATCATGGCAAATGGTATTTTCAGAAAGCCACTTCTATTACTTCGTGTCGTTCAATCGTGTGGTTCAATTGGCTTGTTTGGTCCTTTGAAATCCCATTATTGACGAGATTTCACAAATTGCTTGTTTCAGATTTATTTAATTTTAAGGATTTGTTTTAACAGCTGGTAATTTTTAAAATTAATCCCAAGTAAAAGCCTGTAACTTGTTCAAATCTCAAATTAGAGATTTAAAAAATAATATTTTGAATAAAATGCGTGCTTTATTCTTTAAACTTCATCCAGTTTTTTGTAACACAACCATTTAAAAATAGTCTACTTAATATTGTGACACTTCAACTTATATTAGTTTCAAAGGTTGTTTTAGAGTGTGAACAGCTTTATTGTGAAAAATCGGTACAATATATTTTAATCAAAGTATTGTCCTTCAATAGTCGCTAATTTTTCCCATCTTTATTGTTTGATCTTCATCCAGTTTTTGGCAAAAGAAAAAGCCTTTGAATAGATCAGTCTTTAAATATTAAAAATAGTATTGACAGTTAATATTTTGACACTTATATTAATTTTAAAGGTTTTTTTTAATTTAAAGCTTTATTTTAAAAATCAGTACAATATACTTGAAATAATGTATTGTCCTTCAATAGTCGCTACTTTTTTCCTTCTTTCAAGCAGTTTACGAATTCTGTCTCGAAAGAACGATGTATCTTTCAAGGCTATCCGTGAATCGACCCATATTTTTTTATTTTTATAAGAAGTGATGGACTGCTCAGACAGGTTACGACTAATAGGTCGGAACAGGTAGTAACCAGAAGGAACAAAGACTGGAGAATAGGGCGGATGGGGAAGAATCTATTTTAATGTTTTCAATTATGTTTGTACCGGTTTTGTAGCATGTGGTCGAGCGTTGTTACGATGAAGAATAACATTATTTTGCTTTTGCTCGTATACTGGTCGTTTTTGCCGCAATGGTCGGCTCAGAAGCATCAGTGTTAGTCGATAACGATCCGTATTGATAGTTTTGTCGTGTCATTTTTTGGCCTATCCAGAACGTTTCTTGTCTTCGGTCATAGTCAATATAACATGGTTGCCATAAGCTTCACATAGTATTTGATGACCATTAGTAGTTTATTTCTCCAAATTTCTTCAAGCAAAATAGTAAAAGTTCCGGTAAACTACTTTACCCGGTACAAATCACGACATTTTAATAGCGCATACTGAAAAATGAAACCTGTACGTGAGTAAGATAGGATTTAAGACACAGTATCACCATTTGTTGTAAACCCTTAGAAATTAATGTATAATCCTAATAAAACATAGGTTAGATTTAGTCCAATAATTAAATAATTTTAAATATAGATATGATATCTGAGATATCTTATCAATTATATTCTAAAAAGCCTGTTTAAAAAAAAAATCTTCAAAGCTTTTACTAACTAGATAGTCCCGCATTACGAAAATTAAGTAACTCCATTTATTGGACATTATTTGCAGTAAATTTCAAATTAAAGGATATGCCAAAGTAAAAATGAAAATTACTAAATTAAAGCTATTTCCGAATTACATCGAACATTTTTTTTAAAAACGTTTTTCAAATAATTTAAATTGTTATTACATCTCCATATTCCATTCCAAAATGTTGGCTATTTTTCAATAAAAATTGAATTATGATGCTCTTTATTACCTTAAAATTTGGATGGAATAATATAAACGCCAGTGTTGTATATACTCCAGCTCCAACATCCACACGTTATGTACATACATTGTTTCATTTTTAAGTTAAAATTCCCAAAATGCTTTGTTTCGCATATTGTCCGTTGGCTACGTGTTAAATATATTTTCGGAACTGAATTGGTATTTGCTGTTTATACGAATAATTATGTGAAGATAAAATAAAAATATTTTGAATATAGTGTTGTTGTCCAACAGAGTAATCATTAAATTAGTGGTCAGGTTAAAATAACACAAGCAACTAATATTATGATAGGCCATAGCGACTAATATTTTATAGATCATGCAAACTATATTGGTTTTAGGAACAGCTGTCGAAAGCCTCTATACTCCTATAAAGTAGATATTAAATACATCACTTCCAGGAATATACTGATTTTAATCCAGTGTACTCAACTTCAGTCTATCTTTATCTTAGGTCTTACCTCAAAAATTACACTAATTTGGTAAATATAATTTTACAATTCTCAACCACCTATATCTATGACCGTAAACCTTCACGGTCCTCGGTATTAATCCTACCGACTAGCGAGTGATCAATTAGATATCATCCCATAAGACATCCGGTCTTACCCAGCCTGGTTACTGGCTTGACTGAGACCATATTTTTTGTCGGATTTTACACTCTTGCCTAGAACATTCACAAATATTAAACAATCGCAAACATATATTTTACGATCATGCCCCAGCAGGATACGAACCCGCGACTATCGCAACAGTAGGAGGACCGTTTTGTCGCCTTTACCACTGCGCCGCCAAGCCGGCAAATATAAGGTGTTGAGCGATCATTTGCTTTTCCAAATAGTTCCAACGGAATATTGTCCCATTCTTGTACCAAAGTATTCACTAATACGCTAAATGGCTGTTTTGAAAGAATTACTTTATAACAATTCTACGTATTTACTTTACCTGAAATAATGGAAGAAAATTGATTTGAAATAAAAAGTGTAGTTGTTTTGGTTGCACTGTGCAGTTTGTATAATCACAGGTCCTATTTATACATTTTTTAAATAATTTTGCGTTATAATTAGACAAAAAACCTTTTTTCTTTCTCTATTAGGTTAAATCTTGCAAGGCGCAAACTACATTGTACGCCATTCAATTTTAGATAGAAATTCACAAAAGCAACTAAGCAGAGAGATAGTTTAAGAATATATAGAGTATCTTAATATGTGAAAAAATATCTAAACACAGATTTTATGAAGTATTGCAGTAGCACGTGATTATAAGTTTGTAAGGCTATTATTAAAATAAACTTTAAAATCACAATTTGCGCATTTTATTTAGTCAAATATTGCACGGTAATTTTGCGAAATACAAAATACACCTTTTCTTTAACAGATCTCCTAGAAATTTAAGAAAAGAGTATACTTTAGAGTTATTACCTTATCCATATCTTTGCCAAGTGTAGTACTAATAGAATTTTTACTTAATATGCTTCAATATTTTATTACTTTTCATTGTTAATGTGCCTGGAATATTCACTAACTTCAATTCTAAAAATATTCTAGTATTCTTTTTGAAATTATTATTTCAGTCACAGTCACACAGTACAGTCACTATCGACAAATCTATTCTGGACAAATTTAGGTAACTTGCTATGATATATCACAGTTCAATTATTGCATGTATCTTTTTTCTTTAAAGATACATAAACCAAATAAAATCGAAATGCGTAAAAAATAGTTCAACCGCAGGAATGCGGAAATAATGGTTAAGAATTGGTAAGTGGCCTCCATATTTCATAGCCCTTTGATTTTGACTTAATATGGTGAACTTTTAAACTTTGTTTACTTATTTCTGGTAAAATCTTCTTAATTATATTTTTAGTTTTAAAATAAATGTATTTTTAAATAAACTTTCTAGTATATTATTATTATAAAACTTACGAATCAAAAATAATATCTTTGTGCTTCATTTATGTTAGAGATCGAAAACTACTTTTCACTCTGTGCTCTAATCATAGAGAGAGAAAGTCTAATACCAATAGTTTAGGTTCCTTAAACAATTAACCAGGTCCACAGAATAACAGATGTTATTAAAAAGCCTATGAAAATAAAAAAGTGTGCTCAGCTATATTCTTAGATGTAGCACAAGTCTTCAATAAGGTTTGGCATGAAGGCCTTGTTGGCATAAACTACAGAAAATGCTACCAAAACAACACACCGAACTATTAAAATCATACATTACAACCAGAATGTTTAGAGTCAAACAAAAAGAAGCTTACTCTACAATAAAAGAAGCTAAAGCAGGTGTAGTACAAGGAGCAAAGACTCACATAAATAAAATACAAATTTTTCAGAACAAAGTCCTGAAAGGTATAGTGTGTGCACCCAAATACTATAGGACTGATTACCTATATCGAAACCTTCAGATACCCACAGTCAGTCAAGAAATCAAGAGAATTGCAAGGGAACATGAGAAAAGACTGCATTCTCATGAGAATACTGAAATATTGCAACTTCTGGATACCACCAGAACAGGACACAGAGTCAAAAGAATCAAACCATCTGATATTGTGTAATGTTCTGTGGTGAGGTACATATATTAAAAAATACAGCAGTGACATGTATAAACATTATTTCACCAGAGACTAAGACAGGGTAAGAGGTGTATATAATTATATACCTAGATTTAAGTTATCATAAAGACAAATTGTAGGTTAGACGGAGACAAGTAGTAACAATGTATTAATTAAATAATAAAAAATAATAATTAGGTAAAAAAGGTGTATTTTCTTTCTATAGTAGGTTAAATCTTGCAAGGAGTAAACCAGAGGTTATGCTTTGAACATGAGTAATTTATTCGCAACAATAAAGCAATTCAAATGTAAGAAAATCACAAAAGGAACTAAGCAGATATCTAGTTTAAGAACATATAGAATATTTTAATATCTTAAAGCATGTCTAAACACAGATTTTGAAGTGTACTTGATACAGTATTGCAGTAGTACGTGAAAATAGGTTTATAAGGCTATTATTAATATAAACTTTAAAATGACAATTTGTGAATTTTATTTAACCAAATATTGCAAGGTAATGTTATAAAATTCCGTATACACCTTTTCATTCCACAGAGCTGCTGGAAGTTTAAGAAAACGGTATTCTTTAGTGTTATTACTTGCACTTAGCAAATTTTTTGCCAAGTGTTATGCTAATAGTACTTTTACCTCAATGTCCTTTAATATTTTATCACGTTTCATAGTTAATGTGTCTGGAATATTCACTAACTTTAATTCTAAAAAAATTCTAGTAATCTGTTTAACTTTTTTATTTCAGTTACAGTCACAAAGAAAAATCTATTTTGAGCAAATTTAGGTAATTTCCCTTCATAAATCTCAGTTCAATTTTTCGTTTATCTTTTCTTTTTTTGATAGGATACATAAACCAAATAAAGTCAAAGAACGCAGAAAAAAGTTGAGTTTCTTTGATATTGACTTAATAGAGTGTATTTTGAAATTTTGTTATTTTATTTCTGGTAAGATCTTAGTAATCCCATATTTAATTATAAAATAAATGTATTTTTTAAAATCTCTATAGTATATTATTATTTTAAATCTTTTGAAACAAAAATCATATTTTTGTGCTTCATTTATGTTTGGAGACAGAAAACAACTCTTCACTCTCGGCTCTCAACTCTCCAGACTGGTTCAATAATGTTGAGATTAATAACTGTTTGAATAAGTTTTACTAAAAATAGGGGCTAGAGAAAACGAAAATCATTTTTGCTCAATAAATTTCAATAGTAAATTTTACTTTGCACTGCCTTATTCGCCTGATTTAATACTCTATTCATAATTTAAGAAACAGTTTCCAGGACATGATTTTATGGAAACTTATGAATCGATTATGGGAACTCCAAGGCATTTCAAACATTGAATTTAACAACTACATTGTTTAATATATGCTTTTTGGGTATTGCAAACAAGAAAAATTGAAAGTGACAAATTTAATTAATTTAGAAAAGCTATAGAGCGTTAGTTAGACTATAGACCATTAATTATTAATTTAAAAATAATTATATTTTAATGTCGCAATTTATAACGATAAAAATAGTATTAAGTCCGATTAAGTGGACAAAATTGCCAGAGCGACAATTTATTATATTCCAGAGAACTGGAAAATATATAAGAACCTTAAAAACAAAAAGGGTTACAGCATTTAACCCACTTTGTTTTAGTGGCCCTTTACCAGTGTGAGATTTTATCGACAATTTTTACCGCCCCAAATCATCAATAACTATAATGCTTTGTTTCCCAAGAGAAAAAGGTCACATATAAAAGTTATTTATTGTGTTTCAACGGAAATATAATAGAAAGATAAATATTCTGATATGTGTTGCACTTTTTAGCAGCAATTGATTTATTTAGTAATATAAAGAGCAGTAAACAAGTCGTAAATTATTATATCATAATAGTACAGGATGACTAAAGACGAAATTAATTGAACAATAAGTTTATTACGGTAAATTCTAATATAGATAATCAAAACTGCATTTCAATATTTTTGAGGCTTTCAACATGAGGTTGCACTAAATGTGTGATTTTTAAAACATGGGTAGCTGGAGCATTACAATAATTCACATCTTGAAATACTGGGATATTAAATTATTCAATTTTTTTTAAAATATATTTTAAAGCCTCCTTTTACCAACTATGAGTTTATCTGGACTGGGCCTAAAGTTTCACGTGGGCTCCGAACCACGGTCTTCAGCATTAAGCCCACCGACTGGCGAATGACCAACTTTAGAAATCATCCCAGAAGACATCCGGTCTTACCCAAAACTGGTTACTGACGTGACTGGGATCATTTTACACTCTTGCCTAGAACATTCACAAATTTTAAACAATCACAAACATAAATTTACGACCATGCACAAGCAAGATTCAAACCCCCGGCTATCGCAACAGTAGGAGGACCGCACCATCGCCTTTACCACTGCGCCACCAAGCCGGCTCAAAATTTAATTATTTATACAATGTTGCCATTCCATTACCTTTGATCAAGATCATTTGGATGTTTAGATTTCCACAACTGTATGATGACGAATAGTCTAGATGTTTTTGGTTTATAACTAAATGAAATTTACAGTCCTCGCTCATTATATTTACTTCCTGCGGTTCTTGTATATAGGGAGTCTCTAATTTGACAGATTATTTTAATGTGTAGATATCAAAAAATAATAAAAACCAGAAAATTACAAATACAACGTGCGACAAACGTCTCTGTACTATTTTTATTGCCTATAATTTAGTGAAAGAAAAGATAAGTAAGTTTGGTTTCCAGAAAAAGTTTATTTGGTCATTATATTTCTTTTTTCGTTATGATTTAAAAATTATATCGGCTAAATGGTGACCGCGATTGCATAGCCAACTTTCGGCTCTTTTTAAGGCATTTTTCATGACATCCTGCAACATCTGGAAGCTGAATTTCTTCAGTTTCCTAACGAACATTGTCTTTAAGATGTTGAATCGTTTCCAAAAATAATAGTGAATGTTCCGATAAACGTCCGCGTCGACTGCCACACATTCCGACCGACAAGACGTACCTTCTTACATCATATTATATGAAAAGGTGTCCGTTTAATAGCCAAACCGCAAAAATTCATGATATAAAAGCATAAAATCATATATTTGCTAATTAAATTGCCACCGCTACAAAAACGAATAAGGAATAATATAAACACGTCTCCCTTTTCCCACACGATAAGAATTGGCCTCAATTCCAACTCGGCGCGAGACATAAAAGCCGTCCATTTTGGACAATTTCCAGATGCCGACGCAGTAAAACCGTTTGTCGAATGTTCTCCTCGCCGTACCCACTCCCCGACAAAAACAACCATTATATACGGATTGCGATCTGATTCCCGCGGCGAAATTGAGCTCGCGAGAACCTCCATGGTTTTAATTGTGTATGTGTGTGTCAGTGGGAGGAGGGGAGGGCGAAGGCGGGAGGTTTGGGCAGGCGCCAGATGCGAGTAGTGGAGCGTAAGCCTGTGCATGCAAGTCCAAACAGACACGGTTAATTGGCAATGATTCGTATGGTGTAACCGCATACTAAAATTCAGTCTTTAATTGGTGTTGGCTTGATGGTAATTCAGTCAGCAATCGTGGAGGAATTGCCTCGTTTGTTTTAGGCCGATTTTCTCGGCAATTACGCTTTTGTTCCGTATATACTTATATTAAATATTTCTAGAATAAAAATATTTCTACAATATCGAAATTTGTGATCTTTTAAGATCTATTTTCTAGCGTTGGGACAAGGGACTGAAAACAGTCGAAACGGTCGATAGTCGCAAAACAGTCGAAACAGTCGATAGTCAAAAAAACAAGCGATTGAAAGTAGAAATTTCAATTTTCAGTCAAATGCACGATTCGACTGTTTTTATCACTTCGTGATGTCAGACGAAGATGCACGAACCCTTTCCTGTATAAATTATGAGAGAGGAAAGGACGGACATAATTGCTTGGTGCATTTAATTTTATATCTGTTAATATTTTCCAACGATAGCATAGGCGAGACGGAGATGTAGATATTCCTACAAATGTTTTATCGTATTTTAATTTGTTAATTGCTTTATTTAAATAATATACTATAATAAATATATATATATATATATATATATATATATATATATATATATATATATATATATATATATATACATATAACATAATAGGACTTAAACTTTTTTAAATAAAGTAAATGCTTTATTTATTATTGAAGGGAAACATTTTTTTTACAAAAATCGAGAGAATGATAATCAAAATTATTTTACAATTTTAATCTTTTCACCCTATTACATTAACAATCTATTAATATCGTTCCAAAATGTTGCTATATTAATTTACAATATATTGTTATTTGCAAGTAATCTACCAAAAAGATCATAAAACTAAATACATATTACATATAAACCTATGTAAGCATAATTTGAGTACATTTTTGTCAAGGTCGCGGCTTGGACGACAGAGCCAGAACGTTAAAAATCAGTCGAATGAAACTAGTAGAATCAAAAATAGTAACTAAAAGTACACGACTGTTCATTGTAAATAGTAACAAAATCAGTCGGACCGAAAATAGCGACTGAAACAGTCACTGGTAAACAGTAGTAAAATCAGTCGAACCTAAATTAGAGACTGAAACAGTCGATAGTAAAAAGTAGTCAAATATTAAACAGTCGATAGTCGATTTCAGTCAATAGTTCCCAACACTACTATTTTCATTTATGAACTTTAATAATATTTATCCAGTGGAGTATTATTTACTCACTCCCTTTATCATGAAAAGTCAATTATGTTGGTCCCTGGGTATTCGCACAACTACAAGGCACTCTATATAGCATAGAATAAAATATTGTCTTCCCTTTCTAATTCAATTTGTTTTTTTAATTATTTAATTAATATATTGTTAGTAGTTGTTTCCGTCTAACCTACAATTTGTCTTTATGATAACTTAAATATAGGTATATAACTAGGAAGACCCGTCGGCCCTAACTCAGTCTCTGGTGAAATAATGTTTATACTTGTCACTGCTGAATTTTTTAATATATGCAGCTCACTACACAAGATCAGATGGATTGATTCTTTTGAGTCTCTGTCCTGTTCTGGTGATATCCAATAGTTGCAATAATTCAATATTCGTATGAGAATGGAGTCTTTCCGCATGCCCCCTTGCAATTCCCTTGATTTCTTGACCGACTGAGGGTATCTGAAGGTTTCGATGTAGGTAGTCGATCAGTCCTATAGTATTTGGGTGCACCTATAATAACTCTCAGGACTCTGTTCTGAAATATTTGTATTTGATTTATGTTACTCTTTGAAGAGCATCGCCATAATTGAACTCCGTATGTCCAGATAGGTTTTAGTATTTGCTTATATAATAGCAATTTATTATGTACTAATAATTGTGATTTTCTTCCAATTAGCCAGTATATTTTCCTATATTTCAATTCCAGTTATTTTCTTTTCTTCTTTATATGATCCTTCCAGCGAAGTTTTGCATCGAGATTCATTCCAAGATATTTAACGTATATGGAATGTGAGTGTTATTTAATGTTATTGGTTATTGTACAGACCGTACAATAACCGTTTATAGGTGAACTGCACATGTACAGATTTACTTTCATTAATTCTTGTTTTCCAAGCTTATGTCCAATTACTTATATTGTCACTTGCCTGTTGTAATTTTCATGAGGATTCTTCACTATTGATTAGCTGTATCATCAGCAAATGTAGCTATCGTAATATTTTCCATTTGTGGTATATCACAAGTGTAGAGTAGATAAAGCATTAGTCCCAATACACTTCCTTGTGGTACATCTGCTTTAGCTTCTTTTATTGTAGACTAACCTTCTTCTTGTTTGACTCTAAACATTCTGGTTGTAATGTATGATTTTAATAGTTCGGTGTGTTGTTTTCTGTAGTTTATGAACAAGGCCTTCATGCCAAACCTTATCGAAGGTTTGTGCTACATCATTGGCTTTTTCAATAACATCTGTTATTCTGTGGACCTGGTCTATTGTTGAGTGCTTGTTGATTAACCCAAACTGGTGTGCTGGTAATAGGCTTTTTCTCCCTATGATCGGTTTTATTCTTTTCAACATGAGCTTTTCAAAAACCCTAGATATTACTGGCAGCATTGATATAGGTCTATAGGCTTTTATTTCGTTTGGTGTGTTCCTAGGTTTCAGGATCATTATAATTTCCGCCATTTTCCAAATGTCTGGGACATGTTTTAATCTAAACGCTATATCGATCAAGTTGGTGATTTTTATAAGTCCCTTTCTTGGTATTTTTTGCAGTAATTCTCGTGTTATTAAATCGTAGCCTGGTGATTTCCTGCGTTTAATGTCAGTTTTAATAACTTTGGTTAACTCCTTCGGCGTGACTAATTCAATCATCGAATTTTCAGCTTCTATGGCCCGCAAATTATGTTCAATATTAGTTTCGTTTTGTTTGAAAGTTTTTTCTAGATATTCAGCAAATGCTTCTGCTTTTTGGCGATTGTCATGTGCCCAATTTCCACATAGGTCTCTTATAGGTGGACTGTGTAAACATGAGCCCTTTAGATAATTTGTGGCTTTCCAGAGTGAGTAATCAGTTTCTTTATCATCTGTTATTTTTCTCAGATAGTCATTTATGGTTTTATTTTTAATTTCCAGTATTCCAGTAACTGTACGTTCTTCTTGAGTGGATTGATACAAACAACAACAAAATATAGAATATTTAGATTTAATGTTGTATTAATAATTCTATAAGAATCTATATAGTAATCGGATTAACGAAAATTTTGTCTCTCTCTTTGAGGGAAACCGGGGAATCGGAAGGCGCAAAATTTGGCACGGTTAAAACTTATATTGGGCTTAAAAAATTTTATGCCTACATTTTTTAAAAATATGAGCTACATATATATATAAACCAATGCACCGGACAACGGAATTTAATTTTAAAAATTTAGGTAAAGAAACTATTGTTTTAATCAAAGTACTATGTTTATTTTTTGTCAAATATTAAAATGAATCATGGATGGAACATATAAAACAAACAAAAGAAGTTATGAATTATTAACAGTGAATTTGTGAATATCTTTAAGCATTTATGTTAAAACTATTAAGGTGTTCAACGATTAATGTTGTAACATAAACTATATGACATTATAAACTATATGACTTTTTATTGTTTGTTCTTTGTATTGAATAATTATTTTGATTATTTAATTCATATACGTAAGTTTTGAAAAATTAATAGTCAATTATTTATAAATCCTAATAAATAAATTACCTAATTAAAAAGATTGTCCTGTAGCTTTGACTACTGCGACTACTAAATCGGCAATAATATATTTTGACGGCTTTTTTAGATATTCAAATGACGCCAACATTTTTAACCACAGCCATATACAAGATTATTAACTTAATTCAAGATTCTAATTAAAGGGAAGCATATAACATTTTAAAAAAGGTTAAACAATAATCAATTAAATGATTAATAATTCCCCGCGTGTTAAATAAATATGCACTAATCATAAGATGAAACCTACAACTTTAAAAGTAAATCCGCTTGTACTTAGCAATGATTCTGGTGCCCTAGCTCATCAGCTACCTCTAATTTTCAGTGAAAATTGAAACTGGGACGTAGATAAAGGAAACCAACCTGGAAAAAAGAAAACATGTTAGTTGATGTTGACTAAATGGAATTGTAAATGCAAGTTATATATGTATAAAATAAGATATTATTACTAAATTGGTGAAAAATAACATTCTAATTTTTTGTATTATAGAATAGTTAATAGATCGAATCTGTGAAATGGTAGAAAATTGCCATTTCAATTATTTTCAATTTTGGGATGAATATAAATAGTTTATCTATATTTTATATAATTTGTTTTAATTTTTCTATACTAGTTAAAAAACAACTACAAAACAAATCTATATTTATAAACAAAACCCGAAAAAAGATAATATTATTATACATGTTCAATAAAAGTAAAAGTAAATATAATTTATAGACTTGGAAAATAATATCCTAATAATTTATAATATAGAATAGATTGAATGAACTATAAATAATATTATTAATATCATTCCATAAATGAATAGTGAAGAATACAACATGTCGAATGAACGTAAAAGAAGAAAGTCAACTACAGATTGCAGAAATACATTTAGAAAGAGTGCGAAACTAAAAAAAGCCCAAAAAGCAAAAAAGTGTAAAAGAGAAAATGAATATGAAGATAATATCATTATCATTATTGAATCGTCTAAAGAGAAAGTGCAGGAAGAGTTGAAGGAAATTAAGCAGGAACGAAGAGAATATAGGGGAATATAATACACAGATTATTGAAAATAACACAGTTAAGATTGAAATGAAGGGAATAAGATATATAGTCTATTAAAAATAACAATATTGAACTATAATGTTAAAATATATTTTACCTTATAACATTTTTGTTTCATTGTCTTATTTGCATTATAGTGTTGTAATATATAGAAACTGAAGTAAACTGAAAGTTAAATTCGACAATATTGCAACTAATTGAGGTCTTAAATTGAAATTACTTAATTAAAAAAAGAAATGCAGGCTTTCATGTAAGGCAAATTAGACATACAGCATCATTAAAAATTACCAGGAAATTGAGAAAAAGTATCAGTCTAACAAAATTACAAAATAACAGTAATCTAATCAGAAAAACGAAAAAAAAAACTAGCCAAATTAAGAGCGACATATAGTGAGGAGGGAACTGCAACATCTATTGACAAAAATGAGAAAATTTTGGAAAATGGTAGCCTGAAACATACGAAAATTGATTGATATGGAAAAGGAATTGGAGGAAGAATTTGAACAGGTTGAACAAAGTTTCTCCATCCTCCATCTACTCGATGTGATTGTATAGACAGCCTGTGCGAGTTTCTAACACCTCGTAGCCCATAAAATAAATTGACAAAAATGTTCCGAACTCTCATTCTGAACAATTTTAAATGCTCCAAATGATATTATTTGTTTAATGATAACAATTTCGATTGAGATGTGGCTCCAGCTAATAGTGTTTTTAGTGGTTATGGTGATATATTTCAAAATGCAAGTGAAACTTTTCCTGATGCACAGCAAATGTACCCGAAAATGTAGACGAAATCTCACAAATATATCTAAATGCATTGGGAATAAAACTGACAATGAAAATATTTCAAAATATTACAATATGTTAGCAAGATAATGTTTGTTTCTCAATATGTTACTATAGATATTGGCTGTAAATACAGAAATTGAGAATTAACTAAAAAAAGAAATGCAGGCTTTCATGAAAAGTAAATTAGACATACAGCACCATTAAAAATTACCAGGAAATTGAGAAAAAATACCAGTCTAACAAAATTACAAAATAACAGTAATCTAATCATCAAGAACTAATCAGAAAAACGAAAAAAATCTGGCCAAATTAAGAGCGACATATAGTGAGGAGGGAACTGCAACATCTATTGACAAAAATGACAAAATTTTGGAAAATGGTAGCCTGAAACATACGAAAATTGACTGATAAGAAAAAGGAATTGGAGGAAGAATTTGAACATGTTGAACAAAGTTTCTCCCTCCTCCATCTACTCGATGTGATTGTATAGAAAGCCTGTGCGAATTTCTGGCACCTCGTAGCCCATAAAATAAATTGACAAAAATGTTGGAATAAATCATGAATCTTTTATCTTCATTCTGAACAATTTTAAATGCTGCAAATAATATCATTTGTTTAATGATAACAATTTCTATTGAGATGTGGCTCCAGCTAATAGTGTTTTTAGTGGTTATGGTGATATATTTCATAATGCAAGTGAAACTTTTCCTGATGCACAGCAAATGTAGACGAAATCTGATAAATATATCTAAATGCACTGGGAATAAAACTGACAATGAAAATATTTCAAAATACTACAATATGTTAGCAAGATAATGTTTGTTTCTCAATATATTACTACAATTTTACAAATACCATATAATATAACAAACGCTATATATCATAAAAGGGCTAATTCAGCAAATACCTAAAATAATGGATAAGTATATTAGTTTTATGGAAGTTTAGTTCAATTTAGCTTGATCTGTCGAAAACAACACATTTTACTTTTAATATTACAAATAATATATCAATTTAATATCGTATTTATATTATTCTACATATAGCAATGTCCATTATTACAGCGGTTATCATGTATATTATGCTATCATATATACTTATCACAGCCACCTATCGCCTCTAATTAGGATTATAAATTATTTTCGAATCCACATAAATACGCATAACAATTTTCAAGATATTAATATATTAATATATTATATTATAGTATATTATAGTATATTATAGTATATTATAGTATATTATAGTTTATTAATTATAAACCAATATACACAACAAAGTGATTAAGTAACAGTTTACTAAAAAAACTCACCACATTGCCATCAACTTACTTGTAAGCTTATTAGACTGTATAATTAAGCCTTTGGAACATTAATTTTTGTTGTGTCGCAAGGGCGGGGCTTGAACATAGCCTACTCAGAAAAAACAAAAGTGATTTCTTCCTTTTTGTCAACGCCGTCTTGCTGACTAATGCGCATTAAATTATTTACGCCACTATTAATCCGAAATTAGGCATCGAGCTGGCTGCCAGACCCCCCTTCCTCCTGCCGCCTCATATCGCCCTACTACGCCATGGGGTTGAAACGGGATCATGACGAATTAATTAAAGTTAATGTAGCATTTCGGTCGTTATTTTCCCTTTACAAGCAGTAGAGGGGGGATGTTTAGAGAGGCGGGGAGGCAACGGGAGAGGTTAAGGGGCGGTTATATTGTGCTTGAAAATTGCCGACATAAAGCAATAGTCATCGGTACAAGCTTAAAGGCACCGTTCTTGTCGTCGGTTAGCTATTAATTTTGCCGGGGAACCAGCCAAAGGCAGGCAGGGGGTGAAAGCTCGGATGGGCATAAAGTTCAAATCACAAATTCAAACACAAACACACAAATTTCGGGCGTTCTGGATAAGGATCTGGTCTTGGATTAAACTGAATAGAGATTTACGTGTTGAAATGTATCCCTTGTATTTTTTCTCCTATCTTCCACGAATCGGAATATGACAATCACTGTGGCAACCATATTATACTTATATCGTAAATTAACACATTCCAAGCTTCAGTCACTTAGGCGTTAAGGTTATCTGGCAGTTAGTGCAGTTGCTTGCCGTAAAAATTTATTAAGATGGTATAAAAAATTGATTTTTCTCTTCCATATTTTCAAAGCCTAACCCTTTAAGAGCATACCCTTAAAAGGATTTTTAAAAATTCAAGTTACTTTCGTAGATTCAATGGTTTTAGTGAAGTGGTACCTTAAAACGAACTACCAAGTTCCACTGAGCCGATTTACAGGAAGTTACTGATTTACAAATTGCGGTTGGCTAGAATAAAAACCTTTTTTGGAATTTCTTTTTAATTTCTTTTAAATCGTAGAAATAATTTTTCGACAGTTAATACTCTTTGATATCGCAAATGATGATTGTCAAAAGTAAGCAAGCATAGAAGATCAATAGATATAAAATATAACATAAATAACTTTAATAACATTTATAATTCCACTTCCACGAATGATTCAAGAAAATAAAACATACTTTCATATTGCATAATCTTTTTAGACGCCATCTTTTTGAATCAGGTTTCGTACTAAAGAAAATACATTCATTTATAAATAACGTTGATATAATATAATCACTAAATGTCTAATGATTTTCTCTTTTTCTTATACCAGTATTGCAGTTTATAGGCAAGTATAACTTGTATCAGTAATAATATGCGAATAATCAAGAAATAGTGTGATGTACACAGGCATTATAAATATATCAGAAATGAGCACTTGTTCCTTTTCGTCAATCCAGATAACAGGTACCACTAGTAAATTATAAAATGTGAATCGTATCCTTTGAAATTATGTAAATATATCATGAGAATTCAATATTAAACTTATATTAACTAAATATTAGACATGAGAAGGCAAATTTAAAGTAGTTCGCTACTGCATTATAACAAATTGGTCTACTTTATTATCTAAACACTGAAAATTATGTTAATAGAAGACATAGTGTTGTATTAAGATCTCCTTTATTTTTCTAAACAACACGGAGTAGGTTTTACTTTTCAAACCCTAAGATCTTTCAACTTACTGCAATAAAATGCCAATAAGAATATCTTTAAAACAGTTAATTTCCTAAATTATGCTACAAATTAGTTCTAAAACACAAACTAACAAAATAATTACTGGTAAATGTTTTTGAAAATATATTAACAATTTATGGAAGAATACAAGCTCCAAATATAAAATCATCTTAATATACAATTAAATAAATCCACAAAAACGCTAAATTATTTATCGGTATAAACTGGGATAAAAAATATCGATATAGCAAAGATTTATTTATTTTAATATATTCGATTTATTCTTTTTTCTTTAATGAACGTATCAGATTTGTCTAGCTACACTACAATGGAAATAAAAATAAGCCTCCTGCACTAAATAAAAGACTATATCTCCAGTTAAATAACGTATAATTGTGTGAAAATGAGACAAGATGCCTTAATTCATTTTCGGAGATTGAGGACGATGAATGTATAGGGCAAATAAATTTAATCGAAAATCGAAGTCGTATGAAAATCTAAATTGATAATTCCATACAGGACTGATGTAGATCGCAATATATTAAAATTAAGTTTGATACAAAAATTATCTTTATGATGTAAGAATTAGTAGTAGCGGTAGTTATAACAATCTTATATATTGTTAATCAATGTCTTTATCAATTACTATTATATTTGCGATTACAGGCGATTAATAAGACCTCGCAGTGTTGCCGCATTTAACTTTGAATTTTAATTGATTTTAGCCTTTATATATTACAAAAATCTAATGCGAATAAAATAATGAATCAAAAATGTTATAAAACATTATTTATTTTAACTTCATAGTTGACTGTTCACTGTTACTTTGGATAGACATATACGCAATATTTATTTATTAATAACGTCTTGGGACACACTTTGCTTTCAACATAGCAGCAAATGAGAGTGAGTCCCATTTTTATACCAAATCATCAATTAATCAATCAACCAATGATATTAGAGATGAAAATACAGTCTCGGCTATATAACTCCCCATAACGGCTTAATTATTTTGAGATCTCGCAATTGTATTGACAAGGAAAGATTTTTTACAAAATTATGCTTGTTCCTCAAACCAAGACTGAACCTTTTTACCTGTCTGTATGAGCGCATTATTACCTTAGAATATGGTATTGTTCATCGGCAATATGCCAGTGTTAGGAACACTGGTGATCAATGAGGATAACGAGATACTCATTTACAGTAATCCAGTCATTAATGCTAATAAAAGGACCAGCTGATTATCACGATATTGCCAACCGAATCCTAACGAAACCTTCCTCATGTTTGACTGCAGCAAGCAGGCAGTTCAGATTATAGGATTGTTATAAGATTTTCGATTCATAAATCCAGCTATTGGCAGGAAAGAATATAAATAAAAGATGGCCCATGCGCATTCCACAATATTCCTCTCATTCTGTTTGCAGGTTTTATGATCATTGCATCAATTCTTTCGCAACAGAGCGTTGCTTCATTTACAGTTTTTGATGAAACAATATTACGTAAGTAAGTGTTTGAGTTCTGTTGTTACTTTTGCCACAGTAGTTTTTTGTTGCCTGTCCACAATTCTTTTAATATTCTTCGATCTCTGTCAGTTAACACGTTTGCTGCCAATAACGCACTAGAGAGTAATGTGAAGCTTTCATTGGGCGCCAATTAAACTGCAGCGCGTTATATTTGCGGTGGTCTTTCTAAGCCTTCTATTTAGTTCGTCATTAGCAGTGCGCCCGTACAGTTATATCGGCATTATCTGAAGACTACAAGTGAGTCATTTACATGCTTGGTTTAGATTTTTCCTTTTTGATTCGTACGTATTACAGAATTGCATAGGGCGAGAAAAAATATCGATATATCAGAGCCCTCTTATCCTAAGTGGAAAAACAGATATGGAACATGCTATAAATTTACAATAAAAATTCAAGCAATTGTATTCCAATTTACGAATTTTGTTTGTCTGTCATGAAAAGGTTACGAAACGTTCCGTCCAAACCTACTTCCAGAGCATTTAGAGCGAACATATTTTGAAAATACGAGAGAATAAACAATGTAAAAATTGTTATTTACAAGAAAAAAAAGAAGACACTATTTATACAGTGGATATATGCATTGGATACCCTAAATATTCTGGTTACTGTTTAGGCTGCCCAAAAATTAATTATGAGTGACATCTTGTGATTTATCTGAATAGGGATTTTGTTTATTTTGTGAGTATTAGTGAAAATTTGTATTAGCTTATGGTCGTTCATTTATTTCTATTGACTTCTCAATTTACTTGAATAGATATTTTGTTTGTATGTAGTAATATTTATTTAGTTACTTTCTTCTTGTTTTTTTTTTGCTGAATGTTTTTTTAACTTCAGCAGCGAACGTGTTACCTTTGGGTCTAGTCATCAGCATGGATACTGCCGCTCATGAAACGTTAAACATTTCAGCTATTTTCTTCACAGACCCTATCATTATCCTATCATCAACACAATAAAGAACTTCAGAAAATATTACGTTACTCTACCAATATTATGTTGCGTTACAGAAATTATTACATTAAGAAATACATATCTTATATCGTATCAAACGATATCTTATCACATATTCTTATATTTAATACCTACTTTCATTAACTTAAGGATATCTAGATATATTTTTAATCTTGTATAGCAAAAGACGTAAAGCCTTAGTTTTTAAAAATTAAATAAATTAAAGGCAAAATTATATATTTTTTAAAATATTTTAATCTCCTTTATACCAGCCAAGGTTTAACTGCATTGTGTAAACAGTATGGCTTTCTAACCGCAGTCTCCGACGTTAAGCCTACCGATTGATCAGTGACCAACTTAAAAATGATCGCAGAACGTCCGGTCTTACCCAGACTGGCTACTGGCGTGACTGGAATGATTTTGCTCGTCAGCTTTTGCACTTTTGTCCTATGAACAATCGCAAACATAAATCTAGAACCATGCGCCAGCAGCATTCGAATTGACTACGTGTCTATCACTTTAGTAGCACTGCATATATTTTAAACAATATATTAATTTCAACAAAAAACTGAGAACTATTTCAATATTTCCATATCTATTAAAACAAACCGAATGTATAAAATTTTAAACCACAATTTCTATTGTCGGTTCGGTGTTAATTTATCTGCACAGTCAAACATGAACGGGGCGAGAAACAACAAGAGGGTTACGGCGAAATCGGGGGTTGCAAAAATATTCAAGAAACTTTCCCCCAACTTAGTAATGCGACCTCGGCGACGAATAAGACGCGACATTGAATATTTCGAGGGAAGACAGTTAGGGTTTTATTTATTTTTCGGGGCCCGAAATATGCCACGAATATTCTTTATAAAGGAGAAAACAATACATCTGACGGAGAATTTAATATTAACATAAAACAGGTCGTTTTTTTCATCAAATATTTCGAGTTGTTGTTCGAAAGGGAGTTGTTGCTGCGGGCCTAAAGATCGTTATAATAAACAATGATTTTTTGCGAGAGAAAAAGTATATAAAACAAAATGAACATTACGATCATGTTTTAAATAATTTCTATGAAAATATGTTGAATAATAATTAAACATTTTATAGATTATTTTGTGTTACACCATTAAACTGCTCAGCTGCGTATTTAAGCATTTAATATGCTACTGTTAGTGCCGTGGGACTTCTTCGCTAAATCTCGCCATCTCCTATTCTTCAGTCCACATTTTATGGTGCTGGTTTTTCTCAGAGCTGTTTGTTGTATAGTACATCCAAAAGGTCGATTTCGCCTCAGAAGTATGTGAGGAATTCGATCACTTTTCATTCAACAAACAAGACCAAACCAAACTATTGTTCACTACGTCTCTAAATTTCTTCCTCAATTGTGTAGTGATTTTGACATCTTAAAATAATGACTTCCTTTCTAAAAGGATATTGGACCGAAACATATAGAATTGGCCTTAGGCATCGCATCTGAAAAACCTCGAGCTTACAAGTGTCATAGTATCTACATTTCAGAGCTATACAGATAAATTGACAAGAATGTTTTCTTCTCTAATTATCAAGCTATATATCTCTGCAGTGCGAATTATATCATGAACATTCATCATTTAAGTGTAGTACATTTTCGTAGCATTTTTTGTTGTATTAATATACCATTGGAATATATATATATATATATATATATATATATATATATATACAGGGTGTACCAAAAAGCTGTACGAAAGTATTTTATCGTAATAAACTAATTTTTGTTTCAACGAAATCTTCATGTGTTTCAACTCTATGCTAACTCATATTGTCGTGTATTCAGGGCATCAAACAAATATAGTGTCATTTTGAAGCTTTTTTTTTTCGAGAAAAAAATCAAAGTGAGATTGTTCGTTAGCCGTTCAGTCGGCCGTTTCTCTCGTCATCGATCATTTCGAAGAGCTTGGCCATGACGGTCAGCGTCTGGGAAGTGTAAGAACGTGCACTACCAACATTTCTGCTAATCGCTAGTTCTTTAAGATATAAATGCAGCCACATTCTAGAATTTGCATGAGAAGGGTCGCCCATAGAGCTGATATAAACAAGTCATCAAAGCATTGAAGAAGTTCAGCTCCTGATAGATGACAACAAGTGACTACCGCCCGAAAGATGAACTCAAGCGTCGGGGCGTTGCTCAGCGATGAGAGGGCATCCTCTTCACGGACGTGAAGTTCTCCACCGTTGAGAAAGTGCACAACCACCAAAATTACAAGAGCTGGTCCGCTGCGGCTCCTGGCACGTCGGCCAGAATTTGCGCTTTATTTGAGTTCCAACGAACGCTCAGGCGAATGGAGCAAAAGTGACGCAAGACTGGTTCCAAACCCATTTACCGGACATAAGGTCAGCAAAATGACCTCCCTGTTCGCTGGAACTCAACCCGATGCAATGCAGCATATGGTCCATTTTAAAGGGTAAGGCTTTGTCGAGAAGGTACAAAAGCTTCCAGTCGCTGAAGCAATCGCTGCAAAGAGACCCATTGTCGCCAGAAATGTCATCGCGTGATTATCATCGTGGGAGGAGGCCACATCGAAACTGGCTGAGTGTGTTATTAATTATGCTACAGGTCCATGTTATTACTGTTTATTATTGTTCTGATAAATTTATCTGATTTAATAAAATTATCACTTAAAATGTTTCATGGACTACCCTGTATATGTTATAACGTTATTTTTGTTTCACCGTTTTGTTTACATTTCCATTTTGTTATGTTTTTGTCAAGATAATGCATAGCTTAAATTTGGTGCGGCAATATTGCAATATAAATTTTGATGACTTGGTGGGTATTGGCTGTTTTATTGGAAGGGTTATATGTTCGACAAGATGTTTAAAGTGTTGCCTGCCTATTTGTAAATTCTTCTTAGTACCAGACAATATTTTCCCTTCTCATTTTATTTTAGCTAAAAAGACACACAACGCAATCTGATACATTCGAACGGTCGTCCAGTAGTCGAACGTCTGCAATATTCATCACAACATTAATTATAATAACTACAGGTCATAAACCGACCTTTGCATGTTTTGATAAATTTATCTGATTTAATAAAATTATCACTTAAAATGTTTCATAGACCACCTTGTATATGTTATAACGTTATTTTTGTTTCACCGTTTTGTTTACATTTCCATTTTGTTATGCTTTTGTCAAGATAAAGCATGACTTAAATTTGGTGCAGCAATATACATTATACATTTTGATGACTTGGTGGCTGTTTTATTGGAAGGGTTATATGTTCGACAAGATGTTTAATGTGTTGCCTGCCTATTTGTAAATTCGTCTTAGTACCAGACAATATTTTCCCTTCTCATTTTATTTTAGCTAAAAAGACACACAACGCAATCTGATACATTCGAACGGTCGTCCAGTAGTCGAACGTCAGCAATATTCTTCACAACATTAATTATAATAACTACAGGTCATAAACCGACCTTTGCATGTTTTAATAAATTTCAAATCGCTACTTATTGTTGCACCCTCTTGCCAATGCATTAGAGAGGTAAGCATTTTTACTGCTAAACATTAATGTGCTGCGGCTTATATTGAAAATATTTATCAGTGTGTTGCAGCCGAATCATAATATGAGCACGGTCACTGAAATATCTCAAAAAATGATGAAAAATGAATTCCAAAGGAAACTGTCTTGAAGGTACCTATAGACAGCTTAAAGCTATGAGATATGGTCTTTGAAACATGTAGAACATCCCTTCGTACCCTGTTAGGTAATATAGGTTTTAAATGGTCTTAAGATAACCCACAAAGAGGTCCTTGAAAATGGAACCTTCAGATATTGCCTTTAGAAGAATACAATTTTTAAATGCATATAGTAAATCCAAGGAAAACTTACTACTTCAATTTGTGTACTTAGATGAGATATGGATACTGGATCACTCATGAAAAGGTGATGGAAAAGGGTAAACGTCAGAATATCAATTAATTAGGTATTTTTAGTCACTTATCAATACTTAACAATAATTCGTTGCCGATATATTGTTCTTTTAATTATTGAGTTTTAATTATTAATAACACCTTTGGTTTGGATAAATTCGATTAAACACATTGAAAATGAAATTGACAAATGAAGGAATCATGAACAAATGTTAGATTGGAAAATAACAGCTTAGTCAATCACTTAAATTAAATGAATTAGTATTATGAATGCAGGATTATGAATGCTGACAGTTTCGAAGACATGGTCATGAGAGTAGAAATAACTAAAGATGAGTATATAATTAATATTCGACAACTGTAGGAAGTGGTGTTATAGAGTGTGGATGATTTATGTGCATAGATATGTGTGCAATTGTTCAGAATTATATATAAGCATTAGATTAGAATGTATGAGGAGAACATGAATACTAACTGTTTTGAACCACCATCGAAGGAAACCAGAACTAAATTTAAAAAGGTAAATATGACATCTAGTGAAAGTAAAATACATTGCTTGAATATACAATTGTCAATTAGGTGGATTAGGTCTCTAGAGGATACCATTACATAAAAACGCGCCTAGGACTCACCTCAAGGGTGGAGTGGAAAAGAGTTCAATCTAAATAATAAAACAACTGTAATCTACAAACTACTATAACTATGTGCTTAATCGTAGTTTTAATGCCTTCAATAATATATGCCTTAGATGTACTATAATGTTAAAATAAATTATAATTGATAACATTTTTTTAAATTGTTTTATTTAGACTCTATTTTGTTATATGTTAAAGCCAAAATGAACTAAAACTCCTTTAGACACCTTGACGTCATAAATTGAGATGGAATAGGTTCACTACTACTTTGGATAGACTATACTAATCCATTCTTGTTTACATATCTGATAATAATGATCGTTGTGACCAACATATATCGCTGATCAAAATACACGCTAGCACCTAACATTATTAAGAGCTTTTAAACTACATCCACACGTACCAATAAAACCAAAATGATCAAGCCTTTTCAATTGAGGCAAGAAATGTTCGCGCTTCCGTCAGCGCGGGGCAATTTCGATTTTTCCATTGCGTTTTTTGTTTTGTTTGTTACGACTTAATCGTCGCGCGGACTCTCAAATAGCTGTAACAAGCCGGCGGTATGTTTCGAGCATTCCCACCGGCAAACAAAAGGCGAAATCGGCACGATTATAATGGAGTTCATTACAAGAAAGTCGAGAAGCCTTACGTCGGCCTTTGTTTTCCGATTCATTGTTGCCGAGACAATATTAAATCTGAATTTAACCGAGGCGGCTTGGCGCTCGCCCTTATTGTTCCCCGGTAGGTTTTGGACTGAGAATTTGCCGGATTACAATCAATCGAATTTACATGTTAATTCGGATTTGATACTGGAGAGATAATCGAATAAAAAAACTATCGTGATCTGCTACATAATAGTTCCTGATAATTAAGAACCATGTTTCTGTACAAATATAGTATAGTTCTATCAAATGAAAAATTCAAACAAAATTCTTGTTATCAAAGATAGCTTGGTTGGCATAGTGGTGAAGGCGACAGGGCGGTGCTCTACCATTGCGCTAGTCGCGTGTTCGAATCCTACTGGGGCATAGTCGTAAATATATTTGTGATTGTTAAATATTTGTAATTGTTCTTAGGCAAGAGTGTAAAACCCAACAAGAGAAATGATACCAGTCACTCCAGTAACCAGGCTGGGTAAGACCGGATGTCTACCAAAGTTAGTCACTCGCCAGGATCATTGTTCTAAGTTCTCCGTTTCATCGAGTATATTGACGGCTCAACTGTCATATATAGGGCACTGATAACAGTACAATATGTGCAAGACAAACGATTATTGCCTCAGATTCAATGAGCTCCTTAAAGTGCCTCCAACCATATCTACTTCTACATCCGCTAGGAATGCTTATCCGTGAACTAACCTCTAAATTGGAAAAGAGCGGAAAAACTATCACCTTTATGTGGTTCCCTTGTCAGTCTGGGTATATTGCGAATGAAAGAGCGGATTACCTAGCCAAGAAGAGGGAGGGACCACTTACAGAAAATTTCCTCTTCTGAAGTAGAGATATGAAGCACCACTAGGATCTTTAGACATCTAGACCAACTGAGATGGGATCTAACAGAACACATCAAGCTTTTGGAGGTAAAAAAGAGCATTATCAGAGCCTTACCACCATTAACATCAGCACAACTTAAGTTTATTCTCTCGTCTCAAGATTAGTGACTGCAAACTATCCCATGAGTTTCTCATTAACGGAAGAAGTCCATCATTTTTTAGGCTGGAAAACCTGAACAAGCTGATTGATTTTCTAACCGTAACTACTAAAAACTTCTACCACCAAAAATATAATAGTGTGCATTTATGTAATATCATGCATGTTCGTTTACATTTTTTGTATCTTGTATCCTTATCACTGTCATGGGTTGTGCGACCATTATACTGTAACATTCATATATTCATCGCATCTGTATGCTTTTACATATTTTACTTGTCATCTTGCAATATGTACTCTCTATCCTACACATTTAACTCCAGTTTTCATATTCCGACCATGTATTTATATTCTTATTTGCATTCTATACTTTTAATAACATTGTATACTTTAACATTTGTAAATGTGTTGTATATTGTATATCTCTAAACAGGCCCTAAATAGTTCAGGAGGCTGATGGGTCTATAATATATCTTATATATAAAATTCTCATGTCACAATGTTCGTTCCCATACTCCTCCGAAACGGCTTGATCGATTCTTATGAAATGTTTTATGCAAATTCAGTAGGTCTGAGAGTCGGCTATCTATTTTTCAAACCCCTAAATGATAAGGGGTGTCCACCGCCAATTTTTTTTGAATAATTTTGTTTTATTATGTATCATTAAAAACACATACAACCCTAAATTGTCACGTTTCTATCAACCCCTGCTTTTTAATAGTCATTTTAATAATGTTATCATTTTTTATCCCGTTCGATAGCATCAATTATTATCACTTGGTAAGTTATCCCCTCTATGTGTCTACCGTTGTCAATTCTCACCCAGTAAACAGCACGGAGTAGAGATGACAACGAAAATGGTCTCCTATTTATCTCAAATTAGAAGCCTTCTCTCACTCCCTCTACAGTTTTCGGCTACTATTAGTGTTTATGTGTTAAGCGTAGTAGTTAAACATTTTTGCTATCTCAGTGTAAGTCTCATATCAAACATATTCTCAAATAACTTTATTATTTATTTATTAATAACTAATATTACTGAATATAATTAATACAATTATTAATTTTTAGTATAATTCGCACGATCAGTTAATTATTTCAATTCTGCACAATCATTGAATCGCAAGATGCTCTGATTGAACAAATATTTCCCGATGTACATACGAATTATATAAATCTCGAGTGGCTTGCAGAAAGAGCAATTTTAGCGGTAAAAAATGTGGACTTTAACATTTTGTATCTGAAGGTAAAATAGTTATTGCCATGGGACTTAACATCCTATAAATCTATTGACACAGTTTGCGATGCCATTGAAGCTGTATATGTTCCAACAGAGTTTTGAACTCACTGGATTTGCCAGGCATGCCACCGCATAACGTACAATTGAAGGTTAGATCTCCAATTATTTTCTTTCGTAATTTGAACCCACCACTGCCGTGCAACGATACGCGATTAGTCATTAAAAAATTAATGAAAAACTGTTAATAAATCCCAAGACCAAACAATGTCTGTTTGTGGCTTAGATTTGAGCAAATCATGTTTTTCACACGGACAATTATACGTTGGATGCTCCCGAGTGGTTAAACCATCAAGTTTATTTCTATTAGCTAAAGACGAGCTAACAAAAATATTGTTCACGCTGTAGCATTAAGAGATTAATATTATGTAATGAATTAATGATATAAATAATTACTACATAAAATAAATTATAATAAATTTAAAAAAATTAATGTTTGTTGTTTTGTTATTTTTATATTCCCTCGTCGTTTACAACGCTGCATGCCTTTTTCACTCATATACTACATCTTCACACACTTCCAACAAGTTAGTTTTTTTAAACTAGAAATTATCTTGAAATTTTTTACATGCCAAAATAACGTTTGCCGGATCAGCTAGTGAATAAATAAAATCAAATATCAACCTGTTATCATTTAACAAAACAAAAGCTCGATATTTTTGAGTGACTCTTGCAGCAATAACACAAAAGAGAATTTTATTCCTTATTCATCAAATGAATAAGGTCGTAACGCCGAACCGGAGAGCTATACATTGTATATAGATTGTTTGCATAAAGCATCGCCATTAAAGAGGATAGGCCATTCCAAATCGGAAATGGAATAATAAAACGTATAAAGAAGGTAATTCCCTTGGAAACTTGGGTCGTTACTACGCAAAGACGACGTGTGCCGAGCGAGATCGCTAGTTAGAATATTGCTTTTTCGATTTCGGTTTTAGAACAAACAGTCCTTCTCCCTCGCACCGATCTCCCACGCCCCCACCTCTACCCTCGCCCGTCGTCGGTTCCTTTCTTGCCGACGATAACAATAAAAAAAAACTTTTTCTCGATTGCGTATTAACGATCAACGCCACGGCATAATGAAAAATAACTCTCGTGTGCCTTCATCTCGGGCGATATCTCGAAGGTATTAACCTTTTTTACGGCTCGATATTTTTATAGACAGTTAAATTATTTGCTAATTAGTTGACGTTATATCTCGCCGCCCCCACTGTACCCCTTGGGAAACTTTCCGAATATTATTAAAAGTTTTATATAATGAAAGAGGGATGGCTAATTTTAGCCGGAATATATTAAAATCTCAAAGTCTCCGGAGACATATAACTAGACCATGTCATCAGTTTTTATACGGGATCAGCCTTAGCCATTTATTTCATTATGTTTTTTGTGTCACAGTTCTAGTATTTTTGAAATTAGTTCTTGTATGGTGTAGACAATCTATAGTCTAATCAAAACAGCAGTGAACTTGCGTCATCAATGTGTGCCTGTCGAAAGTTGTAAATTCGTTTTAATAGACAACATTTTCCCTTTCATTTTATACTAATTAGATAGAGATAGAATGCTGCTTGACAAGTTGGCATGTAACCGAATCAGCCAGTAAAAGTTGCCCGGTTGTCAAGCGTCTGCAAAATTCTACAAAATACGATAATTACGGTTTATAAACCGCAGTTTTTATTGAAATAATTTTTTTGCACGTTGCAGCTGCATCGAATATTAGTACGGGCAAGGTCACTAAAATATCTTAAAAAATTTAAAACAATATATAACCTTAACTTCACCAAAAAGAAAGCGGTCTTTATGCGACACGGGTGTATCACGACACGGTAAATCAAGATCAGCTTGAAATTATCTGTATCACAGTTCAAATATACGAAATGTATAAAAACAGTAAGTAAATTTTTCAATCGAAACATATATCAATATTATTTCAGGGAATAAAGGAATTATTTTGAAAATCAAATGTTGTAAAGATAACACAATTTGTACATTTAGATGAGATATGTATATTTCAGAATGATATATTGGGCCACGCTTGGCAAGATAATAATAAATATAGTGTACAAAATCAACAAAAGTGGATGGAAAAAGGTAAACTTTTGGAATAACTATTAATTAGGTTTCGTTTGTCATAACAATTATTAATAAGTTATTACAAACATATAGTTCATGCTGTAAACAGGAATGACTTTTTTCCTCGTGCAGGATTAGTATTTTCCTCTAAATTCAAGAGTTAAAATACATAAAATGAGTCTTGAAAAAACCGTGATAGAGAATTAAATATATGAAATTGTTAATCGGTAAATATGAATGAAATATTTAATTGCAATTTAGGTTGCCATTTATTTGCCATTTAATAAGTCTGACAAATTAAACATAGTAGATCAGATTGCTGAACGTTATGGCCACAGAGGATTAGGTCTTCCTTCCTGTCACCGCATTTTTAATCAAATTGAGTTGATATGTGGTATTGCAAATAATTATTCCAATAGACATTCAAACCGAGAACGATATTCAAACCAAAACCATCTGGATTTATTGAAAGAAGCATTGTCGATAATAACATCTTCGATATGGGTGAGCTCGATAAGGCACATTGAGAAAGAAATTGAGAAATGGTGTAATTGTGAGCAAGTCACTTGAGCAGTCATTCACTTAAAGTGACAGTGATTGAATAAAACTGGTTAATGTTGGTTTATGATTCTGACGATGAATGCTGACGATTACCAAGACAGGATGATGAAAATAAAACAACTAAAGATCAGTATATAATTAATATATTTTAACTTTACTTCCATATTTTTATTACTCATATTATATATGAATATTTGGTTAAAATGTATGAGGAGATAAAAAAACTAGAGAGAATGAGAAAACCAGAGATATGGCAAATGCATTAAGGAGAATGTAGTGATTAAATGTAGTTTTATCAAGAAAAATGTATACAGGTAGTAACAGAAGGGGAAATATAGTAGTATCATAATGCCTTTACAAAGAAAAATTGCATCGAAGGAAACAAGTACTTAGCGTAAAACGTACATATGCTCTCTAATAAAAGTAAAATATCTTACTCAGATATACAATTGTTAATTAGGTGGATTAAAACAACTCTAACCTATAAAATATTGGGCCTGTATTACTAAATGTAGTTTTAAGTTCTTCAATAATAGTTGTACTATAATGTTAAAATAAATTATAATACATAACATTTTTGTTTAAGTATTTTATTTAGATTATAATTTTTTTATAAGTCAGAGCCAAAATATACTAAAACTCAGAGTGGCTGTGGCAACGTTGCGAAGGTTTGATAGGTCGCGTGGGTATACTGATGTTTTGAATTGACTATAGATAGCTGTATTACATAACATATATGCATCATACGGGGCATGATAAAATAATGAACATTATAGCATATAAACTGAATTAGTTCATTAAAAAAACATCTTCTAGCGCAACTACAAAATAAACTCCGAAATCAACATATTAAAGTAAGAATTATTGTAACATCCCTCATATTGCTCTTTCTGATTATTCTCAGAGAATTTCGAAAAGACAGACGAGAGAGTTTTTAGGGTGATAAAGCTGAATTATAATATTTTTTACGACAAATCATACGACGCCCAACAATACTACCGCCACAAATATAAATTATTTTGCCGATAAAGTCCAAGTATTGACACATTAAATCCGACAATAGCGTATTGACACGCACAAATTACCCGGCACGTATGTATCCCACTGTTAACGGATCACGATATTTTCTACACGTATCTATGGGAACGTATCTACGGAAATCACGGCAGTATAATTGTCGCCATCAGAAAGCGATTTATTCCGTACACATTCGTCCCCTTTTCCGAATCAATTAGCGCGGGGGGAAGGAGACCCGCTCCTAACACCCCAAACTACGTTACAAGCCCCGAAATCGACGATTTAACTCAAATTATACAGTGCCGGATCTGACAATGTCGAACAAGCCTCGCCGTAACCGTCGCTAGATGGCGTCGTCCCTCGTCTTCCAATTAGAGGCCTCCTTGAATCGTCACAATCAGTGGATGTACGCGCGTTTGAACTTTATTGGCGTATGGAATCGTTGGGGAGGGGTGAATGGTAAAAAATCTATTGAGGCTCAATCTGTTGTTAAATCTAAACGGGAAATATGAATAATTGTAATTTGTAAATTCGGTTTTGTACCAACAGTGTGTTTTTGATAAAATTTTCCTCGCTACATATAATTTCAGATTCAGAATTTCGAACTCGCACATTAAAATACAGATTGCCTTATGTTATTAGATAAAAACAATGTTTTCCTGACTAACATTCTCGTTGCCTTATATCAGATGATTGCTAAACTTACCAAACCATAATGTAGCACTTTAATTATATTTGAAATAATTAGAAGTAATTTGATTGTAAAAATGTTGGATGTCATACAGGCTAAAGTGGTGATATGACTGAACAAAACCCCTTAATGTACCAGCTCCCACTTCAACACCGTAAAGTCATAACTATAGTCTATTCAAAACAACAGTGAACTCACGTCATCAAGATCTATAATGTATTGTCTGCCGCAATTAACGAATTCGTTTTAGATTCAGAAAATATTTTCGTTCTTATTTTGTTCTGGTCAAAAAGGGAAACAATGCTTCCTGATACGTTTAAACATGCAACCGATCGATCTAACAAAAGTCGTCCAGTTGTCAATCGTCTACGAAATTCCCCAAAATAAATACACCTTCAAACTATATTTTAACGCTTTGATTGTTTTAGTACATTTCATATCGCTAGTTATTATTAGTCTGATGCCGGAGTCATCAGATAGTCAGAGCCAGAAACAGATTGTATCTCTGATTAATTACTTCGAACAGGATAACGAACAGGCATGATATAATGGATGCTTTCTCTTGCATTTTTAGCATAATTACTACTTAATACTAAGTTGCTGCGGTTTTGTTGAAAATGTATTTTACCATGTTGTAGATACACTCAATATTAGGATGAACACAGTCACTAAAATATCTCAAAGAATGGAAAATAATATAATATTGAATCCACTGAAAAGAAACCGTCTTCATACGAACCGGGTGACGAATCAAGATCAGCTTGATGTTCACTCTATCAGAGATTAAATATATGAAACGTATAAACTCACTGAGTAGTTTTCTCAATAAAAACATAACTTAATACAATTATTTCAGAGAAAACTGTTAGTCCGGAAAGTATTCGTATAAAGCCATACAGAGCTCTTTGAGAGATGTAGAACATCCCTTCATACACTGTTGAGTAATATAAGATATAAATAGTGTAAAATGAAGACCCATGAAGCGAATTACTGAAACTTCCAGACATTGCTTTTAAAAGAATATAATTTTGATTGTATACAAGCATATAATATAAGCTGGAGCAAAAGTCCCGCTACCATTTTGATCCTGATTATGTGACGTTTAGTTCAGTTTCACTTTAAACATTGTGTTGTGTAGACATCCAAATTTTATTATGGATAAATATACGCCACAAAAACGAGCAGTAATAATGACAATATTTAGTGGAAATTGATGTGTGGATATGATAGATATGTGTGTAATTGTTCAGAATATATATAAGCATTGGGTTAAAATATATAAAAGGAAGAATGCTAATTGTTTTGCAGGCAAATTCATTCATTAGAACACAGTGATTAAATATCGTTATTCCAATAAGGATGTATACAGGTAGTAACAAAACAAACAAAAATGAAATGATAATAAATAATTTACCAGGAAACACTACAGCTACAAACAGAAACTAAACATAATAGGTATATATTCTCTCTAATAAAAGCAAAATACATTACTAGCATATACAATTGTTAATTAGGCGTATTAGGCCACCAGAGGATACCACTACATTAAAAAACGGGCCTAGAACTATACCCCATAGATGTCGTGGAAAAGTGTTAAATGTAACTATAATAAAACATAATCCTAACCTACAACTATTATGACTGTATAATTGATTGTAGTTCAATCCCGATAATATAACAGGTTAATTGAAAAGCCCCCGGCCTATCATAGTAAAACACATGTTTTGGCAATTTTTTTTTATTCAACATAATTCCCTTCTAGGGTGATACACTGATTATAGCAACCTTCCAATTTTTCGATACCATTTTTGTAGTACGATTTGGCCTTTGCTTCAAAATAAGCCTTCATTCGACGAAAATTTCTTCCCAGCGAGCATTCTTTTGAGATCTGTGAACAGGAAAGAGTCGCTGAGTGCCAGATCTGGAGAATACGGTGGTTGAGGAAGCAATTCGAAGCCCAATTCATGGATTTTTGCTATAGTTTTCACTGACTTGTGACACAGTGCATTGTCTTGGAGAAGCAGCACTTTCTTTTTCTTCAAATGCGGGCGTTTTTCGGCGATTTGGTGCTTCAAACGGTCCGAGAACGCTATGTAATAGCGTGCCAGCCGACTGTTGCGTTTTCCCACGCTCTCGAGTGGTTTCATGGTGTGCAGTCCACTCGAATGACTTTCGATTGAAGTGAAATTAGTAGTGAAGTTATGGAGTCCTATTTCATCCATTATCACATATAGATGTAAGAACTTGGGTTTATTACGCTTGATCATCTTCAAACACCGATCCGAATCATCAACTCGTCGTTGTTTTTGGTCAAAAGTGAGCTCACGCGGCACTCACTTTACACAGAGCTTTCTAATATCCAAATGTTCGTAAATGATATGAGTTACACGTTCAGTTGATATCTTTAGATGTCTTTACGGTCATTCAAAATCATTTTATGGATTTTTTTCATGTTTTCGTCGGTAACAATCTCTTTTGGGCATCCACTGCGTTCACCGTCTTCGGTGCTCATTTCACCACGTCTAAACTTAACATACCAATCTTTTCCTGGGGCGAATTCGATGGTGTCCGGAGACTCGGCATCAAGCCAAATTTATACTTCAACTGTATATTTTCCTTTCAGAAAGCAATATTATATCAACACACGAAATACCTTTTTAACAAATTTTTTATATTCCTTAAAAGTTGCTTCACTCACTCAGATGCTATAATTCACAAACTAATGATGCGATAGCTGTCAAATTTATACACGCATCTTTTGAGGGTTAGGGTTAACTAAAAAACATATGGATTTAAACTAATAGCGCCATCTATGTGTCAGGCTGGGGACTTTTATGCTTTAGATGTACTATAATGTATATAATAACATATATTTGATAATATTTTTGTTTTCGAATTTTATGTAAATTATAATTTTGTTATATCAGAACCAAGATGAACTAGAACTCGGAGTTAATGCGGCAACATTGTGACGTTTTAAAATAATCAATGAAATTAAACTATGAACAACACTTAATGCGTATAATTCAAAGTTTCTGTATTCCATTTGGTGGAATCTACTTAGTTGATAACTAATCTAAGTGCTTAACAGCGATTATATTAACAGTAATACGGCAAAATTATTTTGCAACATGACATTTAAAAGAGCTTATCGTCCATTCGGCTTGATGATTTCATTTTCAAAAATCAATCATGTATGTTCACACATTTATTATTATTTATTTATTTAATATATTGTTATTAGTCGTTGCCAAATAACTTACTAGTTGTCTTTAGAACAACTTAAATCTAAGTATGTAACTAGGAGGACCCATCGGCCATGAGTTCACTTTTTATTCAATATTTAATCGAATATGTCCGAAACATATAGGTCAAGGTCCATTCTAAGGTCTACTCCAAAGGACGTACGCTATTTTTTTTACTTTAAGAAGAAAATCTGTAAAAACATATATTACACAAAATAATCCCCATCATTTTCTACCAGTTTTTTCATATTATTTGCAATATGACCGATATCAAAAGAACGATGGCGGTTTAGCAACCTTCCAATCACTGATCTGTATTAGCACTTTTTCATCAATTCGGAGCCATGTAATAGCCAATGCTGCTGCAAAATATACTATGGTGGACTACCCATCACATTTTGCGGTAGATCTCGTAGTAAATAAACTTTCATACACCACAGAAACTCCTTGTTTGTCTGACAAGCAATGAAACTGCGATCCTAAATCGTTTCGAAATGGATTTTTTAGTAAATTTATATGATGGTAATTGGACTGGACCTTTCCCACGTACACATTGGAAATCAATTTATTGATCAACTGCTAAGCTGACTGAGATTTCTTTGAAAGTCTGAACTGTGTTTTAATCCAATAAACCTTTAACATAATTATTATTAAATTATTTTTAACTCAGTAAAACTAAATGGAAAACTCTTATTGTGCGCAACAGTGAGATTGGATTGCATAACAAGAATTTGCTTGTTACTTCATATTTGCACCAAGAGATAGATTAAATTAAAATACTGGAATATACCTAAAAAATAATAAAATTAAAAAAAATGAATTAAAATATTTCCATTTTAAACTGAAAATCATGTTTTTATAATTTTCAGGAACAGAAAACTATACATAACAAATCTATAAAAACACATTGTTGAAAATTAACCAAAAAAACCCTTAGTATATTTGATACAATTTAATCCATCAAATAAAGTTATAAACTCACATTATAGGTCATGAAACTTTTGATTACCCTTTTGTTACTGGAATATATATTACTAAGGACCTTTATTATTCCCTTATTAATAGAATTTTCATTAAATTTTAGTAGCTATAAACGTATCTAGATCATGGCATCGAAACATATCGACTTTTTTTTTGACTAAAATTATTTACTGCCCAGTCGTTTATTAATATTAGTCGATCCACTGGACTGAACACAATGGCAATCGTCAGGATTCAAGCTTCGTACAGTATTGACGAAGTTCATCGAGATACCAATGAAGTTATAGGCGTCAGAATGATTTCCAGGCTGACGATTTGACGCAATGAGTCGTTTCGTACTGTATGTGGTAAGTCCCCTTCATAGCTCATTAACTTCCATGAAATAATTTTCAGGAATATACTAATTAAGATTAAGTATAAATTATTTAGTTCATTATTGATGTTCGTATAATGTTCAATAAGTGATATAATGTTAATAAGAAATTTGAAAACGAACTTTTCATTATAATTTCCCTCAAAATCCATACAGTTAATCCGACAATCCTCTCATCGATTCAACGAGATTTTTGGGTTGTTTCACTATTTTAGAGATGCCTTGTAATGTATGGCAACAGGTACTTTGTGAATTAGAAATGAATTTTGTGTTTCTGTAAGCCAATTTTTTTTCGCATGTATTTTGCACCCAATGTTTGAGTTTAGCAGTTTAGAGGAAATCTAGAAATAAAACGCCTTTTACTGGTCCTTTTATAACAATACGTACTTCAATTTGATCCACTAATGACGCTAGACATCCGCAGTAACACTTTTAGGTTTTAGTAGCTTGTAATTCACCAACTATACATTGCTGCTAACTACATATGAACAAGGCTTGATTGTTCTGATTTTGTATCGATTTGGATGGGTCTCGTTAAGTAGCCCGTCACTTTTTATGCATCGGATTACTATTGTTGATCTACTGTTCTTCGCGAGCCGCAATACACCATAAAAAAATCCTGGCACGCAATACAACCGCGATGTTGAAACGTTTGGAATCGCATTTTTCGTGAATTCGTCACACAGGTCCAATAAGTCCTATAATTTAATTGCCTTAGAACTTTTTAATCTTTAATGCCATTCTGTTTTATCACTTTAAAATTGTTTAAACCAAAATCAAAAATTGTAATATGATAAAACACTATCGCTGTTAGTTTCTAAAATTGTTTTATAAGCTTCAGGAGCAAAGTTCTTCATATCAAAAGTAATGAATGTCCAAAATATATTTATTTTGTACGTTCCAGGTTATAATGAACATATCAATAATAATGAGTGAAATACTTTAATTTTATGCAAATAAATGTCAAAAATGTCGCATTTTAAACAAATAAGTTATTTAATATTATTTTTCGCTGATAAAAATATACGCAAGCACACATACATTTTTGCAGAGAAGGTGGCAAAAAGACATTTAAGAAAACTGAAGATAAAAAATGTGTGATTATATGAAAATATATCTTTGAAATAAAAAGTAGATCTCACTTTTATATTGAAAATATTACAATGAGAAGAAGGGAAAAGAAGAACAAGAAGGGGCTAAGTGTTTCCATTCAATTTTTTAAATATATTTTATCTGACAACGCAACTTAGGATGAACATTCTTGTAAATTGGATATCAAAACCAACCACTAAAAATTACTGACCTGGGTGTGTCACTACGATGTTGAAGCTTGAAACAAAACAAGAAGAAGTTGGTAGAAGACAACGAGAGGAATTTGAAATTAATAAACACCAAAATAGTATCAACCAATTACAATGGCTGAAAGCATAAACATTACTCAGTCGTGGCAGACATAAGTCTCAACTCAAAAATATTTATACAGAAGCATTCTCAGGTTAGTATTTTCTATTGTAGTCTCGAATTCGGTTAACAGAAAAGACTTGCAATACCTAACACACATAAAGAAATATATAGTTATAGAATAAGAGAAAATAACAAATACATTTAGTGACAACAATGAGTCAGTTAAACTCAATGACTAGACTACCCTAGATTTTAAGTAGTCTAATGCAAGTAAAATAGTCCATATTTTAGTTCACCTTCTTCATCGCCTTTCTTATGATTTGTTTCACCAGGACATCATCGTCTCGTATTTTCTAACTTTGAAAAAATGTTTAATTGCAATATACCTCAATATATATTTAAAGGTATAAAATCATGTTTTCTTAGTTCGGATAGTTGGAATAGTTTGGTTTCAACCTCCATAGAGTGAAGACGTGTTTTCTCTTCTCGAAAATAACCCTTTAGAAATATTACAAAAATACATTTGTATTTTATTACGGTCAGCTTTTAGTTAATGGTTTCAAAGAGTTCCCAGGTACGGGATATGGTGATATGGTCAACCTAAAGTGAACTGAATACGTGCCGCGAAACAAAGAACGTTCCAAGGTACGCTCTTATAATAATCGGACAGTGAGAACAAGAACTCTTGTAGTTACAATACATTACAAGTATCAAACAAAATGGATTCGATTGCATTTATGAATGAAAACAACGAGTTAAAAACAACTTATCAGCAGTTAAGCCAAAAATTGTTGGAACTAAGTAATGGACCAAGATGGATGGAGAAGACACCAAGAAAATCAGAAAATTATATAGAAGGGATATAACTATGAGGTTGCATTAAAATATCAAACCAACTAGTAATCCAACGCACCAAAAATAAAGTTCTACTATTAATTACCAATGCTTATCGCGACGTAACCAATGAAGAGCCGCACGATGGTCTCGAAATCAAAAGGATATACGAACTGATCCAAGACTTGGCCTTAAAACGTAAAATAAGATTGCAAACTCACATCAAAATGGAAGCAATACACCTATTGGACAACACTCAGGATATCAGAACATTGATGCGAACCAAACCACGCGAACTTGTTGAGATTTTAAGTGTATTTTTAACTTTATCTTAAGTAGATTCGTTTTATTTTAGTTTTCGAAGTACATACTGATCTATTAATCCCGTACTCGCCTTGCTGGTGTACTGATGCAAGCACCAGAGAACAATCGTAATAAATTATTTTGTAAATTAAGATTGTACTAAGTATATCTAATGCAAGATGTAATTAATTAAAAATATGTTTTCTTACAGGGCAATAGCTCTATTGTAGTATAGAATATAACTCTACTAAAGCTTCAGATATAAAAAAAACCTTTTAAATGTTTCTCGTACAATTCAAAGCGTCACCACACTATCTGGCCCGACAGATAAAGTAACAGACCATCCTTTCTCAGCGTCCTAATTAAAAAAGTTTTCTACTCACAGGGACCACAGTTGATAGCCTTCCACCCTTTAAATATCATTGGTTGGTCGCTGGATTTAACAAAAATGACCGGCAGATGGAGGTATAGATAGCATCTCACTAATATCGATGTAGTAATAATAATTTTTACTATAACTAAAAAATATATATTTGTTTACATTTAGCAGGAATTAATCTTTATTTATTTTAAGTGTCATACAAAAATATAAAAAATTATTACTTATAATATAATTCATTCTATAAAGTTATGACAAAGAAACAAATCATTAAAAATTCAGTAATCATAAAATATATAATCTTTTTTAACGAAAGAGATACCATTTTACTTATGGCGTTTCTCTATATCGCTTAAACAGATTAAATAACTTCCTTGAGAGCATATTCTTCTCTATAGGCATTATGTTTAGATATTTTTTTAAGTTTTTTTTATTATTTCATTATTACATTGTCACTGCTGTATTTTTTATTAACTGCACCTCACTAAACAACTCTACACAAGATGAGATGGTTTGATTCTTTTGAGTCTGTGTCCTGTTCTGGTGGTATCCAGAAGTTGCAATACTTCAATATTTTCATAAGAATGGAGTCTTTCCTCAATTCTCTTGATTTCTTACCTGACTGTGGATATCTGAAGGTCTCGATGTAGGTTGTCAGTCCTATAGTATTTGTGTGCGCCCACAATACTTCTCAGGACTTTGTTCTGAAAATTTTTTATTTTATTTATGTTACTCTTTGCAGAACATCCCCATAATTGAACTCCGTATGTCCATGTAGGTTTCAGTATTAGCTTACATAATAGCAATGTACTGATAATTGTGATTTTCTTCCAATTAGCCAGTGAATTTTCCTATATTTCATTTCCAGTTCTTTTCTTTTCTTCTTCGTATATTCTTTCCAGTGAAGTTTTGCATTAAAATTCTTTCCAAGATATTTAGCGTTGTTACTATATGAAATGATAGTATTATTTAATGTTATTGGTGTTTATACAGTCTGATTGTAGGTGAACTACACATGCACAGATTTATTTTCGTTAATTTTTATTTTCCAAGCTTGTGTCCAATTATTTATATTGTCACCCAGTACAATTCCTTGTAGTACACCTGCTTTAGCTTCTTTTATTATAGCTCTTTTCAAGTGAACTAAGAAAACAAACAATATGTTTATTGTCCATTTCTTTACAATATATTTGTAAAGAATGGATATAAAAAAACGAAAAATTTGAAAATTCACTTACAGGCTGATGAAATGTTCTCTAAAAAATGGCGTTGACTCTATTACCTTTTTAGTAATTTGAGTACAAAAAAAAAGTTTTTTTTCGCTAAATTGCGGCTATTTTAAAAAACCCAGAAAATATTTGTTGACATTTCTGTATTTATTAAAAACAACAAAAATCAATATTTTGTTATAGCTTTGTTATTTTTTATATTACATTTTTATTTCTATTTATTCAAATCGAATTTAAAATAAATCGGTTCAATCGAGCTTGAGATATCATGTTAATAATTTCATAATAATTCCATGTTTGGAATAATTAAACAGTTTCGAAGAAAACTTATTTAAATTTAAATTTTTTGATCACTAAAGCACATATATCTCTAAATTTTTTTTTGAAATTTTGAAATATCCTCTAAAACGACATGTTTTTAAAGGGTTAAATTTTCTAAATATGAAAATTCTTTTTTGGGTTAGTTACGAACCGGCTTAGATATCACCTCACTAAAACAGCTATATCTCCGAAATTAATTTGAATTTTGGAAAATCCTCTTAAGTGCACATTCTTGAAAGGTTACGCTTAGGAAATATGAAAACGATTTTTTTTTCGAATTTCTGCCCCCTTAAATTAAAATCAATTTGCAGCAAATCCTTTATATTTTGCTTGTTTCCAGAAAATTTCAGTTTCAAACATATTCTTGAAATCATTTTTCCCCTCATGTGAAACGAGAAATATGTTATATTTTCAATGGTTGCATATAAAGTATGTAAAAATAAGCAATTCCGACGTAAACAAACATTGGGACCGTCTAGACCGATCCTTCAGGTCATAACCGCAAACCTTCATATTTTTTCAAATAATAAAGTACCTTTTCGTATCGAGTGGAAAAGTTACAGTATACAGTCCCTGAAAATCCTTGAATATCCAAATAATGTGATTTGCTTAAATACGTTTAAGTGTATTAACTACTTACATCAATACCTTATAGATAACATTATTCTAAGACGATGTCGCAAAATCTGTATATTATATTACATTCTGGCCACCCTTGTCCTAGAAATTATTTGTCACAATCACAATTATATATTTAAAAAAACTGCATAATAAGGTCTTTCGATATCACAATAGTTTGCTGTCAAATTTATTATATTTTAATTGATATTGGTTGAGCTCCAAGATTTAACTATAGTCTTTCGGTTTATTTAAACGTAAAATTAATTTTACTTTAATTAAAAAGCGATATAATGCTGACTGATGCGTCGAAACAACCGAAACAGTATATAAAATTAGACTTGTGTGAGTACTGGTCGACACTGTTGTCATAACAGCCTAATTACAGATGAATTGAAAAGTCCCCGGCCTACCATAGTAAAACACATTTTTTTGGCAAAAATAGCTTTTGAACTTAAGTAAATTTTGTTACATTTTAGTTGGTATTTGTCGAGTTCTAAAATTTTAAATCTCGTATAATTAAAAATAAAATCAACTAGTACTACAACAAACAAAATTATTTTAATCAGTATCATAGGTATATAAAATTAGACTTGTGTGAGTAGTGCTCGTAGTAAAACACATTTTTTTTTGGCGAAAATAGTTTTTTTTATTCAACATAATTCCCTTCAATAGCGATACACTGATATATAGCGATCTTCTAACTTTTCGATACCATTTTTGTAATACGATTTGTCCGTTGCTTCAAAATAGGTATCAGTTTCGATCACCTCTTCATTCGACGAAAATTTCTTCCCAGCGAACATTCTTTTGAGATCTGAGAACAAAAAATAAACGCTAGGGCAGATCTGGAGAATACGGTGGATGAGGAAGCAATTCGAAGCCCAATTCATGGATTTTTACCATCGTTTTCACTGACTTGTGACACGGTGCATTGTCTTGGTGAAGCAGCATTTTCTTTTTCTTCAAATGCGGCCATTTTTCGGCGATTTCGGCTTTCAAACGTTTCAATAACGCTATGTAATAGTCGCTGTTGATAGTCCTTCCTTTTTCAAGGTAGTCAATGAAAATTATTCCATGCGCATCCCAAAATACAGACGCCACAACCTTGCCAGCTGATTGTTGCCTTTTCCCACGCTTTGGAACGGGTTCATCATATGCAGTCCATTCGGATGACTATCGATTGGACTTCGGACAAAAATGATGGAGCCACGTTTCATCCATTGTCACACATCGACGCAAAAACTCGTTTTTATTACGCTTGATCATCTTCAAACACTACTCCGAATCATCAACTCGTCGTTGTTTTTTTTTAAGTTAGCTCCCGCGGCACCCGCTTTGTACAGAGCTTTCTCATACCCAAATGTAACAACCTCTTTTGGACGTCCACAGCGTTCACCGTCTTCGATACTCATTCCACCACATCTAAACTTAGCATACCTATCCTTGATGGTTGATTTTCTTGGGGCAGTGTCCGGAAACTCGGCATCAACCCAATTTTTTACTTCAACTGTATTTTTTCCATTCAAAAATCAATATTTCATCAACACGATAAATTCCTTTTTATCCATTTATTTTACAATAACACAAGTTGCTTCACTCAAAAAGCTATAATTCATAAATTAATGATCCGACAGTTGTCAAATTTATCCACGCATCTTTTGAGGGTTAGGGCAAACAAAAAACCATATGTATTTAATTCTAGTAGCGCCATCTATATGTCAACCCGAGGAAATTTCAATTGACCTGTTATTTCTGTAAAATTATTTATTTACAGTAAAATTATTAATTTTATATATATTAAACATTAATGATGCTTATTAGAGTTTCTTAACCGTCAAACGTTCTGTTGGTACTTGTTTTGAAGATTTTGCTGTTTATTATTTGTGATTACTCTGAAGAAGCTCAGTTACTCTGAGGGTAAGAAAGAGACATCTTGATGTCAGCCAGAGATAGGATTTTATGAATTGTTTAAAAACAGTGAGCAGTTTTTTCGATATAAATATAATCAATCATATAAATAATTTCATCAGAGAGTGTAATCAGGGTATGTAAATGATACAGAAATGTATTGGTATGAATATAAGCTACAAAGATGTTTAATTGAACTTTAAGACATTACTTTTAAAATTATATCATTTTTAATATCAAATAATAATACTAGGGAAGATTTATTATTTCAATTTATGTATCTAGACAAGACGTGGATATTTCAAAATGGAACATTGAGCCACCTGCTAACAAAGAGTTTAAAGACAAAAATGTTAATCAAAAGAGGTAAAAGTTATAAAAACGTTTTTATAAAGTTTTGATGTTGTGGAAACAGGAATGGCTTTATTAATAGTGCGGAATTAGTGGTTTGTTACTCGATAAATATATTAAATGTTTAGGTTTTATGTAATTTACTTTTTTTAGAAACAAGCCTGAAGAAAGACAGAAGAAGAAATTGACAACTAAGGATGAGTATATAATTAATATAGGATAACTGTGGAAAATCAGAATGTATGAGAATATGTGTATATATAATATATAATGTATGTGTATAGATATGTGTGTAATTGTTCAGAGTATACATGAGTATTAGGTTACAATTCATGAAGTAGAATTAATACTAACTCTTTAGCCAATATGGCATTAGTGATAATGCAGTTTTATTTTATGAACTTTGTAAAGGAAAATGTACACAGGCAGCAACAGAAGAAACTCAGTAGAAATACAGTGATATCAAAATGACTCGTTAAGAAAATACAGGAAATGTGGAGACAAGGACTAGATGTAAAAACATTACTTGAATATACAATTATTAATTGGGTAGTTTAGGCTTCCAGGGGATACTACTACATAAATAACGTACTTGCAACTCTACAACTCTACAATAGGTGGTGTGGAAAAGAGTTTAATGTAAGTATATAATGTAAATTATCGTAGCTGTTTAGTTAAGTGTTAAGTTTTTAATAATATATGTTTATATAACAATTATAATAAATTTTATAATAAATTATGTTTTATAAAGTTATTTTTGTTTCTTTGTTTTATTTACATTAGTATTTCGTTATGTCAGAGTCAAAATAAACCAGAACATAAACTTAATGTTTATTTGAATACATTTCTGAACTCCTGAAAACCTTACAAGAATTAATTACTTTAATTAATTAATAGCTACTAACGAATCATATTCAATACAACACTCGTTTTCAGCAAAGTGATTATTTAATGTTCAGTATTTTTAAGCCCAAAACATTTTCATTATAGCCAAGAGGAATATGATATAACATCGTGACAGAAAGCTGTAAACTATCTAACTTAGAGTAAGCCTTTAATTTTATGTATTTTAGTTATATATTTTGAGGATGCGCACTCTAAGCTTCGAACTTTAGTTCACCTTTCTCACACCCCGACGGTGTAATTAAAAAAGTTTCTGGAGCCATCCTGTGGGACTGATGCCGGTTGTCGCCACTATTTAATACTCGCTGGTCTGGTCGTCTGAACTAACGACAATGACCCGGAGTTAACTTAATTTCTCCAGTGTACCATACCGAGGACCGAGGATATTTCGATTATTATATAATAGTAAAGTGATACTTTGAACTTAAGTAAATTTTGTTACATTTTAGTTGGTATTTGTTGCGTTCTAAAATTTAAAATCTCGTATAATTAGAAATAAAATCAACTACTACTACAACAAAAAAAACATTATTTTAAGGTTCTTGGAATTAAGGAACCATATCACAAAGTCATTATTGATTTTACCTCAAACTCCAGTATCTTTATAACATATCAGCGGAAACTATATAAAAAACAACATTATCAATGGATGCTTGCATGTAATTTGATTATTGATGTCTATTGGTAAAAAATGCAAATTATCAATGCCAGTTATTTGCATTGTTTACAAATTCGGTGATTTCGGTCCATATATCTTGTATTTTCGATATTCACTAATTCTGTTGTTTGACATGAAGAAATCAATTTCCGAAGCTCGTCAAACATTTTCTGAAACTTATGATGCTCCATCATATGCCAATGGTTTGGATTATAGTGATATAAACGCGATAAATACAAATCCAACAACAAAACAGTACGAAGGATAAAAAAATTAGAAGACAATATCTTGAAGACAACTTAACCGTTGATGAATAAACTGAAGTAAATAGTATAGATGTTTACGGGCACTGAAAAAGATCCAAAAGGAAGAAATATGTGGTAACCCTACAAATTGATTTGAAACACCATTTTGAACAGTTTTAATATAGCGGTTTAGGTAAAAAAATTAGTTTTCTGTAACTGTTCTGCATACTGTAACTGAAAATGAAAAATGGGCATACCAAGACAAACCCAAGCATAATAGTCATTGGTCATGGGTCATAAGAGAACTGTGCATATGGTGTTATCATCAAGCTGTAATATATAAATTACTGCTACGGAATTTTAGCAATAACAATTAAACAAATTAAGCGAGGTAAATTAAAAAACTATAATCTCATCTTCCATGACAACACATTGAAAGAGTTGTAAAAGAAGCACTGTTACATCTCGAATGGAATGGCTCACCAAGTATAACATCTTCAAAAATGGGAAAAATTATATATTGGGCATATGTTTGTCATTAAAAGTCTTTCACAATAATTAATTTCTCTGCTTGTATTAATTGCATCTTACATTAGATATGCTTATTACAATCTTAATTTACATTTAATTTATTACTACTGTTCTCTTATACTTGGATTAGTACACATGCAAGGCGAGTACGGGATTATTATACCAATATGTTTTCCTAAATTAAAATAACATTAACAAAAGTTAAACTAAAGTTAAAAATACTACTTATACTTACTTATACATTCAACAAGTTGGTGTGGATTGATTGGCTGCAATCTTCTGACTTCTTGAGTGTTGTCCCGTGCTTCCACAGTCCTGTAATTTAGCAACTTTATTTCACGTTTTAAGACGAAATCTTGGATCACTTGGTATATGCATTTGATTTCGGGGTCATCGTGCATCGTGTCATCTCTTTAATGTTAGGTCAAGTTGGGTATGTCCTCCAACTAACCAGCACAGTTGTTTGACTTTAAGTAAGTTTATTCTGCTCTGCTTTTTATCTAACATGATATTTCCAGTTTATCCTACCATAGAGATATATTCCCAGGTCCATCCGGCCAGTAATATAAATAAGTTTTTGTTGTTTAGCCTCAACGCAAAATTAACATGGACATATTTGAAGCTCTTAAGCTGTATCTTCCAGTCTGTAGTCCATTTGTAGATTTTTTTTGACCACTACTTGTACTTTTTCTATATCCTTAGACAAAGATACATCTTTTGCCATTATAACTGTGTCGTCGGCAAATGTTCCAAGTACTGTTTCTTTTGTTGCTTATATATCAGGATCAGTATAAAGCAAATATAGGTATGGTCCCAAGAATCAATCCTATGGAACGCCAATACAAAATAAGTTTAAGCTCCATACCCGGTCTGAAGCTTGTGAGATGTCCAGGAATATTGCAGAGCAGTATTTATTTTTACTCTGTGTACTTGATCGATTAATACATCAGTGGTAATTTCGAAATCCTCGCTGGAAATATGGTATTTCTATCAATGGTTTAATACGTTTTAACAGCACTTTTTCAGATAATTTTAATGTTGCAGGTAGTAGCGAAATAGACCTGTAGGATCCAACTTCTTCTGCCGGTTTCTCTAGTTTTTTAAGCATAATTATTCGAGCTACTTTAAGAGATACCGGAACATGATTCAGACTCAAACAGGCATTGAATAATAATTAAAATGGAAAAATATATATACGCTACCATCTAATATTTTACATGTGCCACAAAATTAAATTCTTCAACATTTATTCTTTATTAACAATAGCATTCTACCAATCACTCTAACAAGTTATTCGATCAGAGATCAGATTCGCTTTACCGAATATAATCCCTAATAAACTGGATATTCTAATTTATAGATTCCATCTTTGAAATAAGATCCCGGAAGATATCTGCTATGGCTTTTCCTTCGACGAAAATGACTTTCTACAAAGATACACTCTGAGAGAGCCCAATATTCTGATAATTCCTTTTGCAATCAAAAAAAAAATTCTTGTATTTATTTTTTATGAATTATTAATGAAAGCTATATTATCAAAGTTCAACAACAAGACGATCTGGAATAAGTTTATTCAATTGATTTCATAAAATCATAGAAAGGTCACAGTATGTGAAAACGTTGTTGAACTGTTCTTCTATACCATGTTAAACCATTTATCATGGCTAAAATGGCTTTATGGTCTTATTTATTCTATTCCAATAACATTGAAAATATTATTTAAATAAATATGTGTCCCTTATTGGAGTTATTGTATAATGTAGTTAAAATTTATTGTTACTGTTAGATATATGTCTTAAGTGAAATTTATCAAACATTTTATAACAATTAGATATAGAACATTTTAATAGAAGGTATAATATGTTATGAATTTTACCAAATAACCTAGTTGTCGATATAATTGAAGTCCAACGAAAAGAGAAAGCTTCAAAAACACTGTAAAATGTATAGTGAACTTGTGGATTAATATGATTTTGACTATCTATTATTATGATTCTATTTTATGAAAAGTGCAGCTATTGATGCACAAAATCTAAAAAGAGCGATGTCAATTTTAATACTCAACTGCAGCTTGTAAGTAGTCAAAAAGTTGCAAGAACTGGGCCAAATACAGCCTACATAACGTATATGCAGGTTTACATGACATGAAACAAAAGGAATTTTTGACATTGCGACAGGTAATGAAAAGTATACGGTTATGAAAATCCCAAAACGTAAAAATTCAGAAATATTATCCTTCCAAGATTGAAATTGAACCGAAGAAATCTTGAAAGGCTTTTCCAGGAATTAGAATAAATTGATTATATCCAATAAGTAATTAATAATTAATTACTTTTGAGGAAAAAATATAAATCCATTAAGATAAAACCTGTTTACAATTTCGCTCAAGAGCCCTGCTATTTTTGATCATAACGGTACATTTAACAATTTTATTTTTGAATTAATATATACGTCTTCTTTAATTTTAATGATTTGTTTTGCGAAAAAGAACGGAAATCTGTACTGGAGGAATAATATTTTTAAATCATTAGCATCAGCTCTGCCCGCTATTTTCCAATGTAGAATTACGAGGATTGTAGCCAAACAATGAATTTTAATTGAAATGGCATTATAATCAGAAAGTATTGCGAAAACAAGTCGATAAAAACGAAGAACTCAAGAGCTAATTTTTTACGAAATATTTGGACGAATATATAAATAATTTATTAGAAAGTAAAGTATGTTAATAGGGGTAAATTTTCTCAGCTGTGACGAAATATGTAAAAGAGCAGAAATTAAGCAAAACAAGATGATAAATGTGTTGCTTACATTTTCCTGTTTTCAACATCTGTGAATTAAAATCTTTTTTTATAATTAATCATAATTTTCTATTTAGTATTAATATAACAATTTTCTTATTTAGAAAGCACATGGCACTCATATGACAATTAGTCCTTCATATTGTTCTTAAAGTCCAGATATATGATATCAGTTTGATGGGTGTACTAAAGACTCCACATGAAATTAAATCACGACAGAGTTTTCATATATAGCTCAACTAAGCTAATTCAAAGAGTTGATGGAAGGCTGCATTTACTGCTGCTAGACGTGGCATTCGATAGTAAATGACACGAGGGCCTGTAAGAAGAATCGAAAAGAAACTGCCCAACCAGATAATTGTAGAATGTTAATTCTAACAACGAATAAAAATTTCAAGTGATAAGAGTATATTAAACATAAACGAGCAAAACTTTGTATGAGCGTCCAAAGGTAGTCGTAAATGCTAGGAGGAAAATCCGAATAAAAGAGTGTGGACATACTATGCAACTATGGGGTTACACCAATAATTCCAATATCATTATGATCCAAATTTACCAAAGACAAATTTCTTTGCAGCATTCCCAACGACACATCGTATATTAGAAATGAGGATATGTACAAAGATATAAGGTACCAGCAATCAGCGAACAAATTAAATAGTTAATAAAAAAAAATAGCGATAAAAAAACATTTTAATTTAATCAAATCTTAATCCACATAAAGATCTATATGGTTATATATACCTATACAAAATTCATATTTTAAAGCCAATAGATCTTTCCGTCAAAATACTGAAATTTGATGACGAAATGAGATGAGTTTATTCAATAATATATATTTATCTGAAAGACTCATTTTTATAAGAATGGTTACTTTATAGACAAAATTTCAACTGACACCAATTGGATATCAATCCTAAACTAACCAATCCTAAAAACCTGATTCTTAATCCAACAAGACGGGGTAATATATCACCTTGATGATTCTATAATAATATTCCATAAATATTTTGGTAAAAACTGATATTTAAAATAAATGACATTATCTAACTAACCCCAACCGACTTCTTCATTAATAACTTATCAGTTAGCCACAACCAAAGCCCAAATCCAAGGACATAAATAATTATTTGCCCACTTTGAAAAATTAACTATTACTTTATACTTCGCCATGAATAGTAAATTTAGAAACAAGGGACAAATATATATAGACCAATGTTCAAGATTCCGCTGTGAGACATGAGTGCTATTAAAAAGGTTAATCAAAATCAAGTAACGGATATGGTTTATCTCAAAATAGTGAGTTAACAAAAATAGACATGATGATAAACAGAAATTAGAAACTATTTCAATACGGAAGCATAACAACAGCTTAAGTGTTGAGGCCATTTACAACGTGTGAAAAAGAGTATTAAATATTTTAAGGTATTTAGGGAAGCAAGAATGAAAAGGCGAAAAATAAAAGACAACCTAAACTAATCTTAAAGGAGAATTTAAAAGGAGTTATCAAGCAGATACCGCAGAAAAAAGAGAAAAACTCCCGCCGGAGGAAGAACATTGAGCAAAACATTTCCAAACTAGCTGCAAGAGTGTATAGTTTTCAACGCTTGCCACGGATGGCCGAGTATTACAATATAAATGATCTTATGCTTGTTAGCTCACGTGGGAACTAACAACTAACAACAGTAACAAATGAGGATTTAGAATTCTATAGGACTATTTTATAACTGCTAATATTCCATGGAATATCTCTTCATTAAACACACAAATTAATTTATTTTTTACCTTCACCATTCAATTAGTGCTTTATATTGCGTTTACCAATGAAACCTTAAATTAATCAAAAGTTTATTCTATTAGAATTGACCTTTAAAGTTACCTCTAGTACAATGATATATTATGACTCCAGAATCATATCATTTACTAACAATTCTTAAGCACGAACATATTTCTTTTTTAATTTTTCTTTATCAGACATCAAATTAAATCTAAAACTGATTTCAAAAATCGAAATATCTTGTAAGCGAAGAAAACTGACGATTCTTGTTATTCTCGAATTTTGTTAATCTAAGCTGGGATGAAATTTTTACACATGTCGAATTTTTCTTTTCACAGCTCTATATACCTCTCGATAAAACGGACTCGTTAATTTGTTTTCTCTGCAAAAAATGTAAAATATAACTTTACGTGACCTATTCTTAATAGTTTTTTATACAAACTTGCCATAGACCTTAAGTAATTCCAACAATACCGGAGTAATCGAAAGTAACAGAAAATCTTAACACTTTTAACCAGTGTTAAGCATTAAATAACTTCCTGCATTAATGCTGTGAACACTAACTTTACATATTAACATTTAAAATGTAAGGATTTGCCTTCCGATCCAAAACTGTTTATCAGCGTTTTGCAGTACAATGTTGACAGATTTTTATTTCAAAATTACGTTCTTTTTTTTGTTCTGGTCTAAAACCAGGAGGTGGGATGCATGACGCATACATGGTCGCGGAGACTTGCCCTAGAGTGAGAAGAATTGGGCTTACCAATACACTAAACCGAAACCGCCTCACAGTTGATCCCTGTGGATCGCTACTGCTACTGCATTATATTTGGGGATATGGCAGCCGCTGATCGGGCAGATGACACACAACTGGATACTGTTGTATGGGGGCAAAAGTCATGACTGTAGCGACGGATGAGGCCGTTTCAGTCTGGAGAAGGGGGGGAGCTTAGCGGTGATGCGGTGCTAAGCTCCCAGCATGTCGACAGGCACGCCAACAGGCGCGTTTTCAGAAGAACTTGAGCTGAGTTGTTATTTATGGAATGATTGAGATATGAAGTGCTTGATTTCTGGAGTATCAGTTTCAATATGAATTTGATTATTACTGACAAACCATGGAGCGTTTAATACTCTCCTGAGGAGCTTATTTTGAAAAACATGAAGCCGTTTGACTTGGTTGGGTGTAACAAACTTGAAGTAGACATTAGATCCGTAGAGGAGTACGGACCGAATTAACATCTGGTAAAATAAGCATTTGATGGGAACTCTGCTAGAAGGGCAGATCACAGAAGATAGCAGGTTTGCTATCCCCGAACCTTTTTGGATTGCCTTCTGGATTAGGGAATGCCAACCGAACCCCCGGTCGAATTCAAAATTACGCTTTCGTAGTTGATTTATGTATTACAGAAACGACGAATAATCCAGCTATAAAAAGACAAAAACTTTTAAGGGACAAACCGAGGGAAAAGTTATTTTCAAAAATTTATATACATGCATTTTTATTTGTTTGCAATACAAGGTGGAGTCCAACGTGTATATATAAAAATTTTCTGACACTCTATCGACAAGTCGAAATCCGGCATTGTGCCGGGTTTATGCATGATTCTGTTTATGCTTCAAATGAGCAATGACTTAATTACGACGTAAATGATATATTTTAAATATAAATCAGTTCGAGATTATCAGATTTGAATTAACGCCTAATAAGCGTTGACTAAATAAAACATTTTAATATTTACATTTTTGTTACTTTAATTGTTTATTAACTTAATATTTTATACAATATTTATTCTATATAAAATGTAGTAATTTCAAATTCTCTTGCGTAAAATTTAACATAAATATATGAATATTTAGGCTGTTTATTCTATTAGAATAATGAATTATAATTTGTATATAATTATGCAGGCTTAAAAACATTACCATTTATTGTTTTGCAGTAATGTAAATTCATACGTGGTCGTTAATTAGTTGTCAATATCTCTAGTAGAACAAAACAAAGATAGTATAAAATTTAAGCGAGATATATAACTGTATTTTACCCAAGAATTAAAGGACCCTATCCCGCCATTTAAAATTAATCAACAAATTAGAGGTTACTAAGGTTTTTAACGTTCGGTAAATGGAGGTTTGTCTCCTTGTCAATTCCTTGTCCTTTTAATTTATGCTAATAGCCTAATATTAAAATTTACAAATATACATAATTGTAAATACTATATGAACCCAAAGACATTTGACGGCATTATCGAGAAGTACATTAAGATATATGTTTGTGAAAAAAATTAGCTCATTGGCCATGGATGTTTTCGCTATTGAATATCTATAAACAGAGTAATATATAATAAAGAAAAATACAAAAACGTTGGTATATTTTCTCGTGCTGCTAGCTGATATTGTTAAAATATTGCGTAGCTGTTACTAAATTTTAAAAAATATATAAATTAGTAAATAACTAAATGCATGTAACGTGAAATTCGTTAAAATATATTCTTATTTGCGTTTAAGGTCATCGACACATATAAAGGACCGCAGTCAAATTTTCCTTACACTTCTGGATTTGAACGTGTTACTGCAGACCTATAATGATGTGAACTTAAAAAATATTAGAGGCGGTGACAGATTAGAACTAAACAAGGGATCGCCACTCATTTCAGGTTGTTGAGATAGGTCGGCAAGCCGTCAAGGAAACAAAATATAATTATTGAATAGTTTTTAGTTATAATTTCTGAGAGCTCATCTTATATGGTGTCTATATATTTTTGGTTGACACTCTTACAGTCAACTCTCGAACCTAAATCTGTATATAAAAAACCTGTTAAACAAAGAACAACAAAAAACACTCTTAATAAAGTGAGCCCGGCAAAATGTTTGCATTATGCGTTATATATATATATAAATATATATAAATATATATATAAATATATATATAAATATATATATATAAAAATATATATATATATATATATATATAAGTATATATATATATATACATATATATATATATATATATATATATATATATATATATATATATATATATATATGTCGCTTTAAAATGTCAAAACCATCAAACTCAACACTTCTATTAAACATGTTTTATGAAATGGTCAGAACAAAATAATGTCTATACTAAATGTCGATAACAAAATTCTCTATATTAACAGTTATATTGATCAACCTACTGATCTGATGTGGTTTCCCAAGATTATTATTTCTCTTTTCTTGTTACCATTTAGAAACTTTTCAGACATTCGGTTCTCTATTAATTTTATGTCACAATAACAAGAAAGAAAATTCCTAATAGAAAAAAATATATCCTCAGTAGATACGAGAGTAACTCACTGAGTTTATCGGAGTGGAAAATATTCTACTACCCCGCCCAGTTCATAATTATTGGGTTATCTTCAGAGAAGTTCGTCAATATGGTGCGATCGAGGGATTCCGATGTAGGGTCATTGTCGTTAGTTTAGCCGACCAAGAACGATTAAGTAGCTGGGGCATTCAACATAAGTCTCCCGAGACGACTCCTGAAACTTTTTTAATTAGAACGACCGGGGAATATAAGAGCGGTGAACTGAAGCATCAACCAGCGGAAATCGTTTAGCCTCTGTATATTTAAATATAGAAAGATAGGAAATTTGAGTAATTTCAATATTGTATTTACAATATTTAACTATTATATTAACAAATATTATCAATTTTGAAATAAAAATAATAGGACACTCTTAAAATACATTTTTATAACATATTTGTACTTGTTTTTATTTTAAGAAACAATGATCACTCACTAAAACAAAACATTAACAGCAATATCAGATAAGTAATTATAAAGAATGTTACCAAAACTATCGATCAAAAGCACACTATGCAGCGTTATAACCTAAAATAAAACAAATATTTTTTATTCCAGTGATTATAACAGCCAGATTAAAACCAACTTAATGGAAAACCCGACCAGAATAACCCTATAGCCTGCGCTTCCATTATTACTCCAGTTTCCATTAATTTAAACAGCTCATTTGATCATGTTGGAGCTTTGAAAAAACAAACGAATATATGGTAAAACAAAGGAGCGATAAAACTGCCGAGGGGTTATATTCTTCTTGAATTATTAGCAACGGTTCTGCTGCTGGGTATTTACCAATGAAGAATTATCTGGCTTAGTCGAATACGTTGAATTCTAATTGAAAATTTATATACGTCATATTTTACACGTTATTGTCTGAATATATTTCGTGTAAGAATGTAAAAACTAAGGCAAGAAAAGTATTACAAATGTTTAAAAGGGCCGTTTTACCTTTTTAAGAAGATACGCTAATATTAATTAACAATATAAACCAAACAAAACTAATATTGAATATCATTTGCGTGACATAGAAGCTGAAAATTCGATGATTGAACTAGTCATGCCGAAAGAGCTAACCAAAGTTATTAAAACTGAGTGTAAACCGAGGAAATCACCAGGCCACGATTTAATAACAGGAAAACTACTGCAAAACCTACCAAGAAAGATTATAAAACTCACCATCTTGATCAATACAGCATTTAGATTACAATATGTCCCAGATATTTGGAAAATGGCGGAAATTATAATGATTTCAAAACATGGGAAGTTATCAAACGAAATAAAAGCCTATAGACCTATATCACTGACGCCAGTAACATCTAAGATTTTTGAAAAACTCCTGTTGAAAAGAATAAAACCGATCATAGAGAGAAAATACCAACACACCAGTTTGGGTTTATCAACAATCGACAAGGTCCACAGAATAACAGATGTTATTGAAAAAGTCTACGAAAGTAAAAAAATATGCTTAGCTATATTTTAAGATGTAGCACAAGCCTTCGATAAGGTTTGGGCATGAAAGCCTTGTACATAAACTACAAAAAATTTTACCAAAACAATACAACAAGTTTAGAGTCAAGCTAAAGCAGGTGTACCACAAGGAAATGTACTGGGACCAATCCTTTATCTACTCTACACTTGTGATATACCACAAATGGAAAATATTACGATGGCTACATTTGCTGATGATACTGCGATTATAGCTTTCGGAGACAATAGTGAAGAAGCCTCACGAAAATTACAATAGGCAAGTGACAATATAAATATTGGACAGAAGCTTGGAAAATAAGAATTAATGAAAGTAAATCTGTACATGTGCAGTTCACCTATAAAGAGGCTGTACAAGCACCAATAACATTAAATAACACTATCATTCCATATAGCAACAACGCTAAATATCTCGGAATGAATCTTGATGCAAAACTTCGCTGGAAGAAACATTTAAAGAAGAAAAAAAAAGAACTGGAATTGAAATTTAGGAAAAAGTATTAGCTAATTGGAAGAAAATCCAATTGGAATCCTAATTGGAAAAAATACAGCAGTGACATGTATAAACATTATTTCACCAGAGACTGTAATAATTGAATAACAAAAAACTAAAAATTTAAATACATATTTCCAAAATAGGCAGTTTTTTCTCCTGTTAAACAGAAACATGATTTAGAGGCAAATCAGAGAAATGATTATATATTACAAGTAAGTACAATTAATGAAAATTTGGCATCTAAATTTATTTATAACATGCTCTGGCATACTAGCATTTATACATTTTTTTTCTTGCTATATACACGTTCATTTTGTCTTGATATTAGCAAATGTGCCGCAATAACATGGAGTAATAAAATTATATAATAAAGGAAGAAGCATAGAAAACCAAATATTAATTAATAAATATATTAAAACATCAAAAATAGAGTATGATATCAGTAATAGAAGAAATATTCTGGTTTATATTGTAACAAAGAAAAATAAATGTCAAAATAATAATTCACAAATGCTGTTTTTTAATTTATTCGTTAATCTAATATTTACACCTCTAAACAATTAGTAGTTCTTTACTCTTGTTACTTCAGATAGTAAGGGTAAAGTCCGCTACCCTCGGAAGGAGAGCACAGATGAATAGATATAATAGATGTCACCCATATAAACCAGTCATTACGAGCAGAACTTGAAGAATAATATGATGATTTATATTCAAAACTCCTCACCAAAGTTCCTCGGCTTCACAACAACTTAATTACATTTTGAATGGGACCGTGCTAATTGAGATGCAAGCAAAGAACAAAATTCCTTTCTTATTAGAGACACATTGTTGAAAGATGATGAATTCACACAAGTCGAGATTGAATAGCAAAATTTAAACTCTGATTTAAATTCCATTCAGTATCTGTGATATATTTTCAAACTTTTTACAATTCCACGACATTCTATCTACACGACTGGAACTACAAGTAGAGTTCAACCATTATTTTTTATTTGAATGTGATAATAAAAATAGATACTATGTTTGATCACTCCAATAAAAAATATTCTGTGCTAAGTACTGCAAAGAATCGTATTATTAAAAGCCGATGACTCCTTAATTACAAATTTATTGATTTTTATCAATAAATTCTAAAAGATCAGTAAAGTTTGATAGAAATATTATGAAAAGATTTAGCAATATGAATTAATTTTAATTTAAACATTTGAAATAAACAATTTAAACACTATCTAGAGATAGTGTTTTCTAAGTGCTTTAAGATAAAGAAATTTGCATCTCATATAACATAAGTAACCGCCCTATGTTTTCTAAATTACCTCCCAATTATCAGTACACTTTCAACTGTCTTTATCGTCTCTCAACTCGAACGTCGAACATAACAGTGGCTGCCATTATAACGTTAAATTTATAAGAATTTATACAATAGTCTATACTGCTAACACACTATTAATTAATAATTAATAATTAATATACTATTAAAACCTATACCTTTTATATTACAACTAAAATATACCAATATAATTAAAAAAAATAAAAACGCTTTTTTTTAGTTTATTTATTACTATTTGTCACTTAATAAATGACAAATGAAACTAAATACCTTAATAAATATAACGTTAATTAACGAGGAACCAGACATAGAGCTTTCGAACTTTTGTTGTATTGTACATTTTGCATTATTTGATATCAAATCAATATTTGACAACAGCCCCAAAAGTCCTTCGATAACAGGAGTAACCCAAATTGACCCTTTTCCAAATTCTCATCCTAGGGCATCTCGTTTTCCAACCCCATGGTTCTGAAATATTCGATAAATACTGATCATATTTATCAAGTTAGTTTAGTTACCTTTCCATTATTTAAATTCCATATATTTAATACTATTGCTATGTTATATATGTTAACAGATTACCCACTAATAAGTATAAACATAAATATCTTGGCTATCAGATGAAATGGAATTATGCACGGTATGGAATTATTAGTTCTATTATCTAACATTAATAATTTATATCATTTCTTTGTTAATCGAGAGATAATATGCCATTATAATAATATATTAAAAAATGCATTTCTACCAACATATACACATGTTTGTATAATAATCAGGAAGAAACCAAAATTCCTATATTATGGTAGATAACTACGTATTAGACAAAGCAAGCTCTAATACTTAATATATTATGAAACTGCAATACATATTTTTATATAGGAAATAGTTAGTTATATATATATATATATATATATATATATATATATATATATATATATATATATATTTTAAATTAATTAAATCTTACATTCGATACACTTAGTGCAATCTTATGTTACAAATTAAGTTTTTACTACTATTCTGTTGTACTTAGATTAATATACAAGGAAGACGTGTACGGGATTAATACATCAATATGTATTTCCCAAATTAGAATAAAATAAATCTGCTTAAGATAAAGTTACAAAATACACTTATACACTAAACTAAAAAAGTGTGGTTTGGTTGGCTTCATTCTTCTGTTTCTTGCGTGTTGTCCAGTAGCTTATTGTATATTGCTTCCACGTTGTTGATTAGCAACCTGATTTCTTATTTTAGATTGAAATCTTGGATCACTTCGTATATACATTTGATTCCGAGGTAATTGTGCAGCTCTTCGTTGGTTACGTAGCGATAAGCATTGGTAATTAATCGTAGAACTTTGTTTTGAATATGTTCGATTACTAATTCGTTTTATGCTTTATGGTGCAACCCCATATTTATACCCCATAGGTACAAATAGGTTTTATGTTTGATTGACAAACCAATCTCTTTGATTTTAGCTCAATTTGAGAGTATCTTCCGACTAACCAATACGGTTATTTGACTTTGAATCTAATCTGCTCTACTTATTGTCTGACATGATGCATCCAGTTTAGCCTACCTTCGAGCTACCCTATTTAGCTAGTTTTATATATTAACTAAAATTTTGCAGATATTTTGATACCCAATACCTGGACATATATGTCACACATATTTTATATACGTCAACTAATACTGTTTTAGGAACATAGAAACAACTGATAATTAAGCAAGATTTCTTCCATTATTTCTCACAATGACTGATCTGTTAAAGCATTTGGAAAGGAGTGGACGCTAAATATAAGTATATATATTTATATATATATATATATATATATATATATATATATATATGTATATATATATATATATATATATATATATATATATGTATATATATATATATATATATATATATATATATATACATATATATTTATATTATATTATATTATATTATATATATATATATATATATATATATATACAACATACATACATACACAATCCAATCCTTTATACATACATATACATATACTATGTATAAAAAATCCTATATAGTAATATATACTGATTAATATTATTATAGATATTAATATCATTATATTATTATAGATTATATTAGAATAATATAACTGAGTGTTAAAATACAGTGTTCTTATATTGTTTAAGAAAAAGATCCCTCAAGAACCGATAAAATCATGCAATGTTTATTAATGAATAAGATTAAATTATATAATAATTGTATAAGGTCTACTAACAATTAATATCTATATGATGTACGAAGAACTAATTAACCAGTTAAAATCAGTATAATATTAACTGTTCTTAATTATTTTTACTGTAAAAGTCGTTTGTCTTTTGTTATATTAATTTTTATAATTCTAATTTAAGCAAGTTCTTTGGTATTAGGTCTATACTCCAATATGTTGTATATTTATGTATGCATATGTTGTATGTTTTATGTATTGTTTAAATTGAATATTGTTTAGGTCGATATATTGATATTCTTTTCAAAAAAGTACTGATAGTTTTAAAAGAGAGTATCGAATTTTTGTTTAGAGATTTCTGCCTAGCGGTCATCAAAAGAATTTTGCCTGGAAAAGTAGGTTTGGAGTAAAAAAATATTGATAGTGCTGGTAAAAAATATCAACATTTTTTTGTTTCTGATATCTTGAAATATCGCTATTTTTCTCTGCGCTCGACAAACCTATATTTTAAGATAAATAATAGTTATTATCTTGTATATATATATATATATATATATATATATATATATATATATATATATATATATATATATGTATATGTATATATATATATATATATATATGTATATGTATATATATATATATATATATATAAAATAGGCAGTACATTCTGACAATATACAGCCAACATTCTGATAAATCTTATACAGTTTTGTATAGTTTTAGATTAAAATTGTTGTGTAAAATAGATTGTTGTTTGTCAAAATCCTCCTTATAACTACGTAATTTTTTTCTGAATAAATAATATTCCGTGAAAGTAATAGAATGTTGGTTCCTCTTTTAAACTCCTCTTTTAAAACATATATGATACATATTATTAACTAAAGAAATATATGTTTACAGGTTAAAATATATTAACTTTTTCAAATAATGAAAATGAGATTTTTTTCAGTTTGGAAAGTAGCATGTAAAAATAAACATGTTAAAGGAATGTTTATCATCGTTAACTTGATTTGTATTTGAAGATAATATCAATAAAATATCCTATCCTATAAATAGTATATATATAGTATTACAACCTCTATATTCTAGGATATATATATATATATATATATATATATATATATATATATATTAGTAAAAAATTGTAGGAATGTTCGTCTGTCGACAGGAAGGTTTATCGGAGCAATCACTACTATTTTTGTGGAAGGAATTCACAGGTGAACTGAAAACACTGGTTGAATAAAAACTTATGTTCAATACTACGTGTGTTCGAAGGGAGGATTGACAGGATATTTGTTTAGGTAAAGGAAGTACGAAAGCGCTATGGAAATGGTACTGTCACAAGGGGTAGAGAAAAATAAAAAAGAGAGCGAGACTTTTTTTCGTTTTCTAGATTGACCAGCTAGATCCAAATTGTCTTCAGCTGATGTCGTTGCAGGTTCGGGATATGTTAGTTTTGCGGGCTATAGAGTCCCTGAGCGACTGGGACTGCCGTAGTTTGTTTACTACCGGGGTATGTGCACGGGTAGGTATTTTATTAAGGTTTTATCGTGTGCTAAGGTTCCTATGGAGAACATCACACTGAGCATGTTTATGAAATTTTTCACAAACGGTATGCCTGATTCGAGGTGTGTGTTGACGTTACTCATAAATCATGGGACTATGAGTAACGCACGAACTTTTTTGGATTGGAACACTTGGAGCAATTCAAGTTGTCTCTCCGAGGCATACCTGTACCACACCTGTGCTCCATTGAGGCAGATTGGACGGACTAGCATTTTATACGAATCGCTTTTTGTAGGATTGGGAGTTTGTTTTTCTCCAGAGTAGAGGAAATAATAGGCTGTACACGCCATTTCCTTTGCAAAGGGCGTGCTGGATTTGGGCAGACCATTGAAATCTGCGGTCGAACTGGATACCGAGAAATGAGACTTTCTGGAACCAAGGGATAGGGACTTTATCGATTTGGAGGCGATAGGCGCGAAACTCCTTCTTGCGGTGGAACAGAATAGTTTTGCTCGGGTTAATCTAAAGCCGCCAGAATTTGTACCACGCAATCGCTTGGTTCAATTGTACTTGGAGTCTAAGAGCGCATGGTACCAATCCACCAGCGTTGCCAACGCTTGAACTTAATTTAGATGAAAGTGGTGGCCTAAAGGCTTGTAGCGGTCGCTACAATATAATTTTTCAATTAGTCCTTTTACTCTATTATGAGAGAGAGAGATGATTATCTGATATTAAACTGTAGTATTTCGATCACCGACCCATCACTAGTAGAATATTATTAGAATTAGTAGAAAAAATTTATACCACAACTAATCAGCGTGCCATATTTTCCGGAAACAATGAAAATATGTTTATTAGTTAAACATGAGATTTTTCAACCAGGTCATGTCTCAAGAATATCAACTAAACCTAAATCGCTTACATTTTAATACGTATGAATTTTCGACGCGAAAACACAATCGTAATATGAAATTATAGAGACAGTTTCATAGTAGGAAAATGGAAAACAAGCAGAACTGGAAAAATTCATTTAATGCAGGCAATTACATTTGCGTTCGTAAACCGTGTTGACTCGGGGGCCTAACTAGAAAATCCCCGTTGTTTGTGTTGCCATTATTACCGCGGCTTCCATTAATTTAAACAACTCATTCGATAACGTTCGCGTTTTTTTCGACGAAATACGACGGCAAAAATGATGAATCAGATTGATTTAATCGAAAAATTGGGAGAATATCCGATTCCTATACACAGACATATTCCAGATTAAACCTAAAAGAATTCAGTGAATTACGAGCAACAAGTTTGATATTACCTGGCATATCAAATTAATCCATGTTGTCAGATGAACTCTGCCTGCTCATCAGGTGTACCAAAGCAATCAGCGAATTTTCAAATGCAGAATATGATTTGAAACATATGTAACTCTATTCTACAGAAATCAAGCTTGAAAGTTATATATGTTATATTTTGCGAAAGTTAAATCGTCATGGATTTATACCTCTTTGAAAATATCAAGTTTCGTACCTGAAAACGTGCATGCGGCACGTATTACTTTTCTTATTTAATCAAAAGAAAAAAGCCACTGAGAGAAAATTCAAGAGTGGTGATTTTCATGTGCAAGACGAAGGACGTTCTGGAAAAGATGGGAAAATGGATGCCACTTAATCTTAATCTTGATTAATTAAATGACAAGCAAATGGACAATCGCAAAGTCGTCTGTGAAATGCTTAAGGTCATGATGATAATAAATATAGTGTAAATACAAAAAAAGTTGACGGAAAAAGGTAAACATCGTAGTAACTATCGATTAGGTTTTATCAGTCATAATATTTATTAATAATTCATTGTGGACAAATAGTTCATCATGCTGGACACAGGAATGTTTTTACACGTGGTGCAGAATAAATATTTTCCTCTAAGTCCAAGGGTGACTACCATATAAAAATGAATCATAACTTCTTTTTACCCTGGTGTTACAGTGATTTAAAAAACAGCTTTTAAAGAACTTGGCACCATATCATAGTATAATCACGGAGAAGATCCCAACAATTGCATCAACAAAGGTTGCAATTAAGGAAGGCCTTAAAGTACATAAAATGAGTTTTGAAGAAACCATGTTAAAAAATGAACTATTTCAAATTGTTAATCAGTAAATATAAATGAAATATTGAATTACATTTTATGTAAATTACCTTTTTAGAAATAAGCCTAAGACAAAATACATGGTAGATCAGATTGATGAACGTTATGGCCACAGAGTATTACGTCTTCCTCCATATCACTGCATATTTAAGTTAATTGAGTTGATATGGGATATTACAAAGAATTATTACAATAGACATTCACATCGTGAAGGATATTCAAACCTGAATAGTCTGGATTTATTGAAAGAAGCATAGTCGACCATAACGCCTTCGCTTTGGATGAGCTCGATCAGACACATTGTAGAAGAATTTGACAAATGGTGAAATCGTGAGCAAGTTTTTGATAGATTAGAAATGAAAAACTTAATTTCATTGATTGTTGATAGTAGATATACGAATCAAGGCTTCAGAATATAATGAATAATTCCCTTCTAATCCCATCAACCTCTTGAACACCTGTTGTTTGAAGGATATGACTACTAAATTGAGTTTAGGAAGGAGTCGGCATGATGTAAATGTTAGACCTAGAACTTATTGAATGATATTGTAAGATATTTTTATATTACAGCATAGTATACAGTTTTTCATTTGTTCATTAATTGGCGTTACCAGGATGTTGTCAAATATTGTAAATAAGCTTTATAAACCCAGTGACTATTTTTTAGATGAAGTTCAATTAGTTTTCCTATACTGTTTAAAGTTAATGGTAAGAAACATTAAGTACGAAACGTGTCGCTTAATAACGTAAAACTAATAAGATGACTGACGATTCACCAGTAAAAACTTGCAGATATTGATAAAGAACGCTCCTGGTGAAGTTAATAAAATATAGCTTATTATATGTCGCTCAAATCAGAGGAAGCCATAATGACCAGTCGCTGAATAACTCAACAATACTAAACAGAAACACTTATTTTTCGTGGATGAATGTTAACAGTATCGAATTTAACAGACTGTTGTTTGCATATTTTGTATTTTTACGTATATATATCTCTCATTAAAATACATGAAAGTATTTATTATTATACCTAGATCAAAGTAAAAGCTATCAAAAGAAGAACATCCTTTTTCGATTTTTTGTCAAAATTGTATTGCAAATATATAATATAAACATACATAAGAATAAATAAAGATATAATGCCTCAAATTTTATGAATCTGATGGAAAATTATCTACAATTAAATGCTGCCGGCCGATGTAGTACCTCCTATAAGATCTATATTTAGATATCTCCATAGAAATCTGATATGTTTAACGACCAGCCAACTAGACGAAAATAACTAGACAATATTAAGCTGATAAACTCTATAGAGACTTTTCTACTTAGGAGACTCGAATCAATGGTAGATTTTAAGGTCGTCTCCGTGAAACTTTCCTTACAGCTCATTAATTTTAATTAGCTATAGGCGTCGGAAAAATGAGTAATTCGCTGGTCTTTTCTTCGTTATTTGGGTCGTCCTGTTGTGGTTTGTCGGTGGATTTAAAGTAAAGTTGCCTTCTCATGCCGTTAATTAGATTATACGGAAAAAGCGAGTTAACAAAAAGTTGTATTAAACCTATTAAGTTTGTTTGAAAAGTTAATTTACCTTAAAAAAGTCGAATAAGACGAGGAAGAACAATTACGCGTTTGGGGTAATCTGGAATTATTTGCGAGTTTCATTGTGATAATTTTGTTTTTTTATGTAAAGTGTAATCAAAACAAAAGAAAAATTAATTTTAGTATACAATTTTTTTAGATTTAGTAAAATACGTCTTAATAGATATAAAATTAATTATTCTAAATGCCTGTATTTCTTACACTTATGCTTTAGGCACTGTAAATTATTAGTTTTCTGTATATTTACAGTATTACTATTAAAAAAAACTACAAAATTTAAATCCTCGTTAACCGCTACAATTTTCTTCCCATTTTTATGGGACCCTTTAAATCCTACTTCGAATTGACTAACAGGCTATCAAAAAAGAAAATTTAAAGAGCATATACATAATAATTAAGGGTGTGCTCTGTCAAACTATATTAGTGGCGTCGATGTTAATAAATATTTGAAGGAATAATACCTAGCAAATAGGTCGCCTAAGAGTTTTTTAAGCATAAGTAAGATTTCAGACCTTCTACCATACATGACCAGAAATTCTCATAACACAAAACTACTTTATCGCATTTCTGCCGAAGCAATGATTTTCCAAGGTAATTTCTTACGGCTTGAAGTACTAATTTCTTCAATAATTTTTTAAATTAACTTGTTAATGCCACATCTTGCCGTATATTTGCAATACGTCCTTAGCGGCTAACTCAAAAACATATGGCTTTAGTTCCAGTAGCGCCATCTATGTGTCAGGCCGGAAACCTTTCATTTGACCTACTGTATTCAAAATGTTCAGTTACATTTCAACAAAACCCCAAATATTGTTACCATCGAACTTTATAATCAAAATAAAAGTTCCACTAAAAATAATTATGATCTTTTGAAAACTATAAGCAATAACATCCCCTATTTTAATTTTAAAAACATTTATTTAGGATATTTTAGGAGGGCAATATGGTTTTAGAAAAGTAATTACCAAATATAATAGTACATTCTTGAAGAATTATTGTTTCTACTAAAAGATAATCTTACTCAGAGAGTTACTTGAAGTCGGAGTTAAGGTTTTCCCTTAAAACTAAGGGCATCCACCATGGAGAAATATTTTTTTATTATTTAATGTGTACATTGTTACTAGTCGTTTCCGTCTAACCTACAATTTGTCTTTATGATAACTTAAATCTACGTATATAACTAGGAGGACCCATCGGCGCTAACTCTGGTAATAGTCTCTGGTGAAATATTGTTTATACATGTCACTGCTGAATTTTCTAATATATGCACCTCAATACACAACACTACACAAGATCAGATGGTTTGATTCTTTCTAGTCTGTGTCCTCTTCTGATGGTATCCAATAGTTGCAATATTTCAATATTCGTATGAGAATGGAGTCTTTCCGCGCGCCCCCTTGCAATTCTCTTGATTTCATAACTGACTGTGGGTATCTGAAGGTCTCGATGTAGGTAATCAGTCCTATAGTATTTGGGTGCACCCACAATACCTCTCAGGACTTTATTCTGAAAAATTTGCATTTTATTTATGGAACTCCGTACGTCCATATAGGTTTCAGTATTTGCTTATATAATAGCAATTTATTATGTACCGATAATTGGGATTTTCTTCCAGTTAGCCAGTACATTTTCCTATATTTCAATTCCATTTCTTTTCTATTCTTCTTTATATGTTCCTTCCAGCGAAGTCTTGCATCGAGATTTATTCCGAGATATTTAGCGTTGTTGCTATATGGAATGATAGTGTTATTTAATGTTATTGGTGCTTGTACAGTCTGTTTATAGGTGAACTGCACATGTTTACTTTCATTAATTCTTGTTTTAAAAGCTTGTGTCCAATTATTTATATTGTCACTTGCCTGTTGTAATTTTTGTGAGGCTTCTTCACTATTGTCTCCGAGAGCTATAATCGAATTATCTCCGGCAAATGTACCATCGTAATTTCTTACGGCTTGAAGTACTAATTTCTTCAATAATTTTTTAAATTAACTTGTTAATGCCACATCTTGCCGTATATTTGCAATGCGTCCTTAGCGGCATCTGATCCACAGCCAATAGTATTATCTTCGCATTGACATAGAAATTAAAACAAATTGTTAATTACATTGCAACAAATGACATAGTTAAAAGACAGCATTGTTATCTATATATAAGAGTTTTGTCATATATTTTGAAATCATTTCAAGATAATTTGCAGTCCTAGTATTAATAAATGAAATCAGAAAGAAGCAATAACTTACAGGTAATGTTTCTGTCCTCGGTTTGTTTTTAAAATACCAATTTTCATGAGACACATTCCAAAATTTGATTCCATTTTGATAATTAGACAAAATTACAAATTTTAATATTTACAAAAAGATCGAAAAACGGATGCTCTTGTTTTGATAGCTTTTACTTTGATCTAGGTATAATATAAAATGCCTGCATGTATTTTAACCAGAGATCCATATAAGTAAAAATACAAGATATGCAAACAACTTTGTCTGTTAAATGCGATACTGTTGACATTCATCTACGTAAAATAAATGTTTCTATTTAGTATTGTTGAGTTATTCAGCGTATGTATATAAGCAACTTATAAAAAGTTATATAGATTCTAATCATGGAATATTAAAAGTTGCATTTTCGGCATTCATTACTTTTATTCCTTGATTTGAAGAAATCTGATGTTGAATCCTATCAAGAACATTTCGCGACTTATGGTGAAGCTTATTTCTTTTACATTAATCAACTATTTCTAAACGTTTATATGCAACGAAAATGTTGCAGAAAATGCCATTTTATAGTAAAGAAATTATCATAAGACATGTTTTATACCACCTAATATTTCCTAAATATATAATTTCTCCCTTGTTACATGACTAGCTAAACTGCATTGATTTGAAGAATGAAGTTGCATAAGTGCTTTTCAATGTGTGTTAGGTTAGTTGTTTTTACTGGTAAAACATCAGGCATCTTATTAGTTTTACATATGTTAACTGGTAACGCCAATTAATAAACTAATGAAAATCTATATACTATGCTGTAATATAAAAATATCTTACATTATCATTCTATAAGTTCTAGGCCTAACATTTACAACACGCCGCCTCCTTTCTAAACTTAATCTAGTAGTCCTATCCTTCAAACAACAGGTGTTCAAGAGATTGGTGGGGTTAGAAGGGTGGGGTTAGATCATTCATCAGCCTTAATTCGAATATCTACTCTCAACAACCAATGCAACTGAAACAAGCGATTAAAAAAAGCCAGAATTGTTCAATAATAAAGGCGTTGTCTTCCATCGTGGCAACGCTAGAGCGCACACATATTTAGTGACTCAAAAACGTTTAAAAATTGGCAGAAAATGTTGATGCGGTGAATTCTCGATATTATTCAATTTGAACATCATTTGTTTTGGTATCTGCACAACTCCCTTAATGTCGTAAGTTAACTTCAAAACAAGCCTATGGAAATATCTTGATTCAAATTTTCCGATAGACGGTTGAGACAGAAAAGTGGCAAAAAATCACCGAAGAAAATGGCGCGTACATAACTTATTACTGCTTGGTATTCACATGAATACCTTTGCTATATAGGATACAATTTTATCAAACTCATTTAAATATACCAAAAACTTGTATAAGTTAGTTCATTACAAACTATAATGAGTCGGTAATTATATAGGTAATCATTGTGGTAACTTTACAAAACAACTTTAGTTTTCTTAAAGTTTAAAATATCTCATTTCACTTTACTATGAGGATGTTTACGTAAAATGAAGTCAAACAAGAATATCCGGTGGTTAACCTAATCATCCAAAAACCGCAAAAGATACCGTTCTCTTGTCGCCCGATTCAGAAAAGTTTCGAACAAACACACAAAGCCGGAATTGCAAGAGACAGAATAATCATCTTGTCGGAAATTATATTTTAGAAAAGGAAGAAAACTGTATGCAATTTAAAAAAAAATCATAAAGTATTTTGCAAGAGAGCTCAATATATTAATTAAGAGTTACATATTCTGATTAGTCATTCTGAATGAAAACAAAGTCAAACAAAATGTATAGTAACATATAACGGCCTACCATAGTAAAACGCTTTTTTTTGGAAAAATTAATTTTCTTATTCAACATAATTCCTTTCAAGGGTGATACACTGATTATAGCGACCCTCCAACTTTTCGATAGCATTTTTGTAGTACGATTTGTCCCTTGCTTCAAAATGGGCCTCAGTTTCGGCGACCACCTCTTCATTTGACGAAAAGTTCTTCCCAGCTAGTATTCTTTTGAGATCTGAGAACAGGAAATAGTGGCTGTTTCTCGGGTTTAATACGCTTGATCACCTTCAAACGCTACTCCGAATCATCAACTTGTCGTGGTTTTTGGTCAAAAGTAATGCTATATCATGCCCAGATATTCGTGAATGATATGATGTACACGTTCAGTTGATATTTTTTAGAGTGTATGCTATTTCATTCAATTTCAATTTACGGTCACTCAAAATCATTTGGTGGATTCTTTAAAATGTTTTCGTCTGTAACAACCTCTCTAGGGCTCCCACTGCTTCACCGTCTTCGGTGCTCATTTCACCACGTCTAAGCTTAGCATACCAATCCTTGATAATGATCAAGCCAAGTTTTTGCTTCAAGTGTATTTTTTTACTTTAAAAAAGCAACCTTTTAGCAACATGCAGAATTCCTTTTTATCATTTTTTTTTCACAATAACAAAAGTTGCTTCACTCAAAATGCTATAATTCACAAACTAATGATCCGACAGCTGTCCAATTTATACATGCATCTTTTGAGTGTTAGGGCTAACTAAAGAACATATGGCTTTAATTCCAGTAACGCCATCTATGTGTCAGGCCGGAAACTTTTCATTTGACCTACTAAATTCAAAATGTTCAGTTACTTTTCAACAAAACTCGAAATATTGTTACCATCGAACTTTATAATCCAAAGAAAAGTTCCACTAAAAATAATTATGATCTTTTGAAACCTATAAGCAATAAGATCCCCTATTTTAATTTTAAAAACATTTATTTAGGACTAGCGACCCGCCCCGGCTTCGCACGGGTGCAATGCTGATACTAAATTAAATACACTACAGAAAAAATATGAACGTTGTATATAAAAACATAGCGGCCCGCTCCGACTTTGCACGGGCATAAAATATATATGCCTATGTCACTCAATGAAAACATGATTAAAATCGATCCAGTATTTTTGGTTCATTCATTACTGCCCTTGGCCTGCACGCATTAAATTTGGAGTAAAACAATTCCTCTTCCCCTATACTTACTATGAAGATTTCCTGCTATCTTTGGAATATCTAAATTCATACAATTTTTATTGCATTACACATTTTTAAACGCAAATTTTAAATTTGTAATATCTCCGAAAATATTTGTTTAATTTACATGCTGTAAGGAACCATATTGATCTATATTAATTGCACACTGTATTTAAGGTACTTAATTCGATAAGGATTAATGCCGTATTGCTTAAAATAGCTTCGTAAATAAGCCGTTTTCTCACGTAAAAAGTAAACAATAAAAATGGTTAATGTGGGTTATCCCTAAAAAATAAACATATACCATCCCGGACTTTTTTGTAGACCTTTTTATGGTGTACAATACTGTAGTACATTAATTTGATCTAACTCGTAGGGTTAGGCAGCGTTTTTGCTAATAGCTAAATAAGCCTAAAAAAATAGGTTAATTTACGACATCACGTTAGAAACCTCTAAAATTAGCAATGTTGCCTTAGTATATTATACATGTATTATACATATAAACCTTCCTCTTGAATCACTCTATCTATTGAAAAAAACCGTATCAAAATCCGTTATGTAGTTTTAAAGATTTAAGCGCACATAGGGATATAGGGACAGAAAAGGCGACTTTGTTTTATACTATGTAGTGACATTTTAGGAGGGCAATATGGTTTTAGAAAAGTAATTACCAAATATAATAGTACATTTTTGAAGAATTGTTTCTACTAAAAGTTAATCCTACTCAGAGAGTTACTTTAATTCGGAGTTAAGGTTTTCCCTTAAAACTAAGGGCATCCACCATGGAGAAATATTTTCTTTATTATTTAATTAATACATTGTTACTAGTCGTTTCCGTCTAACCTACAATTTGTCTTTATGATAACTTAAATCTACGTATATAACTAGGAGGACCCATCGGCGCTAACTCAGTCTCTGGTGAAATATTGTATATACATGTCACTGCTGAATTTTCTAATATATGCACCTCAATACCCAACACTACACAAGATCAGTTGGTTTGATTCTTTTTAGTCTGTGCCCTGTTCTGGTGGTATCCAATAGTTGCAATATTTCAATATTCGTATGAGAATGGAGTCGTTCCGCACGCCCCCTTGCAATTCTCTTGATTTCATAACTGACTGTGGGTATCTGAAGGTCTCGATGTAGGTAATCAGTCCTATAGTATTTGGGTGCACCCACAATACCTCTCTTTAGAACTTTGTTCTGAAAAATTTGTATTTGATTTATGGAACTCCGTACGTCCATATAGGTTTCAGTATTTGCTTATATAATAGCTATTTATTATGTACCGATAATTGTGATTTTCTTCCAGTTAGCCAGTACATTTTCCTATATTTCAATTCCGGTTCTTTTCTATTCTTCTTTATATGTTCCTTCCAGCGAAGTCTTGCATTGAGATTCATTCCGAGATATTTAGCGTTGTTGCTATATGTAATGATAGTGTTATTTAATGTTATTGGTGCTTGTACAGTCTGTTTATAGGTGAACTGCACATGTATAAATTTACTTTCATTAATTATTTTAAAAGCTTGTGTCCAATTATTTATATTGTCACTTGCCTGTTGTAATTTTTGTGAGGCTTCTTCACAAATCACAAGTGTAGAGCAGAAAAGGCATTGGTCCCAGTACAATTCCTTGTGGTACACCTGCTTTAGCTTCTTTTATTGTAAAGTAAAAAAACTTCTTCTTGTTTGCCTCTAAACATTGTGGTTGTATGTATGATTTTAATAGCGTTATCCTTATCGAAGGCCTAGCACAAGCCTCGAATCGAAGCACAATCCAAGAATATAGCTGAGCATACATTTTGACTTTCGTAAACTTTTTCAATAACATCTGTTATTCTATGGACCTGGTCAATTGTTGAGTGCTCGTTAATAAACCCAAACTGGTGGGTTGGTATTAGGTTTTTTCTCTCTATGATCGGTTTTAGTCTTTTCAACAAGAGTTTTTCAAAAACCTTAGATATTACTGGCAGAAGTGATATAGGTCTATAGGCTCTTATTTCGTTTGGTGACTTCACTGTTAATGATCCCAATCATTATAATTTCCGCCATCTTCCAAATGTCTGGGACATGTTTTAATCTAAATGCTGTATTGATCAAGTTGGTGAGTTTTATAATTCCCTTTCTTGGTAGTTTTTGCAGTAATTCTCCTGTTATTAAATCATATGTGGTGATTTCCTGGAGTTAACGTCAGTTTTAATAACTTTGGTTAACTCTTTCGACGTGACTAATTCAATCATCGAATTTTCAGCTTCTAAGTCCGGAAAATCATGTTCAATATTGTATGTTGTCTAGAGGGGTACATTTAGTTGAATTCATTCAATTCTTCAGCAAATCCTTCCCAGCCTGTTCTCTTTTTTGTTAACGTTGGGTTTCTTTCTTTTCTTATTATATTTTCGCTCAACGTCAGAATCACTGAACTTAGCTTAAAATTTTCTTCGACTTTTATATAGTTGGATGTTATGTTTCTTACTATGAAGAAATCTAACAGGTCTGGGGTTTTCGCTTGATCGGTCGGTCAATAAGTTGGTTTTCCAATTAATATGTAACTACATCTTAGTTCAGTAGCCGCTTTGTGCAGTCCATTGCGTTTAATTGTTGTCATTCTGGATCTCCATCTTTATTTTTTGTATTAAAATCACCTCCAATTACAAATTTTTCTCCCAGGTTGCTTAGGACATTCAAATAATTTTCCTTTTTTCTGATTGTATCTTGGAGGACAGTAAATTGCGGCTATTGTAACCTTGTATCTGCTTGATTTAATAGTTACTGCTGTTACCTGATTTTCTGCTGTACTGAGCCCGGGTTCTTGATGGTGGGAAATGTTCTTTTTCTATTATTATTGCACTTCCTCCTCTTGCGGTGTTAGCTGGATATATGGTATGAATATGTACATCCTATACATTGTATAAAGAATTCTTTTGTTAAATTGGTTTCTGACATTAGGCTAATATCTAATTTCTGCATATCTAGGAATATTTGTAGGGTAGCGTGATGTTGCTGGATTCCATTATCATTCCAAATTGCTGTTCAGATATCTTTATTGGCCATTTCGGGTTTTTGGGGCCACAGGCCTAATGTTTTTCATTTCTAGTTTTTCAATCCTTTCGGAAAAATAATGGAGAAATATAATATTAAATCATAGTTTCCGCTCTGGTTTGAAAATCCGCCAATCCACTAAGCATAAAATCTAATTAAGTAATGGATTGCAAAACATAATTAATTTTTGAAAATATCTTGTCCACAATAACACCTCCGCTTGAAGAAACTCCATTAGATGAATAGAAGTAGAATTTGACAAATCAGTTAACAAATTACAGACCTATGTAGTGACTCCAATGATTGTGATCAATGAATGATTATAATCCAATGCTGACAATTACTACGACAGAGTGTGAAGAGTGTAAATGAGTAATGTTGTAAATATAATTAATATAGGATAACTGTAGAAAATTGTATTGTAAAGTGTAAAATATTTATGCCCATAAATATGGATGTAAATGTTCAGAATAAACATGAACATTTAATTAGATTGTATGATTAGAGAATGACTAACTATTTTGCACATATGGCAATTACATTAGAGAGAATATAATGATTAAATCTAATTTTATCAAGAAAAATGTACACAGAAGCAATTAATGACAAATACCGTATTATAATAGTGATATCGAAATGACTTGACAAGGAAACACAGTAACGAAGGAAACAAAAACTAAACGTAAAAACGTAAATATGTTCTCTAATGAAAGTAAAATATACAATTATTAATTATGTGTATTAGGTCTGCAGGGAATACCAATGCTTTAACAAAAACGCGACTAGAACTTAGAAACTACAAAAGAGTTATATGTAAATACAATATAACTCCAACTTACTTAATATTGTAGCTGTATAATTAACTGTAGTTTAAGTCCTTCGATAATATTTGCATTAACTGTACTATAATGTCAAAATAAATTATATTTGATAACAATATTATAGCTTCATTATTTTATTTATAATAGAATGTCAGAGCCAAAATAATCTAAAAGTCAAAGATCATGCGGCCACACTCTGGTTCACCGTTTTATTGAAATAAAGTTCTAAAATTATGTAAATATAAAATAGTACCCAAAAAAAAAATAAAAACTTAAATTAAATTGCTCATAACGATTAATATTTGATCAACTCGTAAAACACAGCAAAAAAGATACTTCATTGACTTTTCAGTCGATAGAAATTTCAAAAGCCTAGAAGTTTACGATTCTGATGGGTTTGAATTATTAAAATGTCCGTTGAAGTTTTAATTGGCTCAAAAAGTGAGATGTTTTTGCTTTTTATTACATTATCGCTTTTTATTAACTTTTTCGAAATAATATATCTAGACTTTCTTAGACATTTTAATTAATATAGAATACTAATTTTGTAGTGATAAATGACTAAAGAAATAAGATATTTTATCAATAGTAATGTTAATTTAACCATTTTATTGTAAAATTTATCAAGGTTTTATATAAACCAAGTTTAGTTTTATAAAATTATAAGAAAGCAAGAGTATCATACAGTTACAGAGAGGAGAAAACTCTAGTTAACTGTGCAAGACAAAAGTTATATAACAAATGGTGACCTAAAAATAATAATTCAGAAAATAATGTGGTAGAAAAGGGCATGACATAATCTATACTGGAGTTATCTTATCGATAACTAATTGAAATACGATACATTGAAATTTACATATGAAAAATCAGTTTGAAACCCATTACAAAACAAACAAATTAACAATAAACAGAACATGCTAGAAATTGCTCACAAAGTTTAGGTTTGTTGAATGTTACTTATAATCAAATTAATAAAACTATTACCAGCGAAATTTTTTTAACTCTTTATGAAGCCCAGAAAATTACTACGAAGAGGAGGGATTAGCAAATAATGAAGAAAGTTATGTATACACTATATTTTCGATGCATAATAATAAATCTATTAATAGATTTATTTATAGAATAGAGGACCGTTGCTTTATACATACACTGGCAACGTTTCAATATTACTCATAAAACCATTATTATTTAAATTGTTATAATATAACATAAATAAGAACATATATAAGAATAACATAACATTTTTTAAATTATTTATTTATTACATTGTTATCAGCCGTTGTCGACTAACCCACAATTTGTCTTTAGAGTAGCTTAAATCTAGTTATATATCTAAATTGAAACATAGGCTCTATCTCAGCCTCTCGTTTGATAATATTTGTATTAGCTCTGTTTTTCTACGAAATGCATCTCATCACACTGCAATATACTAAATAAGTTCAAGTGGTTTGATTCTTTTAAATCCGATTCGTCTTCTGGTGTTATCCAAGAGTTATAATACTTCGGGATTGACATGAGATTAAAGTATCTTCTTATGTCATTTTGCGATTCTCTTGGGTTGCTGATTCAGGGTCGGTATCTGCAGATCTCGCTGTATGTAATCAATGCTGCAGTATCTTGGTGCACCTACAATCAGGACTTTGTTCTTGAAAACTTGTAATTGAATTCCATATAACACACAGCCTGAAAATTTCCGAGCATAACACATGTATGGTGCTAGTTTCATTGCATTCGCCCCTTTTTTAGTCAATACTAACCTTCAAAAAAAGGCTGTTACGATTTCATGATATTCTAATCATAAGTTTATAAGTTATTGTGCTAAAAGTGGCACTACTTTTGTTATTTTCAAAATAATGGATCAAAAACATTTTCGTGTTTTAATTTTACTTTTTTCTTGATGGGAAAACCCTGCTCAAGCAAAGCAGTGGCTTGAAAGGTATTACAACGACTCCGTTCCATTAGAAATAATGATAAAATATTGGTTTGCTGACTTCAAATATAGTCGTAGAGACACCGATGATGCAGAACGCGGTGGACGTCCAAATGAGGTGGTAACACCAGAAATTATCAAAAAAAAATCGTTAAAATCGTTTTTAATGATCGAAAAGTGAAGTTGCATGACATGGTAAAGATATCAAGAGAATGTATTGGTTTCATATTACATGAGCATTTGACTATGAGAACACTCTGTTCAAAGTGGATGCCGCGTTTACTCACTGTTGACCAAAAACAAAACATATTGATGATTTTGAGCAGTGTTTGGCCATGTTCGAACGTAACAAATCGAAAGGTTTGCATCGATATGTGACAATTGATTAAACATGAGTCCATTACTTGACTCCGGAATCTACACGATCGTCATCTGAGTGGACAACAACTGGTGATAGGCTTATTTTGGGGCAAGAATTATGTCGTTCTACAAAAGTGGTACCGAAATGTTAAGCGCCGCTGGAATGATTGTGTGGCTCTTGATAAATATTACGTTGATGAATAAAGTCAATTTTGAACAAAGACAAGCGCGTTTTCTTTGTTACTCTGGGACTTTTCAGTTCCTGTGTTAGATCTCAATAATTAGTTGTGTAATAGAAATTTATTATGTATTGATAACTGTAATTTTACTGCTGCAATTAATCGTTAAATTTCCTATATTTGAACTCCAATTATTTCTTTTTCTTTTCTACATGCTCCTTCCAATAAAGTTTTGCATCATAACATCACATAAGTTGAATTTTTAAAGGAAATGATCACATTTTAAGAAAATCTTGTACTGACAAAATAACAGAACAGTGGTATTATCAAGACAACGCAGACCAATCTAAGCATGATTACAGATATTAGGCCGTTTAATATAGAAGAGAAGCATGATAAGAGATTGTCACGTAGTCAAAGGTCGGATTCTCTAAAAAAGGATGAAAAATATTACCGAAGTATTTTTGATAGAAAATATATTTGTTAATTAAAATTATTTTATTTATAGTACAAGGAAACTAGTTAAAATGTTATTCCTGAAAGTTGGATAAACTTGTCTTTTTGCTCTACTAAGATCTTTTCATCATTATCAATACATTCTAATGTCGCAGGACTTCGAGTATTACTCATTAAATCACAGTTAGATATATAGCTGTCTTGACCTGTAAAGCAAAGAGTCATATGACGATGACAATGTTAGTCGACTTCCTTTCAGGTTCCTTTCTATGATGTTAATGTATGTATTTTTCGGAGCTGTCCGAAAAATCGATTTCGCAACAGAAGTCTATGAGCAATTCATTTTATTTGAGAGACATGTCCAAACCATTATAATCCATCTGCGTCCCTGATTTATTCGTAACCTGTACATTGATTCTCATATATTAAACAAATGAGTTCATATCTAATACGAGCTCAGAGAGTAACATGTAGAATTTGCCTTAAATATCATATTTGAAAGATCTCATCGTGTCCAATTGTCTGAACCATGCAAAATATTGAGAATATAAACGTTCAAAGAACGAATTTTAATATTCATCGTAACATTTCCTTTATTTCACACTCAGCACCTTAGGAATATAAAAGCACTTACAACTTAGCTTATAACACTTTCTTCTCCTGTATTACTGATCCCAGAAACTTGAATTTCTGCGCTTGCTCTAACTGGATCCCATTTGCATATACAATAAATGGTATTTTATACAAAAAATATAACCTACTGAATATATAAGGTGGGGCAAAAGTCCCGCTAGCACTGATGCAATTTCCGCTGAGTGACAATAATGGATATTGTCAATATTTCCGCTCGTTCTTATAGCGTATAATTATCCATAATAAAATTTGGACATCTACACAATAAAATGGTTGACGGGAAACTGAGCAAAATGTCACATAACCAACATGGCGCGCAATCAAAATGGTAGCTGGAGTTTTGCCCCACCTTAATGTCAAATCAAAAACCCCTTATATAAGTACATTTCTACAATTCTTGAATTTTGAAATTTTCAAGGAATTTTATTAAAACTTCCCTAAATATCTGTAAAATTATCTTATTACTATACATAAATCATAATTATTAGCCATTCCTTAAAACAATTTTTTACAACATCATAAGACTACTTTCAACCTTTTAAAAATATTCTTATATTTTAAAGAAGTAACCATAACCAATCTAGATTGTGAAGTAAAGATTTAGAATTAAGAACCGGAAGTTATACGAAGTTTCAGGGTCTTAAAACTTTAACTTTTTCCAACTAAAGGATTTACTACCAAAAATGCTGGAGGAATTTTTTTAAAGGCAAAATATTTAATGATTCTGGTCCTACCGTACCTAAGTCTGTTTAAAATAAAATAAGACTCTATGAAACTTTTAGCCAATTGACATTCAGGAAGTGGTACAACTAAAGCTGAAAAGGTAAACAGATATAAGAAAAGCCATTAACAAAGCACTTTGGGGAAGATTTTTTCAGATGACCCATATTTCAGATGACTTTTGAATTTATCTTAAATGTTTTAACATTAAAATTGTTAATGAACTTCAAACTGTACGATAATGATGAGACATGGATATTTCAGGATGGTACATTGGGTCACTCATGGCAATATGATAGTAAATATAGTGTAAGGACAATAAAAATTGATGGAAAAAGGTAGACGTTAGAATAATTATCGATGAGCTTTTGTTAATCAGAGCATTTATTAATAATTAATTGCAGACATATAGTTCTTCATGCCGAAAACAGGAAAGATTTAATTGACTACCATGGAGAAATGAACCATAACTTTTTTGCAGTAGTTTGAAAATTAGCTTTAAAGAACTTATATGAACCATCAGTTATTATTATGGACAACTGACCATATCAACAAAGTCTACAATTAAAAAAACCGCCTAAAGTAAATAAAATAAGTTTTGAAGAAACCATGTTAAAGAATCAAATATTTCAAATTATTACTCGGTAAATATAATTGAGATATTTCATTTTCATGTAATTTACTTTACTTTTTTAGAAATAAGCTCGAGAAAAGATACATGGTAGATAAATGGTGAGCGTTTTTCTCCCTATCACTGAATATTTAGTCCAATTGAGTGGTTAAAATGTATGAGGAAAGAAATAATACTAATTGTTTTGCAGATATGGCAAATTATTTAACGAGAATGCAGTGATTAAATGTAGTTTTATCGAGAAAAATGTAACAAATTAAGAAGTAATATAGCAATATCAAAATTACAAGGAAACATTGCATCGAAGGAAACAAGAACTAAGCATAAAATGTAAATATGCTCTCTAATGAAAGTAAAATACATTAGTCAGATATATAATTGTTAACTAGGTGAATTAGGTCTTCGGGGGATATCACTGCATAAAAAACACGCCTAGAACTCTACCTATACTAGTGTGGAAAAAGTTCAATGTAAATATAATAAAATAACTCTAACCTATAAATTATTGTGGCTGTATAATCAATTATAGTATTGTAATTTTAAGTTGTTACCGCGTAACTATTGTCAATTGTTGGAGTCATATTTATTCGGAAGAAAATTTAGAGTATTGCACGAAATGGCGTTCTCGACATTTAAAAATATCTCGGCTGGAGTTCCACAAGGTAGCGTCTTAGGACCTCTCCTGTATCTGCTCTACACTGCTGACATTCCAACAACAAAAGAAACACTCTGCCTAGAGCAATAGAAAAAGTACAAGTAGCACTCAATAAAATCTACAAATGGGCAAAAGATTGGAAAATTCAACTTAATAGTTCCAAATCTGTCCACGTTAATTTTGCATTAAGGCAAAATAATAAAAACTTAATTATATCACTCAATGGATGCCCGATTGCTCAAGCAGAATCAGCAAAATACCTTGAAATCCATCTTGACGGTAGATTAAATTGGAAGCATCACGTTAGACAAAAAGCAAAACACATAAGAACCAAAATAAAACAACTATATTGGTTAGTCGGAAGATACTCTCAACTTAATCTAAAATGAAATAGGTTGATCTATAATACAATTATAAAGCCAATTTGGACCTATGGGGTGCAAATATGGGGTTGCACTAAAAATTCAAATCAGTTAGTCATACAGCGCTGTCAAAACAAGGTTCTTCGATTGATTACCAATGCCTATCGCTATGTAACCAATGAAGAACTGCACGATGACCTGGAAATCAAATGGATTTGCGAAGTTGTGCAGGATTTCGCCTTGAAACACGAAAGAAGATTACTAAATCATACTAACGTGGAAGCAATACAACTGCTGGACAGCGCGCAAGATGTCAGGAGATTGAAACGTACAAAACCATAGGAACTTGTGTGAACATTTAGTGTGTATTATTAGTGTAAACTATAGCTATAAGTTAATAATTAATAAATAATTATAATTTTATAACTGAGGAATACATATTGATGTATTTTCTCGCACTCGTCTTGCTTGTTAATTAATCCAAGTACATAGGAAAAGTAGTAATAAATTAATTGTAAATTAAGATTGTACTAAGCGTATCTAATAAAGATGTTATAAAAAATGTACTAAATCGCAGAGTTGCTGCGGCAACATCGCGACCTTTTAACAGATCACGTGTGTTCACTGCTGTTTTGTATTGACTTGAAATTTTTAAAGGATTAAGCTTTTAAGATGCAAAAATAATATTTTCCCTATTTCGGGACCAGAATAAGGTGTCTCAAAAATTGAAATTTTATTATTAAAAATAGAGATGTCAAGAGACAGCATAGTTCTATAGAAAAATATTTCAATTTTCTGGAATCCATTCAAATAAAAATAAATGAATTTTACTATTAAAATAAAATACTGAATACTCTTATGGCAATCTCGATAAAATAGTTGAAATAATATTTAATTGCAACAACACCAAATATAATTTAAACCACAATTAACAATATTTAGTGGCAACAACATATTAACGAAGTTGATAGATACATGTCGCTCTAGTACAAAATGCATAATTAAGACTCAGCGAAGCAGAATTTCTATTTTAATTAAATTATGTAACATTATTATTGCCGGCACATAAATTTGTAACTATTAATTATATCCTCAAATATTCTAATTATAATAGATTAACTAAATATTGTTTCTTATGTGCCAAAAACATTTCGAATTAAACTCGCCAACTTAAGTACTTAAAGGAACAATGTTTCTGATTCATTATATCATAAAATATCTTAACTAAAAATACGACTCGATTTCTAAAGAGGATCACATAGTACCAAACCATGGTAATTGAGTTATATTTTAAAGAAATTAAATTAAGACATTTTTTCTGCTATCCCCTCGAACACAAAACCATGCCATCGTTATTTTTTCTGTTAATTAATATTTGATGTAATTAAAATCGTACAGTTTAATCCCGTTGACGTTCGACACGAAGCCGCACAGCGCACAGACACAGACATACAGGCTCACGCGATTGTCAATTATTGTAAATATCAAACTTTACAAATTCATATTTGCCAACTATCTAATTGCGAAATGTTTATTATGTACAGACGGGATGGGCAGCCAATGCAAGAATTTTTTTTAATTGTGTAACGACCGATATTGCGTACCGTGTTATGGATAGAATATCGTTTGCATAGTAATTTAGCTGATTCAAAATTTCAGTTGAATGCTTTGAACCAGTATATTATCACCAACTAAAACCAACAAAATAACAGGTAAATTGAAAAGTCTGCGGCGTACCATAGTGAAACATATTTTTTTGGCAAAATTAGTTTTTTTTATTTAACATAATTCCCTTCAAAGGTGATACACTGATTATAGCGACCCATCAACTTTTCGATACCATTTTTGTAGTACGATTTATCCTTTACTTCAAAATAGGCCTCAGTTTTGGCGATCACCTCTTCATTCGACGAAAATTTGTTCCCAGCGAGCATTCTTTTGAAACATAAGAACAGAACAGTCGCTGGGGGGAGGGTGTGGCAGATTTGGAGAATACGATGGGTGAGGAAGCAATTCAAAGCCCAATTCATGGATTTTTGGCATCGTTTTCACTGACTTGTAACACGGTGCATTGTCTTGGTGAAGCAGCACTTTCTTTTTCTTCAAATGCGGCCGTTTTCGGCGATTTCGTCATTCAATTGTCCAATACCGCTATGTAATAGTCGCTGTTGATGGTCCTTAATTTTTCAAGGTAATCAATGAAAATTATTACGTGTTAGTGTCATTAAAAAGTGTATCCCAAAACAAAGACGCCATAACCTTGCCAGCCGATTGTTGCGTTTTCCAACGATTTGGGGCGGGTTCATCGTGTGCAGTCCCCTCGGATCACTGTCGATTAGACTTCGAAGTGCAATGATGGAGCCATGTTTCATCCATTGTCATATACCGATGCAAAAGCTTGGGTTTATTACGCTTTATTATCTTCAAATACCGCTCCGAATCATCAACTTGTCGTTGTTTTTGGTCAAAAGTGAGCTCGGGTGGCACCCACTTTGCACAGACCTTTCTCATACCCAAATTCGTGAATGATACAATGTACACGTTCAGTTGATGTCGTTAGAGTGTCTGCTATTTCATTCAATTTCAATTTACGGTCATTCAAAATCATTCTGTAGATTTTTTTCATGTTTTCGTCGGTAACAACCTCTATTGAGCGTCCACTGCGTTCACCGTTTTCGGTGCTCATTTCACCACGTCTAAACATTTATTAAAGTTTTGTTATATGTCAGAGCCAAAAAGTACTAAAATTCATAGTTGCTGTGGCAACAGTGCTACCTTTTGACACGTCTCCCGTGTGACACTTACAAGCGTACAAACTTTGGAAAGATTGAGGCTTATATCGAGGAAACATATTTGAGTCTAAAATGTTTGTGTAATATGCTCTACAATTAAATAATTCCCAATAATACGAAATCTACAGGAAGGATAGGATACATATAAATAAACAAATATTATGAAAGAAAAAACAGACATAAGCGAAAATTTCATCCCAACGTGGATTAACAACATTCGAAAATAACTAGAATCCTCTGGCCTCTTTGTTTACAAAATATTTAGATTTTCGAAGTCATCTTTTGATTTAACTTGATGTGATTTTCATGCATTTATTAACAAAGCACTAAGTTGCAAGGAACAATTAAAAAGTAGTTTCATAGAATGTTAGTTCCTCATTTGTGGATGAGTTATTAATTCCCATGAGGGGCATAAGAAAAAATAGAAAGCAATAGATAAAGGAAAGCCTTAGAAGGAAAATTAATGATGCAGGGCAAAATCGAATAGTGAAATAAATATGTAAAAAATGATGCAATCTTATTTAAAAATCTAGGTAAAAAAAAATATTCTCCTAATGAGCCTCATATTTTGTCTGACTTTATTGTCTTTGCAATATCTAATTTAGGTGAGAAATATGAATAAAAGCTAAAGACTATATAAAAACATAAATGAAGTAATGAAAATATGCAGCAGTTAAAATTTAACTAACTACATAATTTGCATAGATAAAACATAGGACAAATCAAACTAATTATGGATTATTAACAGTCTTAGTAATCCATATGTCAATAGTCTGTAGTCCATGTGTCAAACACTGGAGTAGCACCTTACATACTAACGATATTATTTTGAATATGTTTCAATAATTTTAATTTCTAAGACTTATATTATCGTTTATGTTAAAGTGTACTTTTTAGCAACATTTATATTTTTTAAACAAAAAAAAAATATTCTCGATAATTTTACATTAAATATTAAAATTATCGTCTTACTTACTTAGAATTAATTTTAATGGATATACAATAAATTACTTAACTTATAATGGACTCATTTAAGTGTAATATTGATATCAAAATAATAATGTCAGACTTATCCTCGACAGTATATTTTTATCAGCTTAGAAGATAGCAAATTGCGAGTCAGACTCAGATGTACTCGGTCAGTTTCTGATGAAATTCAAATGACATTGATCTTTGGAAAGTTTTAATACGTAATAAGTTGATATTTCGATGCATTAGAGAAAGACCTAATAAACCGACGGAACAAATTGAATCTTACAAGCCTCTTTCACGGTTACCTACGATATCAAAATTATTTGAGAAAATACTGTTAAAACGTATTACACCATTCATAGAAATACCAGATATGCAGTTTGGATTTCATAATCACCACTCGACAATCGACTAAGTATACAGAGTAACAGCGGTTATTAAAAAAGCATTCGAAGACAAGTGGTATATTGCAGGGAGAAATATTCTTCCTGCAATATTTCTTGACGTCTCACAAGCTTTTGGCCAGGTTTGGCATTTGGGATTAATTTACAAAATGAGCAAATTTCTACCCCGGAATTACTATCGACTGCTGGAATTATATACTTTCGAAATAAAATTTAGAGTCTTGCATAAAGGGACATTTTCAACACTTAAACCTACTTCTATTGAAGTTTCACAACATAAGGCCTTGGGACCGCTTCCTTATCAACTCGAGACATCTGAAAACTCAACAACAAAAGAAACAGTACTTTGAACATTTGCCAAAGACACGGTTTTCATGGCAAAAGATGTATCTCTGTCTAATGCTGTAAAAAGTACCGATCACCAAGATCTACAAATGGAGACTGGAAAATACAGCTTAATAGCTCCAAATTCTTCCATGTTATTTTCATAGCAAAATGACAAAAACTTAATTATATAACTTCAGCTCGATGATAGGTTAAATTAAGAAAACATCATTTTAGACAAAAGGCACAGCAGGTTAGACTTAAAGTCAAGCAACTATACCAGTTCTAAGTTCTAAAAAGTTCTACGTTCTATTAATTACCACTGCTTATCGCTGCGTAACCAACAAAGAGCTGCTCGATGACCTCAAAACACGGATATACGAAATGATCCAAGATTTCGCCTTAAAACATGAAATAAGGTTGCTAAATCATAGAAACGTGGAAGCAGAACAGCTACTGGACATCACGCAGGAAATCAGAATATTGAAATGAACCAAACCACGCCAACTTGTTTAGTGTATAATTGTTTTCTTAACTTTATTTTAAGTAGCTTAGTTTTATTTTAATTTGGAAAACACATACTGATATATTAAACCCGTACCCGCCTTACCTCGCCTAAATTTGTAAATTAATATTGTACCAAGCATATCTAGTGTAATATGCAATTAATAAAAAAATAGAAAAAGAAGGTGTTGATCGACCAAAAAATGTAAAACAAGGATTTCGAACCCTAAATCATTCAACCCGAATCGAGCTAATTCGTCATGAAAGATTGCTGTTAGATGTAAACAATATACTTATATCTAGTATTAAAAAAAAACAAACCCTTATAATGCAGAGCTATGTATTGTAAAATATGTGAGAGCCTACAGGGAAGTACTTACACGAGTTCTACCCTTTCAGTATTCACCAGACATCGTTCAATCAGATTATTGCTTATTCCTACTACCATCAGAGTGATCATTATTTACGTATTTACATTAATATAAGTTAATATATTTTATATAATATTAATATAAGATGGTAATAGATAAAGAGTAACAATGGATAGCACCTTAGAATACAATAATGTACACATATGTAATAACACAATAAATTTGAAAAGAAGTCCTCAAAATTAATTTATCTACTGTTAAAATTCTCTATTCGCAGATAACAACATAAACTATAAATAATTCGTAAATTAAATTCGGATACTCAACAAAATTACATACCTATACTTTAATTAGTAATTATTTTTATATATAAATGTAAACAGCCCTAAATGTTGAGCTAAATGCTACTTACAAATGATTAATAATACTCGACTAAGGCAAAATTAGTACAACTCCCAAAAGTTGAATTATTCATTTTTTTACTAAGTAATATCTAGAAATTAATACTGATTCCAGATAACCGGCATGACGTATATAATTTTGATGAAAAAACGTAATGTAATATGTGACGTTAGGATGACGGATTGGTCTAGAGTGACTTGATTATATTTCGGAATCTTAAAATATTATATATATTCTTTTGTTGTAACAACAACTGCTTTTGATATTTTTGACAAATTGTTTTAACGACAAGCTACACAATTAATTTATTCTCAAGACATGTGTAGTTGTTGAATAGTTTTCTATGGTCTTATTTTACCTTGCAGATTCGTATTTATTATATTACGACAAATAATTTTAATTAGTAATTTTAAAATTCCTCTTTTTAACACATTTTGATGCCAAAAGTTTAAGTCAAGGAACCCAATATAATCCACAAAAATATCAATGACTTTCTAAAAAATTAAGAGTTGATGAGTTAATAGACGTAAAAGCTTCATACGTCTTAGAAAAAAATTTTGTGTAAGAAAGTTGACTTAAAAAAATTAGTGATCAGTGATAATCAAAAAAAGATAACTATATAGCCTGCAAAAAGAACATTTTTTTAATTAATAGAAATTGAATCATAGATAGATCTCCAAAATATCCACACAATTACAATAATCTTGTACTAAATGCTCGGTTACATGTTACAATATATATAGATATAGTTGTATGAAAGCTTATAAATAGGATGGAGGATTTATATAGAATGTTTTATCTTGTACAATGCACTCTCCAAACTCAATCCCGCCTAATTTAGATAGTTCTAACCAGATGGATATACACGGGTATAAGAACAGAAAAAATAATATCATTCAAGCTTTAACCATACTATTTCATTAATTCTACATATTTTATAACATATTTTTATAGCACTTTATAGCATTTTATACTATTTTTCTAAATTATATATTTGATAATATATCCTGATTTATAATTTAACAACACTCTTAAATACTATTCAAGCCATAGAAGTAGTTAAATGTTTCAAACTAAAATTGATTTAGGGCGACAGGTCAAATTACACCAGTGCTTTAAATCACAGTAAGATGATATAGAGCACAAGTCAGCAAATATCCTACAACGGAAAGGGATTGACAGTCTCCTTCATATCCTAGTTCTTGGAAATGACAAGGGGTTCTGCAATTAGGTTTATAATCAATGGTTTGGCTATATAAATGGTAGCAAAAGCAATATCTGACATATTATGTGAACATGTAATTTATTTTACTAGAGAGACATCATCTTATACATTCACCTATTTCATAAAATATAAATATATTATTCTTTAAACACACTATATATGCATAATATGCAAAATTATATTTCAAACTTTACGAAAATGTTCAATTAACATAGTTAAAAGAAAATGGTTTTTTACACTCACATTACAATATATATTTCTTATAGTTATATATGTATATTATAGATATATGTATTATAGATATATGTATTATTATTGAAATTAGTTCCATTCATTTTTTTTAATATGAATTAAATTAAAATGTGCATCAGAATTACAAAAATTATACATGAAAGTAATTTTTACTAACTCAGTAATTTAAATTATCAAAATATTAATGATATAATTATTACATATTTACATCGTTACAGGTACGAAAAAAAGTAGTGATGTAATTACAAAAGGGCCAAATGTTTGAACTGATCTCTAGGGAGTTGTAACAGAAATAAAGAAAAAATTGTGGCATTGACAGCTAATCAAAAAGGCTATAAAAGACTTAAGAATATATAAAAAATAATACAAAAAGAATATGAAAATGAAGACAAAGTAAAATTGAAATATTTTATGAAAAACTTTTAAATATGTCTAGAAAATACGATTTTGATAAAACTTGCAGTTTTAAGAACTAAACCAATAATAAAAAATATAAAATAAAAATATATCTCTATTCATATAAAATATATAACTGAAAACTAATAACAGAAAACTAAAAATCCTCAAAAAAATGAAAAAAGATTAGAGAGAGATTTTTTTCTATAACACACCACAATGGCTTATAAAAGTAAAAAAGTACAATAATTAAAATATAATTGAGAATATATCAATATTATGAATTACAATAATAAGTAATATATTCATAGAAAATTAAAATAAAAGCGAGTTTTTTGAAAATATTTGACGATAAAGAGTTGTATGAAAAATAAAAAGCAAGAATGGAAGAAAATTATATAAGGAATGCGGAAAGAACAGAAAAGGAATAGAAATAATCACCAGATTTAAAGTTAAGTTAGTTAAGTTTAGTTAAAAATGCAATGAACAGAACCCTTAATTTTATATAACAATGTTTAACCGAAAGCTACAAAACTAGAAGAACTATTTAAACTAACTGAGAAGATATTAAATAAATTATAGTATATGCTCTAGAATACTTACAATATAAATTCCAAGAATGAAATTAACATAAAAGATCTTATAATAAGTTTGAAACAAAGATGAAAAAACTATCTAACAAGAAATGTATACTAAGATTTTATAGACTATAAAAAAGTATTTTACAAAATTCCAATAAAAAATACCCAAAAATAAGCAAAACTAAAGTAAACCAATACATACTGTTATTCAAAAAAAAGTAAAAGAAGAAAGGTTTGAAAGGTCTTTCAAACTTCATAAAAATATTATTTATCAATAGTTCCATTCTATACATAAATATATTATTAGGAATCTTAAAGAGTACGAATCTTTGAAACAGAACAACAAGGATTATGAGTATCATAGTTTCAAAAATTATGTATTTTTTAAATAAATATTTGTGATACATTTGTGATGAAGTTGATTTATTGCTACTATCGAAATTAACAAAAACATTGTTAATCTATCTCATTAGGATCTTGGAAGTAATTTCAAATAAATAAGAAAAAAACCGTATAACACGAAATGTTTACATTGCATTATGAACTTCCAAAATGTATTTAACAAAATTACAATAAAAATAAGCTTTCGAAAATTCTGACAAAATAATAAAATGAAGAATAAGCAAAAATTTAGTATATCAATATATACTGTTATTAATAAAAAGTTAAAAGCAGAAAGGTTCGTGATATTGCTTCATATAAATTGTAGTGACACATATTTTAAATTATACAAACGTATTATTTCACAGTATTTTTGTTAGCATTTATATTTTCACTTTTTAAATTTAAATGTTATAAAATACTACTATCTTTATCGTAAGTAATCTATGGTATGATGGCAACTTAATTACCTACCTACCAGTTAGTGTATTTAACAATGTTAAATTTTTATCTTATTCGAAAAAATATCTGGTATTTTTCTGATTTAAAATCAGTCTTGAGTTATATAATTTATATTATATAATACATCTCCAAATATATTATCAAGAGTTTCCAGCTAACATATTTTGGTATCTATTGAATTAAATTGTACAATTAAATACAAGTATAAGTTATTTATAACAAAAATGATTACGATTATCATAGCTTCGAAAATTATGTAAATAATTTTTATTGAATTTTATTTCTGGTGTTGAAGTTGATTTATTGCTACTACTCGAAATTAACGAAAACATTGTCAATTACTCACCGAAATAATTGAAGCCTTAACTATTTTCTCAATTGAAAACGAGGTACGCCTCCCTGTACGATCTGATCAAATCGACAAATGAGCCAGACAAGGACAGAGACGGGAACAGAGCGGAGTTGCACCGTTTCGCGACGGAACACCGCGGACGACTGATGTGGAGAAGACTCGGCGTTTGGGGCCTCCCTCTGGACCAGAGGGGCGCTGGCGCACCAGCCACACTCCACGGCCGATGCATCTCCTTCGAGAGGCGGTGGTAGAGAGTTCGGTTGAATGGAAGGCGTTAAAAGGGGTTTTGTTTTAATTATTTTATTTTGTAACTTTTTTGTGCGTTTTAAATAGAAGCCGGAGAAATGCGTTTGTTCCCTGGTTTAATGCGGAATATGGGCTGGAGTTGATGGCTTTGTTAATTAAATTCGAATGACCATTTTATTAATATCTAGGTTGATGATTGTTTATTACCCTGTAGTAAAATTGTTAATTTTCGACCAAAATAATCATTTTTAAATGCAGACGCAGAATTTTAAAGATAATCTATATTAAAATATAAGTAGCATCATATAAACATTATCATTATATATCTAAATAACCCCAGTAAACTCATAATGTAATATTATGTTATAATGTAATATTATGCTTATGTTGTAATAGCCACTTCCTCAATCGTCGGTGAATCAAACCTCCTGCTCTGCTCACCAGCAGATATTTTGTAACCTCTGATGAATATATTATAGTCATCACGTGGAATTCTATCCAACGCTAATTGAAACATTTTGATAAAATCGATCTTCACTGTTGGATTATGCTCACAGCGCCTATCAAACTCCACATCCGAAATATCTGCATCTAGTAGTGGTACCAGCGCTTCTAGTATGTGATATACTTGACCTTGTACCTGGGTCTATATTGAGATTGTTTTAACTTATTTCTGATACAAATTTGAATCTCAGCGAAAAACTTGAATGGTATAATACTTTGAAAATGGTCATGAAATTGTCTTGTTCTATATGCGTTGTGTCAAACTAGGTTATTTGGGAACAATTATTATATTTGTGAATGTTGGTCAAGAGGTAGTTAGAAAGTTTTCTCATCATAGAAACTAATAAGCATAATAGGTCTTGGACAACTGGTAGGTCCAATTGTGGCAAGTTTACTTTTCATACCAATACGACAGTCACTATTTTCTGCCTCTCGCTGACACTACGTGAGGTAGCATTTTAGCGTCACGCATTTTATTGACTTGGATGACATAAGTGAAGTCTTTTTCTTGGCACTGTTAATAATAAAAAAATATTGTCGCGCAATAAATTTGTGACTAATATTATTTATTATAATAACAACAAATATGTAAAAACCTTGATAAAGTATGTTTTACCATAAACAGTCACTACATATTTCAACTATATTCTTGGTAAGTATTCTTGTTGTCTTAATTGTAGATATATAACAAATATTTGTTTTACTTGGATACGAAATTTTTAATAATTCATAAGTAAAATTCCATAAACAACCTTTTTACACTATAAAACTGTTGTTTGAACATATTGTTTATAATTGTTTAGAAACTCAAAATGTAATATTAATACATAATATAATAAATGTCAATTTTATCTATATTTTAATATTGTTCTCATTCCAAATTCGGTCGAAAAATATCCTTAATTAATAGTAATTTATTTAGTTCAATTTATTTCAATTTTAGACACTTAACATTTATTGTATCTGTCATTTACAGTATATTGAATATTTGGTTATTTGGTAATTGCGCTATTTGGTTACAGTTCAGTTTTAGTCTAATTAATTACCTTAACATTATGACATAGTATGTGCGTCTCATATATTGCTAAATTATGTAAACCAATGATGAATTTGTAGTGGTATAAAAAGCACTGATTTTTCAACAAGATGTAATACTACAATAATAAATGAAAGATAAATATAGAGTTATATTTTAATATTCAGTATGATATACATATTCTAATAATTTTCTAATTAACTGATTTGAAGCTAAAATGAGAATCCAGTTTTATATTGATAAACAATTCATAGTAATTCAAGATTCCTAGCAATGATGTTAAAAAGGATGAAAATATTAATCATAGCTATTGATATATGTGCGGTTTGATTATATACGAAACCGATGTGAAATTATTTATTTTCATTAAATTATTTTCTATGCCCATGTCCAGTTATTTATACTGTTACTTGCTTGTTGCCGCCTACTCAGTTACATAGTCGTTATCTGCAGTAATAAGTACCGCAGTATCAACAGCAAAACAAATAGAAATTATATATATATATATATATATATATATATATATATATATATATATATATATATATATATATATATATATATATATATATATAGAGTGTGCAAAAGAAACATAAATAAATAAATATAATGTATGATACCTCACCTAAGTTATCTTAATGTTATTATGTAGTATAGCGTATCATGTATTTCGAAATTATGTAAACCAATGATCAATATGTAATAATGCAAATAGTGAACCCAGTGTGGACTTAAGGTATACTATTATGGACTTGCACAAAGAAACATAATATAAGCATGATTCAAACTTACTAAAACAAAGTTCTCCATACCATTACTAAAATCCCATGGTACATTAGAAGTAAAGCCATACCCAATGACCTAAGGATATCAACAGTGATTAAAAACATTAATTAAACACCTAACTAAATTTACGAAAAAGCATTAAGAAGGCATGCGTGATCACAAAAACGTTGAAGTACTACATCAGCTCGACACAGTGGCCTTACCTGAAGGTTAAAAAGACAAAAACCATTCAAACTAATATAGATATGAGTAAAAACTGTGCCGTGGAGTGCACTAGTATGAGTACATTCATCAAATATTAATTAAGTTGGGGTCTGTAGTACTGAATCTGAATTTATATCTGTCTAAACATAATATGAAAGAAACATTACTAGATTGTTGTATATAATAACTAATATTATGTGTGCAATATGCTTTTAAATTAAGAAAATATTATTCCTAATATTATTCCTGATGATTTCCAAATATATATTCAAATAATTTTCCAACAGAATCAAAGCCTAAAATAAGAATTTAAAAGAGTGTATAAATATACGAACGTATTTTCTACATTTGAATCATTTCGGATATCAAATGGACCGGAACTTAATGAACACTTTTATTTTATGTTAAGATACTCGTTCGAACTCGGAGTATGACGTCGTATTGATGAATACTTCATCATCTTCTAAGGTGCGATCTATATGAGGACTTACCTTGATACATCGGCTTATTATCTATGTCTGTATCAAGTTATTTACATTGTTAGCAGTTGTGGCTTTCTAGTTGCTTCTTCTCTATGACCTCAAATAGTAAGTGTTGCGACATCAACAGCAATTGTTCTATATAACACATAAAGTAAGCATATAATTACGCCCAAATTCCTCAGGTGCTTTAGTTCCTTTTATTATTCAATTGGCTTGTTCTATCAGAGTTTTAGTACATTTAGGCTCTGACATACCAAAATTCTAATATAGGTAAAATAATTGAACAAATATTCTATTAAATATAATTTATTTTAACATTATAGTACATCAAATGCATTTATTATCGAAGAACATAAAACTACAATTAATTTTACAGCCGCAACAATTTATAGAATTATTAAATGTTATTAATATATAAAGTATTAATATATACATATATATATATATATATATAGAGCTTTCCTCCACACTAGCGTTTTTTTATGTAGCGGTATCCCCTGAAGGCCTAATCCACTTAATTAACAATTGTATATTTGAGTAATGTATTTAATAATACTATAATGTACTTTCATTAGAGAGCATATTTATGTTTTACTCTTAGTTCTTGTTTTTTTCGATGCAATGTATCCTTGTAAAGTCATTATGGTATTACTATATTTCTCTTTAGTTTGTCTTGCTACTGTTTGTATACATATTTCTTGATAACACTACATTTATTCACTACATTGTCCTTAATGCATTTGCCATATCTGCAAAACAGTTAGTGTTATTTCTCTACTCATGCATATTAACCAAACGTTCATGTATATTCTGAACAATAACACACATGTTCATAAAGCTTTCACACTCTATACTACAATTCCCTGCAATTAAAGTAAATTAATTGTATATTAACCTTTACTGGTTTCCTCTTTCATCACCCTGTCTTGGTATTCGCCAGCATTGAATTATAAACCAATATTCAAAAAATTTTATTCAATCACAGTGTCAATTTTAGAAATACTAGTCATATTAATAACCAAGCTGTTTATTTCCAATGTATTAATAACTTGCTCAAGATTCTACCATTTTTCAATTTCTTCTTCAATGTGTCAGATCGAGCTCATACAAACGGAAGGTCTTATTTTCGACAATTTCTCTTTTCATAAATCCAGAGATTTCTGGTTTGAATATCCTCCTTGACCTGAATATCGATTGTAATAATTGTTTTCAATACCCCATATCAACTCAATTGGGCTAAAAATACAGTTATAGGGAGGGAGACATAATGCTCTGTGGTCATAACATTCATTGATCTGATCTACCATGTATCTTTTCTCAGGCATAATTCTAAAAAAGTAAATACAGAAAATTCAATTAAATATTTCATTTATATTTACCGAGTAATAATTTGAAATAGTTCATTCTTAAACATGATTTCCTGGAAAAACTTATTTTATGTACTTTAAGCCATTCCTTAATTGCAGCCTTTGTTGAAATATTTTCAATAAAAACCGCGGCGATTTCAAATTTATTAAAACAAAGCGTTAAAATAACGTTTGCCGGTTTATATCACGTAATTATAATATTTTGAAGAGTTTTCAGAAGATATGGTGCATTGTACATAACAATATGATGGTTCCTCCAAGTTCCAAATTCCAAATTCTTTAAAAGCTGATTTTCAAACTACTGCAAAGAATAGTTATGTTTCATTTCTACATGGACCTTAACCTTCCTACCCTTGGACTTACTGAAACACTAATTCTGCACCAGGAATAAAACCATTCCTGTTTCCAGCATAAAGAACTATATGTTTGCAATGAATAAATGTTATTACTAAAAAAACTAATCGATAGTTATTCCAACCTTTTTCCTTGAACCTTTGTTGTCTTTATACTATATTTATTATCATCTTGCAATGAGCAACCCAATATACCATTCTGAAATATTCATGGCTCTTTTAAATATATAAATTGATATAATTCTTCCTTGATTTTGTTATATGTTTTAGAAAATTGTATTCTTTTAAAAGCAATCTCTGGAAGTTCCATTAAACCCCTTCGTGGGTTATCTTTACACTAGCACTAAATCCTTATTATTATCCATTATGTTATCCAACAATGTATGAACGAATGTTCTACATCTCTCAAATAGCTGTATATCTTTTCGATCTTTGTGGAGACTTTCCAGACTAATGATTTTCTCTGAAATAATTGTATTAAATTATGTTGCGATTGAAAAAAAACTACTTACTGTTTTATACATTTCGTATATTTGATGTCTGAAACCCCAAGATTGACCTGACTCGTCACCTATTTCGCATAAACACGGTTTCTTTTTGGCGAATTTAAGGTTATACTGTTTTTTATTTTTTGAGATATTTTGGTGTTCAATAAAAACGGCGGCGATTTAAAATTTATTGAAACAAAGCGTTAAAACAACGTTTGCCGGTTTATAACCCGTAATTATAGTATCTTGAAGAATTTTCAGAAGTTTGGCAAACGGACAACTTTTGCACACTCATTCTATTACATGTTGGGACTCCTCTAACAGCATTCTATCTCTTTTTAAATATAATAATATGACAAGGATAATACTGTCCGACTGTAAAATGAATTTACAACTTTAGACAGACATATATTGACACTGGTGTCATTGCTATTTTGAATTGACTATATATAATATATTTTAACAAATAAATCGTGTTTTCTCAAGAAATAAACCAATCTTTGGGTATTTTACTTTACTGAAATGGTCACGAATGATGCCCACATATCACCCAAAACGGTTTCATTTTATAAACGATCCGAAACAGAGATTCTAACACTGAACGTTAACAACAGCATTTGCGTTTATCCATCATGGTTCTATACCGAAGCAGACGGAAAAAGTAATTTACTAAACTATCCCGTCAGGATAAATCGCTAGACGCAATTTGAAGCGGCTCAAGCGGCCGAATTAATTCGGAATCTTTTTAGAAAACGCGGATCAGCAGTGAAAAGTGTATCGTTTTAATTTATTTGATGGGGAACGGGGATAGGATTGGTTCCCATTTTCGACGGGAAACTGTTGAGATTATCTTATCGGATACTAAAAATTTTTCTCCCTCTCTCTCTTTCTCTCATTTTCCTTCCGAATCTATTTGAATTTGATGGAAAGTTGCACGAATGCGCTTATAAAATCGGAATAGTTTGCCACGGATCATTGAACATTCGGATATATAATTGTGGGGTTAAGGGGTTCGAGTCTCGGCTATTCGTCTGTGTAATTTGCTAGAGATTTATTTTATAATAATGATAATTGTGTTATTATTAGAACCTTTTTTGTCAAAAGTATATCGAATGAAATATTCGTGAATATATGGGGAGGATTATTTGAAGTAATAGGAGGGTGGTTCAAATATGATGGAGAGAAACACTGTAGATGGCGCGCATGTACGTTTTGAAAGTCGTGGCTTGAGTATGTGATAGCTGGGTTCCTTACGTACAGTGTGGCATAGTTTCTGTCGGAAGTACATGTTTCACGCGCCACGGGTCAACGTCAAGTGCCGACCGCCGTAGCGCAACTTATTGTCATTGTGTTTTAGTGTAGGAAGGTGTTTTAAAACAGATTTATTCTGCTTTTATGAAATCACTTCGGTAGTGAGTAGGGCTGCCGTGTTTAAATAGATCAAAGCATTCAATGATGGCCGCGAAATTTGTCGAGAATGGGCCGCATGATCGTCGACCGCCAACCAGCATTACACCAGACAACATTCGCCACGTAGAACAACCCAATTTGGAGCACCGAAGGATGAATGTTCGAGACATTTCAGCTAAACTTGGCATCAGTATTGGTAGTGAAGTCTATCATCCACAAACGCCTTCAATATCGCACAATAACGACGCGCTGGGTTCCTAAAGTGTTAAACTTCGAGCAAAAATTTACGCTGCTTGCTGACGCGATACGAAACGGAGGGGGACTGTTTTTTAATGCGAATCTTCACTACAGACGAGATATGTGCACACTATTACACTCCCAAGAGTAAGATGTCGTCTAAAGAGTGGTGGAAGAAGGAGAAAGTGGAGCCAGTCAAAGCGATCACGACTATTTTCGTGGGTAAAGTTCTGTGTACGGTGTTCTGGGACCGGCGGGGCGTGCTGTACTTCGATTTTCTGCGCACCCAACGCACCATTAATGCTGCATACAACCTTCTGAAAATAAACGTGAAACCCGCTTATAACGCACGTCTCACGCTCGATACAATATCGGAATTAGGGTGGAAGTTACTGGAACACATCTTCTACAGTCCGGATTTATCATCCTGCGACTATCGCCTGTTTGGACCACCGAAAGAAACCATCGGAGACTCAACACCGACGATGAGGTAGAGGACTTCGTGCGCACATGGCTGTCCGAGTTGCCCAAGGAATTATTCAATACCGGCATCAAAAAACTACCAGAAAGATGGACAAATGCGTAACTAGTGAAAGGAAATACCTAGAAAAACTGTACATTTTTTTAATTTTTTTCAGAAGTAAATAAACGTGTCAGAGCATTTGTCTCGATCATATTTGAACCAGTCTTGTATTTGTCCTATTTATAAAAAGGGACTTAAACTGAAATGTAATAACTACCGCGGAATATCACTCTATGAACTGCGTATAGAATTATCATATGCATTATTAACTAATGCCTACAACCTCTTGTAGATGATATAACTCGGAAATATCAATCGGGTTTCAGGCATGGTAGGTGTAGGATGACTCGATTTATAGAAATATACTGTGTTCATATGAGTATATATCTGCGTATAAACTATTCTATTTCTCGAAAGGCTTAAAGCAAGAAAAAGTAAGGCAGATAGACATCGGGAAGAAAAACCTGGTAACCAACAACAGGTCACAGCGGCTACCTATGCACATAACATCAATATTATGAGCCAAATAGCAGAAGCGGCAAGCCAAACATATTCAGCATATTAGCATAGCAAATTAAATATGACATCCCTTCGTATGTCCATTTGATTCCGAAATAATTGTTCAGTTATTTGTAATTACGTAGTGATAACTCTTGCCAATGAAAGTACTAGCTGGTTTTATGTTTTAGTGCAACCCCATATATGCATCCCTTAGGTCCAAACTGGCTGTATGATTTACTGATAAACTAATCTCGAATAATTTTGGGCTAAGTTGAGAGTATCTTCCGACTAATCACTAGAGTTGCTTGGCTTTGAGTCTAATCTACTATACTTTTTGTCCAACACGATATTTCCAATTTGAGCTACCATCCAGATAAATTCAAAGGTATCTATCTGATTCTTCATAATGGGATGAGGGATATCAAGTGATATGTTATAATTAGGTTTTTGTCATTTCGCCGCAACTCAAAATCAACATGGACAATTAAGTTTTATTTTATTGTCTATATTTATTATAGTATATTATTTAAAAATAGCAATTAACATATTAAAATCCGACAAAGCATTTGTGGATAATACCCCACATTCCACAGAAAAATTTCACTCTTTACAAATCCATAGAACATTCAAATACGAAAGTAATTCTGCTTCATTTAAAATGAAATTATTAATTGCACGTTAAGGGTATTCAGTAAATATTTTTTTCTTTTCTATTTTAAGGTTAGTACGTGAACGAATATGTACATCTCCGTCTCGCCTATTCTACCATTATTAATTAATTTAATTATCACTGTTCTTTCCTCTATAACTATTTATACAGGAAATGATTCGTACATCTACGTCAGACGTACCACGAATGGAAAAAGTCAAACCATGCATTTGACTGAAAATAGTAATTACTATTTTCAGTCGCTAGTTTATTGACTATCGGCTGTTTCGACTGATTTCAGTCGATAGTTATTCGTTAGTATAGTTCTATTTAAAAGAGTGCGTTAGAAAAAAAATACAATTACTTTATGTCCAACCTTTTATTTTCAATTTTAAAATGAATGTCCACTTTACCATAAAAGAATAATAAAATTTAACACAAATGTTGCGCATAAATGTTAAACAGAGTTTAGGAAAAACGCGCGTTATTTTTATCCAGCAATGTATCTACATCGGGATAAATTTACAACAAAACGAGCAAAAAACATCGAATTTCGATTTATATTAATATGGAATTCGTCAATTTGCTCGGACAAGGTTTACCGATGAAAAAGTTTGAAGTGGCCCCGTGTACCTTCGAAAATCGTGGGGTCCGTGTTTGATCGCCGTGGAGCGTGTTTTCCCGAAACGAAATAATTTGTCGAATTCGAGGTATTTCGTCGGTTTCCTTTGCATTATCAAATATTAACTCGACTTGTCGGCCATTTTGCGGTAGCGAAACGCTTTTACTTTCGAACGTATAAGTATCGTTCATAATTAATATTGTTTTTGTTGGCGCTGAATTATTCAACCGCGATTCGGAAAAGCTTTATGCCAAATTGCCGAGTTACAAGTCGAGTTACAAGCCGGAAAGTGAACGGCTTTTGAATTCGCTCATTTATTTCTGTTCATCCATCTTAAAATAAACTAGTAATCGCACTGTGATCGAATATATATATATATATATATATATATATATATATATATATAGGCGGGTTTTTATGTAGTGGTTTCCCTGAAGGCCTAATCTACCTAATTAACAATTGTATATCTGAAACGTATTTTACTTTCATCAAACAGTATATTTATGTTTTACACATAGTTCTTATTACTTTCGATGCAATGTATCCTTTAAAGTTATTATGATATCACAATATTACTCTTTGGTTTGTCCTGTTACAGCCTGTATACATCTTTCTTGATAAAATTACATTTAATCACTGCATTCTCTTTAATGCATTTTCCATATCTGGAAAACATTTAGTATTATTTCCCTCCCCATACATGTTAACCAAATGTTCATGTATATTCTGAACAATAACACACATGCTCATAAAGCTTTCTCGCTCTATAATACAATTTCCTACAATTAAAGTATATTAATTGTATACTGACCTTTCGTTGTTTGCTATTTCATCGCCCTGTCTTGGCAATTGTCAGCATTGAATCATAAACCAACATTCATTAAGTTTTATACAATCACTGTCAGCTTCAGAAACAATAGTCAAGGTAATAATCAAGCTGTTTATTTCCAATCTATTAAAAACTTGCTCAAGATTCTACCATTTGTCAATTTTTTCTTCAATGTATCTGATAACACAAACCGAAGGTGTTATTTTCGACAATGCCTCTTTCCATAAATCCAGACAATTCTGTTTGTTGTTGAAATTTTCTTTGTTGATGCACTGTCCAGGGTACTATATATATGTTAGCTATAGTCCATTGTACATAACAATAACTGATGGTTCCTACAAGTTCTTTAAAAGCTGATTTTTAAACTACTGCAAAATGTTACGGTTCATTTCTCCATGGTAGTCAACCTTGAACTTAGAGGAAAACACTAATTCCGTACCAGAAATAAAAACATTCCTGTTTCCAGCATGAAGAACTATATGTCTGCAACGAATTATTAATAAATGCTATGACTAACAAAACCTAATCGATAGTTATTCTAAAGTATACCTTTTTCCATCCAATTTCGTTGTCTTTACACTATACTTATTATCATCTTGCCATGAGCGACCCAATATACCATTCTGAAATATTTATGTCTCATTTCAATATATAAATGGATATAATAATTCTTCCTTGATTTTGTTATATGTTTTTAAGAATTGTATTCTTTTAAAGGCAATGTCTGGAAGTTCCATTAAACCCCTTCGTGGGTTATCTTTACACCACCTAAATCTTATATTACCCAACAGTGTATGAAAGGATGTTCTACATCCCTCAAATAGCTGTATGTTTTAGCTTTTTATGGATTCTTGCCACACTAACAATTTTCTCTGAAATAATTGTATTAAATTAGGTTTCAATTAAAAGAACTACTTACTATTTTTTACATTTCGTGTATTTGATCTCTAATACAGCTAGCAAAAAACTGATCTTGATTCGTCACCTGTTTCGCATAAACACGGTTTCTTTTCGGTGAATATAAGTTTATATTGTTTTTTATTTTTTGAGATATTTGAGTGAGTACTAACATTCAATGCGATTTGCAATTTATTAAAACAAAGCTTTAAAACAACTTTTACCAGTTTATAACCGCTAATTATAATATTTTGAAGAATTTTGCAGACGTTTGACAAACGGACAACAGCATTCTATTTCTTTTTAAACAGAATAAAATGACAAGGATAATATCTCAAGAACTAACACTCACTAACATTTTTAAATTGCATTTAATTAAATCTAATTTCCGTTAACTTCTAATGATCAACAATATATTAATAAATGTAAATGATTACGCCACAGAACATTATAACAAAGTATTATAAGCATGACTATTTTTCAGAACTGTAACAAATCAGTGCATCATATATAAGTATACATGATCTTTCTACACTTTTATGTTATAAACATAAATATGGAATAACAAATGAGGTAATACATGTTTGTATAATAAAGCAGAGAATATATAAATAAAACTATTTTAAAATTCATAATTAATTTAACATGTATATTAAAAGAATACCAAACACTATTTCTTACAAATTAGAATGTAGTTAGAATCACTAAATTAATTGTTGAATTTACAAACTTAGGTATATAAAGTAAATAATCGAAATAATTGATACAACGTTCAAAAATAAAATGTCAAATAGTCACTTGTCTTATTGCATTGGTCATTAAATACCTTAATATTTATCAATGCTTTAAAATGTTTACAAATGTACCGTTAATAATTTATAATTTCTTCTGTTCGTCAAATAAGTTCCATCTATACAAATTATGTGGATAGTTTCATTCCTTTTTTTCGTTTCAACTCCTGTATATATTATTCATTACTTCATTTATGTGTTCATGTAGTCCTTATCTTTTATACACATTTCTCACCTAAATTATATATTACAAAGACAATAAATACACCAGGCTGATTAAAACAGTTACCGGAATGTTTGAATAAAATTACATTGTTCTTTGCTTATTTATTTCACTCTTTGAACGAGCTTACAGATATTTTAATACTCAAATTAACGTATTTATTACCTGCAATATTTGGCTAGTGCTTAGTTAAGTATAAAATGTACAGAAAAACCTTAACAAACATTATAATTGCCTCTAGTACAACGATATACTATGTCTCCAGAATCATATGAACTAATAACAGACCTTCAGCATGAATAATTTTTCTTTCTTTCTTTTTGTTCACCAGAGTGACGATCTAACAGTTTTTCCTGGTTGCTTGATTTGGACCTTTTTCAATTTAGTGAATTTTATTTACCTGTAGCGCATATTGAAGATCAACAAGATTGTCGCATATCGACGCAAAAACTCGGGTTTATTACGTTTGATCATCTTCAAACACTGCTCCGAATCATCAACTTGTTGTTTTTGGTCAAATGTGAGCTCGTACGGCACCCACTTTACACAGAGCTTTCTCATACCCAAATATTCGTGAATGATATGATATACATGTTCAATTGATATCTTTAGAGTGTCTACTATTTCATTGAATATCAATATACGGTCATTCAAAATAATTTTGTGGATTTTCTTAATGTTTTCATCGGTAACAACCTCTTTTGGGCGTCCACTGCATTCACCGTCTTCGGTGCTCATTTTACCTCATCTAAAATTAGCATAATCCTTAATGGTTGATTTTCCTGCGGCAGTGTCCGCAAACTCGGCATCAAGCCAAGTTTTTGCTTCAACTGTATTTTTTAAATGTTGGCAAAATTCCTTTTTATCCATTTTTTTCACAATAACAAAAGTTGCTTCACTCAAAATTCTATAATTCACAAACCAATCCGACAATTGTCAAATTTGTACACGAATTTTTTTAGGGTTAGAGCTAACTAAATGTGGATTTAAGTCTAGTATCGCTATCTATGTGTCAGGTCAGGGACTTTTCAATTGACCTGTTATTAACATATTACAAGTTATCCTCCTTAGTCTATTATGAGGGGAACGTGATGAAATTAATAAATTGTAGTCGAGTTTCCATAGGGCAACCACAAGTATCCCTTAAAATGAATTAATAATTCTTATTACTTATTTAGCTACGCGATAGAAAATTATACAATTTTATATAGGTGTTAATCGGTCTATTATATGACCAAACCGTATAAAACCCATATTTGGAAGAAACGGAGAATATATATCAGGATTTTTCCCCTTTCCGAAATGAATAAAATAAAATATTCATCTTACGGAACGAGAACACAATGGCCATTCAAAAATTCCCCATTAATTCTGCATGCATCGTACTCCTTAGAGATCGCCACCTTTTTTTCGTTAGTTACAAGACGCACGAACCCGAAACAGCATTAAAACCGCAACGAAACAAAAGACATCGTCAAAACGTAACGCACCCTCCCCAGGGCCGACGCCGATGGCGCACAAAGGGAAGCTAAACGAAGAAATACATTCAACAAAGGCGGCGTTGATGAATGCGGCGGTTCTCCGTAGGACCTGGATCTTGTCCGCAATTTGTTATTGGTCATAGGTAAGACCCGATCTCGATTCGGTTAATGCAGGCCAGAACGAGGGGATTTGTTCCGATTTTCGACGCGTAACGATACGTTTTTCGTTATGTGCTATTTTTTCTAATTCGGACAAAGGAGAATTAGTTCCTAGGGAGGGAAAGGGAATTGGAGTGTGGATTTATATATAGTTAATTAGGTTTTTCCGTTGTTATTATGTGTTTATAATTAAATAAGCTATTTATTAAGTAAAATTGGTCTTTTTTATATTAAACAAAAAGTTTTTCGGAACGCTATGTACTAATAAACATCTGACTTTCTATTGTTATCATAAAAGAGCCGGTCATAAAAGTGAATATCAGTCTCAACCATTATAGGGTTAGAACGTGATTTGAAACGTGAACTTTTGAGCGTGAAATTAATGTTTTATAAGCAAGGCTGAATCTTCTAGGAATTTTCATTCTTAATTTCTTAAAGGTAAATTGAGCGAGTAAAATATGAGTAATTTTAATTAACATTTAAGTGAATCAGTACGATTAATTTCAATACATAATGGCTAATCCATAACACATTTCTGTCGATTCATCAATGGAATAGTTCTGTTCAAACCACCGCGGAGTGCAGACGTAACTTGCAGAACACTCTGTTGTAAAAAAAACATCTGAGTTACTATTGGTGTCATAAATGCGCCGGTCATAAAAAGTGAAAACCTACTATCAACCATTGTAGGATGAGAACGTGATTTAAAACGTGAACATTTGAACCCGAAATAAAAATTTATTTTTTGTAAGCAATGCTCTACCTTCTAGGAATTTTCTATCTCATTCTCCGAACGGTAAATCGAGCGAGTAAAATATGAGGAGCGTAAACTTAAAAATTTAAATTAAACATTTAATAACTATTAAGGATCTGCACGGTTAACTTCAATACATAATGGCTAATCCACAACACCTTTCTGTCGATTTATCAATTGAATCACCCGCTAGTCCAAAATAGCGATCAACTGCCAATAACTGAAATCCCTCAAATGCCAGATTGGAACTTCGTTACAAACAAAAAACGCTTGAGAAGTCCGGAAAAACAAGTCGTCCGAAAACAAACGAAAATCAGCGACTACTGGATTCAAAAACCCATCCAAACATAAAACAATTTCAGTGCCCTGACAGAAGAGACAGAATAAACTAGAACAACAGTCAAAACCAACCAAAAACAATTTCCAGTCTACCTCCAGTAACTATATGCAAGGTAAGAGTTGTTAAACATCTGCATGACTTTCTCAAGACAATATGTAATAATTACCCAATAAAAACAATCGGATCTGAAACAACAAAGATTCAGATGTTTGATCCTGAACACTTCAAAGTGTTTATAAAAGAATTGGACAATAGAAATACCCAATATCATAATTTTTGACTAAAGTCCGAAAAAACATTTAAATTCGTCATAAAAGAACTACTTCACGTCACAAATTCAAACACAATTATAACAGTCCTAGCTGACCAAGGCCACGAAGTTGTAAATATACACAATATTAAATATAGTGCAACAAAAGAACCACTATTTTGTATTGACTTGAAACCCACAAAAAATAATAAACATATATCTGGACCACAATTTCATTAATCGATTGTATTGATGTGTGAAATGCGTGCATGCGACGAATGATTGCACGCGTAAAACACGTCACGATAAAGTAAATTGCGTCAACTGTAACGGTGACCATCCTGTAAATTATAGGGGATGCCTAGTAAATAAAGCGTTGCAACAAAAACTTTATCCAGTACTAAGAGAAAAAGAAACTTGCAGCTACCAAGGCAGCAAATACCATTTAACTCATCTTAGACACCAACACAACATCCTCATATATCATACACACACGCAATAACTAACAGGCAGATCCAACCTAATATGCAGACAACGCCAATCACTGCTGAAACTGTAAGTACTATTAGTAAATTAAAGGAAGGGGTGGGTAAACTTATGGAGCATACAATGAGTACAATGATTAATTTACTCACCGTTGTCGTTAGTAAGCTAGCCTAATGACTGATAGCCATTACAGCAAATACATAATAGTAGTCTGGAAAGCTAATAGACTCCAGCAACATGCCAGAGAGCTTAAAATATTCTTATATGAACAAAATATATGAGGTGAAATGATATATGAATATATATCATGAGGGTATCCGAAAAGCATTTCATGGTTAGAAATTATTTACGGATTCCATAATACAAGCTATATCTCTATTTGATCTGTGATAGAGCTGATATTGCGGTAATCTTACTTCGACAACCGCATCGAATGAAGATGGTTTCTTTTCGGTGAATCTAATCTAATCTTCGGTAATTGTGCCCATACTAATATTGAGTTCAGCTGCAACACGCTAAAAATATATTTTCAGTTAAAGCAGTATTACCTAAGACATCCCTCCTGAAGAAATGACGACAGTGATGTATGTGGTCGTTATTCCATCTAGGTAATTTATAGTTGTTATTATAAAAATAGTTTTTGAGTATTTTTGGTCCCTCATCAGCCAGTTTTCCTTTGAAGATCTTCGAAATTGCATTGTTTCTACCAAAATTTCTATGATACATGTCTCAGAATGGCTTTACAAATGTTGGTGACTCCAGATTCCAATAGTCTACGGTTAAAAACTGAGCTACTGTGGCCGTTCACCTTGAACTCCAAGGTTCTGTCCAATTTCCAGAAGACTGTATTAATTCTCAGCAACTTCAGTCCGCCTTTGGTGACCCTACACATTGAACTGTGATACATATGCCGGGAATTCACGAACCAGAGGTGTTGTTTAATGTTTTTTACTTAGTATAGTTTATGGCTAGAGGTCATTGAGCAGAACCTTCAAGCCACCTTTTGTAAAATTCAGCTACGATGCTTTTACCCGAACTCCGCATAAAGACACCAAGAGAGGCTTCGAGTAACTGCGGAACGATTGCCAATCCAACTTCAATCTGTCTATTTTTCTTGAAAGTTAATTTAATTGCAGTTATTTGAATGACACCTACGAACTGCGTCATTAATGAGTTGTAAAGGAATTTGATAATACTGTTTTATTTTAAGGAAAGAAGACGCAGCTTATTAAACAGCGACACCAACGAGCATATAGTCTATTCAAAACAGCAGTCAACTCACGTCATCTGAATTTATGACGTCAAAACGCCGCAATGCTGCCGCATAAACTACGAGTTTTAGTACATTTTGACTTTGATATATAAAAAATTCGAATGTATATAAAATAATGAAACAAAAATGTTATCTTAGGTAATTTATTTTAAAACTATAGTACATCTAACGCATATATTATCGAAGAAATTAAAACTATAATTAATTATACAGCCACAATAATTTATAGGTTAGGGTTATTTTATTATATTTCAATTGAACTTTTTTCACACTAGTATTGTTGTAGAGTTCTAGGTGCGTTACTTTATGTAGTAATACCCCCTGAAGGCCTAATCCACCTAATTAACAATTGTATATTCAAGTAGTGTATTTTACTTTCATTAGACCTTTTACGCTAAGGTCTTGTTTCCTTCGATGCGATGTCTCCTTCTAAAGTCATTTTGATATTATTGTAGTTCTCCTTAGATTGTTCTGTTACTACCTGTACACATCTTTCTTGATAAAACTAGATTTAATCACTGCATTATCTTTAATGGATTTGCCATATCTGCAAAACAGTATTATTTCTCTCCACATATATTTTAAACAAACGTTCATGTATATTCTGAACAATAACACACATGCATATAAATGCTTCACACTCTATATGAACAATCCGAATATGAATTCATATTTGCAATAGATGGCAATACTTATGCTACATTGGTAGTGATTCATACATGTATGATCTATTCAAATCAGCAGTGAACTCACGTCATCAGTATGTGCCTGTCGAAAGTTGAAAATTCGTTTTACGGTCAGATTTTTATTCTCATTTTATTCTATTTAAAAAGAGATAGAATTCTGTTTGACAAGTTCAAACATGGAACCGAATAAGCCTGCAAAAGTCGTCCGTTTGTCAAACGTCTGTAAAATTCTTCAAAATATTGTGATTACGGGTTATAATGTTTAAAAGCAAACTTTTTGAATCTTTGTTTCAAAAAATTTCAAATCGCGATTTTTAATGGAAATATTTTTTAGCATATTGCAGCTACTCGGAATATTATTACAGTAGTATTATAGTTTTAAGCTCTTCGATATATTAATATGCGTAAGATGTACTATAATCCCTTTTTAAATATAATAAAATGAGTAGTAGAAAACGAATTTCAAACCTTCGACAGGCACATATGAATAGACTATATGAATAGACTACAGATATATGAATCAGCACCAATGTAGCATAAGTTTGGCCATCTATTGCAAATATGAATTCACATTTCTAATACATTACAATATCTTAATTCAATTGTTTCCTTCCACAGAGTGAAAGTACTAATAATTTTCTAAATATCTTGATAGCGTCAACACTCAATATCCTTCAGTTATCTTCGAGTTCGAATAAAATTCCTGAAAAATACCGAGGAAATATTAATCAGACTGAAATATAAATTATATCGTCTCGAATTTATTAACAGGACAATGGCATAAATCAAGTGAAGTATCGTTGAATATATATATCTGCTTTAATATTTCCGTCGGTTTTTCGCGAGGGTGGCCAGGACGGTGGGAGGGAGACAGTTCGGTTTTTGTTTCGTCGAGTTTTATTGTTATTTCGGGCGCAACTTAAATATGGACTTTCGTATAAAATTAGAGAAATGTACCGGAAAAATTTACTGCTTTCGCGAAATTTGTTTAGTTTTTTCATGAATAACATGCACAATGACGAATAGTGGCATTATCAATATCATTGTTATGTGTATTAGGTCTTCTATATATAAAAATTAAATGCTAATGTTGTTTGCTGGTCCCGCTAAAACTCGAGAACAGCTGGACCGATTTGACTAATTTAGTCTTAATTAATAATATTTGCGTAAGTGCATCGAAAGTTTATATTGCGAGAGAATATTGAATAATTGCATTGACATTGACAGCGAGAGAAAATGATAATGATCGATATAAATTCACACATAAATCACACTTTTCTATACCTGTGTAATACCTCATGAGAAACTCTCTTAAATATTGTCACTATTAAATATATCACTTGTAAAAGTCAAAACTAAACCTTCACATACCAGAAGTTTTGCTCTATTGCTAAATTGACGGAAATAATTTTGAATGTTACTGCATTAAAGTGAATTCCTAGAACATATGCAATAGCCAAAAAGTTTACTTAGTGTCGAAAGCGTATAATGGCTTTAGTATATAATCAGGTTTTCTCATATTATTCAACTATAAATATTGCTGGTTTCAATTAAATACAAACACCATGTTAATTTCTTTACCCAAAATCCGGCTCTTAAGATGATGTAAAATTCTCAAGTTCGGAAATTGTACATAAATTGATCCATTGGTTCGTACGATTAACATTCGACGTCAGAGATTCACGAGTTTGACCTCTTATAGTAAGATATCTGTTATCCTTATCGCTGTCTTGATTCCGAATCAACAACTTGACTACAAATAACTTCGTTGTAAATCAAAGGAATTATATACTTTAATACTCATATTATTATAATTATTTATAGTTCCTTTTCTAATATAACATAGAAGCGAACCAAGACAATTTTCAGACTATCTTATCGAGATTATTTTAATAATGTATTTTGTTATAAACTAATAAATATATATTTAACGCTCTTCTAGCAAAACCACAATTCCTGATATTTTTTGTCGAAAAATTAGAGCAACACTTCAAACACTTTTGAAGCTAAATTTTTATAAAAGAAGAGATATTCTTAGTTAGGCTGAATATAACGTCTTTCCTGTTGATCAGTTATTACCATTTTCTCAACCATCTGCTCCAATGGCATTAGTTGTTGATAGTAGAAAACCGATCTGGTGGTTTCGCAATATTGCAGCAGTTCATAACCAATAAATCCTGCTCTTCATGTCATCTCTTCAGAACTACCCTCATTGATGCAGCTTTTACGACAATTTTTTTTCACAAATATATGTTAATACAATCCGTTCAATAAAACAGTGAACTCACGTCATCTAAATGTATGACGTCAAAACGTCGTAACTTTGAGTTAACGTTCATATTGTCTTTGATACATAACAATATGATTTTGAAATTTACCTACATGAAATAACAGATTTCCCTTTTGTATATTTGATTTATTCAGTGTATAACATATAATATATACAATATCAGCAAAAAGTATAGAGATCGAAATTTTTTGACATCCTTAGCACTCATACCACGGTTTAAATGAAATATTTTCAATCACTATAGCCGAGGATAATTAGAACCGAAAATTGTTACCAAGGAGAATAATTTTTCAAATATTTCTTCAATGAAATATTACAGTTAATGTTATTATTCATCGTAGTTGTTCGGTATAACAAAAGCACGTAAACACCATAAAATTTAATAAAGTACTTACCTCCAACAGAAACCCATAAAAACGATATTTGACTCGGCTTATATAGTTTTAAATTACGGAACAAGAACGTAATTTTCATGCTGAATCTCATTACTTTTATACGCCTTCTTGTTCTTCAGTTTTGCGAAACAACAATTGAAACGGGTGAAATAAAAGAAAATCCTACCAAGTTCTCCTCAATATTAAAGCAAGGAACAACAAGAAATTAATTAAAAAATAACTTTTCTGGTTAATTTCAGTTTACGATGGTTTTTGCCCATTTGTTTTGTTGCAAGTTATCTAATTAGATTAGCTAGCGTCATTTTGTAACTATTACAGTATTTTGTTTACACTACGTATTAAATAATATTATAACAGTCATACGCATAAATATCGATAAATATAAAAAAGATATTTAAAAAATAGATTAATATTTATTATATAAAACGAGGGTTTATCAGGACTGCGCTAACTGTTTAACGTGGGCTTCGAACCACGGTCCTTGGCATTAAAGCTATTAACTAGCAAGTGACCAACTTAGAAATCGTCCCAGAAGACATCCGGTCTTACCCAGCCTGGTTACTGGCGTGAATGGGACCATTTTCCTTGTCGGATTTTTCACTCTTGCCTTAGAACAATCACAAATATTAAACAATCACAAACATAAATTTACGACCATGCCCCAGCAGGATTCGAACCCGCGACAATCGCAACAGTAGAAGGACCGTCCTGTCACCTTTACAACTGCACTAAACAAACCGTTATATAAAAATGTTAATTACTAACTTTTTGATTTTTCTTATGATTCTGCGGCAACATTGGATGAACGAAACGTTAATTTTACACAAGAATCGATTAATTTTCAATTATCTTCATAAAAATGGAAATACAGTGCAACTAGACTACGAAACATTTATCAGAACAAGTGGTGATTGTGGAAGGCAATATCTGATGAATAAGGAGGATGAGGATTTTTCATTTAAGCGTTCTCATGCAGGATTTTATTAATTTTGTAATATTAGCTGAACGTTCTCATGCTGTTGAATATCAGTTGGATCAACGCTCAATGCAAATTCTTCATTTTGAACTATGTCTATCTGTCTTGGATTCATTTAGTATAATCTTATTTTAAAAAATAATTTATTACTACTGTTCTGTTATAGTTGTGCCGATTCACAAAAGAAGTGAATGCGAAATAAATGCATCAGCAAATAATAAGCACGAGACTATGCAAGAGAAGATAACATATACGTGTTAAGCACTTTAAAAAGTGTTAGTGTACCCCAATGTCTTCGCAAAACAACTAAATGTGTGACGTGATAGTGTAATGCGTAAACTAGAATGTTTAACATCAGTTTAGAACATTATTATATATTGTTAACTTTGTTATATAACAACATTCTAATGTAAATAAAATAATGAAACAAAAATAATGTTATCAAATATAATTTATTCTAACATTATATTATATTGAACGTACATATTATCTAAGAGCTTAAACTACAGTTAATTATACAGTTAAGGTTAAAATTACAGTTACAGTTAAGTTAATTATAAGTTACAGATGCTTTATTATATTTACATTGATCTCTTTTTCAAACCACCTATGGTATACCCTGGAAGCCTAGTCAACCTGATTAACAATTGTATATCCTCATAATACTTTCAAGTATTTTAGTTTCATTAGAAATCAATTTTTATGTTTAGTTCTTGTTTCCTTCATTGCTGTGTTTCGTTGTCAAATATCAACGTATTTCTCCTTAGTTTCTTCTGCTACCACCTATGTATCTTTTTTGCCATATTTGCAAAACAATTAGTATTAATTCTGTCCTCAATCATTTTAAGCTAATGCTCATATATATTCTGAACAATTACACACATATCTACGTACATAAATCTTTTACACACACGATACAATTTTCTACAGTTATCCTATATTAATTATCTACTCACCCTTAATTTTTTCCACTCTCAACAACCTTCATTTAGTAACTGTCAAAATTGAATCATAATCCCACTTCCAAAAAGTTTAATTCAGTCAGTACCACTTTCTAAGCCACTATTCAAGTCAATAACTAAGCTGTTTAAGCTGTCAATAACTAAGCTGTTAAGGTGTTGTGTAATTTGTCAATTTCAAGTTCTTTCCACTTACACACCACATACACAAACAGTTTTTGCGTGTTTATAATGCGGAAGATATTCAATAGTATCAAGAAGCGCTTCCCATTATCTCGTTCCTGTTCGAAGTTATAGATTAGAAACGTAATCTGTTTCTGACTGACTGCTTATTGACTTGGGCATTTTCAGTCAGAGTAATCACAAATATTAAGCAGCGATTTGAAATTTATCAAAACAAGCAAAGCACCAAAACAACGTTTATAGCCTCTTATGATCACTAATTTAGAAGTTGATTTGGTTACATGTTCGGAAGCATTAAATTAAGCCTCGTTTTAACTAGAATAAAACGCGAAAGAAAATCTTATCAGATATTAAAACAAACTTACAAATTGTAATAGGCAACACATTATACATCTTAATGACGTTAGTTCAACGTTATTTTGGATAAACTATGTTTGTTACCTTCATGTTGAAGACTCACTGATGGGCTTCACTTTTCAGTATGTGCCATTTGGTCGAAGTTTGAACAAAATTCTACTCCAGTGCGTTAAAAATGTCTGAGTTTGTACTGAGTAAATAACATTTGCGGCAGGTTTCATTACTTTACTTCAATTTTGAAACTTATGGCAACCATACTCCATCGATTTCAACGTGTGTATCGACTACAATTGATGACAATTTACTGACCTCAAAATATGTTTAACCTGGCCCGTCCTTAAATACGAAGGTCACTGTTTATATTTCAGGAATAGGAAAAAAACAAATAGTTAAGCTGCGAATATATTTTTATTGTTTTTCGAAGTACTGGCCACGATGATTGATACACTTTTGCATACGATTAAACTAAATTTTAAAGCATTTATTCCATTCCGAATGAGGTATCTTCAAAACATGATTTTTTGACGTTTCAATAGTTTCTTCGGGCGATAAAAATCGGAACAAAAAGAAGTCATTGGGTGCCAAATCAGAGCCGTATGGCAAATGACCCATCAATTCGATGTTTCGAGTGCTCAAATAATCTCTTGTGTGAGCCGACGTGTGAGAGCTCGCATTGACATGATGAAGAACAATCCGGCGTCTCTTGTTTGTTTTCCGTATTTTTACGAATTCTAAATAATCATAATTTACCCTTCTCTAGAGGCACTGTTGCAATATAGCCAGTTTTCCCGAAGAAACAGACCACCATTTTCTTTGAAGCAACTTTTGTTGGTTTTGGTTCATCTTGAATCACCCATACAATCGACTACTACTTACTTTCGGGCTCATACGATTATATCCATGATTCGTCACCTGTCACGACTTTATAAACGTATTTCGAAGCACCGCGACTGAATTTCTTATGCATTTCTTTGCTCCATTCGACACGAGGATTTTTTTGAGCAATCTTCAAATTGTGTGGGATCCAACGCGAACATAACTTCCGCACAACTAACTATTCATGTAAAATCGTATATATGCTGGTGGAACTAATGCTTAGCATTTCGCACACAGCATCATTGTTTTATGGCACAACAGCCGATTCTGGGCGACCTTCACGAAACTCGTCCGACAGCGAACTACGACCACGATTGAATTCACTAAATCAGCGATAACACGGTAGTTTTTGATGGAGCGTCATCGCCAAAAGTCTAATTAAGTTTATTAATACACTCTTGTTGTGATAATCCACGTCGAAAATCATCGCACGAAAATGTTCACGATTCAGTTTCATTTTTTGCGGAAACTTTCAACTAAATATAAAGTAAACAAATAGCGTCCGTACGACAAAATGTTCTGAGTACGTATCATAGAAAAATAGAAATTTCACGGTATAGGCGACCTTGGGGAAATGTTTTGTTTAGTTCAATCAACGGTAGCGCTGAGATCACAAATGTGATTGGCTAGTTTAAATTCCTAGTGCCGCCACTAACATGGAACGTTATTGGTCGATCAAATTGTGTGAAGTCAGCATTTTCTATGGGCGTCCATTTTTAAGTTTGTTGTAGGTTTTGGTTTTTGATTAGATCAAGAAATCTTCGTTTTACGTTGTGCATATTTTCTGTTTTACATTAATTATTATGGAGTAATAATATAAAAATTGATCACAATGCGTCAGTGTAGTAAAAGATGTAGTGTACCGGGGTAAAAATCTGCTATGGAAATTAAACATCGTTTCCCAAAGAATGATCTCGTTCCTTTCCAAAAATGGATTGATCAAGTAAATAGTAGTAAGTTACCTGGATAAACCATAATGCAAATATATCAACGTCATGGTGTCTGTCACCGACATTTTAATGAAAAACTTAGAATTACCCTTCCTTCACGAATAGGTATTAGGGTAAATGCATATCCAACATTGTTTTTATCAGGTACATATAAAATTATCTATCTACCACATGTCTGTTTATATATTGTTTGTTTACAGAAAATCAAAACCTACTTATGAAGATATTATTAGTAACAAAATTGTAATAAAGTTGTTCGTATGCTGTCAGTGTGATGTCCCTACATAAAGAAGTCTTACAAGAAGGTAATAATTAAGATAACTGGATAATTAGTAGTAATAAATACTACTTTTAATTGTAAAATATCCCTAAAATATGTGTAATACTTTAACTTTTTAGAACAATCAGTGTTCAATAATTTTATAGTAGAGCTATTTTATATTTAAACTTGATTGCCTTGTTAAGAAAATATTTGTTACGGTGCCATCAATTAAAAATTTAATTCCTACTTTTAGAAAGAAATCAATTTTGTCTAACTTTACAAATAATTACATTTGTTTAAGAAATCTTAACCAAGATTGCTTAAAGAATTTCGTTGGATCTATTAGAGGTCATCCAGGTAGAAACAGCATCCTTCACCTAGTATGTTCGATAAATCTTTAAAAGGGCACATCATCACATCAATTTTTTCACATCATTCTCCCGGAAAAAATTGTGAAGAAGATGAACATGTTAGATAACTTATATTCTTTTTTAACGGGAGATCTAGTACCGCTTGAGGTTGTTAAGTCACCAGTTGAGTCTATATTTTCAGTTCCAGAGAACTTTGCTCTCAGAAAAACAAGTGTCTAATATTGTATTTTAGTCTTATTTCAGGTTATTTAACAAAACTTCTGAAAAAGACACAACATGCAATATTACATTCTATATTAAGTAGTTCCACAGATTAAATACTCTAAAATCTAAATATGTTTAAAAAACACATAAATGTTTAGTCTTTCAAATGTCCAATCCATAATGATTTTTAAAACCAAATTTTAAAAGTTATTATGAGGTGTGATTGTATTTTTGGTTTAATGAAGTTAATGCAATATCAACAGGGAAGGATTTAAAGTTTACCTTCAATATACCAAGATAAGGTAGAACTCTAATAGATCCCATAAAATTGATGGCACTAAACAAATATGGGAAGGCGTTATAGAAGAATTATATATATTTTAATTTTGCCTAGAATAGAGTTCATAATTGTTTTTTTTGCTTTTTTTTATATATATTTATACTATTTACACTTATGTATATTTGTATAGGATTTTATTTTAACAAATTAATTTTAAAAATTAAATTTGATTTTCATTTAAATTCTTTTGGCCAATAAATGCCACAAAGTCAGGCGAAATGGCAGACCAATCAAAGCAAAGTATTTTCCTTACAGGTTTCTACATAATTATTTTAAACTAACCTATCAAATTCACGTTGTCAGCGCCGCCAATGATTGAACTAAGCGAAATTTTGCCCCACTACTCACCATTGCAGTTGCATACCCCTGGTACACACATGACAACAGTGTTGCCAATTCCCAAAATATAAATAGTGACCCTCGTACATCACATCATCAATCACAAAGCTGTATGTATAGAAACACCCTTAACACATTCTTAGTAAACTAATAGCAAGATCGCAAACAACTTAAGAATATTAATTCTTGCAGTCTATTTGAAGCGAATAAGGAAATATCTGAATATCTCTTTTAAACTGCGAACCATTTATTAATAGTACGAATTCCAGTCAGTCCCACTACGACCTATTAAACTCGATCATTCCCTAACCCACCTGGAAAAGTTTAGTATTCCACAACGGTAGCGTAATTCTCATTTCGACTCTTATTAATTTTATATGCATCCGGTCCGGGGAGCGAAACAACATTAAGAGTCGACAGAACAAGCGCTATTTATAGAGCGGGGTTTCCAGCAACCTACTTTCCGTCTCATCGTTTTCGATGTTTAAGTATTCCTGCATACAATTTGTAATTCATAACGTTTAAAATGACGTTAGATAATTTACGATATTCGACGTTAAGTGTTGTTGAAGCAATTCACCTTCTGCATAATGGTGTGTTAAACGCAACAACTTTTATTTAAAAGTATTACGGTGTGATCATTTTTCATTTACGCCCCATCAAAATAAACAGGAATGTGATCGCAACGTTTCGTGCGTGATGAATTCAGCGAAATGAAAAGTTAGGGGTCTTGCAGTGGATCTTACTGGAAATCACCTACGACTGCTTAGGAACTAGATATCAATTTTATAGTTTTTTTTTTGTTAACTACATCTTACATTAGATATGCTTAGTACAATCTTAATTTACAAATTAACTTATTACTACTGTTCTGTTGTACTTGCATTAATACACAATCAAGACTGGATTAACACAACAGTGTATTATCCAAATTAAAATAAACTAATCTACTTAAGCTAAAGTTCAGAACACACTTACACATCAAACAAGTTCGTGTTGTTTGGTTCGCTTCATTCTTCTAATTTCCTGCGTTTTTGTCTAGTACCGCAACGCAAAATTAACATGGACAGATTTAAAGCTATTAAACTGTGTTTTCCAGTCTATAGCCCATTGTCTGTGGACCGCTACTTGTGTTTTTTCTACATCCTTAGATAGAGATACATCTTTTGCAATGAAAACTGTGTCCTCAGCAAATGTTTCATGACTTTATTCGCTTATTTTTCTTTCTAAACACTACATATGTTCTCTTAGATGCTAACATTCTTGGTCTATCTTACATTGCTTACTGTTTTCCCGCGTATATTCATAGAAAAAATAGAAATTTCACGGTATAGGCGACCTTGGGGAAATGTTTTGTTTAATTCAATCAACTGTAGCGCTGCGATCGCAAATTGTGATTGGCTAGTTTAAATTCCTGGTGTCGCCACTAACATGAAATGTGATTGGTCGATCAAATTGTGTGAAATCAGCATTTTCTATAGGCGTCCATTTTTATGTTTGTTGTTTGTAGGTTATGGTTTTTGTTTATATCACGAAATTTTCGTTTTACGTTGTGCATATTTTCTGTTTTACTTTAATTATTATGGAGTAATAATATAAAAATTGATGACAATGCGTCAGTGTAGTAAAAGATGTAGTGTACCGGGGTAAAATTCTACTACGGAAATTAGACATCGTTTCCCAAAGAATGATCTCGCTCCTTTCCAAAAATGGGTTGATCAAGTAAATAGTAGTAAGTTACCTGGATAAACCACAATGCAAATATATCAACGTCATGGTGTTCGTTATGGACATTTTAGTGAAAAATTTAGAATTATCCTTCCTTCACAAACAGGTATTAGGGTAAATGCACATCTATCATTGGTTTTATCAGGTACATATAAAATTATCTATCTACTACATGTCTGTTTATATATTGTTTATTTACAGAAATTCAAAGCCTTATGAAGATGTTAGTAGTAATAAAATTCAATTAATCTACCAAGTTGTTCGTATGTTGTCAGTGTGATGTCTCTACATAAAGAAGTCTTACAAAAAGGTAACAATTAATATAACTGGATAATTAGTAGTAATAAATACTACTTTTAATTGTAAAATATCCCTAAAATATTTGCAATACTTTAACTTTTTAGAACAATCAGTGTTCAATCATTTTATAGTACAGTAATTATATATTTAAATTTGATTGCCTTGTTAAGAAAATATTTGTTATGGTGCCATCAATAAATTTAATTGTTACTTTTAGGGGATTTATTACCTTAAAGAAATCTATTTTGTCTAAATTTACAAATAACTACATTTGTTTAACAAATTGCAACCAAGATTGCTTAAAGAATTTTGTTGGATCTATTAGAGGTCATGGAGGTAGAAACTTTTAGTAGAATTTTTAAAAGGGCTCATCACTTCAATTTTTTCACATCATTCTCCCGGAGAAAATTGTGAAGAAGATGAACATGTTAGATAACTTATATTCTTTTTTAATGGGAGATCTAGTACCACTTGAGGTTGTTAAATCACCGGTTGAGCCTATATTTTCAGTTCCAGAGAATTTTGCTCTGAGGAAAACGAATCTAATATTGTATTTTAGTCTTATTTCAGGCTATTTAACAAAATTTCTGAAAAAGAGACAACATGCAATATTTGTTTATATTCTATATTAGATAGTTCCACAGACTAAATACTCTAAAATCTAAATATTAAAAAAAAATCAATTTTAGTGTTTCAACTGTCCAATCCATAATGATTTTCAAGACCAAATTTCAAGTTATTATGAGGTGTGATTGTATTTTTGGTTTAATGAAGTTAATGCAATATCAACAAGGAAGGATTTAAAGTTTACCTTCAATATATCAAGATAAGTTAGAACTCTAATAGATCCCATAAAATTGATGGCACTAAACATATATGGAAAAGCGTTATAGAAGAAGTATAGATATTTTAATATTGCCTAGAATAGAGTTCATAATTGTTTTTTTTTTGCTTTTTGTTTATATATATTTATATTATTTACACTTATGTATATTTGTATAGGATTTTATTTTAATAAATTAATTTTAAAATTTAAATTTGATTTTTATTTAGATACTATTGGCCAATAAATATGACGTCACAAAATAATCAGGGGAAATGGCAGACCAATCAAAGCAAAGTATTTTCCTTACAGGTTTCTACATAAATATTTTAAACTAACCAATCAAATTCGCGTTGTCAGCGCCGCCAATGATTGGACTAAGCGAAACTTTGCCCCACTACTTACCATTGCAGTTGCACACCCCTGCGTATATTCTGACTTAACCTAACTTTTCACAAATGTCAAACACTACTATTAATCACGTCGAGGACATCCGAACTATCTTACCCATCGAAGAAAGAAATATTGCCCATCGACGTGTAAATATAACATTGAGGTTGTTGTTACTTTCGGTAGCAACTTCAATTAGAGAAATCAGATTTACATCTATTGTAGATTATGTATCATTCGGTTGCAATAGGTTAGCTAAATATTCTGCGAATAATTAAGCTTTTTCATTATTGCGTCGAACCCATTCATTTTGATCAATTTTAATAGGCGGTACTGTAATAATTGGTTGTTCAAATCTGCGAGATATTTTCGTCTGCCTCAGGGCTTAATTCACTTACATATTTTTCGAAGTAACTCTGTTCATATTCTTTTATCTTTTGATTTGTCCGATAACTGATTCTATTAAATCTTGTTTTGTCTACAGCATTTCTAGTTCTGTGCCGTACTCTTCTAACTCTTCGTCTTTTTTTTTATCAATTCCCTAATTTCAAGGGGTAAAAGTTTATAAAGTGTTTAACATCTGATGAAACAGCAACATGGGCATCTTTCGTCGTGCAAGTGTCGTTCACAACTTTCTCGGTAACGACAAGTTACAGCATTGTAAACAGGTGATCAATAATTTGTTGCAAAATCACCACAAGATTGGAGCTCGAATATCTCTCAAAATACATTTACTTTCATTCATATCTTGATTTTTCCCACAAAACTTAGGCAACATGAGCGACGAGCAAAGAGATCATCTACACCAAGATAAGGCGAAAATCGAAAGGCAAAATCAAATATTTTGAGACGAAGAACTGATGAGTAATTACTATTAGATCCTAATGCATGAAACTGATCGCAAGCAGTATGAAAGACGTAACCCAACCTCTATTCATTTCTGATTTATACTTTTTAAATCAATAAAGAAATGGCCGTTAATGGTCAAAAATAGTAAAATAAGGAATTTAAAGGAGTTTTGAGGAAACTACAACAAACAAAGAAACGATATGCAGGTTTGGATTGAGCCTTATCATGTTGAGGTTTTACGGTTATTAATTGATATACTGAGATTACTTTTAACAAATAACTTTATTGAATATACCTGCCTAAAGAGTTGACTGACTCTATGTAAACGAGCTAATGAATTAATCTATATACAATGACAAACAACAACAACGTGGTTTCTCTCTTGAGTGATACTTATATATATCTGACAACTACATAACTAAAAAGTCCCTAGAAAATATTAACATTTCATTATTGTACTTATACACAGATTCCTTCTTTTAACTAAAGAAGAAATATTTATTTTAACAAAACAGCTTTTGATTACTCAGGTCCAAAACCGTGTAGAGTTGTGATAATTACAATACCTAATGCAACTATTAACGCTGACTATAACATCACTCCAGCCTCACATAACCCCATTAAAGACAATATAATATATGGATTGATAATGTATCTGGAACGGTCTAACGTCCCGTCTCGTCCCCCAGTAACAGGTTATTATGGAGACCTACATACGGACTTGATAATTGATTTCAAGATCATACCCGATGCAGCAACTAAGTTCGTTAGCGATAAACTCAATCGCAAGCAGATTTCCTTCGGCCAGTTTAATAGATTGGGTTCGGAGCCGAAATTGCCAATTAACTTCCGATTTTACATCACGCAACGTCCGAAACTGTTTGTACAACTGGCGAGGCATCGAGTGCGGAGAGGTTTCTGCCAAGGCGGGTCAGTTTTTGCTGACCGGGCGTATTGCGCCAATTATCGTTTGTTGTTCCTTTATAACGTGAATAATTTGAACTGACGTTATTGTTATAAGTAGCGTTAGGAAATATAGACTGAAAACAAAATAGTCGAAACAGTCGATAGTCGCAAAACAGTCGAAACAGTCGATAGTTAAAAAACTAGCGACTGAAAATAGTAATTAGTATTTTCAATCAAATGCATGATTCGACTGTTTTTTTTTTCAATTTTTCTATGGAATGTTTTATCGTATTTTAATATGTTAATTGCTATCTTTAAATAATATACTATAATAAATATGGAAAATAAAATACAACTGAAACAAAACCTAAAAACTAAAGATGTACAATAACCATAAATACTAAATAAAAATTAAAGATATACCTAATTATAGAAATAAAAACTAATCCATGACATAATTAAAAAAGACCGCACAATAACTACTAAAACTTTTTCAAATGATTCAAATTTCAAAAATGATTTTTTTATTATTGATCGGAAACATTTTTTAACAAACAGAGTAATTAACGAGAAAATAATCAAAATATTACCTATTATTGCCATAAAAACATTACAAAAATTTTTACTATTTATCATTCACAATTTTAATCTTTTTACTCAAACTAAATACAAAATGTTCCTATATTACAATATACAATAATATAATAAAACTATAATAGACAACATAGTGTTATTTAAAAGCAAACTACCAAAAATATCATAAAAATATATATATGACCCAAAAATCTATGTAAGCATAAATTGGAACGGGATATATTACTTGTATAATGCTAATTAGTGGATTCCAGAGGATACCACTACATAAAAAAACGCGCCGAGAACTCTAACTAATAGATGATATGAAAACAAATTAACGTAAATATAATAAAACACAACCCTAACCTACAAACTATTATAGCTATATAATTAACTGTAGTTTTAAGTCCTTTGATAATATATACATTAGATGTACTGTAATGTTAAAATAAATTATATTTTATAACCGTATTTTTGAATTTAATAATACAACTATTTATTTTTAAGAGTTTAATTATTTTATTTTTATTAGAATGTTGTTTGTCAAAGCCAAAATGAACTAAAACTCAGATTTGATGTGACAACATTGTAACGTTTTGACGTCATCAAATCAAATAACGAAGTTAAAAGGTAAAGCGAAACTAATTTTTATTTCAAGATTTCTAACAGTTCGGTACAGTAACATCATAAATATCTATATAACGTACATATGTCTTTAAAAAGAAGAATATTTAGTCTAAAATTACTATTTAAAAAATTATAATACAAACTAGAATTTTTAGAATAAACTAGTTTTTTTATATTACTTAAATCTTGCCTAAAATAAACTGATATTAAGAAAATCCAAAATATAAAAAGTTTACATCATTTTAAATATCGGGGACCATTACCCATAATCCCTAAAGCGTTTTGATTGGCTCGCTAGGTGACGCCTAATAACTATAACCTCTAATAAGTGACATTTGAATAAAACAGAAGAAATATTAAATTTTAATAACTAATCGTATATAAAACGAATATTTTAGTGTGTGAACTAATTATAATTATTTATTAGGTAACATATATTAGCACATTCAATAGGAAATTCTCCATAGATATTATTTTTACAAGGAATATTCGGAGAGCGAATATTTTGAATAGTTGATTCTATAAAATATCTCGCCTCATCCATACGTCGAATCTAACGATTTTCTCGAGGTGGTTTTAAATTTCCGACGGATTTCGCGCCAGAACGCAAATAAGAAAATTGTTTCGTCCCCACTAATTCCCGGTCTCGATCCCGTATCCAGATTTTGGACGGGATTCGATTTGCGTTCGCGAAATCGATAGTCGCGACTCGGCCGCATCCAGGTGGAAGGAGACGACGGATACGTCTGAAAATTTACGTCGTCGTCGACTTTTCTTTATTCGGAACGTACGGTAAGGGACGCGATGCAACGAGAAAGGCATGAAATAATAAATAATCATATTTCAGGACCGTTCGCGAGATCCGAGAATGCACCGAACGATTTTTCTCGAAACAACTGAAATTTATTTTTCGTTTTGGGCTGCGTGATCCTGCAGAAATGTTTCGTTTTCGTTCGTTCGTTCGTTCGTTGCTTTTGTTCGCGCTTATCAGTCGCGATCTCGTCCATTATTCACAGCAATATTTTTACTTTACCTTTTTTACAAGTAACATATTGTGTCCTCAATTGTGTCCGTGTATTGAAAACAACTGAAAGTATATTTCAAAAATAATACTTAAAATATAAAGCTTTCTACACTGAATCCAATAAGAACAGGAAATAATGAACATATAATATATGCAATAAAACCGTGTACCACGTCATTTGAATTAATGACGTCAAAACGTCGCAATGTTGCCGCATCAACTCTGAGTTTTAGCTCATTTTGTCTTTGGTATACAACAAAATGTATTTAATATTATTTAATAATTTGTGCTGTTAGTACCTTGATAAATTTGTTGTACCTAATTTTATGTACCTTGAGATTTAATTACTGCATTCCTAATGCATTTGGCATATCTGCAAAACAGTTAGTATTCTTTATCTCGTCACAAATTTTAATCAAATGCTCATATATATTCTAGATCGGTCCCGAGCTTCATAGAGTCAAGACGTGTTTTTTTCCTTCCCGAAAACGATTTTCTGTAAATATCAAATAAAAATACATCTGTTTTTTTTTACGGTCAACTTCGGTTAAGGTTTGAGTACTCCCAGGTACAGGGTACGGTGAAACGACCAACCCAAAGTGAAGTAAATAAGTGCTCCCAAACAAAAGACGTACCACGTTTTCCAAAAAGGGAAAAAAGTGAAAGTTAGTGAAAAAAACATTTAATTATAACAATACAACATAATGTATTTGAATATATTGCTGAAAGAAAAAGAAAATAATTAAAACCGAATAACGAGCGACTGAACCAATAACTGTTGCAATTAACTAAGGATATGGCTGCTATCCATTTGCAACTGCAAGGTCACACGCAAGATACACCAAAAAGGCATACTGATGAAGACGAACTAGCATTAGAGGTAGGAGAACAGTCTGACTGGACCGAAGTAACAAACAAGAAGGATAAAAACAGGGAGAAGTCTGAGATGTCTACTTCGCCAATCGCAAAAAGTGCTATAAACATTAAAAAAAACGAAGCATCCTCTTGTTCTTTGCGAAGCAAAATCCCTCTGCCCTCTCCGATCAAGGTAAGCAATGTTAGAAATTTTAATTTATTTAGATCACAAATAAAACGAGTAGCCACTGACCGAGTGAAGTTTAAAGCTTTATCTAACGATGATATTAACGTAACCCTTAGTAATGAAACGGATTACAGGAATGTAAAAAAGCATTTCATTGAGATGAACAAAAACAATTCATTCAATAAACTCGAATACCACACTTATCAGTTAAAAAGTGATAAGTGGTATAGAATAGTCATTAGAGGATTACCGTCCACAACAAATCAAGACGATATTAAATTGGAATTACGGGCTTGCGAGCACGAAGTAGTGACCGTCACACCTATAGCGAAAAAGACAAATAATGTAAATGGTGATCAACAAATTAAAACTTTTCCGTTGTTCTACGTAGACATGACACAAAACGAAAATAATAAAAATATATATGAGCTGGCTCCGTGACACAGTGGTAAAGGCGATGGGACGGTCCTCCTACTGTTGCGATAGCCACGGGTTCGGATCCTGCTGGGGCCTGGTCGTAAATTTATGTTTGTGATTGTTTAATATTTGTGAATGTTCTAGGCAAGAATGTAAAATCCGACAAGGAAAATAATCCCAGTCACGCCAGTAACCAGGCTGGCTAAGACCGGATGACTTCTGAGATGATTTCTAAAGTTGGTCACTCGCCAGTCAAGTTCGGAGCCAACGTTAAACTTTAGGCCCAGTCCAGATAAACCCATAGTTGGTAAAAGGAGACTATAATATATATATATATATATATATATATATATATATATATATATATATGTATATATGACATAAATTATTACTTGTACATTGTAGAATAAATATGGAACATCCGAATAAAAATAATAATATAACTCAGTGCACAAACTGTCAAAATCTTGGACACACTAAACATTTTTGCAGTAGGGAACCAAGATGTGTAATATGTGCCGGTAAACATCACACAACTCAGTGCAGAAAACAACGCAATAGTATAGCAACATGCGTATTGTGCAATGAAAAAGGTCACCCTACCAATTATAAAGGATATGCAGTATATCAAAAAAAAAAGAAGCCCAACCAAAGAAAATTATACCAGAACAACGCTTAAGACAAATTGACAAAGCCAAAAACTCTGGAATAACATCTACCGTTGAAAATAAAAAAACACAAGAAACAGCAAGACCATCGATCAAAAATATAAATGCCACCAAAATATCAAATGATAAACAAACAGATACGAAACCGCAGGAGGCTGCAGCCAACGAGCCAACTATCGTCGACATGATGAAATTGCATGAAGAATTCCGGAGTGAAATGAGACAGAAATTCAGTCAGTTAGCAGATAGAGTAGAAAAATTTGAGAAATCCGGATTGGAGAAAACTACCCAAAACAAGCTAAAGAAAAACAAAAATGAGTAATTCGTTTTTAAGAATTATAATTATAACGTGGAACGCAAACGGACCAAATCAAAGAGTCCGGGAACTAGAATTATTCTTAAAAACAAATAACATAGATATAGCTCTCATATCGGAAACACATTTTTCTAAAAAAAAACTACATTAAAATACGGGGTTATGATGCTTACTGGACACTACACCCCAGCGAACGGGCTCGAGACGGAACAGCTTTAATAATTAAACAAAATATACATTTCGTATAAGAAGAGATTAAAAATGAAGAAATAGAAGCTACGATAATTAGTATCGAAAAAAACGGAGCTGAAATAAATATTGGCGCTATATATCCATCAAGACATAAAATGACACAACAACAATATAAAGATATCTTTTCAAAATTAGGCCCAAGGTTTATTATTGGTGGAGACTTTAATGTTAAACATACAGCTTGGGCTTCACGAATAATAACACCTGGAAAAGGAAACGAATTACTCAAAGGCATTAACCTTACAAATTGTAATTATGGTTCAGGGCGCGAACCCACTTACTGGCCTACAGACAGTAATAAAGTCCCAGACCTGCTGGATTTCTACATTACAAAAGGCATCTCATTAAATCAAATTAGTACAGAAAGCTTGTGCGATCTAACATCTGATGACACTCCAGTATTGTTAACACTGGGCACGACTACCCTAAGAAAAGCAAAAAAGCCTAATCTTACCAACAAATATACTGACTGGGAGAAATTCAGATTAATACTGCAGGAACAAATCAGTTTCAAAGTATAGATAATCTTGAGCAACAAACCAAAGATATAACTGAACAAATTCGGTCAGCTGCAAAAGATGCTACCCCAACAGCAAGAGAGAAATCAGTATATGAAGTAATTTACCCCCTCGAAATTAGAGAAATGATAAAAGAAAGGCGAAAAGCTAGAAGAGTATGGCACAGAACCAAAAGTGCTGCATGAATGTAATACCACAAAGCTTAACAGAATCCGTACAAAAAATCAAAAACATCACAGATGCAAAACAAAAATCTGAAGTGGTTTGTAGAGCTTGCGAGATGGTATATCCCTTAGAAAAAGCCTGGCCGATAGGGATACAATGATTGATTATTTAAAAAAACTTTGTAATGTGTATACCGACTTTGGACCAATCGCCTGTGAGGGTTATGTTAATCTTGACGTTGTAAGTTTTTTTTTCTATATTGTTCCTTTAAAAATTTAGAATAAATACTAATCTCCATATTAATTAATGCTTGTGAGCTATAAGTCATAAAATAGGTCAGCAAAATTATTTGGAATTTAAATAATTCGAAATAATATATCGTGCATCAATAGTTCAAATAGTTCGTCAAATTAACGTCATTATTAGATTATAATTTTGGTTAATATAGTTTAATGAACTATATCGAGATTCGCGAATAAATAAAGTCTTGTCACATTTAATGTCAAAACGTATTAAGCAAAACGGCTCTCTCGTTAACTAAATATAGTTTTTATTAATTGTAATTATTTATTGTTATCCGAAATTCGTATATTATGAATCAAAGAATTATTTTTAGGACACCGTTTTATTTGTCATCGACTATAGAGCAAATTTTACACCAGCAAGATTTTGTTCAATACGCCTGCAAGAATATCAATGCATCGATCCCCAAGCCGAGCCGTGGGTAATACCAATTCCACCCCCATCGCAGCTACCATCTGAATCAGCTACAAGCAATAAAACCGTAAGTTAAACTCAGAATGTGTTGTGATCGTCCGTATAAAGAAAATATATGTTTTTAGACAGATTCAAAGCCACTTAATAAAGCTTGTGCGATCTAACATCTGATGACACTCCAGTATTGTTAACACTGGGCACGACTACCCTAAGAAAAGCAAAAAAGCATAATCTTACCAACAAATATACAGACTGGGAGAAATTCAGATTAATACTGCAGGAATAAATCAGTTTAAAAGTATAGATAATCTTGAGCAACAAACCAAAGATATAACTGAACAAATTCGGTCAGCTGCAAAAGATGCTACCCCAACAGCAAGAGAGAAATCAGTATATAAAGTAATTTACCCCCTCGAAATTAGAGAAATGATAAAAGAAAGGCCAAAAGCTAGAAGAGTATGGCACAGAACCAGAAATGCTGCAGACAAAACTACTTTTAATAGAATTAGTAATCAGACGAAAAAAAAGATTAAAGAATATAAACAGAATTGCTTTAAAAAGTATGGAAGTGAACTAAGCCCACAAGCAGACAAAGATTATTCGCTATGGAAAGCAACTCGAGGATTTAAAAAACCAATTATTTGAGTACCGCCAATTATAAACGATCGAAATTAATAGGTTCGACGCAATATTGAAAAAGCTGAATTGTTCGCACAATACTTAGCTGGTGCTTATACTGGCGCTTGCGGTTATTCTAAATAAATTTTCTCTTTCAAAAGAAATTGTTTGCAAAAAACTAGTAGAATATATAACAACCGAATTGTTTTTATCAATTTCCACAACTTTATAAAAAGTCTAATCTGGAGAATCGTACACGGATTTGAATTTGCAATGTTGCCAGATATTGAAAATTATACGTACATTTGAAAAATATAATATAAATATATTAAATTATCTTGGATTTATAAATTAGTCTAATATTTCCGTTGAGACTCAATTTAAAATATTTTGGTACTTAGAAAATGTAGTACGAAAAACCTTCTATAAACATCTTTCATTTTATAATAATTTATAAGGAAAAAAGAGATGTAAAGTGGGTAATGCTCAAAATATAATAAATTTGGTATAGAATTGAATCAAATTTGCAAAATTAAAATAAAAATCGAATAGATACGCCCCTAGATGGAATGTCCTCATATGTCTGTTAAGATTAAAAGTGTTATAAAAGTTTTTTGACAATATTCACAAATCGATTATTTATCCATTACTACCTATTTATAATCAAAATATCAACAGTATAAGAACAAATAAACTATAAAAAACAAAATTCTTAAACTTACAAAGCAAAATCTTTATCAGTACCAGGATCAAACCCAAAATAACCGCTATAGTTCGTTGGGTTCTACCCATATTCTACTTCTTGATTGCTTGTAAATGGCAACGTCGCAAAATAAGGCGGAAACTATCGAAATTTACCGGATATCGGCTATGATTCTCCAAAAATAGCCACTTCTACAAATTTAGATGCTTGCGTGTATTCTGATAAATGTTTTCCTTAATATAGCATTTATTGCGAAAAACTGGTACAATATATAACAATCGAAATGTCTCCATCAATTTCCACAACTTTAACCCATCTTTTTGGAAACATGGAGAAATTTCGACGCATTTTCGTACTTCTTCAGCATTTAGAATCAATCTGAACAATGTCTGGGGCGTACGCTAGATGCAGCAGAACTTCCTGTTCGAGCATAACTGTGTATCGGAACAATCGCAACGTATTATCAAGCATTGTCACGAAAGATGTTAATTTCGCAACTATTATTCGCTATTACTGGTCTTTTTGCAACAATACGTCGTTCAATAACTACAACTGACTGAAGTTCAACTGGCGTAAATATTTGCAGTATAAATTTCAGTAGCAGCTTTAGCAGCTCGTATTATACTATACCTTGTTCATCCTTCCGTATAATTCCTAGAAGAACTCTCCTAGACTAACCCATGATGTTTTACGCTTGGGTCTATCGTAGTAGCCACTTTTTAATCACAATATAGCCTACAAAGAGCATCTCCTTTTACATAATATGAAAAAAAGACAGCAATATTTAAAAGGCTCAAGTGGCATTTTCGGTCAGTTCGTATGATAGCCATTTTCCCTTCTTTTAGAACTCACATCCAAATTTCTAGAAAAAGTTGATTGATCAACTACTAATTTTTCTGAAAGTTCTTTTTGGGTGTTTGACCTAAATGTAACAAGTAATTGTATTCGAACATTTTTGGTCCTTCATACCGTTTCATTATTAGAATCAGCAATTAATTTTCATTTTAATTTTTTACTTGAATATGCATTTATTAAAGAAAAAGTGATAAAAAACTTAAGTTGAGTTAAACTAATTTCTAGTACTCATTTCCATATCTCTAACAATATATGGGATGGCCATCTTCAACCATTTTTAGGCATTTATTTGAATAAAAAAAACTACAATCAAAAGGCATCAAGTATGGTGAGTTTGCTGAATTCGGTAGATTTTCATTATCTTTTGTCTCTCTTAAAACGTGTTACTTAAGACTCTTAAGAACGTTATTAAAGTAACTTTACGTCTATTACTACAGCTAACCTATTCCCTGGAAGACCTCAGAAATGATGATCAAATAGTTGATCGTTGTTTTTCCTACCAAATACAAGATATGAGTGAATATACTTCCTCAGGACTAGCATATAACACATGAACTGAAAAGTCCCGAGCGTAAATAAAGTAAACGTGGTTTTTTTTTGTTCAAAATTGGCTTTATCAATATAATCTCTATCAAAAGCCACACGATTATTCCAGCGAGGCTCTAACATGTTAACTTTTATAGAACGATTTACCTTTTGCCTCAGGCCTACTATCAGTTGCTGTTTACTCAAATAACGATCGTTTTGATTCCGGAGTGAAATGATGGAATCATGTTTCAGCCATTGTCACATATCGACGCAACAAAATCCTTTAAACATGGCCAAATACTGCTCAGAATCAACACCGTCTTGTTTTTGATCAACAGTAAGCAAATACGGCACCCAGTTTGAACAGAGCTTTCTCGTAGTCAAATATAAAACCAACGCGTTCTTTTGATGTCTTAATGATGTTAGCTAACTCACGCAACTTCGCTTTTCAATCATTCAAAACAATTTTATGGATTTTTGTTGTTTTCTGATGTTACCATCTCATTTGAACAACCACTGCGGTTTGCATCATTGGTGTCTCTACGACTACGTTTAAAGTCAGCAATTGTTTCTGATAGAGCGGAGCCCTTATAACACTTTTCAAGCAATTGTTTCGCTTGAACTGTATTTTTCCCAACAAGAGACACTGTAAAATTAAAACACGAAATTGTTGTTGATCAATTGTTTGGAAATAACAAAAGTAGTGTCACTCTTAGCACAATAACTCACAAACTTATGAGTAGAATATCATAACATTTTTTCTTTGCTTTCATTTGACGATAAGTACTAACTGAAAAAGCGGTGAATGTGTAGGAATGTTTGTCGGGTCGGTCAGTCGGTCGAAATGTGTGACTGTTGCTGCGATTATTTATCCGAACACTCACTACTATTTTTGGAAGGAATTTGCACGAGAACTGAAAGCACTTGTTGAAGAAATACTATTTATTTTAATATTAAGTTATGCATGTGGACGACAGAAGAATTGACAGGATATTAGGTTAGGTAGAGGAAGTACGGTAGCGCTGTGGATGTGGTACTACAGCATTTGTGGCGACCGCCACGACCCTTTAGGCCACCACGAATTCACCAACAACAAGTACAATGGTTGGCAACGCCGGTGGATTGGTACCATGCAGTTCCAGGCGATAAAAGACCATCACGACCACGTCTCGTTCTCTTTTCTTTTCTCCATCCCCTTGTAACAGCACCACTTCCACAGCGCTACCGTACTTCTTGTAACTAACCTAATATCCTGTCAATTCTCCCGTCGACCACATGTATAATTTAATATTAAAATAAACAGTATTTCTTCAACCTGTGTTTTCAGTTCTCGTGCAAATTCCCTCCAAAAATAGTAGTGAGTGTTCTGACAAATAATCGCAGCGGCAGCCACACATTTCGACCGACTGACCGACCCGACGAACATTGCTACAATGTAATTAAACTAGCGCCATCTATATGTTATACACGATACTTTTCAGCCCATGTATTATATATAGTAAAAAATGTAAATGTATCAAAACGCACAATACCTTGGTCAAATCGAGTCCTAATTTTAGGTAACAATTTTTGGTTTTTTTATATATATGAATAAAATTATTTTCAACTTAAAGAAACAAAAAATTATAATAATATTTAAATATCAAATAATGTTTTAAATAATAGTCATTTGCAGTCAGCGCCGGTGGATTGGTACCATGCAGTTCCTATAAAAGATCATCACGACGACGTCTCGTTCGTTCTCAAATAATGTTTTAAATAATAGTCATTTTCATTAAAATTGAATAGAAACCTATTTTATTATAAATTACATTTTTCACTCAAGATACTCTAATCTAACAGTTTTTAAGTTTTGAAGCAATTCAACAATGCCTTCACAATAATACAATTTTTGCTTCAATACCTAAATACTTTATACAAAATTGAATTTACATATTTTTCTGTTAAATACGTGACAAGGTTTAAAATATAAATTTCTCAAAAAATAAAAACAATTTGTCATTAATATACATCACCATAACCCACCACAACTTCAAGTAAACCAATCAGATTGTAATTTATATGAATGTATTTTAAAAATGTATTGTCGTGAATACATATTCCGATAACTAGTCATAAATATTTATTAAAGTAAAAATAAATACGAAGGCGAACTGAGTATTTAACTTGCCGTTTAGGAGCATCATTAGCTCATTGCTTTGTAAACAGAATTATTTTAAATTTGTTTTGTTTTCGACGAATTCTCCAGACTTATCATTCTATTTAAACTAATTGTACTAAGCAGTTTATTTCAGTTTGCATCGAGATGGTCACCCTAGCGCATTTTATCTTCTTGATAATTACGGTTACGGGTATTTATGGATATCCTCAGCAAGATGGTAATATACATTAACATAAGATTACATATTTAATAATTTCTATATTGTAGGAATCTTAGAACAGATTAACTTAGGAACCAAACAATTGCAACACTCGAATGTAATACCACAAAGCTTAACAGAATCCGTACAAAAAATCAAAAACATCACAGATGCAAAACAAAAATCTGAAATGGTTTGTAGAGCTTGCGAGATGGTAGCCGGCAATGTCATATCCCTTAGAAAAAGCCTGGCCGATAGGGATACAATGATTGATTATTTAAAAAAACTTTGTAATGTGTATACCGACTTTGGACCAATCGCCTGTGAGGGTTATGTTAATCTTGACGTTGTAAGTGTTTTTTCTATATTGTTTTAAAAATTTAGAATAAATACTAATCTCCATATTAATTAATGCTTGTGAACTATAAATCATAAAATAGGTCAGCAAAATTATTTGGAATTTAAATAATTCGAAATAATATATCATGCATCAATAGTTCAAATAGTTCGTCAAATTAACGTCATTATTAGATTATAATTTTGGTTAATGATATAGTTTAATGAACTATATTGAGAATCGCGAATAAATAGTCTTGTCACATTCAATGTCAAAACGTATAAAGCAAAACTGCTCTCTCGTTAACTAAATGTAGTTTTTATTAATTGTAATTAGTTATTGTTATTCGAAATTCGTATTTTATGAATCAAAGAATTATTTTTAGGACACCGTTTTATTTGTCATCGACTATAGAGCAAATTTTACACCAGCAAGATTTTGCTCAATACGCCTGCAAGAATATCAATGCATCGATCCCCAAGCCGAGCCGTGGGTAATACCACTTCCACCCCCATCGCAGCTGGCATCTGAATCAGCTACAAGCAATAAAACCGTAAATTAAACTAAGAATGTGTTGTGTTCGTCCGTATAAAGAAACTATATGTTTTTAGACAGATTCAAAGCCACTTAATATTTTACACCTAACCGATATTCATTATGACGCACTCTACAAACACGGTAGCGATGCACAATGTAAGGAACCTCTTTGTTGTGAAGAAGGCACTCCTAGTAAACCTGAAAATGCGGCTGGATATTGGGGTGACTACAACTGTGATACACCTCTAGAGGCGATTGAAGATTTACTTAAAAGAATTAATGACAAACATGTAAGTACTGTGTATAATCTAAAGCCCAATGCGTTATCATTATATTGTAGAAAAACATCGATTTGATATATTTCACTGGCGACATAGTCAGTCATAAATCATGGGCAACATCGATACAGTCCAACAGAGAATCCATTAGATTAATATTGCAATTTTTCAATAAGTCTTTTCCAAATATAACTATATTTCCAATATTAGGCAATCATGAATCTCATCCATCAGATTAGTAAGTTCGCATATAATAGATATCTATAGTATACATATTTACAACTTATAGCTTCTCTCCACTAAATGCTTTGTTTACCAACGTGACAACTGAATGGATATTCGATTTAGCTGCCGATGAATGGATTAAATGGTTACCCATTGAAACCCAATCAACGATAATAAATGGGGGATATTACACCGTGTTGGTAAAGCCTGGTTTTAGAGTGGTTGCTTTAAATAGCAATGTATGCTTTTCAAGTAACCTGTAAGTATCATGTGATAATCTTTATACTAAAATCAATCTATGTTTGTTTTTGCAACACTCAAAAAGTGCTCAACTGCACTCAACATGTACTCCCTATTTAAACATTCCATGCCTTGCCAATACATCTAAAAAATCCAGTTACTTTTTGAACACACCTCGTATATTTTAGGCTTAATTACAACTTCCAAATATTTATAATGAAATGATTTTTTTTTCTTCTGTTACTAAGTATTTTAAAATTGTCTCATGAACTTTTTGAGTTTTTTATTTTAATCAGTGTATTTACATTTTTTTTTTATTCATTGTTACAAGCATATTAATTTTAGGTGGTTACTGTATGATGATAAAGATCCCTTTAATCAACTCCTTTGGCTAGTAAAAGTTCTAGCACAAGCTGAACAAAACAATGAAAAAGTTCACTTGTTATCACATATTCCTCCTGGAGAACTTACCTGCCACAAACAATGGAGTAACCAGTTTGCGAAAATAGTTAAGAGGTAAAGGAATGAAATAATCTAATATAATTTTCGGTACAAATGATTAACCTTCACGATTATTAAATTAAGTTTGTTTTAAATTTAGATTCTCCAAAACAATAGTGGCACACTTCAATGGTCATACACACACAGACGAATTTAGACTATTCATTGAAGATGATCAAGTAATTAATATAGCCTTTAATGGGGCCAGTTTTACAACTTTTAAAACCTTTAATCCCAATTATAGAATGTATGAAGTAGATAACAACAGTTTGGTATGTACCGAGTATCTATTACCTTTACAGCAATAATAAACATATTTTTACAGGTGGTTTCAGATTATGATCAATATATTTATGACTTGAAGCAAGCTAATAAAAATTCGGGCACACCTCCTCAATGGTACAAATTGTATTCATTTAAAGATGCTTATGGATTGAAGGATTTGAGTTTTCCAAGCCTCAAATCTCTCTATGACAAAATGACCTCAAATGGGTCAAATAACGCTTTAGTTGAACAATATTATAAATATGCAGGAAAGATGAGTGAAGTATACCTCTCGGTACCCTGTGATATTAAATGTAAAAAACAAATGATTTGTTTTATATCATCCGTTGAAGCAAACACAAGTTTTAATTGTTGAATAAATTGGTTTAATTTGTTTTACCTTTTTGTTGTTTTTTTAATAAATTACTTTATATAAACTATAAAGTATACAACTGTTAAATTATTAATCAATAAAAAAGGGCTATTCTGCCATTTCAACATCATCAACAGTTAAATCATCCAACATTTCTTCCAATGTAACATGAGGAGTATTGCAATCATAATTTGCATCATTTTCATCCACAGCAATGGTCTTTGTATTGTCTTTGAATATATTAACATTTTTCCTTAATTCGGGGTCTTCTTCCAAATCATCCATAAATTCATTAAAATCTCTGGCAAAACCAAACATTCTTATTATGCTCGTTTAAAAGTAAAAATAAACTTACTTTCCATCAATACTGCCGGTATCCTCATCAGCCAATCTTTTCAATTTCCAAATTCTCTGCCTCTTTCTTAATGCCTTATCTGCAAAATATTTCTTTACCAGAACAACATCAGGCACATTAGACTTATTCAATTTATCGAAATTAGTATCGTTCACGTTACTTTCATCAAGATTATATCTGAAATAAAGATGTGTATTTATAATATTGGTACTAACATAAGGGTTTTCAATAAAAGTAGGATAATGTCAAATGAAACAAGTGGTGTGCAACAAATACTTGGATCACCGATAAACACTTTTAACTGACCTAGTCACTAATTATTTTTTGTAGAGCTTTTAGTTATTGTTGCGCAGCTTCTGTATTATTAACTGTGTCAATTAATATTTAAACAAAATAGAATACGTTAAATTTTATTGATTTTGTTTTCTATGGAAATTATATCTTACATGTATTGAACTTCTCTTTCTGATGATCTTTTATTCTAAAAAGTTCTAATCTTTTTCCTGTTAGAGGAGGCCATATTTAAAATTTACCAAATTATCGGTTTAAGAAAACATCGCTCATATGTATTAAGGAAATTATTTTTTTATTTTAAAAGCCTGTCTGTATAGAATATTACATTCATATGTTCAGTTTCTCACGTTGCCACTAATTACAGTAATTTCAATTAAGATCCCAGCGAGTTATATAAAGAATGCGAAAATAATTTTTCATATTTTTTTTATAATTTTTTTTTATATTTTATATAATTTTTCAAATAAGGCATAATAGATAATAATCAAGACCAACTTTGAAACTTTTAGATGAGTGTGATAACATTACCAATTTATTTAAGTCAAGCAAAATGTATCTAATATACCCTAATTATTCATGGAGGAATGAAAATATCTGAACAAACGGACATTGATAACAAATAATATAGCAATTGACATCAACAGCATTTACTTATAGAGATCAGCTATTACTGTCACATTCTCTGTTAACCTGGTGAAAAAATCCTCACCAAACTTTTTAAGTATGCATTGCCACCTGTAAACCTCGTGTGGATTAGCTCTGTCTCATAGCTATAGATGATTTTTTCACCAAAATTGGTGTTCTAGTAAAAAACTTTTGGTAATAATGTTTTGTGGTTCAGACAAGTTGTCCAATTGTGTAAGTTGTAAACACAATTTGATTTCAGTTACTACCTAAACACAACAAGGCAGAACAATACCTCGGTTTCTTTAATACGCTGGGTAATAGATTCATTGCCGGAGGAGACTATAATGCAAAACATGTAATGTGGGGCTCAAGATTAATAACAGCAAAAGGCAGAGAATTGGTCAAAGCAATGAAAGCAAATAACTTACAGCATATCTTTACTGGTGAGCCAACATATTGGCCGTCCGAAAATTCCCGATACCATAGACTTCTGTGTTACAAAAAATATTGACACCAAAACGTACAAAGCTGAATCATGCTTCGATCTATCATATGATCACTCACCAGTTATTATAACAGTGAACTCAAATATTCTCAACAAAACAAAATCACCTTCTTTGCATAACACCAAAACCAACTGGCGATTATTTAGAGAAAAATTATACATTTTGTTATCACTAAATTTAATAATAACAAAATCTATACAAGAGGCCGCATGGTACGGTGTAACGTACGCAACGTAATAGAGCGGTATATCAAAAGTTTAATTATAATTATATTACATCTACAATTAAATAAAAAATTGCTGAAAAGAGAAAACTGCGAAAAACCTGGCAACAAATTCAGAACAGAAGAAAACAAGAGAAAATTCAACAACGCCACAAAAGAGCGAAAAGAGCTAATAAAAAAGGAACAAAATCAAGGAATTATTCAGAAAACTTAACATCAACTGATGCAACGGAATATTCTGTCCGGAAAGTAACAAAAAACATTTTAAAACCTCAACAGCATAATCCACCCATCAAAATTGACAACAATGCCTGGGCTAGGAATGATAAAAATAAAACGGAAGTTTTTTCTAAACACTTAAAAACCGTATTCAATCCGTATCCGTCTGAAATATCCGCAACAGAAGGAAATAACATAGCTGACTTTCTTAACACTCCGTTCCAAATGGATCTGCCACATAAGAAATTTACTGTTAAGGAAGTAAAACAAACAATGCTCAAAAAAATCAATGATAAAAAGCTTCCGGTTTTAACCTAATTACTGGAAGAATCTTGAAAGAGCTCTCAGGAAAGTGCATCAAATTAATAACATTCATATTTAATGCCATGCCAAGGCTTAATTATTTTCCTAGCACTTGGAAAGTGGCTCAAATCATTATGATTCTTAAACCTGGGAAAAAATCAGAAGATGTCTCCTCTTATCGTCCTATAAGCCTTCCGGTCCTATGTTACCTCTCATCTCAAAACTTTTCGAAAAACTATTCATTAAGAGGCTAAAATTAATTGTAGAGGAGAGAAATATTATTACAGACCATCAATTTGGCTTCCGTAATAAACACGGAACAACAGAACAAATACATAATTAGTAAACCAAATTAATAAAAACTTATAAAAACGATAAAAAATGTTGCTCCACTGCATTTCTCGATATTTCCCAGTCCTTCGATAAGGTGTAGCACAACTTTAACTTTTTTTTTAACTGCACGTTAAATTGAAAAAGCTTTTGCCCCATATGCACTTTCAACTGCTGAAATCGTACCTCACAGACAGACATTTTATTGTCAAATAGGATGACGAATACACTGACCTACAGCCCATATATTCGGGTGCTCCGCGTGGCAATGTTCTCGGCCCATTGTTATATCTAATATACAGCAGATCTACCGACCTCAAGAAATACTACTCTTGCAACATATGCTGATGATACAGCGTTTTATCATCACACGAAGACCCAATATCAGCCACAAAAAACTTCAAACTTCATCTTAACAAAGTCGAATTGTGGTAGAAAACGTGGCGTATTAAAGGAAATGAAACAACATCTACCCATATGACATTCACCCGCTGCAGAAGAACATGTCCCTCAGTAAAACTGAATAATCATGAACTTCCGCAAGCAGACAACGTTAAATATCTGGGAATGCATTTTGATCGACGTCCGACTTGGAAAAAATATATAGTGACAAAACGCAAACAGATTAGGCTTAAACTAAACGAAATGTATTGGCTGATAGGGCGTAAATCTAAATTATCATTAGATAACAAGGTTTTGCTGTATAAGTCAATACTTAGGCCCATCTGGACCTGTGGTATTGAACGGTGGCAAATATAAAATAGATATCCTCCAGAGGTTCCAGAATAAAGTGTTGCGAGTCATCGTAGATGCCCCATATTACGTGTCCATCAAACTGATTCAACGCGATATCCCCATAAAACCCATAACGAGTTTGATTCAAAGTGCTAGTGTGAAGTACTTTGAAAGACTATTAGTGCATCCCAATGCACTCGCCAAACAGTTAAATTTGCCCGATGACAGTGAAGTGCGTAGGCTCAAATGCAAACTACCATACGAAGTGATTAATAGACCCAGAGTGAAATTTAATAATTTCTAGAATAAGTTAGGATAGACTTTAAAATAAGTTAGAATAGTATCTAGAATAAGATTTAGATTATAAGTTACACCAGATCACTTACTGAAGTGATCTATATCTCAGGATAGTTATATTATATAACGAAAATCATATAATAATACTTATTGCCCACGGGCAGATTGTTGACGTTTTAAGACATTAATAAAAAAATCAGTAACTGAATAATAAAGAGGCTAAACAGACTTTGCATAAATTACTGCCTTTATTGGTATATAAGCTAGTAAAATACTTACCCTAACACAGAATCTCCTGGTTTTAATACATGTCCTAAGTGTGTCCTAGTATGAATAGTATTATCATTAATACCCAATTCTGAAGCTTTGACTAGCCAAACATCAGATAAAACATGTTTATTGGATATACTCCCTTGTCCTGGGAAAAATTTGCGATCCTTATCCATGATAGGTTCAATATCCATCACAATAAATTCAACCAATTGTTTAGGATTGAATATTGCATTAAATGGATTTCTCCAAAATGTGGTACTATTAACTTCAGCCACTGGAAGGGTATTATAAGCACTTTTTTAAACTTAATATATTGCTACAATTACCTTGTCCACTTGTTGGATCAATTAAATGTAAAGTATTTGTGACCCTGTATACCAAGCACACTGGAGAAATACCAGCCAATGTCTGAGTCAATTTTTTAGGAAGACAAACAACACTGTCTTTTGAAATGGGTACAATTTCCACACTAAATGTGAACTTGTAATTGTAAACATTGCTGTGTATATCATGTGAAATCAGTTTCTTTGAATGTTGATATTTGCATGGCAAAACAGTAACTAAGAAATCAACCATTTTTTTAGCATTCGCTTCTGTTGCATAAAAAAAGTCCAAGCCACCTGAAAGACAAACTATCAATAAGCAATATAATAATTTATTATTGATATTTACCATGAATTGGTTTAATACCCAAGGTATTTTCATGAGCCTTATATTTTAAAATAAGCTGTTCCAAATAGTAAAAAGTTTTCTTGTTCTCAGCTTTTTGTCTTACTTGTACAATAGCTTTCCAATAATCTTTAGCTTCTGATCTGTGACAGTCATCACACATTTGATGAGTAATAGTATAAATTACCACAAATTCTTTCTGTAATATAGCACCCATCACTTCTCCATGAACCACCAGCTTTACCTAAATTGACCGATATAAATACCAATATATACTTCATCAGATTTTACAATTTAACCTTAATTCTTTTTGAATGTGGCTCGGTCCATACAAATCCGGCATCAATCAGTTTTAATCTATTAAGTCCTTTAAGCTTTTTCAAGCATAACGATAATAATTCCCTAGACTCCAAGGCACAATGAATCCATTCTGAAGGAGGCTGAAAGTACCGTTCACAACCACGACAAAAATATAAAGTTGCTTGTTCTGGAATTCCTTCTGTTATGTTTACATGATTTCTCAAACAACCTACACACATATTGGCAGGATTTGGTTCTATTTCTAATCCACACATGCAACATCGTCTAAAATGATGATGGAATAGAAGTAATATAAGATTAATTTAAAAAATTACTCACATTAATCGAATATGTTCTTGATTTTCAACGTTAAAAGGCTCCATATCTTCCAATGTAAAACATGCCGTAAGAACTAGGTTATGCTTTCCAATTCTTCTTTTTGCGTATTATTTTCTTCAAAATTATTATATGGTTTTGTATACAAATTATGATTATTATGTGCAAATGTTGCTTGCCATGGTTTTGTTGTGTTATTTGGGATTTCCAAAACAAAAATGCATGAGTAGTGATGCAAACTGGTAAATCGTTTAGTATCTAAAATCTGTTTGTTGTATGTGTCTGTAATTATTAACAATGAATTATTTTTCGATTTGTGGGGATGTTTTACATTACCTATCATTTTTTATTTTAATTTTTAAGATTTGTAGAAATAAATCTTGTGCAGGTATAAAACATTTAAATTATTTATAAAACCGGTTAACAATTTAATTGTTTTATTTTTAGGTATTTCTGCAAAAAGCCAAGTACTTTTCGCGACAGTCTTTACTGTACGATATATAAATATTTTTGCAAAATATAATTTTTCATATCTTAGTATTTGCAAAGTAATGTTTTTAATATTGTCATATGTTATATTGGGCTTGATATTCTTTCTATATTATTCTACTTATAATCGTTCCAAAGATACTTTTCCTGTATTATATATTATTCTGCCGGTATTAGCACTATCTTTGGTTTTCAACTATAATGTAATTGATCATGGAATAGAAAATTATTGGAAGTATCTCCTACAAAATCCATATGAGGTATATTTGCAGATTTTAGAGATTCCTTAATATAATTTTATTTTTAGGTTGCTTGGGCTTTCAGTATATATCTAGAAGCATTAGCAATTGTTCCTCAATATATTATGATTAGCAACACAGGTGATGGTCTACGTATACGTGCCTATGTAGTGGCTATGACAATGTATAGAATATTTTATATTTGCAACTGGATTTATCGTTATTATTTTGAATCTCGTTCTGATCCGATATCTTTTATTTCTGGTTCTATTGAAGTTATCATTTTAATATTGACACTTATTAAAATACAAGAATGTACATCCAATAATCCAAAGTGGCAAGAAAGGACCAAAATATTTACCATCGAAGGATCTAGGATTAAGAAGACCAGTGAAAAAGAAGATTTACTGCCTTTGACTGTGTAAAACTAAATATTTTTCTATTAATAATTTTTATATTATATTATAAATTAAATATTATATCATCAAGTTAGTATACACATATATTTTTAGAAATCTTATATGCTTACAATTAGAGCTTTCAAATAATAATTTTATTATACAATTGTTTTTACTAATTTTGATAGATATTTTACTAACAATATTATATTATTATTTGTAACAATATTATAGCCACAAAAATGAAATACTGGCGTGTTTATGACAATAAATGTGTTTAATCAATAAGTTATTTAAACTTCAATTCACTTTAAAAATATCATTAGTGCCTTTAAATTCAGCCTGTGAACAAAACTGTATCAGAAAATTAGAAATTAATCCTGATCAAACGTGCGATATAATTTACTTATTCTATAATCCTGGCTAAGTCCAATATTGGCTCAAATACGGGCCTGTTTTTGTGTACGCGTGTGCTTTAATTAATTTTATTATAATTTGCTTCGCCTTCGCCATTTTCTTAATAGGGAGAATGCATTTCAGAATAAACGTATTAATTTAATTTTATATGTCTCTTTGAGTTTCAAAGATGAATAAAGTGAGGGTCATATAAGCATCAGATAAAATATTTGATGAAAATTATGTCATTGCGCAGAAATTTGAGTGATTAATAAAAAAACACTGCAAGTATTACTTAATTGAACTTGTTTATTGTAATAACTTATTAGTACAATTGTTACCTATAAGTATATGCTATATATTTATATGTATGTACAATTATATAAATGCAATCAAAGTATTCAAAGAAATCATTCAGATTGAGTATGTTTTTGTTCGAATGTTTATTATGACTAGATTTTTGTTTCAGACCCTAAGGCACTGTTTTATTCATACATTTTTATACACAAAGATTACAAACTTTATTTGTATATAATACTGAATTATTACTTTTCATTTAATTAATAAACACTAATCTAGTAGTAGTTTATTAATTAAATCCAAGAACATCATAAATATGTTACTTTTCATAAATGTTTATCTTTTTCGTTAGACAAAATGCGAAAAGTATTCCGAGTAATTCGACAAGAGCCAACACGGCTGCAGTGATTATAACAATGTTGAGATTGGTTATGATCCACTTGATGAGTTCATCATAGCAACCCTAAAAATGAAGAAGTTAGATTATATTTTCTCAAAGTATAGAATAATAGAACTTACAGTCTGGTAGTAGGAATTATCTTCCGTTGGGTTCTTCATACAGTTCATATCAATAGGAGTTTTATTATCGTCAAGTTTGCAACAAGTTGCAGGAATCACATAACCATTACTAATCCAAGTGAGATCCGACTTAGCTACTTTGAAATCTTCATAATTATCTACACCGCAACATTTTAGTGAAACTTGTAGTGCATTCCAGGCTGCAGTTAAAGGCTCTTGCATGTTGCTGCTGTTATAGTGACTAATGTACTGTTTAAGTATGTTTTTGGTTTCTTCTTCAGCCTAAAACAGATTATTCAATAGAAAATGGAAGAATATTGAAATAACATGAAAGTAATTCTTTTTATAGTGTAACAAACTCGGTTTATACAACTATTTTACAGTGTCCAGTGGAAATTAAATTCTAGCATTACAAATGAAAAAAGGTAATTGTAGGAAATTATGTATCTATAAAAATGTTTACAGTTTTTGTATCAAATACCCTCCGAAAGTTTTCCATTCATTTTTACACCCTCCTAATCAAATGCATCCAACAAGTTACCTTTGAACGGTGTGACAATCTTTAAAGTATCTTTTTAGGGCTACTTGCTAATATCTACAGTTCTGCTTGTGAACATAATCTTCTAAATGAAAACAGGCTTCCTCACTAAAACTTGGTATATTTACTCTACGCCGTCTAGAAAACAGTTCCAATAATATTTCAGTCTTTTTTCAATTTTTTTTAAAAATAAAATCATAAAGTTTGAATGAATTGAATTTTGTAATAACGAAAATGTAATATGAAGTCTAATAACTGAATCACAGACTCCTTTCACAGGTATCAGCTGGTTCATTCAGCTTCACGGAACCTCATCGATCTTTTTAAAATCACAGGTAAATTTTTTGTGCAACTACAAAATAGGAAAACGAGTTACCACTTTTAAAGTATGTTTCGAACTACGCACGTTATGGGCATAAAGTAGTACAATACTCTATGGTAAGTAGTATAACACTAACTCTTATTAACAAATGCCGAGCGAAACTTATTGGAGATAAGAACATTTCCATTGGACACCCTGTACATTTTAGTTTTTGTTAGAAGAGACACAAAAAGTTAAGTTTATATTTACCATTTTTTTCTTACTTTGTCAAGTAGTTACTAATTAAAAATATATATAAATCAAACTCACCTTAGATTTGTATGTTATAGCCAATACACCTGCAGCTATCTCTAATGCCAATATCAGGATTAGTAAGATGCCATACTAAAAAATTAAATAAATATGAATGCTAAATAATGTTAATTATTATTTATAAAATAAAATTTCTAATTCTAAATTATTTCTAAATTAGAAAATAATATCAAAAATAAACTTGAAAAATTAAACATAAAGTAGCATTTTTCAAACATTCACATAAAAAATAAATAGTGGCTACTTTTCGAGAATCTTTCAGTAGTTTCCGTCTGATTTTGCGACATTGCCAATTACAAGTAATCGAGAGGTAAAATTCAACGAACTACAGGGGTCATTTTAGGTTTAATCCTGGTAGTGATGAAGGCTTTATTTTGTAAAGTTAAGAATTTTGTTGTTTATAGTTTATTTGTTTTTGTAGTTGATTATAAATAGTAGACAGTAATAGATAAATACATTATTCGTTAATATTGTCAAATAAGATTTTATTATAAGACCTTTAATCTGATCATACATATGAGGACAACCATAGAAAAAATAGAAATTTCACGGTATAGGCGACCTTGGGGAAATGTTTTGTTTAGTTCAATCAACTGTAGCGCTGCGATCGCAAATTGTGATTGGCAGTTTAAATTGCAGGTGCCGCCACTAACATGAAATGTGATTGGTCGATCAAATTGTGTGAAATCAGCATTTTCTATAGGCGTCCATTTTTATGTTTGTTGTTTGTAGGTTATGGTTTTTGTTTAGATCACGAAATTTTCGTTTTACGTTGTGCATATTTTCTGTTTTACATTAATTATTATGGGGTAATAATATAAAAATTGATGACAATACGTCAGTGTAGTAAAAGATGTAGTGTACCGGGGTAAAATTCTACTACGGAAATTAGACATCGTTTCCCAAAGAATGATCTCGATACTTTCCAAAAATGGGTTGATCATGTAAATAATAGTAAATTACCTGGATAAACCACAATGCAAATATATCAACGTCATGGTGTTTGTTATGGACATATTAGTGAAAAATTTAGAATTATCCTTCCTTCACGAACAGGTATTTGGGTAAATGCATATCCATCATTGGTTTTATCAGGTACATATAAAATTATCTATCTACTACATGTCTGTTTATATATTGTTTGTTTACAGAAACTCAAAAACTTATGAAGATGTTAGTAGTAATAAAATTCAATTAATCTACCAAGTTGTGCGTATGTTGTCAATGTGATGTCTCTACATAAAGAAGTCTTACAAGAAGGTAATAATTAATATAACTGGATAATTAGTAGTAATAAATACTACTTTTAATTGTAAAATATCCCTAAAATATTTGCAATACTTTAACTTTTTAGAACAATCAGTGTTCAATCATTTTATAGTAGAGGAATTATATATTTAAATTTGATTGCCTTGTTAAGAAAATATTTGTTATGGTGCCATCAATTAAAAATTTAATTGCTACTTTTAGGGGATTTATTAACTTAAAGAAATCTATTTTGTCTAAATTTACAAATAACTACATTTGTTTAACAAATCTTAACCAAGATTGCTTAAAGATTTTTGTTGGATCTATTAGAGGTCATAGAGGTAGAAACAGCATCCTTCCCCTAGTATGTTCGAGAAATTTCTAAAAGGGCTCATCATTTCATTTTTTTCACATCATTCGCCCGGAGCAAATTGTGAAGAAGATTAACATGTTGGCGCTTTAGATAACTTACATTATTTTTTAACTGGAGATGTAGCATCACCAGAGGTTGTAGAATCACCAGTTGAGTCTATATTTTCAGTTCCAGAGAACTTTGCTCTGAGGAAAACAAGAGTGGAACGTTGCACGTTAGTCTATATTTCAGGCTATTTGATAAAACTTCTGAGAAAAAAGACAACGTGCAATATCTGTCTACATTCTACATTAAGTAGTTCCACAGATCAAAAACTCGATACTGATTTTATAGAAGCGATGCAGCCGCGTAGACCCAAATTAACAACTCCATCAAGACTGTTTTACTATACTGTTTGTAGATCTTTAAGCTATCTCTTTTATTTAATACCTAGATTTTGTCATAAAAATAGCATATCTGTTATTCTGAGAGATGTCTTAAAAAAACACATAAATTTTAAACGTTTCAACTGCCCAGTCCATAGCGATTTTGAAGACCACATTTTAAATCTTATTGTCAAATGTTCATTGTATTTTTGGGTTAAACAAGTTAATTCAATATTAACAGGGAAGGACTTAAAGTTTACCTTCAGTATAGCACAAATACAAGATAGAACTCTAATAGATCCTATAAAATTGATGGCACTAAACAAATACGAAAAAGGGAGCAGGCGTTATAGAAGAGAATTTTAATTATTTTGTCTGGAGTATGGGGCTTTTAATTTTTTTTATTTACATTTTTGTAGTTTATTTATTTTTGCTTTTTGCAATTATGTATATTTCTGTTGGTTTTTATTATAATTTATATTATTTACATTTATGTATATTTGTATAGGATTTTATTTTAATAAATTAGTTTTTTAAATTAAATTCGATTTTCATTCAAATATTATTGGCCAGCAAATGTGACGTCATAAAATAGTCACGTGAAATGGCTGACCAATCAAAGCAAATTATTTTCCTTACAGGATTCTATATAATATTTTTAAACTAACCAATCAAATTCACGTTGTCAGCGCCACCAATGATTGGACTAAACAAGATTTTGCCCCACCACTTAGCATTGTAGTTGCACACCCCTGAGGACAACTCGTTGATCATATATAGTCGAAATTTGTGATTTCAAAACGTCGCAATGTTGCCGCATCAACTCTAAGTTTTAATTCAGTTTGGCTTTGACATACAACAAAATTCTAATCTAAATAAAACAATTGAACAAAAATTAAATATAATTTATTTTAACATTATAGTACATCTAAAAACTACAGTTAATTATACAGCCACAATAGTTTATAGGTTAGCGTTATAACCTCTTATTACTATTGCTTTCAAGAATTTTGTATACGTCCGACAACCGGACGACTTTGACAGGATCATTTGTTTATGTGTTCGAAGTAATTAGGAAGCATTGAGTGACCTCTTTTTAACTAGAATAAAATGAGAAGGAAATATTGTCTGCTTCTAAAACGAATTTACAAAAGAGTTATTCTAGGACATTAAAATTTAACAAGGAACATGAAAGTTTGGTTAAAACACAGTAATTTTGATAATGCGGTAGTATTTATAGACAGAATTTCTTTATTAACGAGTATGTCTAGTGCTCAAACAAAAATAGTGATATTTGAAATGTCAAACAAATGAAATGGTTGTCAGAAATAAATTTTCAAGTAACAAAATCTTTTTTAATTCATTATTTAATAGTTAAAATAAAGGTTAATGTTTTTTGTCTGTTTTATCCATTTTTTGTTTTGCATAATGCATTTTCTAGAGCAAGAAGGACCAGTTCACGACCTAAACAATTGCGACCGCCTTTACTTATTAGAGAACATTTATTTCGTTAAAAATACACCTACAGCTGAACGTAACGGGCATTAGTTTAACACGACTAATTGCATCGTTCGCGCCTTGTCGATACATGTCTTTTGTTTCCCGGTTTTAACAGTTATTAATGCAAAACTGTACCATAACGAACCACCGGCGTATGAACCTTGATCAAGGTCGGCCGCTTTTTTCGAACAAAAGACAATTTGTATACCCGGAAATGCACGTTCTTACAGTCCACGTCGGGTGGTTTCTCTTATCATAACGTCTATAGATCACAATGCATGGAAAGTTTTGTTTTACAGGACAATGCTGGGATAGTTAAATCATGAAATATTGTAGCGGTAAATTGTAGATTCATTATTCCTTCATATCAAATTATTCCACTCAAGTTTATTGCTAGAATTCCATGGCATTTTGTAATAGCCTTAATCTTTATAATTGTATTATATGGCTTAATAAGAAACTATAAAATACATTTTTAAAAACACGGATTTTGACGCAATGTACAAGGTACGATCAAAATGAGATGTATTTCCTTCATATTGGTGTTCATATTGAGTTTTTTTTGTTATTAAATATGGTCTAATCAAATTTTATATTTAAATTTATGTGGGCCTATAAATTAGATTCGAAGGAGTTTTTTTTAAATTGAAGCTTAATTGTGAAAAATTGGTACAACCCATTTTATTCAATGTACTCTTTTCCATCTTTCAGGTGATTTACCGATCCCATTTCGAAAGAACGATGCATATTTTAAGGCTATCCACGAATCAAGCCACTTTTTGGTATCTTTATAAGAAGTAAAGGAATACTCAGACTGCTGGAGACTCATGTCGGAACAAGTAGTGATAGGGTCTGGTGAATACGGTTAATGGGATAGTACTTCCCATTTTAATGTTTCCAAATATGTTGTCACTGGTTTTGCAACATGTGGTCGAGTGTTCTCATGCTGAAGAATAACATTGTTGTGGTCTTTTTCGTATTGCGGCCGTTTTTCGCATAGTGCTCGGCTCTTTTCATGGTTTCATTAGGTTTTAGCGGCTCATAATATACCACATGAAGCTGATACCTTCAATTAGAGATCCTTAGCTCGGAGCTTTATCGTTGATATTGATGCATGACCATATAGACCCCAATTTTTTTTCGTGATAGATTCAATTTTCATCACCAGTAACAATAGATTTGTTGCATCGACCTTTCCGATTTTGCAGTTCAAACGGAATTTCACACATGTTGGCTATACCTTTCATTGTCTCTTGGCTTCTGGAATCTGGACTCTTTGAAAAGTTATCTATACAAAATCTCTATGAAGTGTTGGTCTAGTTTTTCAGTTTCAAAAATTAACTAAATAAACTTAATTGCCATAATCATATGAAAATACAATAAAGAATGATAACTTATGAACAGTCTTATTTGCTTGATGTATGGAAAATCAAAATAAAAATGAAGATACGCATATGGCTGATGGTTGTGAATAAATGAAATATAATAACATGTTTAGTAATATCTATAGAAGGTGAAAGTTATGTTATACATTTTCATTTTGAACAAGCATATTGAAGATCATATGAAGTTTATTATTTACTTTTATATATTTTGATCAACGATATTTTTTTAATTATTTAATTAATATATTGTTACTAGTCGTTTCCGTCTAACCTACAATTTGTCTTTATTATAACTTAAATCTAGGTATATAACTAGGAGGATCCATCGGCCCTGTCTCAGTCTCTGGTGAAATAATGTTTATACATGTTACTGTTGAATTTTTTAATATATGCACCTCACTACACAACACTACACAAGATCAGATGGTTTGATTATTTTGAGTCTGTGTCCTGTTCTGGTGGTATCCAATAGTTGTAATATTTCAATATTCGTGTGAGAATGAAATCTTTCCTCATGCCCTCTTGCAATTCTCTTAATTTCTTGACTAACTGTGGGTATCTGAAGGTCTCGATGTAGGTAATCAGTCCTATAGTTTTTGGGTGCACCCACAATACCTCTCAGGACTTTGTTCTGAAAAATTTGAATTTTATTTATATTACTCTTTGCAGAACATCCCCATAAATGAACTCCATATGTCCATATAGGTTTCAATATTTGCTTATATGATAGCAATTTATTATGTACTGATAATTGTGATTTTCTTCCAATTAGCCAATACATTTTCCTATATTTCAATTCCAGTTATTTTCCTTTCTTCTTTATGTGTTCCTTCCAGTTCCTTTTCCAAGCTTGTGTCCAATTATTTATATTGTCTCTTGCCTGTTGTAATTTTCGTGAGGCTTCTTCACTATTGTCTCCGACAGCTATAATCGCAGTATCATCAGCAAATGTAGCATCGTAATATTTTCCGTTTGTGGTATATCACAAGTGTAGAGTAAATAAAGCATTGGTCCCAGTACACTTCCTTGTGGTACACCTGCTTTAGATTTTTTTATTGTAGAGTAAGCTTCTTCTTGTTTGACTCTAAACATTCTGGTTATAATGTATGATTTTAATACTTCGGTGTGTTGTTTTAGTAGCATTTTCTGTAGTTTATGAATAAGGCCTTCATGCCAAACCTTATCCAAATGTCAAAGCTTGTGCTACATCTAAAAATACAGCTGAGCATAATTTTTTTCTTTCGTAGGCTTTTTCAATAACATCTGTTATTCTGTGGACCTGGTCAATTGTTGAGTGCTTTTTAATAAACCCAAACTGGTGTGTTGGTATTAGGTTTTTTCTCTCTATGATCGGTTTTATTTTTTTCAATACAAGTTTTTCAAAAACCTTAGATATTACTGGTAGCACTGATATAGGTCTATAGGCTTTTATTTCGTTTGCTGACTTCCCAGGTTTTGGGATCATTATAATTTCCGCCATCTTCCAAATGTCTGGTACATGTTTTAATCTAAGTTGGTGAGTTTTATAATTCCCTTTCTTGGTAGTTTTTGCAGTAATTCTCCTGTTATTAAATCGTAGCCTGGTGATTTCCTGGGGTTAAGGTCAGTTTTAATATCTTTGGTTAACCCTTTCGGCGTGACTAATTCAATCATCGAATTTTCAGCTTCTATGTCCGGCAAATTATGTTCAATATTAGTTTCGTTTGGTTTGAAAGTTTTTTCTAGATATTCAGCAAATGCTTCTGCTTTTTGGCGATTGTCACGTGCCCAATTCCCACATAGGTCTCTTATCGGTGGACTGTGTATACATGAGCGCTTTAGATATTTTGTGGCTTTCCAGAGTGAGCAATCAGTTTCTTTATCGTCTGTTAAATTTCTCAGTCATTTATGGTTTTGTTTGTAATTTTCGGTATTTCTCTTTTCAGTCTTTGGGTTATGTTGTTTAAACTATTTTTATTTTCAGGTGTTCTGTTTTGTTGCCATTTTTTTAGTAATTTACGTTTTTCTGCTACCGTTTCCTTCACTTCTTTTGGATAATTAATTCCTTTAGTTGTACTCTTAATTTCTGGAGTATACGAATTTTTCTGCTTCAAAATTTAATTATTTAGTTGTCTTGAGGGGTACATTTAGTTGAATTCGTTTGTTCAATTCTTCAGTAAATCCTTCCCAGTCTGTTCTCTTGTTTGTTAACGTTGGGTTTCTTTCTTTTCTTATTATATTTTAGCTCAACGTCAGAATCACTGGCGTATGATCTGAACATAAAATTTTCTTCGACTTTTATATAGTTGGATGTTATGTTTCTTACTATGAAGAAATCTAACAGGTCCGGGGTTCTTTCTTGATGATCAACGATATTAATTAATTAAAATGTGTACCAATATAAACAGTAAGCATTTTATTAGATGATTTTGTTTTCCATAAAGAATGATAACTTATGAACAATCTTATTTGCTTATTAAATGATTCATTTAACAAATATGAATCTCAAACCGCCCGTATTGTGTCTTGTTTATTACTTTATTAGTAGTTGAATAATTTTTTTTACAATCTTATCTAACAAGGTAAATAGTTTAGTTAATCCTTTCAGACCCTAATAAAGGATATTATGATTAATGTGAACATTTACCAAAAATTCTTCAAAATTAGTTAACAAATGTACAGTAAAGCTGTTAAATATATTCGTTGAAAATAATAAATTTGTCATAATCATTTCATTGTTTTTTTGTTAGATAAACCTTTTAGTCAACATTGTCACACCTGTTGCTGCCGTTACTCACCAAATAGCTAAATATGTTCATAATATAGTACTAAGAATAAATTTATAGGCATTTATTAAAAGACGTATTTTGATCACATATATCTATTGTTGAAAATGTGATCAATTAAAACATTAAACAACCTAACCTAATTTTAAAATTCGGTGGTTTTAATATTTAACTAAATAAAGTAACGGTTTCCTATTTAGTATTATTGAGCGATTCTGTTTATATTGACGCTAATAATGGAATGCTGTCATTCTTTATTTTTGTTCATTGATTGAAGAGTTAAATCCTAGTTGGTATTGGTTTCAACAATTAAAATGTGGCGATTCTATTTATTTGATTGAACGAAAATCGAAATCAAACTCTTAAAGAACTTTCCGACGACAAGAGCTTAGCGTTTATATAACAGGTCAAATGAAAAGTCCCCGGCCTGACACACAGATGGCACTACTAGAATTAAATCCATATGATTTTTATTCAGCCCTAACCCTCAAAAGATGGGTGTATAAATTAAATAGCTGTCGGATCATTAGTTGGAGAATTATAGCATTTTGAGTGAAGCAACTTTTGTTATTGTTAAAAAATGGAAAAAAAGGAATTTCGCGTGTTGGTAAAATATTGCTTTTTGAAGGGATAAATACAGTTGAAGCAAAAACTTGGCTTGATGTCGAGTTTTCGGATACTCCCCAGGAAAATCAACCATCAATGATTGGTATGCTAAGTTTAGACGTGGTGAAATGAGCATCGAAAACGGTGAACGCAGTGGACGCCCAAAAGAGGTTGTTACCGACGATAACTTTTAAAAAATCCACAAAATGATTTTGAATGACCGTAAATTGAAATTGAATGAAATAACAGACACTCTAAAGATATCAAAGGAAAGTGTATATCATATCATTCACGAATATTTGGGTATGAGAAAGCTCTGTGCAAGGTGGGTGCCGCATGAGCTCACTTTTGACCAAAAACAACGACGAGTTGATGATTCCGAGTAGTGAGTTTTTGGGTCGAAGTCCAATCGACAGTCATACGAGTGGTCTGCAAACGATGAACCCGCTGGCAAGTTTATGGCGTCTGTATTTAAGGGTGTGCATGGAATAATTTTCATTGCCTACCTTGAAAAAGGAAGGACCATCAACAACGACTATTACATAGCATTATTGGACCTTGGAAGAAATCGCCGAAAAATGGCAGCATTTGAAAAAAAAAAGAAAGTGCTGCTTCACCAAGACAATGTACCGTGTCACAAGTCAGTGAAAACGATGGCAAAAATCCATGAATTGAGCTTCGAATCACTTCCTAATCTACCGTATTCTCCAGATATGGCCCCCAGTAACTATTTCCTGTTCTCATATCTCAAAAGAATGCTTGCTGGAAAGAAATTTTCGTCGAATGAAGAAGTGATCGCCAAAACTGAGGCGTATTTTGAAGCAACAGACAAATCGTACTGCAAAGATGGTATCGAAAAGTTGGAGGGTTGCTATAATCAGTGAATGAATTACCCTTGAAAGGAATTATGTTGAATAAAATAATCTAATTTTGCCAAAAAAATGTGTTTTAATATGGTAGGGGACTTTTCAATTGACCTGTTAGCAGCAAATTTCTTTGATTTTCTGTATTCCTAACTGTTATTTCAATACCTAGTGTTCACAGGTTCTTGTTTACTAGAGTAGCGGTTAGATGGTGTATTTTAGGTCAATTTTGTGTTTGCGTTAGTCTTCAATTAGTTTATATAATTACTTACTACTTAACAGAGATAGTTAACTAAACAACAGACAATACGAAAATACGTGTATAAGTTATAAATTCTAATTTAGTAACAGTAATATTGTAGAAACCTTGCTATGGAACAAATATTTATACTATTTATGTTAAGAACTAGTTGATGAATATAGATGATAGCATAGCTAAGAATGAAAAGTGGTCATGTTTGTAAACGTTTATACTTATACCTTTCTAATTCTGCAGGTATTTGATGAAAATATTTATCAAACGGTACAAGGTATACCAATGAAATATCACGAGTTTTTCAAAAAGTATAAATATAAGATATGATGTAGAAAGTGTATAAAATAAATCAAAAATAACATAAGATTTAACACATTGGGGTACAAGTTGACTAACAAAAATAGGGTAACAAGCTAAAAATAATTTAGAATTTGTGAATGGAAAAGTTTTAAGAACCAAAAGGTCCATCCACTAAAAAACACTCCTTTATATAGGGATTTAATATTGTTAATTCTTGAGAATTACAGTCCTAGATGTTGTTGAAAATCATTGTCCTAGTAAAAGAAATCCAGCTACTTAATGATCAGTTAATAGGTACTAAAAAGTCTAAATTGTACGTATGACAGGAACTGATTTTAGTACCCTTGCAATCAGAAAAATTAAAGGACAACAATAAAAATATTAATTAATTAATGTGAAGGTATTTGTCTAATTTACATTTATATGGCTGAACATTTAAAGAACTGAATTTTCGCTATTCTTTATTTGTAAAGTAAGCGATAATAAGTAACTGCGTGTTTTCACTTACAAATATTATAGCTGGTGTGTTACTAATTTTTATTATCATTAGTCATAAGTATGCAATGTTATGATTTGATACGCCATTTATGTCGTTTTATTCTACTGACATTAACCTGAAAACTACACAAGTTAGGTTCCGCAAAAATAACAGCAATATGGTGATTTCAACGTTGAAAACAAATAACGTCCTGGTAGTCCAACAACATTTCAAGATGCGGAATTACAAAAGTCATCAAAGCAACACAAAACTCAAAAACAATTGGCAAAAAAGTTGAATGTGAGCGATTAGAATCGATGGCGGAGGTCCAAAAGATGGGAAGATGAGTATAACATGGATTGAATGACAGCAATTAGAAAATCAAAAATTCGACAGTGAAATGCTGCTTCAAAGGTATAAGAGGAAGTAATTTCTGCATCGAATAGTAATGGATGATAACAAATTAATTTATTTCGGAAATCCCAATCATGGTTATCACCTAGGCAAACCAAATCATTGATTACAAGGCCAAATCGCTTTAGTCGCAAGACCATACTGATCGATACCGACAACAAATAATTGACTAAAAAATGTCTGCAATAGGCTCAAAGACGTGCTAAGGTGAATTTTATGACATGACATGACAACGAGCCATCTCATGGAATAAAATCCGTCAAATAAGTGTTGAAATTATTTGGATGTGAAATTTTATCGCCCCCGTCGTACTCCCCAGACTTGCGTTCATTCGATCACTACCTTTTCGCATCGATGGGGTACGCGATTGCTCTTCGCCAATTTCTGGTTTAGGTCGAAGGAGTATTCTTTTGAAACGGCATCTATAAATTTCTAGAAAGAATGAAATGCCCAATACATTGAATAAATAAATTTTAACTATCCAGTACCCAGGACGATCCGGATGGGACCTACCAACACGCCTGGTAGTATAATCTATTGTAATTTTTTTTGGACTGTAATACGTAGTACGTTGCCATTCTAAGAACTTACACGAGAACACATTTATTGCAATCAAAAATAAAACTCATTGTTCAGGATATAATAATTGTAAAATCCAATTTCTGCTAATTTAGTTTTGTTTACCCATTTAATTATAGCGTTTGACGAATTGTTACGCATCTCATTTTTATCTAATTATCTATGACGAACAAATAGGACAGTAAAACGATGTTAACTTATCTAATACTTCGTCATTGAAAATGTGAAACAGATGGATGAAGAGTCCCCTATTCAACTTTATAGAAGCATCTTTCAGTGTTTTTGGTTCAAAATTACTCTTCATATGGACATTTGGACATATGGACACTTAATGAAGACATTAAAATTGATTTGATGAATCTTATTATTAAGTTCATTGTTTCGTAAAGTCTTATATGAGACATTATACTTCTGATAAATTTATTAAACATTAGATCGTCTGATACCAATGATTCAGCACAAAAGTACTTCACTCTATATCTGCCAAGAAATGTTTAGAATATCTACAAAATAGCTTTAAACTACTAAGTTGCTGGAGATTTTTGATATGTCAAAGATATCAAAATGAAGCCCTGGTTCTATTTTTAATATGATGTAGCGTCTAATATTAAAATAAAAAGAAGTCGCGTGTTAAGAACAACAAATTAATATGAGGTCTTCTTAATATATTCAAGAATTTAGACTCCTTTTTGGTAGACTGCTCGGACAGATCATATGATATCGGTCGTAAAAAGTAATAAACTGAATGGGCAATATCTGGCGAATACGGCGTTTGTGGTTGTATATGATTGTGGTGTATCCAACTTTACTGTTTAGTTAGAAGCTGTTCTCAACTTGGGCTAAGATCAAAGACATTGGCTTATCACTCAATTATACAGTTTATTTGGACTTATAGGGTGCAAATGTGGGATTGCACTAAAATACCAAATAGACTACTAATCCAACGTTGTCAAAACAAAATTCTTCGATTAATTAGCAATTCTTATCGTCACAAAACCAACGAATAACAGGTCAATTGAAAAGTCCCCGGCATATCATAGTAAAACACATTTTTTTGGCAAAATTAGTTTTTTTTATTCAACGTAATTCCCTTCAAGGGTGATACATTGATTAGAGCGACCCTTCAACTTTTCGATACCATTTTTGTAGTACGATTTGTCCTTTGCTTCAAAATTGGTCTCAGTTTCGTCGATTACCTCTTCATTCGACGAAAGTCTCTTCCCAGCGAGCATTCTTTTGAGATCTGAGAACAGGAAATAGTCGCTGAGAGCCAGATCTGAAGAATACGGTGGATGAGGAAGCAATTTGAAGCCCAATTCATGTCTTTTTAACACGGTGCATTATCTTGGTGAAGCAGCACTTCCTTTTTCTTCAAATGCGGCCGTTTTTCGGCGATTCCGTGCATCAAACGGCCCAATTACGCTATGTAATAGTCGCTGTTGATGGTCCTTCCTTTTTCAAGGTAGTCAATGAAAATCATTCCATGCGCATCCAAAAATACAGAGGCCATAACCTTGCCAGCCGACTGTTGCGTTTTCCCACGAGTTGGAGTTCAGCGTATGCAGTCCACTTGGATGAATGTCGATTGGACTTCGGAGTGAAATGATGCAGCCAGGTTAAATTCATTGTCACATATCGACGCAAAAACTCGGGTTTATTACACTTGATCATCTTCAAACACTGCTCCGAATCATCAACTCGTCGTTGTTTTTAATGAAAAGTGAGCTCGCGCGGCACCCACTTTGCACAGAGCTTTCTCATACCCAAATATTCGTGAATGATATGATGTACACGTTCAGTTGATATCTTTAGAGTGTCTGCTATTTCATTCAATTTCAATTTATGGTCATTTGAAATAATTTTGTGGATTTTTTAAATGTTTTCGTCGGTAACAAACTCACCTCCACTGCGTTCACCGTATTCGGTGTTCATTTCACCACGTCTAAACTTAGCACACCAATCCTTGATAGTTGATTTTCCTGGGGCAGTGTCCGGAAACTGGGCATCAAGCCAAGTTTTTGCTTCAACTGTTTTCCTTCAAAAAGCAATATTTTATCAACACGCGAAATTCCTTTTTAAACATTTTTTTCACAATGATATAATTCCCAAACTAATGATCCGACAGCTGCCAAATTTATACATGCATCTATTGAGGCTTAAGGCTAACTAAAAAACATTGGATTTATTTCCAGTAGCGCCATCTATGTGTCGAGCTGGGGACATTTCAATTGACCTGTTAACTGCACGATGACCTTGAAATCAAATGGATCTACGAAGTTATCCAAGATTTCACCTTAAAACATGAAATAAGATTACTAAATTGTAACAGAGTGGAAGCAATAAATCAGAAAATTCAAGATACTATCACTATTTAGTTTAGGTACTTTAGTTTTAGTAGTCTAATTTAATTTGAAACTGGGAAATACATACTGATGTATCTATTCTTTCTTCTGTATCGATGCAAGTAAAACGGAACAATAGTAATACATTAATTTTAAAAATTAAGATTCTAGTAAGCATATCCAATGTAAGAGGTCATAAAAGAGATCTTTATCATTTTTGTAGAACAGGACCTTCTTTGTCAACTAATACATTTGTGTTAAGGAAGCATGTTCACGGTAGTTATGTTCAATGTTAATATAAATTAATTAAAATAGAAAAGGCAAACAATGATGATGTTTTGTTGGCTGTTAGTTCAAGATCTTCAAAGTTACACAAACATGTTGATTATATTACAGCAAAATAACATCTAATAAAAATAATCACCTTGAACCTTGACATGATTATGGTTAGTGTCTATTTCAAATCCCTCAAAATTAACTCACAATCGTTATAACAAATTAAAAAGCTATCTTCGTAATAATAATCACTGATTCTGAAGGATGTACACTAAAACATGTACTAATACTTCTTAAATATAAATTTCCTTATAAAATGACCAACATTTAATATTAGCGTCACAAATATTAATCACAATTCTAACGTCCGTTTATTATACAGAACGTTATTATTTTTAGTAGGTCATAAGAACTTTAAAGATGTAATATAAAATAATTCTTGCGACGTTATTTTAAAAGTTAAAATCTAAACCTAACCGTTAATTTAAGCTTACAGTGTAAATTATTAGAGCTTAGAAGAAAGGAAATGCCAGTAAAATTAGTAGATATATCGGGATTTAAAATCACAAAGAGATACGTACCAATGTTAACATCCACCTAGATTCTCGCATAGCACCGCAGTATCCCAAGAAGCTGATTATAAACATAAAAGCTCCGACAGCTACCAGTATGTAGGAGGCCTGTTGAATTACATCAACCGATGTAAAAACCTGCAATAAAGAAGGAAACGTTAATTTAAATGTTCTTATTAATATGTACATTATATAATGTTTATGTATAGTTAGATGGTGGGAGATGAAAATGTAGAAAATGTGTATTTTTATCTATTTTTTACAATAGAAAAGAAAATTTCGGACCCTAAATAATATTTGAATAGAGAAAAATCTGCAGAATACATAATCGTGTATTAAGAGTGTTTTCAAATATTTTTAAGCAAGTTTGGGACGTAAATTGTATTCCGAAGAGCGGACTATTTTGACGACATTTCAGTTATATTTTCATTTGATTTTAGCCATTTATAGCCGATCACATCCATTCAAACGCGTAGATGAAATTGCAGCTGATGAAGGTGGTTAGATTTCCCAGTTTCAAACTTTTTTAGTATTTTCAAACTCTGTGCGCAAGCAAGCAAGTGATAATTAGGAAGTCCTATGCCTGGATAGTATTACAGGGGTATCAGGACTTCTTATTTGACTTGCTACAACTTATCCTCCATAAATCTTGCAGCTTATGACCGACTGTTGCCATGCAAGAAGATGACTTTATCTCTGTTATTCGCTATCAGAATTGGCCAGTATTAAAACTGCTTGTAAATAAAAAAATACCTATTTGGTATTTGTTTTTCAGTTACTTCTTAAAAATGCAATTTGTAATTAGTATTTGGTAAATACCTGGTGGTGAGATATTTTGGAGTTAGTATTTTACAAATAATGTTGGATAACTTCCTTAATATATATTATTTACAGTTGGCAACATTGCACCTGTATTATACAACAAATTGTCAAGTATCTTGTCAAATGCCATTTTCAATTTTTGAACGATTATTTTCGCGATACTTCTGTGTATTAATTAAGTATATTAGTGTTTGAATGTCATGATAGATGATTAAGGGAATCAAATGAATGCCGTGGCCTATCCAAGATTGCAATTTGAAGCATATTATTGTTACCGCATCACAATATCTAAATATCTAAATATACATAATAGTCCAATTGAAAAGTTCCCGGTCTCACACACAGATGGTGCTACTAGAATTAAATCCATATGTTCTTTAGTTAGCCCTAACCCTCAAAAGATGCGTGTATAAATTTGACAGCATTTTGAGTGAAGCAACTTTTCTTATTGTGAAAAAAATCGATAAAAAGGAATTTCGCGTGTTGAAAAAATATTGCATTTTGAAGGGAAAAAATATGGTTGAAGCAAAAACTTGGCTTGATGCCGAGTTTCCGGACACTGCCCCAAGAAAATCAACCATCAAGGATTGGTATGCTAAGCTTAGACGTAGTGAAATGAGCACCGAAGACGGTGAACGCAGTGGACGCCCAAGAGAGGTTATCGATGAAAACATTTAAAAGATCCGCAAAACGATTTTGAATAACCGTAAATTGAAACTGAATGAAATAGCAGACACTCTAAAGATATCAACTGAACGTGTACATCATATCATTCAAGAATACTTGGGTATGAGAAAGCTCTGTGCAACGTGGGTGCAGCGCGAGCTCACTTTTGACCAAAAACAACAACGAGTTTATGATTTGGAGCAGTATTTGAAGATGATCAAGCGTAATAAACCCGAATTTTTGCGTCGATATGTGACAATGGATGAAATATGGCTCCATCATTTCACTCCGAAGTCCAATCGACAGTCATCCAAGTGGACTGCACACGATGAACCCGCTCCAAAGCGTGGGAAAATGCAACAGTCGGTTGGAAAGATTATGGCGTTTGCAGTTGGGATGCGCATGGAATAATTTTCATTGACTACCTCGAAAAAGGAAGGACCATCAACAGCGACTATTACATAGCGTTATTGAATCGTTTGAAGGACGAAATCGGCAAAAAACGGACGAATTTGAAGAAAAAGGAAGTGCTGCTTCAGCAAGACAATGCACCGTGTTAAAAAGCCATGAATTGGGCTTCAAATTGCTTCCTCATTCACCGTATTCTTCAGATCTGGCTCTCAGCGACTATTTCCTGTTCTCAGATCTCAAAAGAATGCCTGCTGGGAAGAAATGTTCGTGGAATGAAGAGATGATCGACGAAACTGAGGCCTATTTTGAAGCAAAGGATAAATCGTACTACAAAAATTGTATCGAAAAGTTGGAGAGTCGCTATAATCAGTGTGTCACCCTTGAAAGGAATTAAGTTGAATTTTGTCAAAAAAAAAATGTGTTTTACTATGGTTGGTCAGGGACTATTCAATTGACCTGTTAATGTGTTCATACAATATAACGTTATAATATAAATTTGTACTAATTTGGTACCTGTAGAAATATTATTTTCTTTAGAAGGTTGTACTCTTTCCTCAACAAGAGACTGTTTGTCTGATAGTGCCTTTAAAAATTTTACTGTTCATAAGAGGAAATTTTTCTATTACTATAATAATAAGTTGGATTGGATTAGTTATATTCAATTTACATAACCTAACAACCTTATTGTATTTTATATTTCAAAAACACATATTTTATATACATGCGAGATACTAATTTGTAATTTGTATTTTATTTTTTGTAAAGCATGTATTTTGTCCAGCTCTGTTCGCTAAATAAATATTTGCAGCAAGATTTTTGTTCGGTTTTAGCTGTTAGTAATGCACTACACTCTGTTGAACCGTTAGTAGTTGTTATATAATAAAAAGATACTTTCTTAAACCTTTACACAATATAATTAACAGACTACCGAACCCATTTATTTGTGTTCAAAGGTTTCGAATTTGCCTTGATTGTCGATGAGCGTATGGTTTGCGCAGTGGTGGAAGTAAAATATAAACTCGATTAAATTGTTACAGAATACAATGAACAATGAAGTTAGAAAGTTAGTACTAAGTGATTTTATACATGTAGTGTATATAATAATTATCATAAGAAGTACTGATTTTCAAACTTATCTAATGTTGAACTAATGATTGATATTTATGCATTGACAAAATATTATATTATTGAGTTTATAGTTACTCATACTAAAATGTTCGCAGATCTATTTTATAAACGTGAATTGGAATGTTATATGGTTGTTGAAAATACTAAACCTAATAAAGTAAGACTTTATCATTACAAACCAGAGTACTGGCCATATTATTAGCAAAATCCTAGATATAAATGATTTGTTTATAGTTTATAGTGGTCATTTTATAAAAAGCTTCATGGAATATTCAAGATAGGGTTATGAGCCTAAAAACAGCAAAGGAAATTGTATAGGAAATTAAAAAAAAATTAGTATCTATATATAATTATCTGGCCAAATATTTAAGCAGCTGTCCAAAAAACATGTATTAAAACTTGCACAACTTCACTGTTAATTCCATATAATTAACATATTTGTTATTAACATATTATGATCCCTATACTAGGCAAATCGCTCAACGATAAACATCATATTATTCAATATCAGTAATACCAGTCATATCCAAACTTTAGGGTTGTTTATATCGCTCAGTGAATGGAAATAAAACGAAATAAAACAGAAAAACGTCTCGGGGTTGCCAGCTATTCGTTATCGTATTCTAGTTGTCGCAAACCATAAAATTATCCTTATAAAACAATACCCACTAATATTCATATTCAAAACTATTATCAACCAACCAAACCCTGCAATAACCAAAAACATTAACATGTACCGCTTGTCATTACGAAATTTCTACCGAAATATTTTCATGCGCCACCAACAATAGCCGAATCGCTCGCTCGTCGATACGACGAAGCCAAACGCATTGACAAACAAAACGGAACGATTTGAAAGTCTTCCCGTACGAAACGAGCAATTTAATCAGGGGAGGCCCGGTATCGTCGCCGACTTGATTAAAAAGAAAAGATAGAAACCGATCGGCCGGCCGGTCAACGTCGTCTCCGATTATTTGTTTTTAATTTATTCGGGCCGTAATGAAAACGGCCGTGGCACGGTCAATTTCCGATTTCGTTTCTCGAAATTGGGATTAGAATTTCGCATAATGCGCAACCGGCGGCCAATTTAGTAACGTTCGACGTTCGTTTCGGTTTAAAGAAAGCGATCTTATCGACAATCGTAAACAATCGGTTTAGTGGGCGATGAAAAAACAAAACATCGTTTTTGACAGAGTTTAAGTTACATCAAGTCAGTTACGACAGTTTTAATCATTTTTCCAATTTCTGTAATTTATTATTCATTAACTATAATAAGTGATAGGTTGTACTGTAAGCCATATCGCCTTCATATTCCTTTTTTAATTAAACCTTGACAAATTATCACTGGAAATATTGACGCCAAATTCTCGTTGATAATTTAAGATGAGAACAATGCGAAAGATAAAACTCCTAGCGTTAAAATCGATTTGCAACTGTTTAAAATTAGACAAATGAGTTTATATCGTGATTTTACTAAAATCAAAATCTGAACAAATAATTATACATTAAGTATAGTAAGTACACCAGTAGGTCTACAAAAAAATTAACATGGTTCAAAATAGGGGTGTTGGCTACCGAAAAAAATATCGATATTTTACAAAAAAAAAAATGGATATTTTTAGGAAAAAATAAAAATAGTAAAATATTAGTCTTGAAAAAATAGATATTCTTTATAAATATTTAAGAAAATATTGAACCGGCTTCAAAAAATAAATAAGGAACTCAATAAAAATTTAAAAATAATCAAACTTTTTAAAATAAAATATGTACATAATAACGGCTATAATATCTATCGGCTATCGACTACATGTATTTTATATTCTGTTATATACGCATAATTTAGCTTAATACCTACCTAAACCTATTTATATATTTACTAAGTTAATGAAACTTTTTAATTTTTTTAATTATTATTATTTTTATCAATTTTTTATTTTAATTATATTATTTCAATTATTATTTTTTAAATTATTTATTTTTGAAGTCCGTTCAATTTTTTTGTTAAAAATATTTTTTATACCTATTGCAAGTTATTTGCCAGCATACGTTATTTAAAAAAAAAATTCTGTAAATATATTTTAAGAAAACGTTTATATATATGACGCATGGAGATTTAATTTAATAATAATAATTTAAATATGTAAATTAATTTAAATAAGGTGTTTTCATAAAAATAGAAAGGTTGGGCATATATTAATTATATTTTTATTTCATTTTATTCTATAATTTTTGTAATAAAATGTATTATTCGTAAATGAATATTCGTGTTTGTTTAATATTTGTGATTGTCCTAGGCAAGAGTGCGAGATTCGACAAGGAAAATGATCCCAGCCACGCCAGTAACCAGGTTGGGTAAGACCGGATGTCTTCTGGGATGATTTCACTCGCCAATCGGTAGGCTTAATGCTGAGGACCGTGGTTCGGAGCCCACGTTAAGGTGTTTCATGTTAAACATCACAGTTTAATTGCTTGGTAGTCGAAAAAGTAGGGTTTTCAAAATTTTTGACAATCCCAAATTCAAAAATTGAAGTGGAATGTTGTTGTGAATCAACAAGTTGTAGTGTATTACGAGTTTTTAAAACTGAATGACGCCAACTGAACAATTTGAATATTTCTCAATAAACGCGTTTTTAAAGTGAAAAAATGATCATAATAAACGCACCACTTTTTCTGAGACTTATATATAATTCGGAAATATCTCTCCGAGCGCTTTCTTCCTGGTTTGGTATTATCTACAAAGCACGATTCGTACTTTCTCGAAACGTCGAAAGGTACAGAAAAGTAATAGAAAGGTCCACCACCGCCACAATTACCATTCCCCGTGATTGGAAAATGATATTCGCCTCTGACAAGCCACCGCGACTCGAAAGTAAAACTGGATTTAATATATACCGACCAACCGGTCGGTAGATACGACTTTTTTTGCGTTAGTCGAAAAATCCGCGGTCGCTTTCACTTTCTTGGCGATTCGGACGTGGAGCCGACGCGGCGATTCGGCGGATGGTCTCCCTGGCCGTTGCCATTGTTATCCGATTGCTTCAACGCTATTAATTCGACAATTAACTCGATTACTGAGGATGCAAACGTGATGCAAGACTGCGTTAAATAATCATATCTTTCGATTCGTAGCGAACACCTGCGTTTACTAGGAATGAAAAAAGTATTCAATTTTTTGCCCACTCTCGATTTTTTATACTTAGAATTTTCCTTTCATTTTACAATTTATTGCTGTAGAATGCTATAAAATAATTAAATGACCTTATTCTAAGCAGCATCCCAAAAATATCCATATTTGTTGACCAATATATCGATATTTTTGTTAGCATATTTTCCAAAATATTATTTTGATAAAATATCGATCGTTTTAGATTCCCATCGTCCTCCCGTCCTCGTCCTTCCTCCTCCCATCGTCCAAAGAATTTTACGTGAAAAACTGGCGCTGGAGCAAAAAAATGTGGATATATTTTTGAATATTCTAACGATATTTTGATGAACCTCTAAAAAGTACCAAGTACCAAAACACAAGCCGCACCATAGAACTTTCGAATTTTTGTATTTAAAAAATGCTTGCATAAAAATTAGGACTACAACAGTATTACAAAGATATATCGATATTGTTAAGAAGCATCCACCTTTTTTGGGTTGTTCTCCGGTATTTTTTATCGATATATCCACATTTGCTTAAAAATATAGTAGCACTTTGTTGTTCTAAAAAATTAAAAATTAATTTATAGCCCTAATATAAATAAAAAACACTAGCATTTTTATTGGTAACGGAGGAAATTAGTCAAATTGAGTTTGTGAACATATATTAATCCTCGTGAATATCCGTTAGTATACTACTATATAATACTAGTAAAAAACCTAACTATCCAAAAACCTAACTAAAATTTACATATAAATAAAAATAATAATATATTTCAGATGTAACGATATTAACAAATTACTAGGATAAGGTACGTACCCTTTTTCGAAGTAATTATAAAAAAATATGCTTAGACATTTGGACTCGAAAAGAATATAGAATGGTTACTGATACTTTTACAGACAATAATGTACTATTAGATGAAAAATATAAAGATAGTGAAGAAGAATCCAGACATTCAAGGTACATTTAGAGCTCAGTGATGGTATGAAAAAAAAAACAAATCCAGGAAATACGTGTATATAGACAATTGAATATATCAATGGTGTTACTTTCATGTTATCAATATATAATTTTAGTGGCTTATAATTTCATTTTGTAACTTGTAAGTTCTTATGGTCTCCAACTGTGTATATTACTTTGTTGATTCTAGAGGTTTCAGAATAAAGTGTTGCGAGTCATCGTCGATACCCCATATTACGTGTCCAACGAACTGATCCAACGCAATATGCCCCTAGAACGCATAACGAGTGTGATTCAAAGTGCTAGTGTAAAGTGCTCTGAAGGACTATTAGTGTATCCCAATACACACGCCAAACAGTCAAATGTGCGCGATGACAGTGAAGTGCGTAGGCTCAAACGCAAACTGCCCTACGAACTGATTAATAGACACATAGAGTGAGATTTAATAATATCTAAACTAAGTTAGAATAGTCTTTAGAATAAGTTAGAATAGTATCTAGAATAAGATTTAGATTATAAGTTGTACAGTAGATCATTTACAGAAGTGATCTACTAAATGTCAGGATAGTTATATATATCGTATAATAATACTTATTGCCCACGGGCAGATTGTTGACGTTCTAAGAGATTAATTTAAAAAAATCTGATTTTTAATTGCCTTGTATATTGGTGAATTTTCTTATGATCAAATTACAAATTTATTATATCATCTTATGCAGAAGACAAAAAAGCATTCTTTTTCCGCTGTCAGTTCTCATTTCTTCACAGTATTTTCCGATTATTGTATTGTAAATTGTCCTTTCTACTCTACTCTTGAAGCAGCTCTACAATTCAGTTTCCTACGTTCAAACAAATTTTAAATTTGTTTGAATAAAATCTGTTTCTATACAATCAATTTATTTTTAAATATAAAAGAATTTGTGCAAAAAAAGACGCAAAAATCGTGCAGCTGTTCATTAAGAATTCCCTGTCAACTGCCAACGAGGAATTATATTAAAGATTCATCGAACTTTTTGCTCTTCCCTAGACTAGACCGCATCGAGAACAACCTTCACAAGAAATGATAGAGTACTCCAAATAATATTGATTGCAATAAATGGTAGTCAAAGGGTGTCACATATAGAAGATAGGGCGGGTGATATTCGAAAAAGTGATGACGGTGATGACTGAACTTCACACTTCAAAGAACATAACGAACATTTACGTTTATTCTTCGTAAATAATAAAATTAGATTAATTTGAAATTACAAGATCAAAACTACTATCCAACCAACCTAGTAAGACATTAAATAGAACAAAAACAATTTATACATTTACTGAAATCAATATTCCTTTTACCAACACTATTTTCATTGATCGATACTGTAAACTTTTAACCTAGTTTAGTAAATTGTTATAAATTCCTAAGTAAGTTTCAGTTTAATTAATATGACATATAAATTGTTATGGCGAATTTATAGTTCAAAAAAATCTTCAATTTTTTTTTTTGGTTGCAGTATTTTTTTTATTACTCTTCGTGAGTCCACAATCTACCCTATTGGTAATACGTATTTTTTATGTCTATATTATATATACATGGCATGTAGAAAATCACTTCATTAAGCAATCTTCTGTATAAAATATTATCTTAATTAATTAGTCTTATTCTAAAGCTTATTCTAAAGTCTACATATGTCCAGTAATCAGATCAGGTGGTGTTAAACGTTGTAGTCTACGCACTTCACTATCACGTCGCATATTTAGCTGATTAGCGAGTACATTGGGATGCACTGACACTCTTTCGAAGTACTTCACACAAACACGTTGAATTACACTCGTTATAGGTTCTAGAGGAATATCGCGTTGTATCACTTTATTTGAAATATAGTACAGAGCATCAACAATGGCACGCAACACCTTATTTTTGAACCGTTGATATATTAGATATATTAGATTTGCTAGCGGTACCCTATAGTTGGATTCCATATGCCCAAATGGGCTTGAATATAGACTCATACAGCAATACCTTGTTATCTGATGATAACTTGGATTTGCGCCCGATGAGCCAATACATTTGATATAATTTTAGTCCCAGTTGTTTCCGTTTAGAGAGTATGTGCTTCTTCCAGGTTAGGCGTCGATCTAAGTGCATACCAAGATATTTAACATGCTCTGCTTGGGGGAGTTGACTATAATTGATATTCACTGGTGGACATGTTCTTCTACGCAGGGTAAACGTTGTATGAGTGGATTTTGTTTCATTGGCTTTAATACGCCATGTCTTCAACCATAATTGTATTTGCTCCAGGTGGGTTTGTAGGTTTATTGATGCTGTCACTAGATCTTCATGGGGTGCTAAGATTGCTGTATCGTCTGCATATGTTGCCACAGTAGTTATTTTTGTGGTGGGCAGATCAGCCGTATACAGAAGATACAGTACTGGACCCAGTACACTACCGGAACTCCTGAATATATGCGATTTAATTCGCTATGTTCATAGCCTTGATTTACAATAAAATGTCGATCAGTGAGATACGATTTTAGTAACTTAACCTGCAAGCCCGTATGCCATACTTTGTCAAAATCCTGAGATATGCCTAGAAAAGCAGCCGAACAATATCTTTTGGCATTTAAGTCAGTGTTTATTTTGTTTACAAGTCTATGCACTTGTTCTATAGTCCCATGCTTATTGCGAAAGCCAAACTGATGTTCTGGAATAATTTTTCTTTTTTCTATTATATAGTTTAGCTTTTTTATGTATAATTTCTCGAAAACTTTTGAGATTATCGGTAATAAACTTATAGGTGTGTTTCAAGTGTAATTAACTTAATATCGAGATAGATAATACTGTTGATAACATTTAAAGTTAGTCCTATTTTTTATATTGTTTACTCCATAATAATGTTGGTTCTTTTCCAGTTACCAAATAATATGGAAAATTATATTTAATATAATGTGATTGGTTTAATCATACAAGTATGTAACAAGAATTGAACGCCAACAAGACAGAAGAAAAGCTTCTAAACTGAACTCATTACTAAACTATCATATTTTCAATCTTATTAATCCGCATGGATTAATTTTCATTGACAACCTGAAAAAGGAAAGAACATCAACAGCGACTATTACGTAGCGTTAATGGACCGTTTGAAGGACAAAATCGCCGAAACATGGCCGCATTTGAAGAAAAAGAAGGTGCAGATTCACCAAGACAACGCACCGTGTCAAAAATTCATGAATTGGGCTTCAAGTTGCTTCCTCATTCACCGTATTCTCCAGATCTGGCCCCCACCAACTATTTCCTGTTCTTAGATCTCAAGAGATTGCTCGATGGGAAGAAATTTTTGTCGAATGAAGAGGTGATCGACGAAACTTAGGCCTATTTTGAAGCAAAGGACAAATCGTACTATAAAAATGGTATCGAAAAGTTTGAGGGTCGCTATAATCAGTGTATCACCCTTGAAGGGAATTATGTTGAATAAAAAAAAATTGCCAAAAAAATGTGTTTTGCTATGGTAGACCGGAGACTTTTCAATTGATCTGTTATAGTATATTCTTATTATAAATCAAAAATTTTGTGATTTTTATTAGTCATCTAGCCTATTGTGCGAAAGATACTGTCAGTTGACTCAACTTTTAAACTGCTAATTGTAAACGTCCGATAACATTGCCTCGTTCGACTTGGTATTCTACTTTTTATCCAAAACCAGAATACAATTCCCAGCGTTTTCTAGTGTCTCCGTTGAAATAACTAGTTTTTTTTTATTAGCGACTATGTCATTGCTACGCAAGGCATAGCATTAAGCTCTTATTGTTATTTCTATTTTTATAATTTACAAGCAGGATTCAAATGCAGTATGTATTATTTTCAAAAAACACAACAAACACAATGCAATAGTAACAAAAGTGTCAACTTTTGTTTATATTGCATTTTATGTGCACAAAGTTCTTGTTAGAACTTATGGCGGTTATGTTCCCTCGAAAACATCTTAGACAGCTATCTTCCAATTATTACGAATAATAAACATTCTGCACGAAAGTATTACGGGAGATTCTAGATAAGGCGTTTAAGTTGATATTTGAGAGGAAAATTAGCGTTATAAAAACAAATCTACAACAAATTTATTAACCTGGTAATAAAATCCAGTAAAACCTCATTAAAAACTCTAATTTTCATCATAAAAAAGGACGAGATAATGTTCAAGGTCATAATATTCTCCTGTGGATATTTGGTAATTGTATAGCATGCATGCTAGTTTTCATTTACTGGGTTTATTCAAAAGCTATAACAGCAAATAATGATAAGATAGAATAGATTTAATATGAATACTTATTAACAGTTCAATTTAAAGTAATGTTCTACGATTAAAATTTCGCGATGACTTCGAACTTGTTAGTGTGAACTGTTAGTCTTAACTTTAGCTTAAGTAATTTAATTTTATTTTAATTTGGGAAATACATAGTGATGCATGCGCCTTGCGTGTGTTTGGTGCAAGTGCAACTGAACAGTATAATAAATTAATTTGTAAATTAAGACTGTACTAAGTATAACTAATGTAAGATATAATGAATTAAAAGAAAATAAAATTCGTCCAATTTATACCCTTTAACCTCTTGAGTGTCATGTATATTAGAGGAGTATTGTCATGTTACAAGAATACTGTGCTATATACTCTATAAAAACTTCGCGTCATAGATATTTGGTTTTGTCATTTGGATGTGGAAAACTCTCTTTCTTCTCTAGCGTTGCACAATGTAACGTGACATACGGTGTAAGGGCAAAATTGCTTTTGCGTTTGACAACAATATTAGTCTAGCAGATCGTCCAGTTACGAATCTAAAAAAATATTTACTGCACTCCAGAGGTTCTTTGACCGCCACGTGGGAATCACTTGATTTGAACCTCTAAAACTATTTTTGCGTGTCCTTTCACTGTTTCACACATGTTGATACTCTGGTCACCATATATCTCTACTATCATTCTAAGTACACCTGCTGCACTTTTTGTTGCAATTAAAATAAAAAAAGTAACACTGGAAATGGTACTTGTGATAAGGAATCGTGGATACATTTTTTACCATATCAAATTCACATCGCCATTTTGAACAACCGTTTTTCGCTGGCGCTATCATTTATAAAATGGCAGGGTTCAATTTGTAACCTTAGCATTAGTTATAAATACAATAAATTTTTTTTTATACAACATATCCAAAATTGCACGTAACGTTTTCTTCTGACACAATTTTTAAATCTAAAGCCATACATTACATACATTTCCTTTTACAGTTTTCTGATGGGATGACTCTAGTAGTAAGTAGAAGATGAAATATGTCGCAGATGTCAATCAATAAATTTGGGTCATAACTCATTATAACAAATTCATGAATAATTTGTAAGATTTTTTGATTTAGCATGAATATATCTTAAATATACTCAGGATTGCCGAATGGTCTCAAATGTGGAGTATCTGTATTTGTAAGAATATGACTTGGGTGATATTAAAGCTTTACGAACGTTAATTTTTAGGTTCAATCACTGTGGGCCCGATTTATAAAGAAAATTCTGTAACTGTAAGAGTCAAACGACAATATAATGCCCATTAATGGAAACATTATTTACAACATTCTTAGCAATATTGGCAACAAACTATCCCATCCCACAGGCCCATATATATATATATATATATATATATATATATATATATATATATATATATATATATATATATATATATATATATATATATATATACAACAGGCTACTTCAACTACCTGAAAGGGACTATTATTGTGAAAAAACCCTTTGCAAACGAAGGATCTAGTCAAAAGATCAAGACGAAATCCGTGGAATCCTACATGAAACTGAAATGAGACATTCCTCTGAACCCATATTTCATTCATATTCAGACGTTGCACCCTTCGACTTATCACTTGTGTCATCAATGTCATACGTATTAATCGTCCAACAAGATTGACTAAACATACAAGCAAATTGTAACAATACTCCTCAAGATTTAAAAGAAAAATGGTACCAGCAAAGTTGTACACTTATTACATAAGCAAGAATAATTAAACAGAATCATCTTTAATTTAAGACAATATTTTAATTCTTTAAATTTCATGAAATATTGTTCACATAGAGAAGTATATATTATATAGTGTACAAAAGTCTGCAATTAGCTTCGAAACCGTCAATTAGTCACGCTGGTAAACAGTAGACTAACAAAAAAAATGAGAATGTAATTCAAATCCCATATATAATAGATTGTATGCTATAAATAACGAAAATATAAGGAAACAATCGATTTTCCAAAAATAATTTAAGGAAATAAACTAATGAGGTACAGTTAAAACAACTGAACGTTATTAAATAATCATATCAAGGGAATAACGAGAACACCTGAGCTCCATTCGGTCAGAAATTTATTCATGTCTGTCGACCTTTATTAAAAACTGTTGTTTCCTTGAAACGTTTTATTTTAGCTCTTGTTAGATTAATGCCAATTAAAAACAGTAATATCATGGGTATTTTTCAACATATATAATTTATTTTTCGTTGGATAAACAGACTTTATAGTTTTCATTCAAGTTAATTTGAGAAAACACTTAAAAAGTATCAATATTTTCATAATTGATCATCATTATAGCCAAGATACTTTTATACGATTTATTCTTATTGATTCTCGAATCGTTGATATTGATACATATATTTATAAACTTTGATGCTTTTCCGATACTTTGAATCTAAACTCATATAGTGACTCATTGGGGTAGGATATAGAAATATATAAATGTATTTTTGGATAGTACTTAATTTATACGAGGCACATTAGACGTTGTTCATCTATAAATGCAGCAAAACTGATTACCGAATCATTTTCATTATTTGGAATATTTCTTACTTCTTAACCTGGTACAATAATGTACAGTAATGTTCAGCTGCAGTTGGTTCTTAATTAGAAATCTAAAACTAGTAAAACTTAAATTTTGAATCAGTTAGACCAATATTTTTTGAAACCAATATAGTACTACAATTTTCAACTGTAGGGCCATATCAGAGAAGGCAATTTTGCATCAATTCAATCAATCATCATCTCTCAGTTATTAGCATCAGATAGAGATTGAATATCATGTATATTGGTCATTTTTTTCACTTCAAAAAAGCATTTATTGGTCGTTGAACATGACCAAACAGAGCAATTCGAAGCCGCGCTGCATCCATCTGAACAAAGGGAAACCTGAAGACTCTGATGGTCAGTACGATAGGTGTGGCAGAAACTCCATTTAACCTTTTTTAAGAAACAATAGGTCATTAAATTTGATTAATTAAAACCGGTAGCCATCTACAGTAACAGTTCCATTCAGTTCTGACAGATCATAATACACTACACTTTGCCATTGATGTTATTTCGCTCTGGTGTCGATGTGGATGGCTCTCCTATACCATCCCCTGACTTTCCATACCATACACCATAACCTGCCACAATAGGGCATAAAAACGTTTAGTCTAGCAAGGAACGAAACAGCGATATTGAAAGGATTTGTGTCAGCCGTTTCTCCTATTTTGAGTTGGGTTTTCATCTTAGCCGACCATTATAGTTGATATTAAAATCACCAGTTTTAAATATTAGCTTTTTGGCAGACTTTAATATTCATGATGGTTCATTCATGAACTGATCAAAGTACATACAAGCATCTAATAAAACGCTGATGTTAGTGCTGCATTACTTCTTTACTCCCGCCACCACTGACAACTGGCCGCAATCGTTCTAGCTTTATATATTTAATTATGTATTTTTTTGATGATATTATATTTTCATACTTATTAAATATGTCTGTAATTGTAAATGTTAACTCAAATGCATACAAGCAAAGTAGTCAATGAGCAGATCAGGAAGATCTCAACTGCGAAAAGAAACTCCACAGCTACCCACATATTAAATATTTAGTTAATCAAAACTTGGTGAAATTGTTTAGTTATGTGATGTGTAGAGAAGAAAAAAATATATAAAATCTACGGAACTGATTGAAAACATAGTGAGTGGTCAAAAAGTGTACGAAAATGAAAATTTTACTCCCTTATCATCATTAACGACTTATTTCATCATCATTATCATTCTAATAGTTTTTAAAACATAGTAGAGCTTCAAAATATCTTCGAAATCGTTTTCCATGAAAAAAATTTCATAACTTGATGTATTATGTACGCGTCTAGGAATTGAGATGGTCACGGATACAGGAGACATTACTCTACAACATCTCCAGATTTGGCGCATGCGAATTCTGCTGCATAGAATAAACGTTAGAAAAGAATAAACTATATTGTCTTCCTTTTCTAATGGCGGTACATACTTTTCGAGTTGATCGGTACGGTCCATCAGATCAAAACAACAACAAAAATCTAGAATATTAAATTTTGTGTTACATTAATAATTCTATAATAATAATAATTAAATTGTTGTGTTATTTTTGGTGGTCTAACATACATTGTTTTTAAAATATGGAAGAACAAGGACATGTACAGAATGTGAGGTGAGGAAAAATAACATCCAAATAGTATCGATTTTATTTATGTGGGAATTTTAGTTAAATAGCTAAATTTATAACACACCATTTTCAACGATCTAGAATAGCTATCAACATATGCCAAAATTTAATGATAACAACAACAGAGAAGAAAATGAATCTTGTTGTGTTAGAAGTAGTCAAGTCATTAATGAGGTTTGTCCATCTAGAATACTAGCAAAAATTATAGTAACTGCTAATAACTAGACATTTATTATAAACATAATATATTTTAGTAATGATTTAAAATTTATTTTATAGGTAAAATGTGGGAAAGGAATATAGGGAAGAAGAAATTAGACAGCATTTTGCTAAGATGTAAGAACACTGTGCAGTGATACTTTGAAATGATTAAATTTGATAACAAAAGTAGACCTGGATCAAATAAACAAAATATAAAACTATCACTGACACCCTAATGATCCAATGACAAGGAAAATACAATTATCATATAAGAGTATAGGTAAATAAATTATATTTTTGTAAAAATAATGATGTACCATTCGTTTTAGGCTAGTAATTGTACAATATGTTAATCGAAAGCTCTAGGTAGTCAATTCATCAATGGGGTTTGCGGATCAAGAATAGTAGCGATAATATTTGGAGATTTTTAGGATAACTTTTGCTGCTTTCTTATATAGTGGTGACTTTTCTGTTTAGTTTTAGCTATATTGGCTGTGATTGATCTAAACGATTTTGGTCTTTTTTATGGTAATATCAATTTATGTGATTCTTGGAGTTATTCTTAATTGTTCAAATATGTAAATGTATTTAAATATGGTGTTTATATAAAAATATAAAGGCAGAGAGAAATTTCATTTTATTCAATAAAATGTGTTATTTTAAAAAAGTTTCAATGTATATGTCTCTTCTTATATATAGTTTCAACATTAAAACAATTATTTAAATCAGTGTATTTTTATTTATAAAAAATAATGATGATTTGTAACATTATGTTTTTATAAAAATAGAATAGCTGGACATATATTAATTATATTTTTATTAATTCGTTTCATTCAATGCTTTTTTAAATAAAATGTGTTATTTCCAAAATTTTACCATTTTTATTTATCTGCTTAATATATTCGACATTAAATCGAATAATCACCACTAAAAAAAGTAAATAAAGCTGTATATACGCCTGCGTCAAACTCGGATTATTTTCTGTTATAAAATTAAATGAGATGTGGAGTAACGTATCCTCATGGATACTATCAGAATATTTTCGGATTCCTATCGAAGAATACTCCAGAACCACGTTAACGCACTACTAAATGTGCATAATATCATTAGCCATCACAGACGGAAGAAACCATCTGATCTTACTAATCTCTGAACACTAAGTGATTCAGTAAAAAATATCTAGCTGCAGTTAATTGTTAGTATATTAAGACAGTATGTTAATTGTACACTAGTTTGAATAAATAAGAAGAAAACTTGATGTATAACTTCAAACATAATTCACAGCTTTACATCAAGAAGTGATCCTACTAAAATATTATTTGCAATATGGTGTCACCATTACGGCGCTGCGGGCTCATCCAACTATCATCCATCAACATCCATACCTTATAAGATCATTAAAAAAAAATCAACGACAACCAGGCACATACTCTACAATCTTGGATTATATTCTAAGAATATATACTTCAGTGAGTTTCAATGATATGGCGTGACTGATTTTAAGAATCTATACAAACAATTAGAAAAAACGAAAAAATTCTGATGAAAAAAATTAAATTAAACCATCTCTTTTAGTACTGAAATATTTGTTAAAAGCAAAATGCCTTTTAATTTAAATTGTAAGATTATTTAATAGGTAGTACTAATGCTTGTAGGCGTTTAAATAAAAACATGCTGAATTAAGTAATATGGTAAAAGTCAGTTATTCTTGAGTTGTATAATCTTTCATACTTGCTTAACAACATTGAATATTAATTACCGAACACGTTGTTATTCATCCTATTTATATTTTGTAATGCATCAAAGCAGTTGGATAAATCAATTTAGCATCGGCTTGGTTCTCGCTTGAAGAAATGTTCATTGATATTTTATTTAATTTTTTGTTGTTGTTACAGATTCCTTCAAGCCGCAATCGGTTTTTAATATTACAAAATTATTACGTGGCAATTTGCAACATTAACCCGACGAAAGAAAATTATAAATCTTGGTTTCACTGGATCAGACGAACGGTTTATTTTTATCAAACACAATAATTTATTGTAGCTGCTTTATAACTAACAAAATCAACAAGCATTAATCATTTAAGGTTTAACATAATAACGTCCAGTTAAATTTTTCTGCTAGCACTTAAGCGTGTCACAGTTTACTTGATAACTGGGCCATTATTTTTTTCAAAAATGATTGATAATATTGCTTGCCAACAGCCAAGAGCCAACAATAGATTAGATCGAAGAGAAATTTTCTGTTTGGTTTAAATTGTAATTATTCACTGTTCTAAGATACGTACGTTATAAAACGACATAACTACCATCGACTGTTAGACCGTGAGAACCAACGCTCAAAGAATAGCTGTCTTTAGATGTTTGGCTGTAATGTTGATGAATGTAATGCTGCTTTAGATGTCAGGCTTATAAATTAATTTTAAAGGATTTAAAACAGATGGTCTTATTTAAATTGCATAGGGTATATTTGTGACCAACTTCATGTTGAAGCCTCACAGAGAGGCTTCAGTTTTCGGTATGTGTCATTTAGTCGAAGATACTACGAATTAATAACTTTCCTAGCATCTGGAAAGTAGCTAAGATATTAATGATTCTTAAACCAGGAAAAATACTAGAAGATGTGACCTCCTACCGGCCTATAAGTTTATTACCGATAATCTTGAAAGTTTTCGAGAAACTATATAGAAAGAAGCTAAACTATATAATAGAAAAAAGAAAAATTATTCCAGAACATCGGTTTGGGTTTCGCAATAAGCATGGGACTATAGAACAAATGCATAGACTTGTAAACAAAATAAACACTGACCTAAATGCCAAAATATATTGTTCGGCTGCTTTTCTAGATATATCTTAGGCTTTTGACAAAGTATGGCATACGGGCTTGCAGGTTAAACTAAAGAAACTTCTCTCTCATCCAGACTATCAGTTACTAAAATCGTATCTCATTAATAGACATTTTATTGTAAATCAAGGCGATGAACATACCGAATTAAATCCCATATAATCAGGAGTTCCACAAGATAGTGTACTGGGCTCAGTACTGTATCTTCTGTACACGGCCGATCTGCCCACCACAAAAATAACTACTGTGGCAACATACGCAGACAACACAGTAATATTAGCATCCCATGAAGATCCAGTCACAGCATCAATAAAGCTACAAACCCACCTGGATCAAATACAATTATGGTTGAAGACATGGCGCATTAAAGCCAATGAAACAAAATCTACGCATGTAACGTTTACCCTGCGTAGAAGAACATGTCCACCAGTGAATATCAATCATCGTCAACTTGGTATGCACTTAGATCGACGCCTAACCTGGAAGAAGCATATACTCTCTAAACGAAAACAACTTGGACTTAAATTATATCAAATGTATTGGCTCATCGAGCGCAAATTCAAGTTATCATTAGATTACAAGGTATTGCTGTATGAGTCTATAATCAAGCTTATTTGGTCATATGGAATCCAACTATGGGGTACCACTAGCAAATCTAATATATCCATTATTCAACAGTTCCAAAATTAAGTGTTGCGTGCCATTGTTAATGCTCCGTACTATATTACAAATAAAGTGATACAACGCGATATTCCTCTTGAACCTATAACTAGTGTAATTCAACGTGTTTGCGTGAATTACTTCGAAAGAATGTCCGTGCATCTCAACATACTCGCTAACCAGCTAAATATGGGACGTGATAGTGAAGTGCGTAGACTAAAACGTTTAACACCACCTGATCTGATTACTGGACATATGTAGACTTTAGAATAAGCTTTAGAATAAGAGTAATTAATTAAGATAATATTTTATACAGGAGATCGCTTAATGAAGTGATTTTCTACATGCCATGTATATATAATGTAGACATAAGAAATACTTATTGCCTATAGGGCAGATTGTGGAATCACAAAGAGTATAAAAAAAATTCGTCGAAGCGCGAAGAAACATTTTTTCGATGCGTCGAAAATGTCTGAATTTGTATTGAGTAAATCGCATTTACGGGAAGCTTTACTTTTTTACTTAAAATTAAAGAAAAAGATGGTTAGAAGTCATCAAATGATGTGTGAAGCTTATGGCAATCATGCTCCATCGATTTCAAAACGTTAATACTAGTTTGGACATTTCGAAAATGGTTATTTTGACACCGAAGATAGATAGCGTTCTCGACAGCCAAAAAAATCAAAGAGGAGGATTTACCGAAAGGCATTACTTGATGAAATCATCAATGAAAAGCCGAGCACTGCGCGGAAACGGTAGGAATACGAACAAAGACACAACAGCTTTATTCTCCAACATGACAATGCTCGCTAATCACATGTTGCAAAACCTATGAAAACTTACTTAGAAACATTAAACTGGGAAGTGCTACCCTAACCACCGTGTTGTCCAAACCTTCTTCCTTCCCATTACTACTTCTTGCGACATATGAGTCATGACTTGTCTGAGCAGCACTTCACTGCTTATGAATATGCCACAAAATTGGTCGATTACTGGATACCTTCAAAATATTAATCGCTATTCCGAAATGGAATCAGTAAATTGCCTGAAAGATGGGAAAAAGTAGCGGTATCGCTAGCTAATATACTTTGAATAAAGTGCATTGTACCGATTTTTCACAATAAAGCTTCAAATAAAAACATTTAAGACTAATTTATAGGCCTAATATTTTCGAAATAGTAGAAAGTATTTTGTGTATTGGCCAGATATGCTTCTGTTTACAAAAATATTGCTCAAACTAACAATTTTTTATTACATTTTAGTCCAATTTTTACCCATATTTTTTTAGGGACTATCCCAGGAAATATTCAGTTTAATGTATCTTGATTAATGGCATGATTGAGATAGTTTCTTCTTCTCTGATTTTATACAAAATAATTATAAATATTGGCAAACTCGCGACTATCACAGAAACAGTAGGCAGATAGCCATATCCTTAAGGCAAATAAAGACTTGGCCATGGTAATATTTTGACAAATAACTTATATTAGGTGATTGCATTCATTCTATTAATTTACTAAGAAAAACTGGTACAACATCTATTAATCAAAGTATTTCCATCATTTTTTACAAATTTTGTTTATTTCTGGCAACATGGTGATTCCACGTTGCAAGAACGATGTTGATTTGGCGAAGATCCAATCATAGACCCGTTTTGTACATTTTTGCATTTCAGAATCGTGTACTAGTCAAGGTATATTGCATCGATCTGACCAAAAAGTAATTAGAAAGCACTATATCTGTTGAATACAGAGAGAGTGACATTCGAGCCTATTCGAGCTGCAACAAGCAAGTCTACTGTCAATTTTGTACACAATTATGTACTATCATGCAAGAAGATGACTTTGAGTCTTTGAGTGAGACGTTTGAGTCTAATGTTCTACAGACATTTGCAGTTTCAACACAGTTTCATTACATTTTACATTTTAGCAGATCATAATTCACTACACCTTGCAGATCCTACCTACAATATTCTGCTTCATCGTCGATGCGGATGGCTCCCCTGGACTAACCCATACATATTTGGGCTTGGGATTGTCCCTTTAGATCCACTTTCCACCGCAAGTCACAATACATCACTGGAAACTCTTATTCTCTTACCTCATAACCTACGAGACTACAATATTTACAAAAACCGAATAGGTATTTCCGTCTGTTTTTCATCCTTTTGTCAACTGTTTTTGATTTTGAATGAAGATTTTGAGTTGGATTTTCATCTAATAGATCTTGATTTTCATTGTTTTAGACCTTTTTGGTTGTCCAGGGCATTTTTTGTCATGAACATGAAAATTACCACTTTCCAATAATTCAAAATTGGTATTTTAAATTCGCACATTCACTAATAGATATCGCTGATCAAAATACATGCAAAAACCTAATTGTAAAAAATAATATATATAAAATATTTTTTTTAATGAACTGATTCGGTGCTTATGGACTGTAGTTAGTAACTGAGCAATTTCTATTTAACATGGATAATTGGATTTGATAATTTATGTGATAATTTGTTGGATTTTAACGTGAAATGTATTAATTATACACAATAACAATTATGAGCGTGTACAAACAACACAACAACTGTACAACAAATAAAGCGTAAGCAAATAGCAGAAAATTTTCATCATATCTTCAAGAAAATGTTCAGTAAGCTGAATAAAATTAATTGCACATTTGTCACTTCGGAGGAATTGAGTAAATTTATTCACATAAAAAGAATTTCACTAGGAAAGGAACTAAGTTAGTCCTGAAAAGTATTAATACTTTAGAACTTTGGGAACAATGAAGTCTAAAATCAAGAAATGCAATTAAGAGCATGGCAGGAAACAAGACAGCCTTATTTTCCATAATGACAACGATGATGCTGAGAGACTGGCTGTTAAAAAAAAAGTTAGAATGAATCCACCTGATTACCACTTGTTCTAGTTTCTGTAAAACTATCTATAAAACTGGCTGTTAAATTTAATTGGTTCAGTTTTTCCCCCATAATAACTACACCTTCCTACAGTGATGTCATTCTACAGAAAAGTGGCGAATGGCCATCAATCAAAATAGCACACATGTTTGCAAATTAACCATATGAAAAAGTAGTTATTTTATAATTTTTGTAAAGATAAATCATGATTTTTAATCTTATAATTTTTGTATATTTTAATTCAAACGCCAGTTGTGAAAATATAAAGTAGTTCAAAAACGTTAATTGCTGTAATTATCAATTTCCTTTAAAGATGTCCGCTTTTTAAAGAACAGTTTAATTTGCTCGAATATCTCGTAATGGTTGTAGGAAAAGCCCAAAGGTTTCTAAAAACCTGTCTGGTGCGAAATGCTGCCACACCTGCATGTCCTCATATTTTATAGTAGAAATTGCATATTTTACCGTTATTTTATTATGTGTTATCATATTACGTATTGTGTGTATAGCATGTTTGTCTCCCCTATATAGAGAGAGTTACTTTTAATTTGAAGAAAATTCGCATTGAATCCTTAATAGGTTAATTGAAAAGTCCCCGGCCTAACCATACGTGGCGCTACTAGAATTAAATCCATATGTTTTTTAGTTAGCCCTAACCCTCAAAAAATGCGTGTATAAATTTGACAGCTGTCGGATCATTAGTTTGTGAATTATAGCACTTTGAGTTAAACAACATTTGTAATTGTAAAAGAAATGGATAAAAAGGAATTTCGAAAATACAGTTGAAGCAAAAACTTGGCTTGATGCCGAGTTTCCGGGCGAGAGGTTGTTACCGACGAAAACATTTAAAAACTCCACAAAATGATTTTGAATGGCAGTATACTCAAACAAGAAGAAGCTTACTCTACAATAAAAGAATCTAAAGCTGGTGTACCACAAGGAAGTGTACTGGAACCAATGATTTATCTACTCTATATTTATGATATACCACAAACGGAAAATATTACGAAGGCTGATGATACTGCGATTATAGCTGTCGGAGACAATAGTGAAGAAGCCTCACGAATATTACAACAGGCAAGTGACAATATAAATAATTGGACACAAGCTTGGAAAATAAGAATTAATGAAAGTAAATCTGTACATGTGCAGTTCACCTATAAATAGACCGTACAAGCACCCATAATATTAAATAATACCATCATTCCAAATAGCAACAACGCTAAATATCTCGGAATGAATCTCGATACAAAACTTCGCTGGAAGGAACATATAAAGAAGAAAAGAAAAGAACTGGAATTGAAATATAGGAAAATGTACTGGCTAATTGGAAAAAAATCACAATTATCAGTACATAATAAATTGCTATTATATAAGCAAATATTGAAACTTATATGGACATATGGAGTTCAATTATGGGGATGTTCTGCAAAGAGTAAACAAAATTCAGAACAAAGTCCTGAGAGGTATTGTGGGTGCACCCAAATACTATAGGACTGATTACCTACATCGAGACCTTCAGATACCCACAGTTAGTCAAGAAATCAAGAGAATCGTAAGGGGGCATGAGGAAAGACTCGATTCTGACACGAATATTGAAATATTACAACTATTGGATACCGCCAGAACAGGACACAGACTCAAAAGAATCAAACCATCTGATCATGTGTAGTGTTGTGTAGTGAGGTGTATATATTAAAAAATTCAGCAGTGACATGTATAAACATTATTTCAGCAGAGACTGAGATAGGGCCGATGGGTCCTCCTAGTTATATACCTAGATTTAAGCTATCATAAAGACAAATTGCAGGTTAGACGGAAACGACTAGTAACAATATATTAATTAAATAATAAAATATAATGTTGACTCTATTCCAGATTAAATTTATGAAAGTATACAGTCAATATAAATATTATTTAACACAATCATTTCAGAGAAAAATATCGACTTGAGTCGACTTTGACGCTTATAAGTCATCCCTTCCTATACTGCTAGGAAATATAAAGTGATTTAAATATAGCCCATGAAGAAGTCTAATGGAACTTTGAAGCATTTAAAAAAATGTCATTTTTAAAAGCTTAATAATAAAATTAAGTAATATTTATTATTTCAATGTATATATTTCGACAAGACATGAATATTGAGTGTAAAGGGAAACAAAGTTGATGGAAAAAGGTAAACAACAACGTTAATTTTGTCACTTATAATGTTGTTTAATAAATCATTGCGGATATTGATGGTATTCATGGTGGAAACAGACATGGCTTTTTGCCTGGAGCTGAGTCAATGTTTTAACACTTGTTAAATATAAATTAAATGTTTGTGTTTTATGTAATTTACATAATTTTTTAGAAACAAGTCGGAAAAAAGTTACTATAGAAAGAAACATTGTCTACAAAAAGACCTTCCTTTCGAATAAACTCAGAAGAGAAACTTGAACAGTGAGTTGTTCTAGAAGTTCTAGAAGATGAGTAAGGGTAACTCTAAAAAATCATATTTTAATTTGTAAAATATCTATATGCGTAAATATTTCTGGAATTATTTAGAATATATTTTAATATTTAACTGTAGTTTAAGTCCTTTGGAAATATATGCATACGATGTACTACAATGTTAATATAAATTATATTTGATAACGTTATTTTTGTTTAATTTTTTTTACTTACATTAGTATTTTGTTATGTCAAAATTAATATAAACAAAAACTTATATTTAATGTGGCAATGTTGCATTATAAATTTTAATGACGTGCATTGGCTGTTTTATTGGAAGGACTATATTGATGTATTTATCCTGTACTCGCGTTGCTTAAGACTTGGTCCAAGTACAAAAGAAAACTAGTTCTACATTAATTTATAATTAAGATTGTACTAAGCGTATGTAATAAAAAATTGTTAAAAAATGAAAATTTCCTCTTCTGGAGTAGATATAACATATCAAGCACCACTCTACTCGAATTTTCAGGCATCTACACCAACTCTGATGGAATCTAACAGAAAACAACAAGTCTTGGGAGTTGAAAAAATAGTATTATCAGGGCCTTAACACCACTAACATCAACAGGCGCAACTTAAGCTTATTCTCGCGTCTCGAAATTGGTCACTGCAAACTGACCTATGACTTTCTCATTAAGGGAAGAAGTTCACTACTGTGCGTCGGATGTGGTTCCTCACTCTCAACCAAACACATCCTAAACGAAAGCCAAAGATACATCTCGTAAAAACGGTAAAAACCTGGGAGAGACGATGGACCAGTGTCTTAGGCTGGAGAAATATAATAGTGCGCATCTATTTAGTATCATGCATTTTCGTTCGTACCTAATTTTTTGTATACTCTATCCTTATCACTGTCATGACCATTATACTATAGCATTCAAATATGCATGCATCTGTATGCTTTTACATATTTTTCTTGTCATTTTACAACATACTTGTAATAACATTGTATAACATATTTTAACCGATAACTGATACTGTAAATGTGTTCTATATCTGTAAATAGACCCTAAATAGTACTGGAGGCTGACGGGTCTATAATAAACAAATAAATAAATAAATAATAAGTTGTCAAACATTCTATTGAATAATGTAATGTAATTAATCATAAAATGTATTTCATTCAAACCAAAAAGCTGTGATTTTCTTATCGAACAACCCAATTTGATAAAATACTTCATTACAATTCTCAATCCAAATCTTGTAAATCATTCCGTCAATACAATAAAGACATAAATATATTACTTTATGATTCTGAAAACATATTTAAGATGACGCACTCAACGTTATTTTCTTCCTCATTATTTTATAATAGGTCGCGTCAGATTGGCCATTGTTGAGAATATTCGGTACACGATCTGCATCACCACCAACCAACAAAACGTAATGATATTAGGTCAACAGCATGAATGAACCTTAAATAACGACCGTTACGTATACGTTAGGGTCGCAAACCCACGCTAAAGCATAATTGAAATTGATTATCAAGGATATGCATTAACTAAAACTGTCTGTTAAACTCTCGGGTTGCCTGTCTAAAAAATGTCCATTTTATATTTGATTTTGCTTAGTGTCATCAAGAACAACAGTCATATTTTCGGGTAAATTCTTATTCCTAATTCCATTTAATTTATAGTGACTCACTATTAACGATAAATTTATAGCAAATAATTATACTGTACTTGTAAATGCGTCATACGACACAATTAAGACAATTCTTATCAGTTAAATTAATTAAACAGTAATAAAAAGTTACTAAATTTAAATTTTCGTCAAAAGAAACAATGGTATATTTTTAACGATAGCTTTCGTAAAGAATATGCAGAATAATAATTGATAAAATTATTAGGTTATTGCATTTTGATCAGCAACATCAAATGATGAAAATACGAACCTAACCTTTTCTACATAAAATAACAATTTTTTATCGTATAATTTGAATAAGTCTGCTGATGATGCTGGACCGTCATATCCCAACTGTCGGTTTTGGCTTCAACGATTTAAAAGTGTTGATTTTGATGTCAATGACAAAAAATGGCCTAGAAGTCCAAGCAAGTTCGAATACAATGGTTTGCAAGACTTATTAGACGATAACCCAGCTCAAACTCTTAAAGAACATTCAGACATCGTAGCACTTAATGATTCAACTATTTTCTGTTAGTGCAATCCAAAAAAGTGGGATTACTACCGCATGAATTGAATGAAAATGCCAACGATGAAAATTAGATTTGTTATGATAGTCCCAAGAGCAAGAAGTCATGGGTTAGTCCAGAAGGACCATCAACATCGACACAGAAGCGGAATTCATAGCTATAAACATATCTTATTTTGCATATAGTGGGAAATCAGTAAGATCTAGTGTATTAACAACTGCTAAAATCGAAACTATTACAAATGTCTACCGACATCAAGTGAGCACTGTAAGCGACGTACTATTATTTAAAAAAAGTCACGTACACCCAGCGTACCTATCAGACGTAGCACTTTCCGATTACCACTTGTTCAGAATGATACAGCATGGCTCAGTTGGCACACGGCTTCGAAATACAAAGATTCCTCAAAAAGAAGCCTTAGAGCAGTTCTACTTAGTTCTACTTACTACTTGCTAAGAAAATTACAACTCTGAATTGGTTCATCGCAAAATAAAATTTGAAGACATACTGTTCGGACAACAAGCTGGCGTTACCAAATTCCGTTGCTTTTTGTATCTTGAGCAAATTATTGGACCAAAAAGAGTTAGCCGAAATGCAGATTCTACTCACAAGCGAAAATGTACAAAGAGCAGCATCATTGGGTGAAAGAAGAGGATTTAATGTGTACCAGTGAGCACACACACATAATTACCTAAATTGTAAAGAAAGCGTGTCGTCCTATGAGAAAGAGGAACTCATTTTCAGATTCATCACACTCAAAAATATAAAGATTTTGGCAGACAATCTAAACTATCTTGCAGACCTGTGTAATCTATCCAGCTATAAAAAATGTTAAATCTTCAAGACCATAAAGTGAAATAACTTTTGATTGAGTATACGAATGACGCTATCTTTATATCAAGAATATGGAAGGGGCCGTCATTTTTCAAACGCCTTGTGGAGCGACTTCATTGAATAAGTAGCACTGGAGATATGCGATTTTGAAGTAAAACCAATATTACTTTTCTGAAAAAATCACCTTATATATTGATGTTAGAGATATATTTATGTTTAGAAATAATTTCAATTTTAACTTATTTTTATCCTGTAATGTAATATATGTAAAAATAAAGTCAATTTTAAAATAAATTCTACTAATATTCCAAAACAATAGCATATTTGTAATAACATTTATGAACATTTGACAATAACGTTTTATAATTTATATAAGATTTATTTAATTGCATTTTGCAATGAATGTAACATATTAACATATATGGGTGATCAACTTAAATGATTAGAGTTATAAAAAAACATACCTGTATTTCATCTAAAGGAACAATTTTTGCTATTTCTACAAAAGAGCTTTTATCCACTAAAAGCCATACTCCCACTCCTAGAACTATTGTTGCTACAACCTGAAATGAATAAAATTTAAACATTATTACTGTATATTTAAAAGATTCTGAAAAAAATGCACGTTATAAAGTATATTGTATTATTCTAAGCTACAACAATTTAATCCATTAGCATTCAGATATCTGAAAAAAGGTCACAAATCGTACAACAAAAATAGTATCGAAAAGTTGGAGGGTCGCTGTATAATCAGCGTATCACCCTTGAAGGCAATTATATTGAACAAAAAAAATAATTTTGCAAAAAAATTTGGTTTACTATGATAGGCCGGGGACTTTTCAATTGACCTGTTATTTCCCCCAATTATTTTAGTTCTAATATAGTTTAATTTGTGTAGTTCAATAGTTAGCGATTATAAACAAAATTTTTCAAATAAATAACACCTATTTACGTTATACAAGAAAGACAGAATCACATTTAAACTGCAGTGGTCTAGTTTTGAACAGCGTTTTGAAGAAATTATAGAGATGGAAAGTATTTCCAAGAACATAAGTAATTCTCATGTTTACTGTTACGGCAAATATTTACCATTTATTCTGAATTCTGAAAATATATCAGGCTGTTGATTCGCTTCCTTAAAGGCAATGACCAGACATTCTTTGAACGCGGAAAGAGTTTTCCAGAAACATGTTTGGTCTTGTGATAATACGAATTGAAATTGGCTAAAATATATTCAAAATATGGGAATACTGCCAAAATAGGATTAGCAGTGATATTAACATATTATTTGACTGAATTCATTTCACCCACATTGCAAGATAAATGATGATTAGATGCTAAAAAATTACCACAGCTTTATAAAATGATACGTTATCATGACCTATATGTATATACCATTTTTTAAGATTTTTATCTTAAACGTTTCTTCATACTTTACTGAACATAGTCGAACACAATTTGGCATTTACCCGTAATTTTGCTATTCTAATTTAATACTGTTACAATTTTATGGAAATTATGCAAATGCGTCTTCAAAAAATTCGCAAAGTAATAAGTCGAAAAGATCGTGCAGGATTAACCAAAGGGGGGTGGTGTAGATTTTCGCATTCCATCAGTTTATGGGGTAACTCCTCACTTTGTGCGACTTTGAAAGCTGAATATGTGCTCTAGATATCTTCTAAAAATTGTTAAAATTCTTCGGGTATCATTGAACGATTCCATTAGTTGCGTGCACGTTTAAAACGTTTTGTTTAATTTATTTGAAGCCAAAGCCGATGTTTACGAAAGATAATCTAAAATTTTGCCTGAAGAAGAAAGGGTATATTAGAATCAAGATTAAAATCCTCTATTTTAGAAGGTTTATTTTATCAAATATCCCATATAGTTCCAAGACTTGAACATTGAACTTGACTCTGAGTGACTAGACTTGAACAGTCACTATTATTATTGATTCCACGGTTTGGATAGGTCTGAATGAAGGTGAACGTATTCTTTACAGACTCTTGCGGCGAAATCGACCATTTATATGGAAAACGCAAAGAACAGCTCCAGACATGCGATCAGGATTATAAATACACTAATATTGTCTGAAGACAGTCAACAGCTGTATTGAGTTTGTTAAACGGTTTCGGTTCTCTCCCCGAGCGCCATAGATAATGATGACAATTAGTAAACAGTAAATAACACAACTATATGAGGTTTTGGACCTGAGCAACCAAAGGCTGTAACTGTGTAAGATAAAGTAACTTTTAAGACTACTTAGCAGATCGTTTTTTAAATTGGTTCTAGTTCTCGAAATATTCAATAAATTCATTATTTTACTATTTTTTGCCATTGGCCATTGGATTAAAAAGTATAAATCAGAAATGAACAGAGGTTAAACTGAGTCCTTTATACTAATTGTGATCTGCTTCACGCGTTATGGTCTAATAATAATCACTCATCATGCGTCCATCCCAAAATCCGTATCGTCTTTCGATTTTATCTTGGATATATCTTGCTCATCGCTCGTGTCGCCCAAGTTTTGTGGGAAAAACCAGGATGTCAATGCGTAAAATCTACTTTGACAGACATTCTCAGAGCTCCAATTTTGTAGTAATCTTGAAACAAATTGTCTACTACGTGCTTGTAATATGCTGATTTGTAGTTGCCGAGAAAGTTATGAATAACTTTAAACGATACCCATCATGCTGCAGTTTTCGAATCAGCTCAACTGGCTTCAGCACTGTTGATATGTCAAGATACTTATACTGTGCTTGTTTCTGTATTTATACCGACGACATTCATCGAGCTAAAGTAACAATCATCTACATGATTTTTTCTCTTCTCGCCATAATGTTGATGCAGAAAATTAAAAGTATACATTTTCACCACTTGTACAGATTTGTTCTGCACGTGTTACAAAATAATATTCAGCATAAATGGCTTGTCATTGTTTACTGCAGGAAAACTTGCAATTACGCATTTACGGATCGCAAAATACAGACGCCATAACCTTGGCAGGCAACTGTTGCATTTTCCCACTTTTTGGAGCGGGTTCATCGTGAGTCCATTCGGATGATTGTCGATTGAACTTCAGAGTGAATTTATGGAGCCATGTTTCATCCATTGCCACATATCGACGCAAAAACTTGGGTTTATTACGCTTGATCTTCAAACACTGCTCCGAATCATCAACTCGTTGTTGTTTTTGGTCAAAAGTGAGCTCGCGCGGCACCCACTTTGCACAGAGCTTGCTTATACCCAAATATTCGTGAACGATATGATGTACACATTCAATTGATATCTTTAGAATGTCTGCTAATTCATTCAGTTTCAATTTACAGTCATTCAAAATCATTTTGTAGATTTTTTAAATGTTTTCGTCGGTAACAACCTCTTTTAGGCGTCCACTGCGTTCACCGTTTTCGGTGCTCATTTCACCACGTCTAAACTTTGCATACCAATCCTTGCCAGTTGAATTTCCTAGGGCAGTGTCCGGAAACTCAGCATGAAGCCAAGTTTTGCTTCAACTGTATTGTTTCCCTTCAAAAAGCAATATTTTATCAACACGCGATATTCCTTTTTATCCATTTCTTTTCACAATTACAAAAGTTGCTTCAGTCAAAATGCTATAATTCACAAACTAATGATCCGACAGCTCTCAAATTTATACACGCGTCTTTTGAGAGTTAGCGCTAACAAAAAACATATGGATTTAATTCTAGTAGCGCCATCTATGTGTCAGGCTGGGGACTTAACTTGTTATTTATAACTAGAGAATGAATACAAATCGTAGTAATCTGATTATTGACCTGTTACTATAAAAAAAAGATGTCATAAATGTAACAGGTCATGACACACTGCGAGCCTAAGCTGGTAATGATAAACAATCCATAATTTAATTGTATCTAGTACTCACACACTTCAAATGATGCTCGATAATCAATAACAATTAAAGTAGGAAAAGATATAACAGAACAACAACGGCAATCTAACTAATTAAACACATAAACGCAGTCAAATACCAGGAAAATCTGTATGCAAACACCAGATAATAGTATCAAAACAAAGCGCGTTTGCATAGTTGTTGATGTTAACGTTACACCGTTGTCAACAATTCGTTTCGGATAATCGTAAAATTACCATATAAAATATTTTTAACAAAAAAATTGAACCAACTTCAAAAAATAAATAAGGAACTCACTAAAAAGAAAAAAAAATCAAACTTAGATTTTTAACGAAAAAAAAAACGTTTTAAAATAAATTTATTATTAGTTATTTAACCTATTTACTACACGTATTTTATATTCTACTATATATACTAAATTTTTTGTTAAAAATATTTTAACTCAGTAAATCACTCAGTTATTTTATTAATTATTGCGATGGGTAGGCCAAGTAATGGTCCACCCTATATGAGCAAAAATAGGAATAAAGAAACAATTACTGAAAATAAGGAATGTTTCAGGCTCTGGGATCCGCTACCTACCCTAGGTGATTTAATAAAAGTTTTAACCAAACTAGAACAGCAAAAAGTATTTGCCAATGCTGAGAAACAAACCCGCGACCGCCGCGTGTGTGTTGAACCCTCTAACCACTACACAATAGAAATAGTTGCTTGTAATATTTTACGGCTTCCCATATGATAACAGGTCAATTAAAAAGTCCCCCGCCTAACACATAGATGCCGCTACTAGAATTAAATGCACATGTTTTTTAGTTAGCCCTCAAAAGATGCGTGTACAAATTTGACAGCTGTCGGATCATTAGTTTGTGAATTATAGAATTTTGAGTGAAGCAACTTTTGCTATTGTGAAAAAAATGGATAAAAAGGAATTTCGCGTGTTGATAAAATATAGCTTTTTGAAGGGAAAAAATACAATGAAGAAATTTTCGTCAAATGAAGAGATGCTCGCCGAAACTGAGGCCTATTTTGAAGCAAAGGACAAATCGTACTACAAAAATGGTATCAAAAAGTTGGAGGGTCGCTATAATCAGTATATTACTCTTGAAGGGAATTATGTTGAATAAAAAAACTAATTTTGCCAAAAAAATATGTTTTACCATGGTAGGCCGGGGACTTTTCAATTGACTTGTTATAGTTAGTGCTTAAAAAGCAAACTGAATGGCTTTTGCACTGAATGACTTCCGATCTTCCCTCACATCAGTTCAGCAATCACATTATACACAAATATTTGCTTATGTTAGATAAAAAATATGTGAAAACTTTGTACGTGCTTTGAAATTTGACGGTTCCCCTCGATTTCCAATGGGACCACCTCGGAAGTGCACTCTTTCGAATAAAAAAAGAATTTTAAAAATCTATCCATAATTGACGGAGAAATATTTTAGAAGCCGGTTAAAAATCGTCGCGATGACCATTATTTTGTAATCGACGGTCGTTTTAGAATGAATATTTCAACATGAAGGGGACGTTGGCCTGCGAAGGGTTCGAAAGAATAATTTCGATTTTATCGTTTGGACGACATTATATCGCATATCTTTATACGAGATGTCTATGCCTATTCTATAATAAAATAAAACGGTTCAAGAAAAGCTTTTAACATTCCTTAGATGAGATAAATAGTGTTTTTTTAAAAACACGAACTCTAGAACAATGGTTATTGTTAGAAGAAACTAAAAACTTAATAGTGACTTAAACTAATATCGTAGGATATGATAACAAAAGAACAATGTATTTTGTAAATAACGTATTTCTATGAAAAAAAATACTACAATATTTTCCAAATTGAACTCGTCGCCTACAAAGTATAGTCAATTCAAAATAACAGCGAACTTGCCTATGACAAATTGTAAATTATTTTTAAAATTAGACAATATTTTCCTACTCATTTTATTCCAGTGAAAAAAAAATAGAATGCTGTCCGATACGTTCGAACATGTAACCGACTCGGCCAACGAAAGTCGCCCGCTTGTCAAACGTCCGCAAAATTCTTCAAAACAACAGTGATAATAACTACAAGTTTTTTGGCAAACGTTGTGTTGATGCATTGCTTATTTTGATAGAATCAAACCATCTGATTTTGTGTAGTAACGTCATGTAGTGAGATGCATATAATAAAAAAATACTGCAGTGACATGTATAAACATTATTTCACCAGAGAGTGAGATAGGGCTCCTAGTTATATAATTAGATTTAAGTTATCAAAAAGACAAATTGTAGGTTAGACGGAAACGACTAGTAACAATATAATAATTAAATAATAAAAAAGTCTCCTATCTTAAAAATAGATTTCTATAATGATGATCCATTTTTAAATCTGTTTACTGGGTCTTTCACTCAAAAGGAAAATCCCATTGTCCAAACCATTGTAATCTTCATCTCTGATTTTATTCTTCAGTTGTGCAGACATTTCACAATAAATGACATAAATGACATACAGTTATTGTATTTGAAGTAATCGTCATTCAATGACATCAAAACAAACTAACAAGACAATTCGAAGCATTACTGTTAAGTACTGGAAGGTGTCTTAATACAGCTCAATGACTTTTGAACTGATGTAAATAGAACGGGAACGTGATGTGATAAAATACTAGTATTCTTAAGAAATACTTATTGCCCATTGGATAGGCTGCTGAATCGCAAATTGAAATAATACTTAATTAAATTAAAAGAAGAATTATAGGGTCGAATGTTGATATATTTTATATAGACAACATTACTACGACGGACATTAGTGAAACTGTTGGTGTCTGACATGAATGAATCTGTTAAATTAGTTGTTTGAAACAAGATATGTTTGAAATTATGAGAAGTGAAATAAAAATGGTAAGCGGTAAAAGTAGTACGTGCTAACTGAATTTCCTAGGTGTTAATGACTTGACTTGCTAACTGATTTTTGTTGCTGCTATTAGGCGGTTTGTATTTAGATCAACTTTAGTTCCAACAAGTTAAATTGCTTCTTTTGAGGATATGTTAAAGTCCAGTATTAGACCAACTACTTACGAACAATAGATGCAATTATATTACATATTAAGGATATATTAAAAGGATCTTATGTTCACTGAATGAATAGAAATGCATGATTAATCTCACAGTTCCATTATTATAATTATTCTCACAGTAATCCCTGTTTTCCAATAATCGTTATAATCAAAGGAAGCATCCTTTGTTTCTGTTTTTTCATTCATTTCATATTTTCTAGATTGAAATTTTCTTTGATTCAAAGAAAGTTGTAGTTGGTCAACATCTGTTGCTTGTATAGATATTCTCAGTATATGATAACACTGACTTAATCGACTAAATAAACTAACATTATCGCAGAAGGAACAATCTCAACACTTAAACCTATTTAGGCTGGAGTTCCACAGGGCAGTGGCTTGGGATGAGTCATGTATCTGCTCTGCTGAAATTATACTCCTGATACTCCAACAACAAAATAAACAATATTTAGAACATTTACCAACCACACAGTTATCATGACAAACTATGTATCACTGTCTAAGGCTGTAACAAAGAGAAGTAATAATATCAATAAATGAAGTAGAGACTGTAAAAGGCAGGTTAATAGCCAAATCTGTCCATGATAATTTTGCGTTGCGGCGAAATAACAAAGACCTATTTAAATCTCTTGACGGATGCCCGATTCCTCAAGCAGAATCAGCTAAATAACATCTCGATGGTACTCTAAATTGGACACATCATGTTAGACAAAAAGCAAAGCATATTAGGCTTAAAGTTAAGCAATTGTACTGGTTAGTCGGAAGACACTCTAAACTTGACCTAAAATCAAAGAGATTGAAATCACTAAAACATCAAACCAACTAGTAATCCAACACACACAACACAAAGTTTTACGATTAATTACCAATTCGTATCGCTACGCAACCAACGAAAAGCTGTACGATGACCTCGAAATCAAACGATAAACATACGAAGTGATCCAAAATGTCGCCTTACAACATGAAATAACATAATAAGCACAATACACGCCAACTTGTTCAGTGTAACAGGTCAATTGAAAAGTCCCCGACCTGACTAGCGCTACTGGAATTAAATCCATATGTTTTGTAGTTAGTCCTAACCCTCAAAAGATGCGTGTATAAATTTGACAGATAGCGAATCATTAGTTTTGTGAATTATAGCATTTTGAGTGAATCAACTTTTTTTATTGTGAAAAAATGGATGAAAAGAAATTTCGCGTGTTGATAAAATATTGCTTTTTGAAGGGAAAAATACAGTTGAAGCAAAAACTTGGTTTGATGCCGAGTTTCCGGACACTGCTCCAGGAAAATCAACCATCAAGGATTGGTATTACAAAAATCCACAAAATAATTTTGAATGAACGTAAATTGAAATTGAATGAAATAGCAGACACTCATTCACGCAGATATCATTCACGAATATTTGGGTATGAGAAAGCTCTGTGCAAAGTGGGTGCCGCGCGAGCTCACTTTTGAACAAAAACAACGACGAGTTCATGATTCGGAGTATGCTCGAATATGATCAAGCGTAATAAACCCAAGTTTTAGCGTCGATATGTGATAATGGATGAAACATGACTCCATCATTTCACTCTGAAGTCCAATCGACAGTCATACGAGTAGACTGCACACGATGAACGCGCTCCAAAGCGTGGGAAAACGCAACAGTCGGCTGGCAAGTTATGACGTCTGTATTTTTGGGATACGCATGGAATAATTTTCATTGATTACCTTGAAAAAGGAAGGACCATCAACAGCGACTATTACATAGCGTTATTGGACCATTTGAAGGATAAAATCGCCGAAACACGGCAGTATTTGAAGAAAAAGAAGGCCAGTGAAAAGGATGGCAAAAATCCATGAATTAGGCTTCGAATTGCTTCCTCATCCACCGAATTCTCCAGATCTGACCCCCGCGACTATTTCCTGTTCTTATATCTCCAAAGAATGTTCTCTGGGAAGAAATTCTCGTCGAATGAAGAGGTGATCGCAGAAACTGAGGCTTATTTTGATGCAAAGGACAAATCGTGCTACAAAAATGGTATAGAAAAGTTGGAGGGTCGCTATAATCAGTGTATCACCCTTCAAGGGAATTGTGTTGAATAAAAAAAACTTATTTTGCCAAAAAAATATGTTTCATTATGATAGGCCGGGGAGTTTTCAATTGACCTGATATAAGTGTATTCTTAATTGTAGTTTAAGTAGTTTAGTTTTATTTTAATTTGGGAACTGCATACTGATGTATTAATCCCGTACTCGCCTTGCTTGTTTATTAATTCGAATACAGCAGAACAGAGTAATAAATTAATTTGTAAATTAAAAGATGTAATGAATTAAAGAATATATTTAGTTTAAAAACTATACTAACATATGAACAACAAAGATACAGAAAATAAAAACATTAAATTATTTAACTTGAATATTTATTTCCAAACGCAGCTAATTACATTATGAAACAAGAATGGAACAAATGGCACTTCGTCTATAAACAAGTGAGTAAATATTGTTTTCCTTTTGCCTAATAAATATTTTATGTGGTTAATTAATTGATCGTTCGTCAGTTACCGTGCGGCCATAAGCGCACAAGACATCCGCAATAAAAAGCAATTCGCATTAAAAGAAAACGGTATACTTACGAAAATGACGAAGTTGAACGCGCACAGCACGTATTTCGCCACACAGGAACCACAGTCGTACACCATGTTGCCCAAGATGAGTAATCCTGAAAACAACGACGATATTTAATTATGCGAATTGAAAATGTGGTTTATTGACAAATCAACATAACCGAACATTTGCCCCGATAAAGATATGTATTATTAGATATTCTTAAATGCACTATCGACGTCATAATGACAAATAATAATCATAGAGAAATAGAGACTTAACTTCATAGGAAATTTTGGCGAAATGTTTCGCGACGACCAACATGTAGATGTCGCCACCTTTAACATATTACTTGCTATCCGCTATGCTAAGAGCCACAACGGTATTTGATTGGTTTATTTTGTTCTATGGTTTATTTTGCACGCCATTTTAAATGTGCCCTATATAAAGAACAGTGTGGTTAGCTTTTTATAACGATTATACATTAAATTATTATTTTATTTTATTAGTATATACAAGTCGGTAACAACGAACAATTTAGCGATGGTGAAAATAATAACACGAGCCCAGAATATGTACAAATGGAAGTGGATCAAAATCAAAATTATATAGAAGGTAAATTGAAGGAGTCAATCACATTTCTGTTCATAATTGTTACCATTAATTTCTAAACTGTCTTACTATATTTGTAGTACCTATTTCCATCTTCCCAAGCCCACCACCTGGGTGTTCGACATTTGAACAAACTCCAGAAGGTAATGGTAAAGTTTGTATTCAATCAGCCAGTATCCCCCTTTCTGCTCATTCTTACTGTTAATTACTTGACTCTATAACTTCAGTCCAGATGTTCCTATAAGAGCAAACAAAGTTTTACGTTGTACCGTAGTGTACATCTCAAGTTATTTAGTAAAACTCTTTAAAAGAGATAATTTTGAATTGCAATGCACCAAAGTTTTTTGCTTATGGTTTTATATACATTTATATAATATTTATATTTTATAGATATATTTATTTTTATATTATAATTATATTTTGTAGATAACTTTACATTATAAATTTATAATTATAGTTATAAATTACATTTATATTTATTTATTTTTACAGATTATATTTGTATTTATTTATTTTTAAATATTATTTTTATATGTATATTTAATTGAATATAATTTAATAAATTTATTTCAGAAAAAAAATTTTTATTTAAAACAAAAGTTGTTTCACTCAAAATGAAATGAACCGACAGCTGTCGAGGTTATCACGCATCTTTTGAGGGTTAGGGCTAACTAAAAACATATGGATTTAATTTTAGTAGCGCCATCTATGTGTCAGACCGGGGACTTTTCAATTGACCTCTTATATAAACTAACAATGTTTCCTGGAATCATATAAATGCATGATTTAGCCCACAGTTTAATTAATAATCAATATATATTATTTACATAATTGCCATATAATTTTTAGTTGATAATAATCGCAAAAAAAATATTAAGAAAAATGCTGACCAATGGGTTTTTACTCTAATTCCATTATGTATTTAAAAGCAAAAGGAAATGTACACCATAACATTAATATATTTAAAATTCATTAATATCCATAGATATAATCCGATAAATTTATTTATATAATGTATATTTATGTGAAAAATTAATTAAAATTAATGATATTTTATAATTAACTAACATTATAGCTGCTGATTTTTGATGAATAACACAATGTCTGCTTATCACTATCAATATAAAAAAGCATAATTGTATATGTGCCGAATTATCCATCATATAGATGAAATGTTGAAAAATAGAAGGAATATTTTATGCAATCTCATCATGTAAAGCATTTTAGAACTTTATTCCAATAAAAATGGATAACAATGAGATAATCTTACTACAATATAACAATAGTGTTAAAGTATATAATGCTACCACGAAGAATAACTGTTGTAATTTTACAATTTTCGAGCAATAATATGTTTTAAATAATTGAGACTAAAACGAATCTTGACGATATTTATAGAGACTCTGTTCCATCCTTAACAAACCAACCAAACCAAACAACTTTTTTTATTACTTAATTAATATATTGTTACTAATCGTTTCCGTCTAACCTACAATTTGTCTTTATGATAACTTACATCTAGGTATATAACTAGGAGGACCCATCGGCCCTATCTCAGCCTCTGGTGAAATAATGTTTATACATGTCACTGCTGAATTTTTTAATATATGCACCTCACTACACAACACTATACAAGATCAGATGGTTTGATACTTTTGAGTCTGTGTTATGTTGTGGTGGTATCTAATAGTTGCAATATTTCAATATTCGTGTGAGAATGGAGTCTTTCCTCATGCCCCCTTCCAATTCTCTCGATTTCTTGACTGACTGTGGGTATCTGAAGGTCTCGATGTAGGTAATCAGTACTATAGTATTTGGGTGCACCCACAATACCTCTCAGGACTTTGTTCTGAAAAATTTGTATGTTATTAATGTTACTCTTTTCAGAACATCCCCATAATTGAACTCCGTATGTCTATATAGGTTTCAGTATTTGCTTTTTAATAGCAATTTATTATCTACTGATAATTGCGATTTTCTTGCATTTAGCCAGTACATTTTCCTATATCTCAATTCCAGTTCTTTTCTTTTCGTCTTTATATGTTCCTTCCAGTGAAGTTTTGCATCGAGATTCATTCCGAGATATTTAGCGTTGTTGCTATATGGAATAATAGTATTATTTAATGTTATTGGTGCTAGTACGGTCTGTTTATATGTGAACTGCACATGTACAGATTTATTTTCATTAATTTTTATTTTCCAAGCTTGTGTCCAATTATTTATATTGTTACTTGGCTGTTCTAATTTTCACTATGGTCTCCGACAGTTATAATCGCAATATCAGCAGCAAATGTAGCCATCGTAATATTTTCCATTTGTGGTATACCACAATTTTAGAGTAGATAAAGCATTGGTCCCACTACACTTCCTTGTGGTACACCTGCTTTAGCTTCTTTTATTGTATGATAAGCTTCTTCTTGTTTGACTCTAAACATTCTGGTTGTAATGTATGATTTTAATAGTTCGGTGTGTTGTTTTGGTAGCATTTTCTGTAGTTTATGAACAAGGCCTTCATGCCAAATCTTATCGAAGGCTTGTGCTACATCTAAGAATATAGCTGAACATATTTTTTTACTTTCGTAGGATTTTTCAATAACATCTGTTATTCGGTGGACCTGGTCAATTGTTGAATGCTTGTTAATAAACCCAAACTGGTGTATTGGTATTAGGTTTGTTCTCTCTATGATCAGTTTTATTTTTTTCAACAGGAGTTTTTCAAAACTTAGTTATTACTGGCAGTAGTGATATAGGTCTATAGGCTTTTATTTCGTTCGCTGACAAACCAAACAATAACATATCAATGTAATAAAAAAATCGTGTTTTTATTACTTATTATAACAATTTAGTAAATTATCATTAACATTGGTATCTGTTCTTATCCTAATTTGCTAAACCCCCTTTAACATTTTAACTAAGCCATCATTACCTAAAAGCTAGAGAACAACATTAATGTGCTAATGAAGCTTATTATATACTGACAACGCAGAATATCTACCCAATAACAAGTATTTGTACTTTAGCTTAAGTTCTTCATAATTTTTCTTAACATGTGGCTTTCAAATGCGTTTAACATCAAGAGTCAAGATATTTGGCTTTATTTCCATATGGGATTACTTGCTAATTTATATATACTGGCTTGAGCTTGATTTCTTTGTTATTTATTTTGATTCATTTTGATAGGCCATTTTTTTTGTCTAGCATTGTATGTCAGCAATAACTGTTTACAATTTTTCGGTTTATTCAGTGTTACTCCTATCGCTAGGAGCTAGTTAGAATAGGCACCTTCTTGTTTGACTTGCTGTTGACTGATACCAGTTATATGTGATTCTAAAATGTCTGTTATTCATTAGGGAGAAACATTTTAATCTTATGCTTTAAATCCTTATACGAAACATTATCGAAAGCTTATCAATCGTGAAATGTTATTTCCTGAAACCAAATTGATGATCCGGTGTAAGATGCTGTTCTTCAATGATTGGTTTTATCCTTTTCAATAGAAAAACATCTTCAAATAATTTGGGCATTGTCGGCACAATGAGGACTCTCCTGTATTATAACGAAGCTAAATCGGGTGAATAGAGCTATGATGAAATTATGTGTTTGAAGATATATTATTGAAATTATGTGTTTGAAGATATATTATCTAATTTAATATTAGGTGCGTGCATATATTTTAATTATGTACATAATACTAGTATTTAATACTATATGCATACTATCAATGTAAATAACAGTTAAATAACCTAACCTAACTATTAATTTTGATGATTTTGACATTTCTCTACATATAATAACAGTTTAATATCCTTGAGCTATTCAGTTTATAGTAAAGTAAAACTTATTGAACGAAAACCCAACAGTTCAGCAGTTGATGAATAAACCGTTCTCAGATGTTTACATGCGAAGGGAAAGATCCAAAAAGGAGGGAAAATGATTACTACATGACCGTTTCAGGCAAAAAGAGTTCTCGTTGACGCAATGTATCTGGAAATGAAAAGCTGATCTACTACGACAAACCCAAGAGCAGTCATCCACATCAACAAGTTTTTTTTTTGGACGCAAAATGAATTTTGTTTACAACATACCTCCAGACACAACACAAAGAGTTGTCACAAAAATCAGTAAACACCCTTTAGCTCTTTCTGTTCTGAATAACTTTAAGTCTTAAGTTATCGACACGAAATGAAGTTTCAACGGCAAAATGTGTTGAAGAACCTGATCGCTGCGAAATAGTTCTTGCTCAAAAGACAAGGATTCTAAGGAAACTAACATAGATTGAACTATAATTTGTATGTTAAATCAAATTAAAGAAAATAGTGCAGATATTTATATATATACACTAGCGACCAGCCCCGGCTTCGCACGGGTACAATGCTGATACTAAATTAAATACACTACAGAAAAAATATGAATGTTGTATATAAAAACATAGCGGCCCGCTCCGACTTTGCACGGGCATAAAATATATATGCCTATGTCACTCAATGAAAACATGATTAAAATCGATCCAGTATTTTTGGTTCATTCATTACTGCCCTTGGCCTGCACGCATTAAATTTGGAGTAAAACAATTCCTCTTCCCCTATACTTACTATGAAGATTTCCTGCTATCTTTGGAATATCTAAATTCATACAATTTTTATTACATTACACATTTTTAAACGCAAATTTTAAATTTGTAATATCTCCGAAAATATTTGTTTAATTTACATGCTGTAAGGAACCATATTGATCTATATTAATTGCACACTGTACTTAAGGTACTTAATTCGATAAGGATTAATGCCGTATTGCTTAAAATAGCTTCATAAATAAGCCATTTTCTCACGTAAAAAGTAAACAATAAAAATGGTTAATGTGGGTTATCCCTAAAAGATAAACATATACCATCCCGGACTTTTTTGTAGACCTTTTTATGGTGTACAATACTGTAGTACATTAATTTGATCTAACTCGTAGGGTTAGGCAGCGTTTTTGCTAATTGCTAAATAAGCCTAAAAAAATAGGTTAATTTAAGACATCACGTTAGAAACCTCTAAAATTAGCAATGTTGCCTTAGTATATTATGCATGTATTATACATATAAACCTTCCTCTTGAATCACTCTATCTATTGAAAAAAACCGCATCAAAATCCGTTGCGTACTTTTAAAGATTTAAGCGCACATAGGGATATAGGGACAGAAAAGGCGACTTTGTTTTATACTATGTAGTGATAGTTAAACTATTCAAACTAAGAGTGAACTTAATTCATCAAGATGTTTTCTCATATTATTCTAGTTAAAAAAGCCACAATGTTGTCCGATAAGTTCGAACCAGCCTGCAAAAATCATCCGTTTGTCAAACGTCTGCAAAATTCTTTAAAATATGAACTATATTAACTAGAGCTTATAAACCTGTAAACGTTGTTTTAATGCCTTGCTTCTTTTGATAAATATCAAATCGTTGCTTATTATTGTTCCAATTGAAATGGCGAAGCCTGATAGAACAGATTGCGTCTCTTCTTGAAGGCTCTTCTTGATGCTCTTCTTGTCAATAAAATTCGTTAGAGAGGTAACACATTTTACTGTTAAATATTAAGTTGCTGCGATTTTTATTGAAAATATTTTTAGCGCGTTGCAGCTGCACTGAATATTAGTATGGACACGGTCACTGAAATATCTCAACAAACTGAAAATATAATCTTGAATTCAGTGAAAAGGAACCGTCCTCATATGAAGCGGGTGACGAATCAAGATCAGCTTGATATTAGCTCTATCAGAGATCAGATATATGAAATGTATAAAAATAACGAGTAGTTTTTTCAATATAAACATAACTTAATACATCTACAGAATCTACAGAAAGCTTAGAGATATGCAGCTCTTTGATGGACGTAGAACATAATTTCATATACTGTTGTGTAACATAGGACTTAAATGGTGAAAAGATAGCACATGAGGAGGTCTAATGGAACTTCCAGACATGGTTTTTAAAAGAAAACAATTTTTAAAAGTATATAATAAAATCAAGGATGACTTATTTCAATTTGTGTATTTAGATGAGACATAGATATTTCAGAATGGGACCAATATACCCAATGGTTGTAGCATGTGAAAGATTTGTGTGCACAGATATGTGTGTAATTGTTCAGAATAAACGAGCATTTGGTTAAAATTTGCAAGGAAAAAAGAATTACTAACTGTTTTGCAGATTTGGCAAATGCATTAGGGAGAATACAGTGATTAAATGTAATTTTTTCAAGAAAGATGTATTATAGCTAGTAACAGAACAAACTAAGGAGATATAAAATGACTTTACAAGAAAATATTGTACCGAAGGAAACAAGAACTAAACGTAAAAAGTAGATATGCTCTCTAATGAAACTAAAATATACTACTTGGATATACATTTGTTAATTATGTGGATTAGGCCTCCAGGGAATACCACTACATAATAGAGCGCTCCTAGAACTCTACCTCATAGGTGGTGGACGAGAGTTTAAATATAATAAAACACAGCCGTAGCCTACAACAAACTATTAGAACTTTATAATAATTAATATATTTATAATTATTAATTATAATAATTAATTGTAGTTTTAACTCTTAATTATCTAGGTTAGAATTTTGTTGTATATCAAAGTCAAATTGAACTAAAACTCAGAGTGGATGCGGCAACATTGCGACGTTTTGTTGGTCAGTTGCCGCGAGTTCACTATTTAATTGAACGGACTAAAGATATTTACTAAAAATGTGACACTTGAGTAACCTTAGTATGTTGAGTGATAATAAATAAATTTCATGTATTAAGTTATCAGAATATTAGCAGGGATTTACACATAGCTTATATGTAATATACAAATACCTTGATGATTCATACATTGAATAAATTAATAGTTCAGCATCGGTATATAACTGGTTCTTACGATGCTTTGCAATATCCATTGATATTTTGGAAAGGAGAAGCTAGATATCGTTCAAACATTAAACAAAGAGATCCAGTGGCAGGTACAATATATACTTTTTTTTGGTACAAGTAATTTAGTTGTATCGTATTTATCCTTTTACTGTTCAAGCGCAAAAATTAACAAGAAAATTAGCGCGATGAATTTTTACGCATACTGATTGATGATCCGGGCCAACGAAGATAATAACGTTCTTTGATGCCGTCAGCTATTTCATCAATACATCGTTGATATTTGTGCGAAAATTGAAAGTGACATCGTGGGTGCATACGGTCGACCAGATCTGTTCATCACATTTACGTGCAATACAAACTGAATAGGACAACATCTGTCGGGTCTACTAGTATATACATAACACCTGGGCTTTTTTTTACTCAAAATTGGCTTTATGCATCATCGTAATCTTCATCAAGAGCCACGCAATCATTCTAGCGCCGCTCCAACATTTCAATAACTTTTGTAGAACGATTTATCTTTTGCCTCACAAGAGGCTTGTCATCAGTTGCTGTCCACTCAGATGACGATTGATTTGATTCCGGAATGAAGTGATGAATCCGATGATGGATATCGACGCAAAAAATCCGGTTTGTTACGTTTAAATATTGCCAAACACTGCTCTGAATCATCAACACATTCTTGTTTTTGATCAACAGTGAGCAAACGCGGCATCCACTTTGAACAGAGCTTTCTCATAGTCCACTACACGTTCTTCTGATATCTTTACGATGTTAGCTAACTCACGAAACTTCACTTTTCGATCATTCGAAACGATTTTGTGGATGTTTTTGATGTTTTCTGTGGTGTTACCATCTCATTCGGGCGTCCACTGCGTTCTACATTTTTACTGTCTCTACGACCACGTTTGAAGTTAGCAAACTAACGCTTTATTGTTGTTTGTGATGAAGCGGAGTCCTTATAACACTTTTCAAGCCATTGCTTGGCTTGAGCGGTATTTTTTGCCAAGAAGCAGCATAAAACTAAAACACCAAATTGTTCTTGATCCATTATTTTGAAAATAACAAAAATAGTGTCACATATATATATGTGTGTGTGTGTGTGTGTGTATGTGTAATAAATGAATGAGTGAATTATTTAATTATTAATATTAAATCGATTTTGACCATACCGACATATTCACCCCTATTTCTATCGCTAACCACTACTTCCCTTCTCTTTTAGCGCATTTGAACTTAAGTTTAGAAACAATCACATTACAAAACTCCTAAAAAAAAACTAACTGAAAAAGCTTAGTATCAGATGATAAGAGTATGTAGTAGTTAGTAATCAATAACGCATAGAAAAATATATTTTGGCCAGTTTGTATGAAGAATCTAGACATTATTTATATCAATTAATACATGTTAACGGATAAATGTATTATAAAATTAACAAGTGTGTTCATTCTGTCGAAATTAAATCATAATATTTTGGCCCAATTGCTCACTTGAGTGATTGGTGCCTGTAATTTCATCTATTTCCTAACCACTGCTATGTTTCACCGTGAATTAATCTCCCTGATATACACAATTCCAACAGTTCCCAACAATAAAATGACCTATTTATATTACCACCCTCTTCTTTTCTGATTTTACCCTCTTCAAAATACTACCCTTGGATACAATGCTTTTATGCCAACGGCCAACAACAACAAAGCCTTCGTCGATTCAATCTGAATTAGGGGATAGTCAGAAGTCCAACGTAACTAAATCGGGCGAGTCGGACAATTGTGCGAAGAACAAATACCAATGTTATTATATTTAAAAGTACTCCAAGTTTATCAATAAGATTTTTTAAAATGAGCTGGTCAAAATTTAGTAAGAACATTTAGAATTATTTAAAAAACAGCAAATAATATAAAACATTTTAAGAAAGTAGTACTAGGTTTATAATAGTCGACCAAAATAACAACAAAAAATTAAGAAAACCAAAAAAGTAGTAATCAAAAATTATAATATGCGTTTTAGGTAAATGATTCAAAGAGTCGATATGACTGGTTCCAATAGAACTAATTTTTGTGTAAGCCGTCCACCATACTGACCTGACATTGTGCTCGTATTTTGTATTCCTGATTGTGTGATTATTTAACAATTTCGCATATTTTCCATACATAATATATAGAAAATATTTAATTTAATAACATCTTAAATAACATACCGCGGAACTTATTTTCAGTTTAGGCACAAAACAAACAATCAACAGGTGCTAGGTTAAAATATGTCCAATGTAATTAATAAAAAATACAGGAATTTCGTAAATATTGACGTCCAAATCTTCTGTCTCGATGTTTTAAATGTTACCTATTAACTATTTGGTGAACCAAAACCGTACTGGCCTTGACAATGTTATATTTTACAATAAAAGTGTTACAATACAATTTAATCTAGTGGCTAGACCGAGTTCATTCGTCTCCTGCCTAGATTTAACAAACCGACATGACTAAACAAGACGTAAAAAATGCTAAAAAGCACGCTTATAAAACAATATCTGCTTTGCTCTCTTTTGCAGGATCCTTTCCTGCAAATCTAATTAGTGATTTAATGTTCGCTAATTGATGTCATAATCACTTTCCTTTTTAAGCCGATAACTATTATTAGGTAACGGTTAGAATGGGGTATTTTTCAAAACTGAATTGTATTACGTAGGTCATTGCGAACAATAAGAAACAAATTTGCTCTGATATTTCGGAACAAAAAATAAATAACAAGGTCGTGTTGTCGGAATCAGAAACCTGGGGCTGATTCTTTTGTTGTTCAAACTGGGATGGAGATCCAATGTTATATTTTTCAAACTGTCTTTTGTTTGGCGCGTTTTAGCATTGTTAAAATTACCTGGTGATCTTTAGCATAGAACAAATCAGTGATTTTGTCCAACATTCTAATCATATTACACAAAAAGACTAGTGGATAAATAAATTCATATAAAAATCACAGTATAAAGATACTATTGTTTATATTATATCCCATTTTCAAATAATTAATTTCTATTAATATCATGGAGCAAATTATGACGAACTAAATCTGTTAAAAGTTAAAGAAAATATATCTGTTCTACACTTATTTATTTTCGTAATACCCTCAATAAATATAATTGTCAAAAATATTGAAAACTTCACATTCTATTTAAAAAAAAAAATTGAAACATTAAAATAGTATTCAAATAAACTATGTATGTGTGATTTTATTCCATAAAATTATAGTACTCGTTACATTAATTTAGTAAGTAACATATTTCTTGTTTCAATCTTTAATCTAAATTAGAACATTATTGCAAACTTTTACTGGCGTTTTTTAAAATGTATGTCAAAATCTGAAACTACATTAAACTGTCTAAACCACCGAATTTAACCTAAGCAAACAATGCAAGAACATTTTTGTGAGTTGTGTACTTACCGTTAAGACGAAAACCTTAAGTCCAAAACCAGTGTATTTCTAAATAAAAACGGGGACAAAAGTTCAGATTTATTTTAAAAACAGCGGCGCGAAGAACTACACTGACGGTACCCGAAACTCCCGACCAACATCAAAAGTGTTCGAGCAGAGACTCGACTCTTACGACTTGTCTCGATTAAGCCCGACGAGGCAACCTAAGTGAATGAAACGATTTAAATTGGAGATTGCCGCTCGAAAAGTATATATACCATGTAGCGGAACGGTAGACACGGCGGATTACACTGACCAACATAGAAACTCCTAATTCAAACAAATATATCTTAATTACAGGTAATCAATACTCCTTCGAAAATCAATAACAAACACTTAACTATGGTTTTCCAATTTTAATTTTAAATCATAATTACGTTTTTATTTTTGAAATGTCATGTCAATGTCAAATTCTTTTCCATAGTAACCTGCACTGACATATATACATTTTGATTGGTCTCTGTTATATTAGATAATAGGCTTTTTAAAATTGATTAAGTTTTTTTGGTTTTTTTGAGTTACGTTAAGTTTTGAGTTTTGAGTATACGGTTACTTTAAAGATTTAATAATAGATAGAGATGACAAACACGTGTCGATGGTAAATCAGAAAGCCGATATTTTAGGAACCTTTTAGTTTTTAGGTAATGATGTGGATATATTTATTTTGATTGATTGTAACCTACCTTTTTAAATTGAAATTATTTTTCTTTGGATTTTCAAGTTTAAATTCTGTTTAAAACAAAGCAGTTTACACGTTCAACTACAAATACACTTGGCTAAAAGCAATAACTGTAGCATGTATATATAGTATATGTATGTACCGCTTTTACCAAAAATCCAGACGCTTCATGCGATTATAATATTTTTTATTTAACTAAATTTTTGGCGAATAATTGGTGGACATTCTGAAGAGAAGTTCAAAATCAAAGTGATCTTTGTTGTTATTAATTACCAAAAATTTTAATGTCGTTGAAAAAATTGTATTTTACGGTGATAATTACTTTTCCCAGTAAAATATTTTAAAATAACTTTTCTTGTTAATGCTAATTGATTTTCCACACATAATGAATTCTTTCAATAATAAACTATATAGTACAGCAAAAAAATTTACCGCTAAATATTCAATCCTTTTCATTTGCAGCATTTTAATTTGAAAAAAAAATAGAAAAATACATATTTCTGTAATAATATTTTAATATATTTTAAAGTCTCCTTTTACCAACTATGGGTTTATATGGGGACTGGACCTACAGTTTAACGTGGGCTCCGAACCACGGTCCTCAGCATTAAGCCTACCGAATGGCGAGTGACCAACTTTAGATATCATCCCAGAAGACATCCGGCCTGGTTACTGGGATCATTTTCCTTGTCGGATTTTACACACTCTTGCCTAGGACAATCACAAATTTTAAACAATCACAAACATAAATTTTGCGACTATGCTCCAGCAGGAATCGAACCCGCGGCTATCGCAGCAGTAGGAGGTGTCCTAGCGCCATTACCACTGCGTCACCAAGCCAGCAATATATATTTCTACAACCAGTAGTATATATTTCCTTTGTCCTTACCGGTTTTGTTGTCGAATTCGAATAACGTACACGCGCAGTTACAGAAGATAAGACAACGAAGCAACTAGTAAGGCGGCCGGAATGCATTCGTTCTTGTTTCGGGGTAAAAAGAACAGTAGAAGCGACGGACCTACTTTCAAACAGGTGCAAAAAGCAACAAGTTGGAAGATATTTCGGGAATGTGACCATGTAACGAAGCATGTCTGTCGTTGAGCATTTATCCCACTTGGATTCAGGGATTGTTCTCAAGATCATATTACCCTATGGCTTCGGTTATTCACCTGTTGACATAAGATATATTAATATTGCGACACTTTCTTAGTAAATATTACGTGTGCTATACTATAAATTGCTATATATATTGCCTTATGTTAAAAATCTAAATAATTTACGATCTACCGCCTTTTAGGATCCCAAAGTTAAAAAAGACAATTATCAAACAACAGGAATTATTATGCAGGTACCTAATATTAGCATAATTAACTATCATTTGCCATAATAATTATTATGTAAATTAGAAATGTTTTTATGACTATTGATAGCATTTGTGTTTAATCGACTCTAAATTATATAGCCCAAAATTATCACCGGCTTTCCAAATTTGCTTATGATTATCAAAATAGTTATACTATGACAAATAAGTCAACAACAGGTTACAAATTTTAAATATATTAAAACATAAGGTTATTCATAATAAATTATTTTACATTAATATCTAAATTATATACAGCAGGCTCTTTTAATAAAATATACCATAGCAGCTAAAGCCCATATAACAAAAAATACAGAGTGCACAGCTATAAAAATTAATAAAATAAATTTTTTAATCGGTTCATTCTTATGTTTTCGACGGCGTCTCAGCGGTGGTACATTTTCTTTTTCTACATAAGGCTCAACTTCTAATATACTATTCGGTATTATAGACATTATTTAAAATTTGTTTGACGTTTTCTGGTTTATTTTATGATGATCTTTAAACACTGATTGTCATATTATCTGTGTATATAAACATTAAAATTCAAATAACCATGATTTGTAAATATTGCTTGGTGCTGCCATCTAAGGGCCGGTTCTGATACTCTAAATTTGGAATTAACTTATATAGTTCTATAAAAAATATTATATAGATAAGTTGTTTGAAACAAAATTTACAATAGACGTACTATCAAGTTGTTTTTACTAAATTCATTTTCTTATCGCTTCCAGCACAATCCAATAAAATATAAATAAAACAGTTATCTTTATTTGGAAGAATTATAACCACAGAGAACTGATTATGAACACAGAACTCTATGATTATGACATTATTTTGACAGTAACGTCAAATAGTAATGGGAAGTCAAAGGATTGTCTACTTTTAAAAGATGTTTCTCTAACATTCATAATTAAGTTATCGAAATAGATAAGCCGCATAGATGTTATTTTTAAAACGACAGAACAGTGAGTGAGTTTTAAAGTTAATGGTTGTGATAGTATTTTTTTAAAAATGGCTCCACTTCCCTTGGAGGGTTTACAAACCCCCGTAGCAAATAGCGTGGGGCAAAATGCTATAAGTGCACCCCAAGAAGGAAATAGAGGCGGCATGATGTCTTTGGCAATGCTTATAGATTTTATTGTTCAAAGGACATATCATGAATTAACAGTGTTAGCTGAATTGTAAGCTATTATTAATAATTTGTTTAATTTGTCATATCTAAAACGTATCTTTTAGATTGCCAAGAAAAACTGATATGGAGAGAAAAATTGAAATATATAATTTTTCAACAAGGACTAGACAGTTATTTGTACGTTTGCTTGCTTTAGTTAAGTGGGCTAACAGTGCATCAAAAGTTGAAAAATCTGCTGTAAGCACTCTTTATTTACTTCTCAGAAAATTGGGCAAACCAGTTATTTTTTCTAGAGAATTATGGCCTTTTTGGATAAACAATCGCTATTATTTGTTGAAACTGCTGATATGTTAGCCAGAATGGCAAGGGAAACATTAGTTCAAGCTCGTCTTCCAAATTTCCATATTCCTGCAGCTGTTGAAGTATTAACCACAGGCACTTATGGAAGATTGCCAGCGTGCATACGTGAAAAAATTGTTCCTCCTGATCCTATTACACCTCAAGAAAAAAGAAACACACTTTTAAGGCTAAACCAAGTTATACAACATCGACTTGTGACTGGCAATTTGTTACCTCAAATGAAAAATCTCAAAGTATGCTTTGAAAATATTTATAAAATATGTTTATTATTAGAGATATTGTAGATTGAAAATGGAAGAGTAATTTTTCATGTACAACATGAGTTTGAGGTAGCCCTCACTGTAATGGGCGAAGGTCCAAATATACCATGGCGATTGCTAGAAATTGATATATTAGTAGAAGATAAAGAAACTGGAGGTATATTGACTTTATATATTCCTGGTTATTATTATGGTCTGGTCTCCTTTAATTTACCTATTTTTTAGATGGAAAGGCTTTGGTTCATTCTCTTCAAGTGCAATACATTCATCAGTTAATACAAGCTCGTCTTGTCGATCATTCACAACCTTTGACAGAAGTTTATAATTGTTTACATTTCTTTTGTCAATCTTTACAATTAGAAGTCTTGTACTCTCAGACTTTGAGATTAATGAGGGATAGATTGGATGACCATATCCATGTTGACGAGTATATTCCTGGAAAATGCTTAACTGTATCTTATTGGAGGGAATTAACGACTAAAGGAAAAGAATTGTCAAATAAAGATTTAAGATCTGAACTTGGATACAAGTTAACAATACAGGTTGATCAACATGATCCTGCAAGACCATTGGCTGTGCTTCATATTCCTTCCTTAGGAAATAAGGTATTTTATTAAGATCATATGTTGAATGGATTTTGAATGATGCAATTTTAGGAATCTGAGATAGCTGATAGGGCGATTAGAAGTGAAGTATTGTCAATGGAAAGACTACTTGTTCATACAATTTATGTACGGACAAGAAGTAGACTTAATGACATTAAGTTAGAACTACAAGGAATGTTAAAGGATGTTGAGTGTACGTTAAAACAATAGTTTGTGTAATATCTATAGGCATTAATAATTTTATAAATGTTAGGTACCTTACAAGGCTCTCCAGCAATACTTTCTGTGGCAATCCTTCAGCCTTGTTTAAGAGCCGAACAACTTCTTATTACAGTGGATACACATACAGGCATGCTGCAAAGTCATGTACCACAATATGACCCTCCTTTAATACCTGAGATCAACAATGTTTTGAATGGTGACCATTCAAAGCTTCCTTCTTATATATCAGAATTAAGGTAAATATATTTTAGCAGTAATTTGTTTTATAGTATTGGAAATTCTAAGTATTCTTTATCACTACTCAAATATAATGGGAAAAAAATGTAAAAAATGTAAATGAATGGTTAGCCAAGGTGGCTGGCAACTCCTTCTAAAGAAGCTTTCTAGTTGGCAAATGTATTTATTTAATTTTCTTATTTGCTGATATACTTTCCGCAGGAGTTCCTTAATCCTGGCTTTTCTTATTTCGGGCTCTCTTATTTCCATCACTAACAAATCATCAATTTCATTTTCCTATTTTTATTTTTTCCCGCGTTTGTTTTTCCAACCATCAATAATTTTGTAATTCCTCATTCACTCTCCTTCCATTAACAATAATTTGTCTATCGATTTAATATATCTGTTCTAGTGTGTATATTTCTCCATATATCTTTAACGAGTATTAACATATTTTTTCTATTTTTATTTTTGTTTATTTTCATTTTTGTTTTTATTTATATTCTTGTTTTGTGCTTAAGAGTTCTTAAAGTATTCATTTCATAAAATAATGCTCGCGTTCCTTGATATTCGTCGTTGTCTTGCTTCATTAGTTTTTTAAGAAGCTTATTCCATCATGTCAATGCAGTATGTGACACCCTATACACAAGACCAACTTCTGACGTTTTATAGGTTGGGAAATCTTTTAAAAAATTCCATAAAAATGTGAAGTTACATCCAAACAATTCAAAAATAACATAATGACTCGATTGACGATAAAGGGCAGTAAATTTTAATTCACTAATAAGTTGGTATCACTCGTAATTATTACATTTATGAACTTGTTTGATTCTTGATCTATATTTGGATTTTTTCTTAGGAAAACGATTGTTTGATGATTTGTTTGGTTTCTCTATAGTATATAATTTAGTTACAAAAACATTAGAAAGTGTTAAACATAAAAATAATCGTGAGACATTCCTCCAAAGTCACCTATTAAGTCAGACCTCTATTTACCCAATTTTCTATATATACTGTGTTCCAATTTTTACATACTTCTCATCATATTTATATAGGTTGAGAGTCACTATCTAAAAACTAGGAAATTATTCTTATTATTATATTTTAGATTTTTATTAGTATTAATAAATTTTGAATTTTGTAATTATAAATTTATATTTGGATTAAATAACTAATAATTTATTATGTGTACGAAATCACACTAGTTAGGCCTATAAAAAGTTTTACTTACAATAAATTGAAAAATATTTATAAGTTTCTCGAAAATAGAAAAAATCATCAGGTTATAAATGAATTTTCAGTAGTGAAGTTGCAAACTTGTGTAATTAACCATATATTAAGAAAGGTCTAGGATTAATAGATTGACATTATTTAAACCATAAGAACTGGTTATAATGGTGCTGGTGTTATTCAGATACTGGATTACAAAAAGACGCTGTGAGAAAACTCTACAGCATCTGCCTGCGACGGCACATGAACGATTGCCTCTGCTTCATATTCCAGATCACCCCATTACCAAAATCGGAAAACACCACATGTATATTCAACTCCACAGACATACTAATGTGGTATTGGTGAGTAATTATTATTCACAAAAAATGGTTCAATTTACCGAATGTCATTATTCTATAGATCGTGGAAATTAACGAAAAAGAGAATAATCCATGTGAAATTGATTGCTCCTTTTACATATGTGTTGTGAAACATTCAAGCATTGACGATAACCCCAATGACGAGACTATTGAGACCGAAATTCCCAAAGTTTTTTTGAAGGTTCAGACGTTGATTGAGTTTGATACATTTGTTGCTACTCATGGTCCTTTTACATGTATAGATGGTATGTATTAGATTATGGTGAAATATGTAATTTCTAAAAGCCTTCTAAAATCTATCCAAAGTAGCAGTGAAGTCACATCATCTCAATTTATGTTGCCGCATTTAACAATCAAAGCGCAGAACAATGTTTTGCCGGCTTATAACCACTTATAAGTTCATTATCACTAATGAATTTTGCAGACATTTTACAACCGAACGACTTTTACAAGCCGATTTGGTTACATATTCGAACGTACCAGAAGCATTGTATCTCTGTCGGCATTAAAACGAATTTACAAATTGCAATAACCATTACATCTTATACACATCATCATCATATCATCATATACATCTTGGTGACGTGAGTTCACTGCTTCTTTGGATAGACTATATGTGAATTTCATTACATTTTCTATAATATCCCTTTGTTTATAGGTAGTTTAGATGCAGATCATACTGAGCCCAACTCACTGAAACGAAAAGGTTGTCTTAAGCCAGAATCAGCAACGAGAAGATCCAAGCAGCCGGCATATTTCATAGCAGAATTAGCTCACGTCGTTGCTATGTGTGACGAAAGACTTCCCTATGTAACTGTAGCCAGCGAACTAACCAAAAAGAATATCTTCCATCAAGGTCTTCAAGTAGAAGCAAACGCCACGGGCTTGGTATTGAAACTTATTCAATTACCACCACCAACGCCTGAAATTGGCCATTCACCTGCCTGGATGGCCTTATTGAAACGTTTGCTGTCTGTCTCTATAAGAATATTGATGAAGGGCAACGTCAAAAGTTGGATAGTGGAATTCGTATTTTACTCAACTCCGTTGTCGAGCACCCACGCGAAAGAACAAGGTCCTAGAAGACCTATCTACTTTCAGTATGAGATGACTACAATCGATCAAACATCCAAGACTGTCGATAGTTTATTGAGCGACTGGTGGCAAATCGTTAACTTATATACTATTGTTCACGATTTGAGTGAATATCTCAAAGTTGATAAGTACAACTTTTTGGGCAACTTATTCTCAATTAAATCATATAACTACAGCAAACTGGTACTGTGTTACGGACCTGAAAAAGGAGCAATGGTGTCTGTTGTCTGGAACAGTCAAGATAAAGCTTTCAAGTTAACATTCGGTGCGATGCACAATTCTTTAAATGCCCATTCATTAATTCAAGAACAACTTGAGGCTCACTTGAACGAATATCGGAACTTAGCGCAAATAATACAGTTGTTGACAGAGACTTATGAACCATTATTATCAATTAGTAAGTTGCCGACATTACCTCAGTTAGGCGTGCATACGAACAGACCTAAAGTTCCAATACAAACTTTCACCATAATGCCTCAGTCAAGTACATTAATTCGCATTGCGTTTCAAGGCATGTACTGCTTGGAGTTGCGCATCCGTGGTGGTGGATTGGTATCTTTGAGAGATGGTGCCTATAGTCGATTTGACAGAAGTAATGTGGTTGATGTTTTTAGTCCCACACCCGGCTTGAAGACCTTTTTGTCCAAATACGTCGATGAAAGCGCCGTATTTAGACGAAGAAGCCAAAGCGAAGATGATAATCCACCAAGCCCGATGGAAATCGATGGTGGAGGTAACTTTTTGGGTCCACATCGACCGCCTCAGTCACCTGCCGGAGGTAGAGCGGAGCCAGGACTTCGTTTCCATCCACCTTTGACACCTCCCTCTGGTTCAAATCCTCATACCCCGGCATCGCCGCATACTGCAAATATTAGTCAGCCTCATGCTAGTTTCGGCTCGAGTCCAGCGACCTCATTCAATATGGCGTCGCCCACTTCATTGTCAGCCAATATTAATCCGAGCCCCATGCCCCATCCTAGTCCGAGCTCGGGGTTAGTGCCAAATTCACCTCTGAACCCACAATTAGCGAGTCCTGGGGGGTTATTAAGTAATTCCAGTCCCGGTCCTCAAGGGACGAATCTGCCGGGTCATTCCCCCGTCGGAAGTTATATGCCGTCAAGTCATACGGACGGTAGTCCGTTCCCGGCATCACAAAGTCCGGCCGCTTCGAACTGGCCGGGATCGCCCAGTATGCCCCGGCCATCTCCAGCTAGACCAGGTCAATCGCCAGGTGGTCCGGTAATGCACAGCCCTCAACAAATTGATTTGAAGACCGGAAGTCATTTGGCCCGAGTTTTGCCGCAACGATCTTGGGCCGGTGCGGTTCCGACTTTGCTAACGCACGAGGCTTTAGAATCGCTGTGCTGCCCGTCTGCCCATCCTCAATGTATTCCAGGACCAGAGATGAGCTCCTTAGAAAGATTTTTAGGATGCGTTTATATGCGTAGGCAGTTGCAACGGTTCGTCCATAACGAAAGCTATCTTACCGCAATACCCAATAATGAACCGGGAGTAATACACTTTAAAGTCAACGAAATGCTGCAATGCAGGATAGGTTTAAACACTCAGCATCTTCAAAGTTTACATATCAAGATAACACCTTTAAGCGACCACAAAGACGTTTGGTCTATGGAGGAGATACAAATATTGGAACGATTTTTTGAAACAAGAGCGGCTGCACCACCTTATAAACCAACGTCCACGTTTACGTTTTGTAGCATGTTGAACTGTCCGCCGAATGTGTTGAAGGACTTTATTCAAATTATGAGATTGGATATGATGCCTCAGTTAGCCCAGCAAGGAATGAAATGGTCCGTCCAATGGTTACTCAGGATACCGCCTAACGCCATTCCAATTGTTCCGACAGGCACTCAAGGCGTGTTAGCTTTTAGACAAAAGATTCTTTTCTTTGTAAGTAGTTTCGAAAGAATATAGTCATTATTCTAATAATTGTATGCGTAGATTCAGATAACCAGGATAGTATATCCGCCTAGTATGGAACCACCTTCAGTTGTTTTACCTCTTATTTACGACATTGCTGGGAATACTACGCAGTTAGCTGAAAAGCGAGAAGCAGGTCCAGTTCCTGCAATGACAGCCGCTAGTCAGTTATTGAGACATTTTTGCCAAATGCATGTAAGTATCTCATATGTTTTACTACTGAAATTAATAAGTATTTTAAACATAACATTTTCAATTCGGCCAATCAATAAATTTGTCTTAGTATTAATTTTTAAAATACTAATTAGCATATATAATTTTTTTTCTCTCGATCATGTTCACACTTCTGTTAAATATATTAGGTGGTTGTATTTATTCTGATCATTTTTTCATAAAAAAAACAAGTGTCTAATTCTGCCGAATGGTGGCATGTGCACAAGGATTTAAATTTGCAACGTTGCCAGTCCCTGGAAATTATACGTACATTTGAAGAATATTATATAAATAGAATAAATTATCTTGAATTCACAAATTAACCTAATATTTTTGTTGAGACTCAAATTAAAAATTTTTGTAATCTATAATATAAAACAATTTTATAAACATATTTCAATTTAAAATAATTTTGAAAAAAAAAGAAAATAAAACAATATCTAATTATTTATCAATATATAAACATTACAATAACAAAAGCAATTTATAGTTATCGCAAATTATTCGTATACTTGAAGAGATATTCTTAAATTCACAAATAAACATAAAACTGAAGTTCAAATTTAAGTACGTTTACTATATATTATTTAAGTTTATGTATGTGAAAGTAATTTAACCTTTTATAAACGTATTTAATTTTAAAAGGAAAAATAAAACAATAAAACAACATGTATGGCAACATGTAAAATATAATTTATTTATCATATATAAAAACAAAAGCAACCATTTACCTTTAAAATTATTGAATATCTTTCACGGGACTAAAAAATACCTTCATTGTTTCCTCGTCAAATCTGTTCGATATGTAACAACACTATGGAAACTCCTCTCTCAATAAAAACAAGGAATGCAATTCAAATAGATATGCATTAAGCCTGGGTGTAGAATATACACATATACATTCATGACTATATTCTTTTAACATTTCATAATGTCCGTCATTCATTATGATTAACATTAAATCTTCTTCCTTTAAATTACGGTAGATATCCAGAAATTAAGATTGTGATTTACATAACAACACACATTCTCTATTTTTGAACTCATTTGCCCATACTTCAACACTTGTAGTGTCACTTTTATGTTTTGTACCTGTGGAATTCAATTTGTTTGCTTGCTGAATATTATATAAATCTTTATGAATCAATAACTCTAGTCTTTAGTCAATTTCTAACAGCTGGTTTGAAACCTTGATTTCTAACCTTGAAATTCTTCAAGCGAGTTAAATTTCAATGTTTCTTGTTCAATTTTAACACTGTGGAATGACTATGGACTGTGATTTTGACGAGATATACTCACATGAAGGACATCGAGTCATATTTATCTGTACCAACGTCAAATGCAAATAGCCCTTGTAGTTCGTTGTATTCTACCTCTAGATTGCTTGTAAATGGCACCGTCGAAAAACCGTAAAGCCAACCGTAACACCGTAAAGCCAAAGCCTCTTAAGCCTTTATTGACAAAATTGTATCGATACAATATATGTTAATTAAAATATCTTGCATCATTCTCTACAACTTTTTCTCATCTTTCTATCAGCATGGTGATACCGTGTCGAAAGAATGATGTTGGTTCAGCTTCTATCGATCGGAGTTTAGTGCCAACCCAGCCACCGTACAATCGATAAGAACAAGTGATAGTCATTCAATTTTAGCAGCTCCTAATAGAATACACCTGTTGATCCAATTTTATCGACAGCAAGGCTTTATGCCAATAAATATTCCGTTTAGATATGAATGTGGATGTTAATATGTTACAATACGCCACAGAAAAATATTTTTCAATGAAACACTAGTAAGAAGAACAGTGGTAGTATCTTTTTGGATCTTACCGGTCTCAGGAAAACAGTTGAATCATCAACTTTTTTGGTCCTGCATCAAAATACATGCAAGCACCTGATTGAAAAATAAAAGCAAACAGGAACCTATTTCGTTTGTTAAGACCATTCTATAAACACTTACACAAAAAGAATATGCCTAGTTTTGATTGCTAATTAAGCAAGTATTGCTTAAAACTATACATATTTAAACACATTCTATTTAAAGTATTTAAGATTCATAATAAGTGTATTGTTTATTGTTAAAATGTGTATTATTTATGGAAAAAACTAGATTTTAAAAAATACTTACCGCTATTCACTTATATATTGTAGAGTATTTTGCCAATACATGACAATCAACGACTAGTTCTGAATAATCATTTAATGATAACAGTAGGTTAAATCATTTGTAAAGTATGTTTTTTTACAATATAGTAAGAATCGCAATAAAATGTGAAAACTTAATTTCAGGCTAGCAGTATGGAATGTACAGTATACCCTGCCTTAAAAGAACTTCTGCAGAATCTAATACTACCCACGGATCCACAACCTAGTCCCGGTGGTCCTGGGGGCGTACAGCAAATACAATCACCAGCGATGCCGTTACCAGGTCAGGGTGCTAATCCAGGATATCAGCCCCATATGCAAGTTGGTATGATGGGCCCACAATAGCCATCAAAATCAAATTCAGTGTTGTGTACATAATTCGTTATAGTTTTTAATCTAAGGCTATATAATTTATTAAAGGGTTTTTTATTAACTTGATCTGATTTTTAATACTCCTTTCTTTACCGATTCGTAAGACGTGTTTCAATTAAAGGAAATTTTCCTTCATTCTGAATGTCTGATACATCCTAAGTTACCTGCGTTATTCCCACATTTCATTAAGTAGTACGGACATTCATTTTCATTTTAAGCATCTTCGTGTATGCGTATTTAAAGATTATTATGAATGACAGATTAATAATAATTTTAGTACAGAATGTGGTTAACTTAATAATTGATTATAATAATCTCTCCTATGTATATGTGTGCCCATATGTTAAAGTTTAAATTATTCTACATAACTCTTATTTTCTTCTAAAATTGATTTTTTAATGAATTTACCTTTTTTTTATTAATCTAGAGTCATGTTTGAATTTTTATTGTCGTCATTGAGATAAAAAGGCGAGGCGAGGAGTTATGTAGGAGAACTTAATTAATCTTCTCATCACCCTCAAATCTACACTGTTCCAATATGCACTTATGCTGAGTATATTATAAAATATGATCTTGTTTTGTTATATAACATTATTTTTATTTAGAGAGAACTTACTACTTTTTCATAATTACACACTACATTTTCTTGGACTCTTATAAATCAATCATTGATGCTAAAACATGAGCACTAACCTATCAATAAGATTTATGCAATTAATACATGCCACATTTATTTGAACATCACTGTACTAGATATTATTGCTCTTCTGATTATTTCTGTCACCAAAAAATTTAAATTAGATTTGACATTTCCTTAGGCTTAGTAAAACAAAAGCAGTTTTTTCGTTGCTACATAAACCGTTTCCAGTAGAATACGTTTGACATTCGGTCAACTGTCAGATATTATGAAATTTTTTGAGATTTTGAAAATATTTCAATCAGGAAAGTATTTGACGGTAGATACTTTATAACAGACTAGAGTTTCATTCATAATTGTGCGATATATACAACCACAAATGCTGAAATTTTTCAGCTTAACAGATTTAAAAAAAGATTAACTAAAAAAGTACTATTTGAATATTGTGTACCATTTTCTCTCGTAGCAATGACAACCAGAGCAACGAAAAAATCCTAGATCATAGGTAAGAAATGCTTGAAGTATAAAAAAGTGTACTGAAAACTAGTATTTTAAGGAAGGAGCTGTGAATGGTAAATAAAATATAAAATGATCTTAAATTTATTTATTTGGGTTTCCTTCATATATTATTCATTCATTCATCGGTTATGGTTAAAAAGTAAACCTTTATAAAATAGAGTATGTTTAGAATCTCCGAAATCTGAAATACCAAATTAGAATCCGGAAATAAACACGTTTAAAAAGGAAAACGAGAATTGAAAAATAAGAAATTATAAAAAATATTGCGTATCAATATTTAATACAACTTATACATTAATAAAACGACGTAACTTTAAACGTATTTAAGCCTTTTACAATAAATAACGATTAATTCACATCAGTCTTTCAACGAGCGTGTATAAGGAGTTGGAGTTGAGGATCGGTGGTAACTATCATTACGCACACTTATCCATATCACCTGAAGGACAGATCACCGCCTTCTGCGCGTCGGGTATTAGCGGCACCGAGGAATTGCTCAGGCTTTCGTTAGATGCCTGCTTCATTGAGATATTATCGAAGTTTGACGTCGCCTTGTCCAAGCTGACCGAGGAGGATGCCGGTCGCAGTTGACATATCACTAAATTCTGGGTCTCCTTGATCAGTGGCGCTGACGGCTTGTCCAGCGTCTCGTTCGATACCTCGATAATGGTCTTATCGTCCAGACTTTTGGACGCCGGTTTACATTCATTGATGGAGTGAAAGAATTGCGAGCGTAGAATGGCCGCTTGCGATGATAGTTTTCTGGGTGGTTTGTTCTCCTCAATGTCAATATAGATGCTGTCATTGGACAGGGTGTCTTGGAGTGGAGATACTTTGCCGACGGACTGTTTGGAACAACGCGCTCTGAAGCTGCAGCTGCTGCCGATGCTGGTTTTTTCCGCTTGATTAGCGGCAATATAACTGATATTATCATCGAACCTAACTCGTTCCGAAGTACAGTCTTCTGTTGTCATACAGCTGCACGAATCACTGCCGTTGGCTGACTGAAAATGATAAAATATTTATTAATGATATAACTCCAATGAAAAACGTGGAATTGCTTTAACTAAATAAGGACAATACTGTGAACAAAATATATAATATCTACATCTATTTGATATTAAAAAGACAAATATCTTTGGAAAAATTGTTAGCAAAGTTTATATTATAGGTTTAAAAGAATTATCACATCGTTTAAGAAATCACATTTGAAGTCTCAGTTGCAACAAAAAAAAGGATGTCGGTTTGGTAAAATATATTTCGAAATGCTTCTTTCTTAATCAAGTCAGATGGTGCATTTAAATTGGTGAAATCCTTTGAGCAATACAATGTTTAGTGTTCAGACATAATCGTTACATTTCAATAAACGATATAATCGAATTATAATTAGTTAGTTCCAATTATATTAGTACTTGACCAAGATAACAAAAGGAAGAAAAATAATTGACATAAATCAGATTATATATCTTTCACGTCAGTGGTTATAATCGATATATTATATATTTTACCATAATCAATATATTTTGATTATAGATGACATGTATGTCAAATGAACAAGATAAATAATTGGCTCTATTAGCTGAATAGAGAAAAAGTGTTCTTCGTTTTTTTAAGTCAAAGTCAATTTCTATTATTAATTTTTTTAAAGTAAATATCACTCAAAAGTTACATTAATGATACGATCAAAGAAGTTTCTTTTGCAGACATACTAAAGTTCTGCCAAGTTAAAAGGTCTACAAAATCCGTGAGATCAAATAGTTTGTTCTGACTATCAAACGCGATGGCTCTTTGTTATAACAGCTTAATATCTTAAATTGTAACAAAAAAACTGAACACATTTTAACAATTAATCAAAAGAAAACAAACCAATGCATCTTATAGCAAATTATTTGACAAACAAGCGTTAATTTATTTTAAAAATGAATTGATTATGAACAATCTGGAAGAAGAAAAATGGGTGAAAATATACTACTTTTCAAACATTTGAAAAAAAAAGGTTGTCTCTAATGGCGATTATCGAATAAAAGTTATTTTGAATAAACTGGTAATGTTTTATGTTTAAATATATGGATTACTTTACATACCAAATATTATATGTTTTAAATTATTATGATGAATTATTTTGGTGATTATAAAGACATCAAAAATACTAGTAACTCTACAGTTTGCTTTTAATTAAATTAATATCATACCTTATAGTTTATAATACTCCCGGCAAGAGCTCGAACACTGGCGCCACCATCGTCCAACGTTATACTAGCATTAACAGATTCCGTTAAGCTGCTCAAGCTAAATCGTTGAGTAGATACTAAATCAGCTTGGACTTCCAGGCGTTGAGTGGCTTGATGTAAGCTACCAGCTAAAGCCACCTAAAATAGATCAATATTAATTATTACAAACACCTAACGGTAACATAACACATTAGGTGCTAGCATATATTTTGATCAGCGAAACTAAGTATACGTTAAAAATCATCGTGGTCCGGAGATTCAGCTACTTTCGAAACTATTGGTATATTCGTCCGCCCAATAAACGTTGGGCATTTATTTGTTTAACTATTAAAGCGTTTGATATGGCTTTTTATAAAGTTAATCATTGAATTTTGACAAGGTAATAGAGAATTATATATTTAAGTAATATCAATTAATCATCTAGTCTTCAGGAATTGCAGAAGTGCATGAAAAGATTCCATACCATTAATCCTGAAGAGGTAGTTATTTGGGAAAATATTGTACTTGCTACGGCTGTATGATTGTTGATAACGAAGAGTTATCTGCCAAATTATCAAAGTAGAGAAAAGCAGATCGAATAAGAAATTAAAGAAAATACTTGAAAAGAAAATATACTAAAAAAACACAAAATATTAACATCATTGAGTTTTGAGTCTTGATTTCGTTAAATATGGCGGTGGTTTTTTAGGGGTAAGCCCTTTCTCCATTAAATATATTAGCCTTGCCTTTATTTGAAAAAATGTTCTATTGCAGCTTTTATTGTATTGTAATAAATTAGTAAATAGTGGCTAGAAGTATAAAGGAATGTATCTACAGGGAAGTCGTTATAAAATGTTATATATAAAATGTATATATATATATATATATATATATATATATATATATATATAAATACATTTTTTAGTAAATGTCATAGTTAAGGTTCGTTGTTTTATATCCTTTAATTTATAATTAAAATCTTAATATTATGCAGCATTTTTCTTTTTACTTATTATATTAATCTATATATATCTGTATGGTATATATAGGTTAATATAAATCTTATGAACATTACCATTTAATTAAAAAAGTAATACAGAGGATATTTTACGTCTTGAAGACTAATACTATGCCGATATCAGAAGTTTGATTATAATTAAGACACACAGCAACTACTATTTCTAAAAATTGGGACGCACGCGCCAGCGTAATATATTCAATCTACCGGGCCACGATGCTTTTTAATGTATCCTGCGAAACTGTACGGTATCAAATAAACAACCTAACGTAACTGTTGCGTTTCAACAAATTGAGTTTATGAATATATATTAGTCCCAGTAAGTATCTGTTAGTATACTATATATTACTAGTACAAAATTAATTCAAAAACGTAAATAATATTAAAATATGAATAAAAATCATAATATTTTCTAGATACGACAGTATCGATAAAATTACAGTGTGGGTAAATTAAAGTGTCAAGTTTGGTATTGTCAGTTTTCGTTTGTTAAAATTAAAAGTGGAGATTTCCAGATGTTTACATGGAATGGGAAAGATGTAAAGAGAAAAAGACTACCACACAAATAGACTGAAAATGCCATTTTGAGCCATTTCAACATCGTGATCATTGCTTGCCGTCCCATATTTTTCTAGCACTGGCTCAGGTATTTTAACTAGTGATGAATAGTGGATTGACAATGATAATTTCAAGCGCAAAATATCATGGGTTAGTTCAAGAGTAACATCCACATAAAGACCGAAGGGAAAAATATTCATGGCCATAAAATATTGCTGTGTATATGGTAGGACCAACAAAGTGTGGTATATTACGAGCTGGTGAAAACGAATGAAACTCCAGATGTCTACCAACATCAATTCCATACATTCAGAGACGTATTGTTGCAATAGTTGTGATGGGTACACTGTTGTAGCCTGAATAGAAAGTTCTGTCGGCCGTTACGTACTCATCAAACATAGCACCTTCTGTTTTTGAAATGCTGAAGAAGTGCAAATATGCGGTGGCAAATTATTTCTACCAATATTTGTCAATAAATGCTAAATAATATTTATATTTCCAACATCATTAAATAATAAGAAATATAGTCAATATTTCCAATAAAACAGCCAATGCACGTCATACATGATGTTACATGTAATACCAAATTCAGTTTGGGAATTTCCTTCTCATTTTACTAATCAGCATTACTATAGTTAACAACAGACAAAATACTATCTGGTGCCTCGCAATGTGTAACTAATTCAGTCTAAAACATTCAATTTGTGTTGGTACTGGTCGACACTGTTGTCAATATTAATGACAATAAGTAGAAGTTCTAAACCGGCAAACATTGTTTTGATAAATTTCTAGCCACTCTTTAATATTTGTGAGTATTCTGATTAAAAATGTCAAGGCCATTAAATAGCCAGAGTCAGCCAAAATGCGTTAGAGAGTAATATTGATACTATTAAATATTAAGTTGCTGCAAATATTTTTTAGGGTATTGCAGCTACAATAAATATTAATATAAGCAATCAAGATCTCCTTGATGTTCCTGATCAAATTTATGAAATGTATAAAAACCGTGAGTAATTTTTTTGAGATAAACATAATTTAATACAATTATTTCAGAAAAAAAACTGGAAAGTTTTCGTAGAAAACTTAGGGACTCGCAGCTCTTTGACACTGTTAGTCAACATAGGATTTACATAGTGTAAAGATATCCCATATAAAAGATTAACACCCTCTAATGGAAGACATTGCTTTAAAAAAATACCATTTCAATTTATGTATCTAAACAAAACTCATAAGTCTAAAGACAAAGAAAGTTGATGGAAAAAGTAAAAGCTAAAATAACTTTCTTTTATTAGCTTGCTTATTAGTCATGATATTTTTTAATAATTCAATGTAGATATATTATTGTTCAAGGTGGATTGCTGGAACTGAGTTAGAATTTTGTCACTCAGTAAATATACACTAAATAACTGTGTTTTATGTAATTTACTTTTTTTTAGAAACAAGCCTGACAAAAAGATACATTGTAGAAAGATGCATTGTCTACAATAACACCTTTCGTTTAGTTAAACTTCATTAGACAGAAGCAGAAACTGACAAATGGTGGAATCATAAACAAATGTTCGATACATTAGAAATTAACAGTTTTGTAACTGACTTGAATAATGATTTTGATAGTGGAAGTGACAGTGAACGGATCAACATTTTTTTTGTTTTGGGCTTATGGCCCAATGATGACAATTACCAACACAGAGTGATAAGTGCGGAAACAACTAAAGATGTTTATATTTGATGTTATATAATTAATACAGTATAACTGTAGAAAATGATATAGACTTGACAAGGAAACACAAGAACGAAGGAAACAAGAATTAAATGTAAAAAGGGAAATATGCTCTCTAATGAAATACATTATATAGATTTACAATTATTAATTAGGTAGATTGGACCTCCAAGGGATACTATTACATAAAAAACGCGCCTCATAGGTGCTGTGGAATGTAAGGTGCTGCATAATGTAAATATAGCATCATGTTAGACAAAAAGCAAAACACATTAGAACCAAAATAAAACAAATATACTGGTTTGTCGGAAAATACTCTCAATTTGATCTAAAATCAAAGAGATTGATTTATCAGACAATCATAAAGCCAATTTGGACCTATAGGGTGCAGATATAGGGTTACACTAAAAATTCAAATCAACTAGTCAACGCTGTCAAAACAAAATTCTTCGATTAATTACTAATGCCTACCGTTACGTAACCAACGAAGAACTGCACGATGGCCTGGAAATCAAATGGATTTGCGAAGTTATCCAAGATTTCGGCTTGAAACACGAAAGAAGATTACTAAATCATACTAACGTGGAAGCAATACAACTACTGGACAACGCGCAGGATGTCAGAAGATTGAAGCGAGCCAAACAATACGAACTTATATAAAATGTATACTTTTAGTGTAAGCTATAGCTTAAGTTATTATAATTTTATAATTGAAGAGTACATATTGATGTATTTATCTCGCACTCGTCTTGCTTGTTAATTAATCCAAGTACAAATGAAATGTAGCAATAAATTAACTTATAATTAAGATTGTACTAAGCATGTACTAATGATAGATATAAGATGTACTAAGCAGCAAAAAAAGTAATAGAACAACTCTAACTTACAAACTATTGTGGCTGTTTAACTGTAGTTTAAATCATTCGCATTCGTTAGATGTACTACCATGTCAAAATAAATTATTTTTTATGACGTTATCATTATTGTATTTACATTAGTACTTCGTTATGGCAGAGTTAAAATAAACCAAAACTTAAATTTGATACGGTAACATTGCGACGTCATAAATTTTGATGACGTGCCTTGACTATTTCAGTGGAAGAACTACATAAAGGCAAAACATACCGTACTAGCGCTTTCCCTGTCTGTCTCCCTGAGTTGCACCTGGCTACCAGAGGCCAAACTGAGACTTGCTTCTCCAATGCTTGGATTGACCGCACCTTTTGAGCTGACAGCGTCCACCGAAGACGAATCCGGTGCAGGTGTAGGAGCATCATCGGAACTCGAATTTCCACCGCAACCACCGCTTCTGCACAACGACACCGGTACCACACCGTAAACATAAAATAACAGGATGGGAACACCTATTCCAACAGCTAGTCCTGCCAATAACGGCGATATCATTACCTGAAAATGTAATAATTTATTATTAAAAACATATTTTGGAAGTTTATGGTAAAATTTGCATAAAATTTAATAATATAAATTCGTTACTCATAGATTTGTTATCGAAATCAACAAAATACATATAAAACTTTACATAAACTCGTTATATTTTACAATGATAAATATTTAAAACTATTCCAATATGTATTAAAATACACTGTGTATCTGTGTAAATTATTTATTTGAATCTCGACTATTTATAACTGATTTTATTGCATTATTAATAATTGTGACCATCAATTATTACTGATAACTCAACCATAAATAATAATCACAAAATAGACAGACTAAGCGTTTATACATGTCCCATGTATAAAGTTTTAACCAAGTTTTGTTCGTCAGGGCCACTTGAGTGGTCGGACCTTAAGGTTGGTTAAGGCGAAAGATCGCAATATACACATATTATGTATTTGTATTATGAATGTAGATTTTAATGAAAGACTTACTAGTATTAAAATTACAATTAATCCATAATCATCTGGTCGGTCTAAAATGCAAATAATAAACCTTCTTGTTCGAAAACTGTATGTACGAAGAGGTTTCCTGCAGTTTATTATTACTTTTACAGTCTGCTCTAGTGCAGAATCTTTTGGTATTAATTTTATTTGAAATTTCACATCCAGGAAAATAACACTCCTATTATGATTTTACATTTAAATTAATAAAAATTACCTTAAAAGCTACAAAAATAACGACATAACAACAAATCTCTTTACAATTATACATAAAAAAAGAAAAAAAAAACAAATATGTGACAAAATTTTAAATGGAAACAAAGAAAAGAAATCTGTAATCTTTTTACCTACGGCCCACTTGTGATTCGGACGTGCAAAACATGGTCATGGGTGTGCCCATTTGAGTTCCCATTCTATATTTTTATGTTTTGTAATAATAATAGACGTCATAGACGACTTTAAAATAGCATACATACGATGCGTTTACGCACCTTTGACCACATTATCATAAATCGACTTGACGATATGTCTTGCAACAAGCTATTGTTCGTCATATTCGGAAATGGTTGTATATTATTATATAACATATATTATTTTGCATACGGCAATAATTAGCACATAAATGGAGACGTTATCGTCCCTTCGTGTTCAGAAGGGTTGGAGCATGACATTCGACTAATTAATCCATCCATTCTGTTTTATCTCGAAACATTTTCTGGGGGGATGACGAGAGAGGGGATGAAAGGGAGGGGTTACCATTTCGACGACGTGCAGCCCTGCACCGTCGACCCGTAGCGCCCTCTGCCGCATACACCGCAAAAGACGCGCTTAATGTTTCACGTTGTCAAATCTATATGAATTTCATGAACTTAACTATAATTTTTGTGACATCACAAAAAGTGAAATCAATTCAAAAATATAAATGTTTGTGTTAAAAATCCTTTGATCCTTTCTAGAATCGTGTTCAATCATTTTGTTTTTTAAAACGTTTTTATCTAAATCTAGAAAAACGCTTTTAAATTTTAAACGAATTCATTGATTACTTTTCAAGTTTTGTGGATACAACTATAAAAACAAGGTTTTTATCAATTTTGAATTGAAAATGTAATTTCTTTCATAGCGACTGTTAACAGGATAACGGTTACCATGGCAACGTAACTATGACATAAGTCAACATAGCCAACATGCTAAGAATTTTGAATTTCCGTTCGACGTTTCGTAATATAGTATATAAAAATGTTATTATCTTAAAATGCAACGTTGTGTAAACATTTTATGTCTATTCATAAATCAGTTCAATCTATTTATTACTTTCCGAGTTTTTCGGACCCAAATATACGAAAATATAAAGAGGGCATTTTTTTCAAATCCTTTAAGAATATACCTCCAAAAATAATTTAAATTTTGAACCACTTAATGCATATTATTAAAGGATTAACCTTTAAAATATATTTTAACACATTTTGTTAAATATCTTACTCGAACGCTTAATTTACGCTTAGTTAAATTTATTGATTCTGTAGAATTATTAAACATTCTTACACGTTTAACAATCTCCCACAATTTAGTATTCCCAACAATCCATTCTTTAGATTTTCGCGGATTTTTTAATTCTCGACCTTCAGGTTCATTCGCAAATATCAGAAAGCGACGAACAACGGCAACGTTGTTTCCGTCGGTCTCCTTTCCCGTCTAGCCATTCTCCAAAGCGTAGTCACCGCTCGGCATCTAGGTGGGGCGTATCCAGGTCCAGAAGCTGATCCACTGCTCGCTCCAGCAAACCACCACCACCACACCGCCTTTCGAACATCGTGTACCGAGAGAACATCATCGAAAGGGCGTGTTTCGATTGTTTAATTCCGCGGCCTCGCGCTATCCGCGTTCCACGAACTGTTTGTTTTTTGGTGGAACATTTTGTTGTTCGAATAAAAAATTATAAAAGAGAATCGCTGGCAGGTAGAGTTTTATATAGTTATTGTTATTTTAATATGTATGTAAATAACTTATTGACTGAATATTTCGTATGATTTACGGAATTTTACTGATTAAATGGATATTTCAGCTAATTAAAAAAAAATCCATAGTTTAAATTGCACAAAAAAACTTAACGTAAAGATTAGATTAGATTTAGATTCTATAAATGGATATACAGCTACATGCAAGGCATCTTGCTTAATTAGGTTATGACTCACAAAAAAATCGAGTTTAAAAATACACGAAATAGAATAATTAAGCGAATAAATAATAATTAAACAAGTGGCAGCTATTAATATTAATTTAAGAACAGTAACTAGTGTAGCAATGACTAGTAGTAGTTAATGTTTCAGTGAACTAAATAATGTCTGATAGCGAAGAAGATAGCAGTGGTGCAACTAGTACCTGTGCGGACTGGCCCATCACTGAGGAATGTCTCCAAGCAGTTCTTAAGGAGCACCACAAAGACGCTGACCCAGCTCATATAGTAGTGCTGGACTTTTCCGTTAAACCAGGTTGTGAAACTGGCGAAAGCGTCCTCTCCGATATATTAGCAGTCACTGTTAAATATAGCCTTCGGTAAAACTCTTTCAAATCAAATTTATAACCTTTAATTAATGAAATTTTGTTTTCGAACAGGGATGACCCAGGTGGCACAACTCACTCTCTCAGTTTCATCATCAAGCTACTACCTCAAGATCCATTCAGTCGGTTTTTCGTAACCGAAGCCCAGTTTGATTTAAGGGAAATCAAATTTTACACTCAAGTAAGTCGGTAACCTCTTCGGACCATCTGGTTATGATGTTAAGCCTCAATGATGACTCACAGATATATAGATATTTTTTCAAAAAAGCATCGATAGTTGTAAATGAGAGTATCGAACTTTTATTTTGGGATTTTTTCTTAAGCTGTACTACTTCAAAATTAAAAACAACAAATTTTCACACCAGAATATCTTAGGTTCTTTTTTAAAATATATTTTAAAGTTTGCTTTTTACCAACAAGGATTTATCGGGACAGGAGCTACTTTTTAACGTGGACTCCGAACCACGGTCCTCCGCATTAAGCCTACCGACTGGCGAGTGACCAACTTTAAAAATCATCCCAGAAGACATCCGGTCTTACCCAGCCTGGTTACTGGCGTGACTGCGATCATTTTGGATTGGCCTTGTTGGATTTTACAGTCTTGCCTAGGACAATCACAAACATAAATTTACAACCATGACCCCAGCATTCGAACACCTTGACCGTCCTGTCGCCGTTACCACTGCACCAATCAAGTATCTTAGGTTCTAATAAATTTTACACTAATAGTTACATACTTTTTAGTCAATATATTTTTTTGACTAAAACTTTTTGATATTTTGTCAAAAATATAATATGAATAATAAAATATATAAAAATAAATATATAAGCTTTAAAAATTAAATCTTTGGCACTTAAATTTAAAGGTTCAGTGAATTCTTACTAAATTATATGCATATAACTTTATGACGTTTTCCGGTATTTGATTTTAAAGGTCTATTAAAAATATTGATTTTTTTTTGACACGATATATCAATTTTTTTCTTTCCGAGATTTTTCTTCACGGCCGACCTCCCTAATTCAGATAACGTCAATTAAATACGCAACGTGATGTATAGTGAAACTCTGTGAATACATTGTATTAAAATTGATGTATATTTAGTTGTATAACAACCAATGTATCTTGACCATTTCGTTTTTATGCGATGTTTTATATTTTTTCCAGGTAGTTCCCGATTTAGAAGTTTTCAAGAACGACGTTTTGATCGACGACTCGGAGAACGTCACCTTACCGATACCGAAATGTTATTATGCCCATTATAGCGCTGGCGAGACAGAACCCGAACTAACACCGCCATCTTCTGTCCTAGTTCTGGAGAACATCAAACCCAACGGTTTCAAATCGGTGGAGTTTTCCGCGGGTCTCGATCTGATACAAGCGAAGGCGGCTGTCGAAGCCATAGCGCAGGTTCACGCCTTGTCGTTGTCGCTTAAGGTAAAGTGTCCGCATAGTTTTACACCAAACCATAACGAAGAATGTGTTTCAGATAAGTGAAGGTAAACCGCTGTCGGAAAAGTATCCCTTTCTCTTCCAGACATCGCGAGCGTCAGATTCCTATCAGCAGTTGGTCGAACGCGGCCTGCCGCAGCTCTTCCAGTTCCTGGAGAGCAAGAACGAGCTGCAGGACGTGCTCGACGCCTTGAACGACCTCCGCCCGCACACCAAGACCATCATCGAGAACCTCCTGGCCGCCGAGGAACCCATGGCGCTCATAACGCACACCGATTTCTGGTGCAACAACCTGATGTTCCGCGAAGTGGACGGCAAGTGCGAGTGTGCGGTGTTGGATTGGCAGATGGTGACGTACAGTCGACCGACCAACGATCTTTCCTTGCTTTTGGTCAGTTCCGTGTCGGCGGACCTGAGAAGGAATCATACCGACGAACTGTTGGATGTATACTGGGAAAAATTGACCGATACATGTCGAAAGCTCAAAGTTGATATAGAGGAAGCCTTGAAGTACGATCGGAAGACCCTGGGCGAGGATTTCAAGAAAGGACAACTGCTGGCGTTGCTCCTCTGCATAGGTAGGTGTTATATCAAAACAGACACAACAATAACGAGTAAATCCTTGTTTCAAAGGTTCCGTCGACCTAGCATTGGGAAATGCCCAAATGGAAGAAAGACTCATCGAACTGCTCCAGGATTTAAATAAAGAGGGACTGCTCCAGGCCGAGGTGGCCTCGTCCACAACCAGCACCTAAATAGACACCATCTTCGTAGGAACTATCGGTGATATAAATAGCTGTGAAAACAAAAAAAAAACGAACTTTTTCAAATTACTAGTGTCCCAAGTGTATTATAGTACTAATAATGTGTTAATTCCGCTCCTACTATGGCATTGAAACTAGATTTCAAACGCGTTCGTTTAGTCTAGTCCTATCCCCTCATAGAAGACGCGGGAAGGTCGCGAGGTACGTCCCCGTCAACCAAAACGTCTTACGCCTGAATCCGAGCCTGGGAAACGTTGCCAATTAGTATTGCGCTGTTGCCAATTCGTAGTATTTTAATCGCTTCAAGCACAAACCTGCTTCGGGATCGATTGAACATTACGGTTATTGTTCTGTGCCAATCTTGTATTAAGCTGATGTTTGCTGTGTTATCATATGGTATCATTTTCAATTTTAGACATATATACATGTTATAGACAGTTATATATAAAATAAACATATATGTAATTATTGATGAATTTTCTTCACAAATTAACCCTATCTACATGAGAAAACCCATAAATAAGACTATAGTCTATCCAAAATAGCAGTGAACTGACGTCATCAAGATGCATAATGTATTGCATATTGCAATTTCCAAATTCGTTTTAATACCGGACAATATTTTTTTTCTCACTATTCCAGTAAAGAGATACACTGGTGTCTTGTCATCTTCAATTTGTGTACAGATGGGTATTTCAAAATGAAACATTAGGCCACCCTTGACAAGACGTTAATAAAAAGAGTGTAAAGAAAACAAAACTTGATGGAAAAAGGTAAAAATTAGAATGATAGAATGAATTTTTTAATAATTCATTGGAGATATATTGCTCTTCATCAGCTCGGTCAACAAGTGGGCAGCAAAGGATAGGCTTACAAATTATAAATTAAGTTTTTAAGATATCACGTTAAAAAGTGAAATATTTCCAATTACCACTTGATAAACATAAAAGAAAGGCTTAATATATATGGTAAATCATATGGCTGAATAATATGGCCACAGAGTGTAACGTCTTCCTCCCTATTACTGCATATTTAATTAAATAGAATTGTTATGAGATGTGGCAATAAATAACCACAACAGACATGTAGGTCGAGAAATATATATAGGCAAGAATTGTTTGGATATTTGGAAAGAAATGTCTACAATAACACCATTCGGTTTGGATGAACTCCATTAGACACAGAAGAAGAAACAGAGCAACTAAGGAAACAAGAACTAAACATTAAAAGGTAAATATGTTCTAATGAAAATAAAGTACATTACTTATTAATTGCGCGGATTAGGCCTCCAGGAGATACTATAGGTCGTTTAGAAAATAGTTCAATGTAAAAATATAACAAATTAACTCTAACCTACAAACTATTGTGGCTGTTTAAGTAACTCTAGTTTATAATAATATATAATATATGCACTAGGTGTAATATAATGTTAAAATAAATTTTGTTTTATAATAATTTTGTTTCATTATTTTATTTATATTAGAATGTTGTTATATATCGAAGCTAAGGTAATAAAAATATCAGCGTTAAAAGCAGCAACATTCCACCGTTTTGACGTTATACATTCAGATGACGTGTATTCACTGCTAGTTCGGATAGATTATTTTTTGGTTGATTTTAAAAATTATGTGATAGTGACAACAACAGATCTTTTTTTTGCTGCTTAGAATCTTCAGAAATCCAATAGTAAAATAATCGTATAGATTATTTAAAATAGACATCTAGAAAATATTCACATTTTTGAATGAATAGCCTTAGTCTCAAACATAAACAGAATATATAAATATTCATGCAATATATTTCTTATATTTGTTTCGTTGGGAAACAAAACAAAATAACACGACAAGAAAAATTGTTATTTCTGCCGCTCATAAATCGTTATTCATTTGTTTCAGAAAATCACCTTCGGCCTCAACGTCACGTAATTCGACAAATATAACTAATTTAAATCTTTGCAATTATTTTCTTATATTGATAATTGCTTGACTCGAATTAAATGAATATGTATTCCATCCCTTTTTGGTATATATATTTTTGTTAATGTCAAAACTATCGAATTTGACAGTGTCATGAATAATTGATAGTAACAGTTTCTAGTTGGTCCCAGCCATTCGGCAGTTTCTGCGTGATTGCCCTTTTTGTTTTGACCCTAACATTGGTAAGAGTCAGTAGGTCTAGTAGCTCTTCGTTGTTTGTACCTGTTTAGAGTTTCTTTTTTGCTGTACCGTTCATATTTTGATTATAAATAATGGGTAGTAAAAGTTTTTGTAGCAGTTCTAATATGAAGAGACACATTTCAATCGGGGTGCGTATCTATTCGATGTTTATTTCAATTTTGCAAACTGGATTCAATTTTGTTTTTTATTTTTAAAATTATTTTAAAATTAAATGTTTATAAAAGCTTCTTCTTATTACATTTGTTATATAAGATGAACGAATGAATGCATATCAAATCAGTATCAAAAAATGTTAGCTTAAGTTAGCTTATTCTATTTATATTATATTCTTCAAACATACATATATTTTACAAGAACTGGCAACGTCGCACATCAGTCTTTTTATATTTTCTTTGTTCTTGATTTAGTTGTTCAGTAATGATTTAGAAAAGTCATGTTGGTAAACTATTATACAAGTAATATCATAATTTTTATAAATTTTTACAATACTTTTACTGAATTTTAATATAATTTTTAATTGTTTGATCACTCTCTAAAGTGTAAATTCTAACGGAAGCTTTGGTAAAAACTAGCAAAGAAAAAACCTTCGACCCTGTCGTAGGTCCATAAGTCCGCAGAACACGTATGGTCAAAGCTTGTTCAGTTCGAGCGGGTTAAATTAATTTCACTGGCGGTGAATGCATTATCACCGCGCGATGCCTTCGAACGCCTTGGACGGTTTATTTTGCTTTGTGCTCGATTATTTACGTCAAATCTACCGAACGTGTAAAGTTTATTGATTTCAATTTACGGCAACCGGTAACAATGGCGTTGTTGAACCGACAGATTGCCTGTCAGCAGGATTAGAATGTTTTTATTTCCCTGTTCGGCGAATCGCTTTCCTCAGAACTCGACCTCCTTAAGCGCCCTAACAATAAACCTTAAAAATATGTATATAATTTGGTACTCTGACCCTCATGTAATAAATCCCATTTATTAAAAAACATTTTACTACTTAAAAAATGCATAGAAATATTAATACTTCAATAAATTTATATATATTTTTCAATTCAATAAAAATCCCTACTAAAATATGATGTAATACATCCGATAAATAGCAGCAAATGCAATTAATTACGCCATCCTTCCTTTTTATTTAATTACGAGCAAACCTAGACCTAGTTTTCGGCTCTCGTGTTATTCCCATATAACATCAATGGAAGTAGATATTTTTTAAAGTTCTCGGTCGATGCAATGACCTAGTTAATGTTTCCCACAGAGCCGTCAATCATTATCTCTCCCCCGGAGTTTAAAACTGCTCATGAAGTGCTAGCATAAAACCCGGCATGTACTGTTGCCTTAAATAGGCTATTAACTTTTCCATTAAAACCTTATAAAGCGAAACCTTTAAATGATAGCGTTTCTGTCGCTGCCGCCATCTAGTTGCGACGATCTCAAGTACGGTGGAATATCGATGATAAAAACCTAGTTTTCTGTAAACAATGGGAATAATTTAAAATTTTATCCCAATACGCGTATCGAATACAAAATAAAACCATTATTTTATAATTATTTTTTCGAAAACTTTACTATGGGCAATTAATTTCAATTACTAGTTTTAGCGTTATAAAAATGGTACAACCTTTGATGAAATCGATGTCAATGTTGCCTAATTTAACCTCAATACCAATGGTTTTCTATACATGTATATTAACCGCTATTAACGCGATGTAAGCTAACAAACACTAATGATAAATATGACATTGGTCGAGCATTTAACACCGATGTACTGTCAATTTCGAACTAATTTTTGAACATGAATAATTATAAAGATCCAACATTGTCGAATAATATCGCTACTATATAATATTGTCACTATATAGTATTAAGGTGATGAAATGGTTTACAGGAGAAAGTATTTTAGATAATTGTTTCCCTTATATAATACCAAAATTATACAGGATGATGGCGTAAGAAAAAACAAATTATAAGCTGAATTATATCATAAAGTAAACTAAATGTATGAAATCTAATTACAAAAATTATAGGTTGTTTTAACGACATTTTCTTGGTTTCAGATATAAGCATAATGGTGTAACTAAACGAAAAAAATAAGAACGAAGATTATTTATGAGCTCCTACCTCTTACAACGGGAACAAGGTGTACGAACTTATGAATTTAAAATTAGAGGTAGTTATTTACGTTTAAAAATTGTTATTGTTGTTGTTCACGGAGGTGAATGTCCGTAAATGAGACATTGATACACTAGGGATATTTGTAAATACCTAATTACTGACGACAACTTACCGATGCGAACACTCCAGCTACGATGGCGGCATTGCGTTTATGTTTGTTTGCAGTCTTATAACGGGCGTACAGTTTTTTGCCCACCCAAACTGGAATGCCTGGAATAATGAAGCGATGTTAGTAATGAAAGGGAGGGCATTTTAGAGTAGGCGATTTACCAATAATCATTGCAGGTACAGTGATACCTGCGACTAGAGCTATGCCAACTGGCGCCCCTACTAATGTACCCAGTTGCCAAAGGATTTTCTTCTTCCTTGACCATGGTTTTTTGCCCCAGAAGGTGCAGCCTGATGGACTGTAAAACGAAAAGGTCAAGTTGACAAGTAGGAACACTTCATTTTTACAATTAATTGAGAAATTAAACATTAAAAAATAGACCAATATTGGAATATGACCCTTAGTTACTTTGATCTATTCGATCAATAACAAAACTGATCAAACAATCATTATGTCTAAGAGATTCATCCAAAATTTTCAAATGTGTTAATCAGTAAGAAACTTTAAGTATAATACATTTTCTTATTATTCAAATAAAGGGAATCTTTTTTTGATTTTGATACTTTTATTTATTTTTGATACTTGATACTAGTTTCTGATAGTGTTAAACTTAGTTTCGATAGTCATAAGTGATCAAACAATATTAATTAGTGTAGCTACATTTATAAACTCACCTTAAAAAATGCAGATCGTTAATCTCTTTCATACACAGCCAACAAAACTCGGCCCCACAAACGGCGCACATCATATGATTGCAGGAACCGTCATCCATCTTTACTATCAGGATTTGGCAGCGAGGGCATGGTTTTATATCATCCCCTAGAATAAACAGAAAAACGTATAGTATGAAAGTGCTATTGCAAATTTTAAATTAAGTTGGCATGGAATCGTTAAAACAACTGAAAATATTTCAATGTGTATTTATTCTCCACTCCAGAAACATTATTTTGAACTTCTTTATTAGTTTTACTAAATTTTATAGCTTGAATCAGTAAGAAGTTCAAGACTCAAACATTTAACTGAACTTAAATATGTGTATTGTTCTCATCAACGCCGATATATGGAAAATGAAAATGTTTGTGTGTTATAATTTTAGTCCTAGCAAAATATTTTACGAAAATTTCCATGAATCAATTCGGTGGCTTTAACCGCATTGTCTTAATTTCAACAAGGCAGATATTCCCGAACAGGTTTGATATACGAGCTTGTTCGCCTTCAACTAAACAAACCAGCATCAGCGGCTATTAATCAAGCAATTTCCTAACTACATAAGGCATAACCTTGCATAATAACCCATCAAAGCATCGTATATTGTGGTATAACGAATCGCTGTGATTTGACGAAATTTAACACTGGAGGAAGCGATATTTCGCCATATTTTTCCAGGTGACAGATGTTTCTTTAACAGAAATCAAATATCTCTTTTTATAAGCACGCGCATATACGAGGGTCACTATTTATATTTCGGGAATAGGAAAAAAAAAACAAATAGTTAAGCTGCGAATATATTTTTATTGTTTTTCAATGTACTCGCCACGATGATCGATACACGTTTGCATACGCTTAAACCAATTTTTAAAGCATTTATTCCATTTCTGAATGAGGTATCTTCAAATAGTCTCTTGTTTGAGAGCTCGCATTGTCATGATGAAGAACAATCTGGCGTCTTTTGGTTGAAACTCGTCGGACAGCGAAATACGACCACGATTGAATTCACTAAACCAGCGATACACGGTGGTTTTTGACCAGTTCCATTTTTTGCTAAGGCGAAACTTTCAACTAAATAAAAAATAGCGCCCGTGCGACAAAATGTTCTGAATACGTATATCGTCAAAAGCGTCAAAACTTTACGATGGAACCGTCAGATGGACTCACATGACAACAGCGTTGCCAATTCCCGAAATATAAATAGTGACCCTCGTACACATCTTTACAAAATGATAATGAGTACACTCTGATTACTTTATTTGGTTGCTAGTGACGAAATCGTAACTGGTGACTGATGCGTATCACTTTTTAACAGATCTAGTAATCACCCATTGTGTCTGGTAACTTTAATAATGAAACTGTATATGACTATTAGATGGATATGACTTGCTAGATTTGACAGGGACATGTGTTGATTCATTTCGATGTCTATTGTTACAATGATAGCCTCAATTCTTCTCTATTAAGAAAGGCATTGTTTTATTCAACAGATAACAGGTTAGGTGAATCTACTTGTTTCAAAAGCTAGACGGTGAAAATATTAAACAATTGAGATTTTGACTAACTTTGCTTCCGATAGTATGAGGCAATATGCCAAACATTCAGGGAAAAAAATCACCTATTCCTGAAATAGCCGCAAATAATTGGCTTATTGCAAAAATCAAGCCAGCCATGGGCAGTAATTTATCTGCACTTCCTAAAAATGATCAAAAGTTGTATTTTCTTGAATAAAGTAATTAACAAAATATCTATAGAAATAGTTTCAAAGTATTCTTAAAAATTGATAATATTGATAAAAATATAGTTAAAATTAATGCTTGATTGATTGAATTCTTGAAAAGATATCGTTGACATTTTGCTTTCATGTCAGTTTCTAGAGAAAGGCTATATAGATGGAACAAAAAAATCTAATTTGTTCTAATTTTGGTAAAAATGTTATTATAGCCTCTCCAAAATAGTCAAAACGTCGCAGTGTTACCGCACTTAACTTTCACTTTTAGTTAATTATGTTTATATTGAAAAAACTACTTACGGCTTTTATACATTTCATCATTACATAGTCTTTATAATTAGAATAAGGTAAGAAGGAAAACACTGTCTAGTATTTAAACGAATTTACAAACTAATAGGCAAGGTAATAGGCAATACATTATACATCTTGATAACGTGAGTTCACTGCTATTTTGGATAGACTATACATCTAATCGATCAATAATTTATAAGGGATGAGAGAATGTGCAGTAGAATATATCAAAACACGTGTAGGACATGAAAATGACTCGAAATTGACATGAGACATTTCTGTTAAAATGAGATAGACATATAACTGCAGCTAAATTCCAATGGATGCTATCATAGAAAAAGTGCGCATAGAACTCTACCTCATGCGTGGCGTGAAAAATAATTTATGGCATATTTTTATAGAAATACAATTTTGGTTTGTTATTGTAATGTGTATATATTGATAAATAAATTTATGTTTATTTGCATATTGTTTTATTTTCTTTTTTTCTCCTATAAAAATAATATATTTTAAATTTAAATAATTTTATAAAAAGTTCTTGATGTTATTACGTAATATAACTGCAGCTAAATTCCAATGGATGCTATCATAGAAAAAGTGCGCATAGAACTCTACCTCATGCGTGGCGTGAAAAATAATTTATGGCATATTTTGATAGAAATACAACTTTGGTTTCTTATTGTAATGTGTATATAATGATAATTAAATTTACGTTTATTTGCATATTGTTTTATTTTCTTTTTTTTCCTATAAAAATAATATATTTTAAATTTAAATAATTTTATAAAAAGTTCTTGATGTTATTACGTAATGTATACACAATAATAAAATAAATATAATAAATTACATTTTTATCTCATATATTATTTTTTTCCTTTTTTACTTTTTTTCCTTTCAATAATTTACAACAACTGACATCGACACAAATTCAAGTTCTTGTGCGCATGTCAGGTGTTCCTACGCGTAACCACTAAAAATTATGTCTTGATTGCATGGATTGACTGGATGTGCGCATACGCATTTTGCCAACCCAAATTATTGGTGGTCGAACTCTGTCTATGTGAACAGAACGATAATCTCCAATATCTTAAGAATGTTTGAAATTTCCGTTACCGATGGTGAAAAATGAAAAATTGTCTGAACCTTAGTCATCACATGCTCCGGATGACGATTGAACCTCGCAGACAAAACACGAATCGACACTAAAGACTTTTATTGGGTCGTGAATATTAAACCTTTTAATAGTTAACGATAAAAATTCTTCGAATTATTTATCGGTACTTATTTGGTTATTGATATAATAATAGACGTTAAACGATTGTAATGCAATAAAAATCGCTGGATATATGGCGAATAACAAATAAAACGATGCGTTCGAAATGTTTCGTTCAAGGTCGCCGACTGTGAAATATTATGCAGCCGGGTGTTGCTGCTGTGTAAACAAATTTTGCAATCGTTTAAGGAATTTCAATTTTCCTTTCTGTTGTGGTTAGAGGTGATAAATGTCGAATCGCGTCGAATCGAAAAGGTAATTTGTTTGTTTTTTAAAATGGTACTTCAATAATTATTGTTTACGTGTTGCACATGTCTTTATCGAAAGATATTGGTAATGCGTCAGAAATCGTCACGTCAGAAATAATAATTACTTATATCGTGCCCACTACAAATAGTACACACATAAATAATTAATAATAATAATAATAATAATAGATGAATAATAAGATCAATTGATTTATAATGTAGGGGTAAAATAAATATTTTATTAAAAATACTGTCAAATAAATTACACGGTTGTCACAATCAGCCAACTTGATGTCCCACAAAATCACCACCATTCATTTGTTTTATATTTTAAAGTCTCCTTTTAACGTGGGCTCCGAACCAAGGTCCTGGGCATTAAGTCTACCGACTGGTGAGCGACCAACTTAGAAATCATCCCAGAAGACATCCGGTCTTACCCAGCCTGGATACTGGCGTGACTCAGATCATTTTCCTTGACGAATTTTAGACTCCTACAATAAAATTTGTCTAGGACAATCATAAATATTAAACAATCACAAACATAAATTTACGAACATGCCCCAGCAGGATTCGAACCCGCGACTATCACAACAGTGGACTGTGCTGTCGCCTTTACAGCTTTTTTTTTGTTCCGGCCTAAAACCAGGCAGTGGAATGGATGACGCATATCTGGTCGCGGAGACTTGCCCTGGAGTGACAAGTTCAACCGGGTTATGTGGGACTTACCAATACACCAATTTTCTAAATTGTCCTATTCTACTAGCAGGTTAAGAAATTAGTTATTTTGATTTTTTATATATTTTAAAGTCTCCTTTTACCAACTATGGGTTTATCTGGACTAGGCCTAAAGTTTAACGTGGGCTCCGAACCACGAACCTCAGCATTAAACCTACCGACTGGCGAGTGACCAACTTTAGAAATCATCCCAAAAGACATCCGGTCTTACCCAGCCTGGTTACTGGCGTGACTCCGATCATTTTCTTTGTCGGATTTTACACTCTTGCTTAGAACAATCACAAACATAAATTTACGACCATGCCCCGGATTCGAACCCGCGGCTATCGCAACAGTAGGAGGACTGTCCCATCGCCTTTACCACTGCGCCACCAAGCTGGATTTTATATATATATATATATATATATATATATATATATATATATATATATATATATATATATATATATATATATATATGTTTCAAGTGATTGTTTATGTGTTGTTATTCATTCTTTCTTCATAACATCTGACAACAGCAGGTAATTTTTAAAGTTATATTACAAAAAAGACAAATATGTTAGTTTATAATGATCATCAATGCACAATGTAAAAATTAACATATTCCACATACATTTTAATTACAACAACGTTGTTTTCCATTATAATTCCATCATGACAATGCAAGGTCTCGCATATATGCCATAACTCGTGGGAAATTATTGGAGCTTAGCTTGGAAATGATGTCACATCGTTGATACAGTCCCTGACCTAGCTCTCATTACTATTGCATTCGTCTTAAAAAGCAGTTTGGCACATTTTTATTAATTATAGTGACTATAAGTACGATTATAATATACCATAGCTGCGGTTTAATCTTGAGACATTTTTGTGTGCAAACTGAAGGTTCTATTGTCTAAATTATGTACACTACCGTCAACTGCTGGTGAATATGATTGATATATATATATATATATATATATATATATATATATATATATATATATATATAGCTAGTATTTTTCTGATTCTTTTTCCTCATAAAAATAAAGCTGTTACATGGTTAGAAATGGCATTGAAGTGATTTTGTAACATTTATAAGTTCGACATTTTATAACTCTAGCATTTGAACTTGAATTAGATCTTTGGATTCATCTGGTTGAGCAGATCATTCTTTGTCAGTTATTTTGAAGTCACAGTTTCGAGGTCAATATGAACACCTTTTAACTGATGGAGTATGTATGTTCACTGGAAAACACTCAATAGATTTCAAAATTGTCCGGTTTCAGTTCTTCTGGTGTTTTTTTGGTTCATAATTTACATTGTAACTAAACTAACTTTCGTTATTGTAAAAAAAATGGATAAAAAGGAATTTCGCTTGTTGATAAAATATTGCTTTTTGAAGGGAAAAAATACAGTTGAAGCAAAAACTTGGCTTGATGCCGAGTTTCCGTACACTGCCCCAGGAAAATCAACCATCAAGGATTGGTATGCTAAGTTTAGACGTGGTGAAATGACCACCGAAGACGGTGAACGCAGAGGACGCTCAAAAGAGGTTGTTACCGAAGAAAACATTAAAAAAATCCACAAAATGATTTTGAATGACCGTAAATTGAAATTGAATGAAATAGCAGACACTCTAAAAACATCAACTGAATGTGTACATCATATCATTCAAGAATATTTGGGTATGAGAAAGCGCGAGCTCACTTTTGACCAAAAACAACGACGAGTCGATAATTCTGAACCGTGTTTGAAGATGATCAAGCGTAACAAACCCTAGTTTTTACGTCAATATGTGACAATGGATAAAACATGGTTCCATCATTTCACTCCGATGTCCATGGGATACACATGGAATAATTTTCATTGACTACCTTGAAAAAAAAAAGGACCATCAACAGCGACTATTACATAGCGTTATTGGACCGTTTGATGGCCGAAATCGCCGAAAAACGGCCGCATTTGAAGAAAAAGAAAGAAGTGCTGCTTCAGCAAGACAACGCACCATGTCACAAGTCAGTGAAAACAACGGCAAAAATCCATGAATTGGGCTTCGAATTACTTCCTCATCCATCGTATTCTCCAGATGGGTCCCCCAGCGACTATTTTCTTTTCTCAGATCTCAAGAGAATAATCGCTGGGATAAAGAGGTGATCGCCGAAACTGAGGCCTATTTTGAAGCAAATTACAAATCGTACTACAAAAATGGTATCGAAAAGTTGGAGGGTCGCTATAATCAGTGTATCACCCTTGAAGGGAATTATGTTGAATAAAAAAAACAACTAATTTTTCCAAAAAAATGTGTTTTACTATGGTAGGCCAGGGACTTTCCAATTGGCCTGTTAAATATGTTAGATTTATATCATCGTAGTTGTATTCTATCCTCCATAAGTTTCTAAAAGTGTTTTCTAATGGGCTTTGGCAACAGATTTTTTCAAATGAAACGTCCGTATACATTGGTTATATTACTACTTTTCACCAATATATATCGGTGATCAAAATACATTTAGGCACCTAATGAGAAGTAATCTCAAAATTATGTAGCCATATTCACACATGACTTATTTGCATGTTTACACTATATAATACTGCAATTAAAGTGAACTATTTGTAAATTAATAACTTATTCGGATGCACTAAGAACAACATAAACTTAGAAAGCGTCATATATTTACTGGAAGCTTTTATAGAATTTGTACTGCATTATCAACTATTAAGATAATATTCACTATTATGGCTTCAGGTATTTCTAAATTGCGTTTAATTTATACCCATTATTGGCGCTTGTTAAAAATGCTAATTAAATATCGGTGTTGTTAATTCGAACCATTTTAAACATTCCTGATAAAACATAAGTGACATTGTAATATATGATATTTGTAGAAATAGAGAAATAGTTAGATGGTTGGTATAGCTGAGTTATTGGAACATTTTAAAAAGCTTTTCGGCAACAGTTTTAAGAAATGCTACTGCAGATCGAGAAATATTTATTTATAACAATTTGGACTCGATAGCTTTTTAATTACCTAATAATTTATTTCATCTACATCTAGTAATTATCTATTCTTTAGTAGTACAGTATCTATAATAAGTAAAAAATCTTTCAAATAATATAAATTTGTAGTGTTTTCCAATTTGTAGCCACCATAACAAGTTACGTCAAAGATCAGCATGTCTAAATGATGATTTTTTTGGACCCAATGGTTGATGTGGTCTTGGTACATATATGTGGTTCTGTAGAATAACTACACGGTAGACATCATCATCTAGACTCCGCGAGAAAACTTTAAATTAAATATTTTTTACTTAAACACTCATAAGTAAATCATTAGCTTTTAGCTATTTGTATGATTATAGATTCCGTGTAAAATTGCGCCAAAACTAAAGCACAGTCATGTAAAAATAATCATAATCTTGATCAAACATTTTCTACCATATAGCATTTTTTCGTAGTTGTTCAACATTGTTAAATTATTTACCATCTAAAGACCGTTTTACCTTCATAGGCTTCTTTAATTACATTCTCTATGTACCTGGTTAATTGTTGAATGTTTGTTAACAAACCAAAACTGATGGGTATTAGGTTTTCGCTCTGTAATCGATTTTATTCTTTTTTTTTTGGGAGTTTTTCGAATTCCTTAGATATTCACTGGTGGCACAGAGATAGGTCTATAAGCTTTTATTGCATTGGGTTATTTTCTCCGTTTTGGGACCATGATAATTTCAGCCATTTTTCAAACGTCTGATACATGTTTTAATGGAAATGCTGCATTGATCAAGTTGGTGAGTTTTATAATTCTCTCTCTCTTGTAGTTTTTGCAGCAATTGTCCAGGTATGGTTTTAAGTCATAGCCTGGTGATTTCTTTGGATTAATATCAACTTTAATAACCTTGGTTACTTCTTTCAGCATAACTGAATCGTTGAATGTCCGGCAAGTTATACCCAATGTACTTTGGTACGTAGGTCTCTTATAGGTGGACCGTTTAAACTGTGTACCAGAACACACACTAGTTTAACTCAATAATTTTCAGTAATATTCAAACTACGGGAGTGCGCTTATTACTTTGATGAATATTGTATTCTAAAAAATAGTCTTATCTTGCTGAAAAATATTAAATCTCACCGACAATTTGTGTTCCCTACTTGGCCAACTGTTCATTTTCCCCGAAATGCATTTTATTTCCATCTCTTCTTCAAATCCTATAGCAGCCTAATATATAACATTTCCTCCACACAACTGACTAGGACTTAAAATGATCTTTTCTTTCTTTCTTTAAATATATTTTAGAGTCTCCTTTTTACCTACTAGGGTTTATCTGGACTGAAAATATTGTTTAACGCAAGTCCGAACCACTGTTCTCGACATTAAACTAACTTTGGAGTGTATCCGGGAGACATCCGGTCTTACCCAGCCTGGTTACTGGCGTGACTGGGATCATTATCCTTGTCGGATTTTGCATTCTGGCCTAAAGACAAACACAAATGTTGAACAATCACAAACATCACGACCAGGTCCCAGCAGGATTCGAATCCGCTATCATAGCAACAGCAGGAGGACCATCGTGTCGCCATTACCACTGCACCACCAAGCCGGCAGATCTATTCTGATGATAGTAATACTACTTATACTTATACATATATAAATACTAATTATATTCATCAGGCCCTTTCAAATTGAATTTCTATTCATACATGACGAAATATTACTGACCCCACTCTTTCCATGAGATATGTTCTCCGGCAAATTGTAAGCGTTCTTTCTTATGTTTTCCACTGAAAGGTGATTTCTGTAAAGCTTCCTTTCTTCTTCAGCGCGTGTAGGAGACGTTGAAAATTTGTTAAATTTATTTTTACACCAGCTGTACTATAAGCAATGTCGTCAGCTCCAGCATAGAATTTGAAGGAACTCGCAATATTCCGAGTATCTGTCTATCATTTATGATCCTTGGCCAGTCGACTTTTTTATACAATTTTCGGGATCTTTTAAGTAATTCCTGATGACTTTTTCAGACCTATTTATTATATTTGCTATTTGTTTACAACACATGACATTACATTTTTTAGATTATTTATAATATTTCACCTGTATTTAACTTTTTTTTTCATAGTTATGATGAAAAAGTAATAATTGATTGCTGTGTCAACATCAAGAGTTGTATGTAATGAAAATTGTGTAGTGTGTTAAAGTTTTGTCGCGGTGCTTATATTAACGAATTGACAGTTTTAGATCTGTATCAATAAGCTACCGATGCCCTTAAATTAAAAATAACCCAGGTCCAATCGCTTAAATTAAGGCAGAACTATCCGGCAGAGTCATTGAAAATTGATTCTTGACTGAAATGCAGATATATCAACCATCTTCAAAGATGCCCTTATAGAAAATAACGCATAGAAAGAATCTCAGGAGAAAAAATTGCGAAAGTCTTTTTTACTTTTTTTAGATACAATAAATTGCTCCATATAAAATATCAGGAAAAAAAAGTAAACATTGTCCGATGGTCCGACGCCAACGCTACATGTTTACATGACATGGATCGTTATGCCGAACTATTTTTAAAGACAAATATGCACATAATTACTTTCCGCATCGTTTTGACGTATTTGTGTATTTTTATTATACCTCTCAGCGTAAACTGACCCGAATAACAAAACTGTTATGCGTTAGGTGGTACAAAAACATCCATAATCGCCTATCCGTTTTTAGATATTTTACTTTAAACCGTACGTTACAACACACATAAGGTGGATGCGCAGCTAATGATTTATTTGGAGCGATAAATTGCGAGATAAATTATTTTCACTTAAACTTTACCGTCATTTAAAAGCTTTAAAATTGTTGTATTTATGCCCCAACAAGATATTTACCTTATTTAATGAATACTTTTCGTATATTTTGATCGGTGTAGTTTAGTTTACAAATATATTAGGTGCCGCTATGTTGTAGTGACCGCTACAACTCTTTAGCCACCGCAAATACACTAATACTGGATTTAGCCAACCGTCAAATGCCATTGGAGGATTGGTACCGTGCGTACCGCGGTATAAAAGACCAGCACGACTACCTTTATTACTTCATTTCTTTCACACTTATATAAGGTATAACCTTAACCTAACCTGATATCCTGTCTATCCTCTTGTCGATATGAAGTCTTTACCATAGAAATAAGCAAGTTTTATGTCAATCAGGGTGTTCTGTCCCTGTGTAAATTCCTCTCACAAAGTAGCAGCGAATGTTCGCACAAACAAAATCAATACACACCCAAAGACCGAACAGGTCCACCTGAATTCCTACAGGTGGTTTCGAAGTCAATGATAAAGAATGACCAGGAGTACCAAAAAAGTTGGAAGACAGTGAATTGCAATACTTATTAGATGAAAACCCAGCTTAAACTTTCACATAGCTCTTAGATATTTATCAAATGTTAAAGGAAATACTCAAAATGTCATTTCAACATTGCGTGTTAGGCAAAAAAGAAGAGCTTTCTGTGGCATGTTGTGACGGACGATGAAGAATAACGAACTTCTACAACAATCCCAAACGACAGCTATACACATTGACATCTGGCAGGATAAGCAAGGTGTAGTGGGTTTCTGTATGCTAAAACCGAATGAAAATCTATATCAGATATCTAGCAACTTCAATTGAACAAGTTAATAGGCGTATTGTTGCAAAAAAAAATCAGCAATAACGAGTAACAGAAGCAAAGTCATCCTATTGCATGACAGTGCTCAACCACAGGTTGCAAAAGTTTTCAAAGGTACACTGTTATGCTCGAATGTGAAATTATACAGCACATAGCAGCTTCACTAACCTCCACACAGTTTCTAAACGCTGAAGAAGGCGAACGAATCGATAATTGGATCGCTGTCAAACTAACATGGTTTTTTTTCAACATGGTATGGCCATATGGTCAAAGGAAAAAGATAGAGACTATTTTGATAATATATTTTATTCTAATTTTTCTCGACAATGTATTTTTAAAGTTAAAATATTACCAGAGTACAACCAAAATTTCTTGGATTGAATACTCATAAATGTTCAAACTTGATGTCAACATATAACCTGAACCGTAACTGTTTTCAATGCTATTAACTGTTAGCTATTGATTTGACTTAAATGGATTTTTACACAGAGTTAATTTTACTTCAATTAGAATATGACGTTTTCTGGGAAGGGAGGAAAAAGTGGTTTACGTTATTTCTCTGGCAACATTAGTTTGCTGATTATATTTGTTTTGATATAAAGCGTTTTATTATAGTATAAAGATGTATGCAGGTATACTGTAAGGCCTATAAATTAATTGATTAAAAGCATTTAATAGACAGTGTATTAAATAAGCATCACTGACAGCCTTCACTTTTCAGTATGTGCCACCTCGTCGAAGTATGAACAAGAAATTGTTCCAGTGCGTTGAAAATGACTGAATGAATTTGTACCGAGCAAATCACATTTACGGTAAGCTTTGTTTTTTTACTACAATTTGAAGAAATAGGTGGCTGAAGGTCATCAAATGTTGTGTGAAGCTTGTGGCAACTATACTCCATCGATTTCAACATGTGAATGCTTATTTTGACGTTTTTAAAGTGATGATTTTAACACTGAAAACATAGAGCGTTCTGGACAGCTGAAAAAACTTGAAGACGAGGATTTAAAGCCATTAGTCGATGAATGCACCAACGCGGATCGCTATTGACTACTATCGATGCGTTTGAGTTTGTTGAAAACGAACAAAGACATAACAGTGTTACTCTTCAGCGTAATAACGCTCGACTACATGTTGCAAAACCGCTGAAAACTTAGGAGAGGTACTACTACACCCGCTGCATTCTTCAGACGTTGCTCCTTCTAATTTCTAAACCTTCTTGTTCCTATATATGAGTCGTGACCTGTCTAAGCAGAGAAAAAATGGGCTGATTAGTGAATAGCCTCGAAAGATACATCGTTCTTTCGAGATGATACAGATTCCACTGCCTGAAAGATGGGAAAAAAATAGCGACTATAAATGGACAATACTTTGTTTATATATTAAGTTCTGATGATTTAGGAACTGTTGGTCATTGTTTTGCCATAAAAGTAAATGATAAACCAACCTCAATCTCAATTTGAAACACTCTATTGTTATTATTAGCCAAATTGCTATATCAGAATATATTTATGTAAATCTAAAGATAAATTAGTCAAATCAGTAATAATGTGTATGCAGCTAATTATAAGGATTATAAAAATGGTAACACAGAATTTGTCAAGAATTATTGGCTATATCTATCACTCGACATCGTAAAAGTCTAAATGAGGTCGCCATAAAACGACAATAGTCTGGAACATAATTATGAGAAATAGAAAGCTTCTTAAAAATATATTTAAAGACGACAATAGAAGTGGAATGGAATGGAAGATTTTATGAAATTTATTTATGACTTTTTTTAAGTTTTCAACAAACTACAGTGAAAATAAACATTAAATAATTCATTGTGTGTATTTTACTGTTTAATTTATTCCGATTTTCTCTTATTTCACAGACTCCATAAAAAATAAGAGAGTGTATAACTGTTAGTGCTGGTTTCCTCTATATATGTTATATCGCGCAATTGATATGGCCATGCTTGTTCAAAATGAGAAAAACGGTGCTTTTATGTCAGACCGGAAGATGTGATGAGTGAGATGTCTAGATATAAGGGTTTCGTTTAGTGTTGGGAACTATCGACTGTTTAGTAATTGACTACTTTTTACTATCGACTGTCTGTTTCAGTCGCTATTTTCGGTCTAACCGTTTTAGTTACTATTTTCTATCGACTGTTTCAGTCGTGTACTTTTAGTTACTATTTTTGATTCAACTAGCTTCATTCGACTGATTAACGTTCTGGCTCTGTCGTCCTAACCGCGACCTCTACATAAATGTACCCAATTCATGCTTACATAGATTTATATGTAATATATGTAGTTTTATGATTTTTTTGGTAGTTTGCTTTTAAATAACAATATACTGTTTATTAATATTATAGCATTTTGGTACGATATTATTCAAGATTATTCATATAATAGGGTAAAAAGATTAAAATTGTGAATAATAAATAGTAACTAAATATTTTGACTGTTTTTATGGCAATAATAGATAATATTTCTATTACTCTCTTGGTTTTTGTTAAAAAATATTTCCGTTCAATAATAAATAAAGCAATTATATCATTTCATAGGTCGTGGATTAGTTTTTTTTAAGATTAGGTATATGTTTAATTTTTATATAGTATTTATGGTCACTGTACATCTTTAGTTTTTAGGTTTTGTTTAAGTACTATTTTATTGTCTATATTTATTATAGTACATTATTTAAAAATAGTAATTAACATATTAAAATACGATAAACATTTATGTGGAATTATACCATTCCATAGTGAAATTTCATTCCTTTTTACAGATACACACAATTTTTTACGTGTTAGTAGTAAGTGAAGGTATATATACATCTCCGTCTCGTTTATACCACCGTTGGAAAATAATATCACATATAAAATTAACTGCTCCAAGTAATTATTTCCGTCCTTTCCCCTCTCACAATTTATACCGGAAAGGATTCGTACATCTTCGTCTGACATCACGAATTGAAAAAAAAAGTGGAATCTAGTGCGCTAGTTTTTTGACTATCGACTGTTTCCATAGTTTTGTGACTGTTTTCAGTCGATAGTTTCGTTTATATTTTCGGGGAAAGAACAAGGCTCATCAAAAAGATCACTTATTTAAAAATTTATTGAATTAGTCAAATTTAATTTACTGATCAAAAAAAATATATTATCAAGAAAAGAAGACTGACAAATTATTGCAGCTGAAGCTGTAAGGTCACATAAGGTGGATTGAAGGTGCTCAAAGATCCCTAGCCATAACTTTCAAATGCTTTGAAAAATACCCTTGATTCATGGATTACTGGCACAGACATTGCTGTTGAGGTTGTGATGCCACCAAAAGCGGACAGCAATTGATGTGAACTAATATGTTCTACTGGAAGTTACATAGAAGCTTGCAATTTAGGGTGTACGGTCTCAGCCGAAGACTACTGGAATTTGGAGTAGTCACAACTTGATAAATCATTATTTGTACGAAGGTACAGGCTAGGGATGCAGAAAAATATCGATATTTTCCGAAAAAATGTGGATATTTTTTAGCCGCTATTCTTCGATATTTTTTCAAAATAAATTAAATATAATTTTTAATAAAACTTTAAAATTGGTAATATTAAATGTTTGAGGTCCATCAAAAATATTACTACTCTTTAGAAAAAAAAAATTTAGGGTAATATTTCACTATTTTTATTTTTTCTTAAAAATATCAATATTTTTTAAAATATCGATAGCAAGAGATAAGGAATGATAATGAATACTTACTATGCTGCGAATCCAAACTATAAGCTATAGAAGACGATCTAATATTTGGGGAGCGTTGGGCCCTTGCAGCGTCACATGTCTGGTTCGGGTGCCACTCGGCTTTGCAGTGGTAGCAGAAGTACGAATCGCAGCCTGGTCGCTCGCAGCGCAATTTCGGACAGCTGGCGCACTCTGATGCTATAACGGCGAAGCTACAGTCGGGTGCAGGACACCACCTAAAAGTTACCAACACTATATACTCGGAAGACTATATAATTGAAGACAATATTTAATACCAGAGCTGGGCAAAATACATACTTTACATTAATTAAAAAACAAATTACAAATTACTATCTTGCACGTATTTAAAGTCCGAAATATTTTATAGTGTATTCGAGATATAAAAAGCATAAATATAAATATTTTCTTTTAAAATACAAAATTCAGTCAGGTATTAGGTTAAGTAAGTAAAATACAACCAATTTCATGAACACTATATTCTTAAATGTACTATCAGATAAAAAACTTTTTGTTGGAAAATGAATAAAACCTCCTAAAGAAAACTATATTTGTACAGGTCCTGATGAACACAAACTTATGTTATACGAGGATCACTATTTATATTTCGGGAATTGGCAACACTGTTGTCATGTGAGTCCATCTGACGGCTCCATCGTAAAGTTTGACATTTTTGACGATATACGTACTCAGAATATTTTGTCGCATGGGCCCTATTTGTTTATTTTATATTTAGTTGAAAGTTTCGTCTCGGCAAAAAATGGAATTGAATCGTGAACATTTTCGTGCGATGATTTTTTACGATTTTCGACGTGGATTATTACAACAAGAGTGCATCAATCCCGTGCATAAACCACCGTGTATTGCTGGCTTAGTGAATTCAATCGTGGTCGTAGTTCGCTGTTGTGCCAGAACATCGATGCTGTGTGGAAAATGATTAAGCAAGATCGTCATGTCATCTATTGTGAGATTGAGGCATCCCTAAGCTTTAGTTCCACCAGCATATATGCGATTTTACATGAACACTTGCTGTGCGAAAGTTACGTTCGCGTTGGATCCCACATAATTTGACAATCGCTCAAAAAAAGTCCTGTCTCGATTGGTACAAAGAAATGCTTAAGAAATTCAATCGCGGTGCTTCGAAAGACGTTTATAAAGTCGTGACAGGTGACGAATCATGGATATATTCGTATGAGCCCGAAAGTAAGCAGCAGTCAACTGTATGGGTGTTACAAGATGAACCAAATCCAACAAAAGTTGGTCGCGCATGAAGCACTTCAAAGAAAATGGTGGCCTGTTTCTTCGGGAAAACTGGTCATATTGTGGTCAACAACATTTCTGGTCAACAGTGTCTCTAGAGGACCGTAGAACGGTAAATTCTGATTGATACCCAACCATTTGTTTGCCAGAAGTCTTCGGTGAAATAAGGAAAACAAACAAGAACAACTCTTACACATCGGCTTAACCAAGAGACTATTTGAGCACTCAAAACATCGAATTGATGGGTCATTCGCCGTACAGCCCAAATTTGGCACCCAATGACTTCTTTTTTTCCCCATCCGTGAAGAATAAACCGCGTGGTCAACGATTTTCATCACCCGAAGAAGCTATTGAAGCGTTCGAAAATCATGTTTTGAAGATACCTCATTCGGAATGGAATAAATGCTTTGAAAATTGGTTTAAGTGTATGCAAAAGTGCGAGTACTTTGAAAAACAATAAAAAATATATTCGCAGCTTAACTAATTGTTTTCTTTTTCCTATTCCCGAAATATAAATGGTGACCCTCGTATTATATGAACCCATTTTTTATATTTGCATATAATTCCAGGATAAGCTTTTTAAGTTTAACGTTTAGGAAGCGAGTAATATAAAATTACCATTTTTGATGTCTATGGTTGATTACTGTCCATATGCGCAAAAATAATCTATATACTGCTACTCCTGTTACTCCCAGGCATTATTTCATTTTTTAAAATTTTTCTCTAAGGCATAAATTGCAATATATTTATTTCAGGTGACAGTTAAAAAAAAGCTATCAAGTCATAAGCTTTCTTTTAGTTGTGATGCAATAACAGTAAAATTCCCCAAACTGCGTCCTGCAGCCAATCTAATTTGGTTATTACAGGCATTAAAGTAGGTATAAGTTTGCCATAGTCACAATTGTTGCCCTGAATGTAATCTAATGCTCTAGCAATCGGTTATAGTAGTAAATCAATGAATTGAATCAAAATTATTACCTGTCAGTAACATTAATTTTATAATTTTTCAGCTAGAATTGATATAATTTCAGAGAATGGGAATTTAAATTATATAAAATATTACGTGCCAATTGTATGAACATCGAGGACTTTTCAGTTGACGCGCGTTATCTAAATTTTTTTCCGCCACCATTTGTTCGGTCGAATGAAAATCACCTCATAATAACAACGGAAGCAATTTTGCAATCAAGCGGGTTTTTGCCGCTTTATTGTTATGAATTTTAATGTATCCAAAGGATTTATTTCAATCTTTCCATTTCCAAGCAAATGGGCTCGGCTAATTTAACGGGGTTCTTGAGTGGGTCGTATTTTTTTATCGTTAATTTACCATCCGCCTTCATATTATGAAATCTGGTAGTTGAATATTTCAATCGATTAATAAGACGTCTGAGACTGTATGAGAAACCGTTTGGATTTAATTAAATCCAGGTAATTTTTTATTTGGACACATCTTTTTAAGCTTAAATTAACATTAAAAGTTTGCAAAACTCAAAACTTTCAAGAAATTCAAGATTTCAACCCAAGAAAATACAGATGATAAACCATATAATATGAATACCTGACATATACAAAATATTTTTATTTATCAATAAGGTGTTGAGGCATCACTTGCTTTTAAAACTTTAAATCTACTCCTAACTATCTGTTCTAAAACTCCATATAAAGGGTCAGTTATGTCGAGATCTGGAGGAAACCAAGACAGATTTTTTTGCTGTGTATACGGACGCATTTGGCGGCAACATGCTTGTCTTAGTAAGCACTTCATTGAAGACTTCGAAATCTTCATTCACAGTAATCTGACCAATGATATTGAATAAGACTACCAGCTAAATACCACCATATTACCGCCCAAATCATCACGGAACCTTCCCCATGCTTGTCTGTAGGAAATAGGCAGTCCGGACCGCAGACCTCTTTTAGGGTTCTTCAGACATAAAGTCGGCCGTTTGTAGGAAATAATATAAACGATGATTCATTGGACTATACCATATTCTTCCAATGATCGAGAGTCTAGATTTTGTTATCTTTGCACCACTTCTGTTGTTCTCACCTGTCGTACGGTTCTCGTAAAAATGGTATAACTGTTTAGAGGTTTGTTCTAATCGTCGCAGAACAAAGTGTATAATACAATCAAATATAACCAATTTTTTATACGCAAGTAGTTTTGCCAACATGCAGCGAGATGAACTATATTGCTTGGTGTTTATTCTAGTTAAAAAGAGACACAATGCTGTCTGATTAGTTCGAACACGTAAACGAGCCTGTCAAAGTCGTCCAGTTATCAGACGTAATCAAAATTCTTGAAAGCAATAGTGATAAGAGGTTATGACTAACTTATAAACTATTGTGGCTGTCTAATTAAATGTAGTTTTTAGATATTCTATAACGTTAAAATAAATTAAATTTGTTGTTCACTTATTTTATTTAGATTAGAATTTTGTTGTAGGTCAAAGCTAAACTGAACTAAAACTCGGAGTTGATGCGGCAACAAATTTAGATGACGTATGTCAAAATAACTTTGAATGGACTATATATTATATTCTTGAAATATACGTATAATTTAGAAGAACTGGCAAATTGGCAAAATCAAATTTTAGTACGCATGCCATAGGATCCTGCGTGAAAAACAAGAATTTCGAGTGTATGGTTGGTAAACAACACTACAAATTGATACAAAAATAATCCAGTGTTACAACACTTAAACTTTATAAACAAAAAAATGTATACCTGGTATCAGGATCGACAGCTAGTACCCTACGCACCATAAAGTCTTCGTATTTTTCGAACAACATCTGATTGTTTAATATATTCCTGATTTCTGCAAGAGAGTAAGGCCGATAAATAGAGAACGAAAGGTCGATGTGAATATGGATGGGTGGAGATAGGAAGTCGTATCGGATAGCTTACCGTTGGGATGCATCGGTTCGAGGCACTCTGGACAAGCGATGCAGACGCGGGATTCGGTGATTTCAACGCGCAGATACTGCTTGAAGCACGATATGCAGGCCCGGTGGTTGCAGGCGTTCAGCTCGAAGAAATCTTCGGGTGCTAATTCGGCAAAGCACAGAGGACATTCCAGAAGCTGACCTGCTTCCATACTCTGAAACAAAATAAAAATATTCTTTATTTATAATCAAAAGAAATTCTTATTATCCATTGGGTAAATTCTTCAACCATTAAGAGCAATAAATTTAAAAAAGCATTATTTAATAACCATAACTCAGATAAAAACAATAACTTATTACTCAACCATTTTTTAAAGAATTATATTACTCTGGGTTTTCTGTTGATGGTGTGAATTGATTTTATAAATCAATTATGATATTTAAAAAGAGGAAAATCCTAAATATATGGAGACTTACTCAATTCATACGATAAAACGAATGGATATTCGTTTTCAGAATTTAAAAAAAAACAAAATATTCTGGGTATCGAGGTAAACAGATGGTGAGGTCATTGAAGAATAATTTTTACAAGTTTGCCGTTAGAGGGAACACTGCTTGTGTTGAATAAATACTAAATGACTAAATGACTAAATTTGTGCGACTTTGCGTAAGAACATATGACTCTATAAAAAACTGAAACATAAATCTATAAAAAGCATTTCCACTGCTCTTGGTACCAACTAATAAGCTAATTTCGAACTGACTTTATATGATTTGTATGAAATTGGATGTTATCAGGATTAAGTTCGTTGAACACTCAATATACGACAACGTATAAGAGACTAGGGGATGTTTTACATCATTCAGAAGCTGTTTGGCATTGGAATAGCAAAATGAGTGTGAAACGAGTATTTTTTTTCATTCAAATCAGTTTCATCATATTGATTTGAATTTTGTTGCTTTTACATATGATGTTTAAATATTAAAGTCAATTTTGCCGACTTGTTTACTAAAAAAACGACTTTTTAACATTTGTAACCATTTTGTAACGATGAAGTCTTAAAGATACTTATGGCTTAGGATAAAATCAGGATAAGATCTTCAGCATTTCGAAACAAATGCTAAATGAGAAGTATTCAGAAGGTGATACGTCTATGGTTGGCGCATAACTTCCAATTCAAGCTACAGTACTATTCACAACTCTTGCAATATGTTGCTGAACGTTGTAGTGCTTTGCATAGGTTTTTTGCCTGACAAGCGATGAAGCCGCAATGTTGAAACCGTTTGAAACAACATTTTTATCGCACCAAAATCGCCATAAATTTCCAAAAAGTGTTTGATGGTCTTCAGCATAAGATTTTTTCAAATCAAACAAAAATAATTACTCCGGAAAGAGCAATTTTTATAGCAATTTGGAGCGCTCTGTGATTAGCATCGGTATACACTGAATAACTTAATAACATGGAAAACTGTTATTTTATCTATAAAAAAGTCAAAACTATATTTCATTTATAATTCGCATTTTCACCATTTACAATCAGTAAGGTTAGATAATTATAACTAATTTAATTTTTTTTAAATTATTTAATTAATATATTGTTACTAGTCGTTTCCGTCTAACCTACAATTTGTCTTTATGGTAACTTAAATCTAGGTATATAACTAGGAGGACCTATCGACGCTATCTCAGTCTCTGGTGTAATAATGTTTATACATGTCACTGCTGTATCTTTTAATATATGCACCTCACTACACGACATTAGACAAGATCAGATGGTTTCATACTTTTGAGTTTGTGTCTTATTCTGGTGGTCTCCAAAAGCTGCAATATTTCAATATTCTCATGAGAATGGAGTCTTTCCTCATGCCCCCCTGCAATTCTCTTGATTTCTTGACTGACTGTGGGTATCTGAAAGTCTCGATGTAAGTAATCAATCCTATGGTATTTGGGTGCACCCACAATACCTCTCAGGACTTTGTTCTGAAAAAATTGTATTTTATTTATGTTACTCTTTGCAGAACATCCCCATAATTGAACTCCGTATGTCCATATAGATTTCAGTATTTGCTTATATAATAGCAATTTATTATGTACTGTTACAATTAGCCAGTACATTTTTCTATATTTCAGTTCCAGTTCTTTTCTTTTCTTCTGTATATTTTCCTTCCAGCGAAGTTTTGCATCAAGGTTCATTCCGAGATATTTAGCGTTGTTGCTATATGGAATGATTATCATTAGTATTATTTAATGTTATTGGTGCTTGTACGGTCTGTTTATGGGTGAACTGCCCAGGTACAGATTTACTTTTCATTAATTCTTATTTTCCAAGCTCGTGTCCAATTATTTATATTGTCACTTGCCTGTTGTAATTTTCGTGAGGCTTCTTCACTATTGTCTCCGACATCTATAATCGAACTATTATCAGCAAATGTAGCCACTGTAACATTCTCCAATCACAAGTGTAGAGTAGATAAAGCATTTGTCCCAGTACGCTTCATTGTGTAGTGTTAATGCTTAGAGACTTTATTGTTTTTCTATGGTTTTGTGCTCATTTCATAAAACAGTCTTTCAGTCTGATCACAATAACATGCAATTTTAAAAAACGTAAAAGATACCAAGACAACTAAGGAAAGATGGGGAGGAACGTCACAAGTATTAAGAACGTTACGGTAATTGAAAATATATGCGTCACAAGATACACATACACACAGAAACTAGCCTTAATAATGGGTGTCATCTTTCATCGATGCGTCAGCGTGACTCAGGGTCCAGACGGAGGCTTGTCGTCACGTCAAATGTAACCAATTTATGATTGTTACTTGTGATTCAATATAAAATTGAATTGAAAAAGAACACAAATGTTTATTTGAACTAAATCGAAAAACTTTGAAGGTTTTTTATGAAGTCATTTTAATTTTTTTAATGACACAATTAATGAAGGTAATTATACAAACATCTTATTCAAAATGATTTAAGTTGCTCCATTCATTGTCATTAAAGAACATTATTTCATTTCTATAATTATAGAAAATGGAATATTAGTATTAAATATAGTTATAAAAACATCATAAGCTTAATGTAGGAAAAACCCCAAATTTAGCTGGACTATTTAAAAGCGAAATAATGTTATTGTTGATTATTATCACTTCCATTCGAGTTATAAATAGTTTTCTAATAAATTGCACCATAGTGGTGGAAAATTTCGACACTTATTACGTTTGTCATGTAGGAGTATTGCCCACAACGATGTTTTCAACCAATTATTTCTTTGTGATTTTTTTGTTGTTTGATGTCATTGATCTTAACTAATCGATTACAATGAATACATGTTATCTGATTATGTTAATGTCAATGTTAAACGCATATAATAATAACTAGTGGACAAAGACTCGCCAGTGTGCTATATATAAATACATTTCGCCTATACATATATTTTGTTTGTGTCTTTTTTTTTATTAGCTGGGACATATAAACCACCATACTATTTTCACTTCTAACCAATTAATCAGATTATGTCAGTGTTTAACATATGTAATAATAACTAATAGAGAAAAACTCATCAGTTAGCTATAAATATAAACATTTTATTACAAAGGTAATGTATTAGTAATTTTTACTGTCTAGGGCCTATTTGGACTAAAAACTGATTACCTTAGGTTCTAAATTTCTGTTAGCACTAATTCAAAGATAATGCAAGAAAATACCTAGCTTAGTTACAGGGATATTTATTCCTTGTAGGACTTTACGCTTCTATAGACAATTTTGAAAGTAATTGTACGTATTTATTGTATTGTTAAGGTAACACTTTCCATTTTTATGTTTTAATTATGCTCTCAACAGTTTTGCAACATGTGGTCGAGCGTTGTAATGCTGAAGAATAACATTGTTGAGTCTTTGGTTGTATTCCGACCCCTTGTCATGCACTGATTAGCTTAAACGCATCAATTGTAGTCGATAGCAATCCCCATACAGAATGCTCTTTGTCTTCGATGTTAACACCACCTTTAAAACGCCGAAACCAGTATTCACATGTTGAAATCGATGTAGCATGCTTGTCATAAGCTTCACACTGCATTCTTTGACCATCAGTCGCGTTTTTCTTCAAATTGAAACAAAAAAGCCAAAAAATTTCCCGTAATGCAATTTACTCGGTACAAATTTAGACATTTTAAAAGCACTGAAAACGTTTTTTGTTCACAGTTCATTGAAATGACATACTGAAAAATGAAGCTTAGGATTCAATTTGAAATTGGCTATAAATGTACCAGATACGATTTAATACAAACACCATCTGTTGAATGAAACCATATGTTGAATATCCTTTCAAATTAATTTACGGATCAGATACAGTTTATATAAATCATTTTTCGTTACTTTCTTTGTACTAGATTCAAACACATCAAACTCCAGCGAAAAACTCCACGGTGATCCTTATGTTTAATTCTTACATTTTTCTTTGACATTGTCTATTCGTTAACCTTGAGGAAGGCCACGGGAAGACTGCATATCATCAACTTTATATACTATATTTAATTAATGCCAATATGAATATTTTACCAGCAGTCGCTCATAATTACCAATACACTACACAAAGTAAATTACTCAAAACTAATGCGCTAGACAAAATTGTTATATCCTACATATAATTATATTAATTATATTTTATATAATTATTTATGACACATATACATAAATTGGAGAATATAAAATATGTAACCAATGTTCAACTTACTCACAAGTGCGTGAAAACAAATAATTCCTACAACATATGTTTGTAAGAGCACATGTTTTATGTTAATCAAGTTATTGTTAATATTCTAGTAACGTTAAACAATTGATCGCAAAAATATGTTATGTGTAAATATTGTTGTACGGATAAGTACATATACAACACTTCTCGCTAGAAATGATATATTAGATACTAAATAAAAACCATAAGATTATTGTAAACATATCGACTACTCCAAACTTATAGTTTTGTATGGCATAATAACCGCCTATCAATTGATGTCAATTCGTCTTTAACAATCATATCGGATATATTTTTAATTTATTGCTCTGCTCCAAAAGACTGATATAAACGTTACAGAAGTGATAAAGAACGTTAAAGAATGAAGTTTCAGCTCTGCTAAATGTGAGTAAAAATATCTTGCAATTTTTCTCTATCAGCTGGTAGTTCTCTACTGAGTTACCAAATGCACTTTCAGTGTAACGAAAAATGAACAGAAATTACCTTGGGATTTTAAAACCAAAAGAAAGTGAGTTTGAATATAATTTATTATTGAATACGTATAAAAATTCGACGATTCAACCAGTAAAAGTACTCGCCAAAGTTATAAAAACTGACATCGATCCAAAGAAAGTCTGGGTTTAATTAAGATTAAGTGGATAAATGCTGCAAAATCTACACCTGTATATCAGTTTTCGTTTTATAAACAAGCATTCAAAAATTGATTAAGTGTATAAAATCGCAGACATCATTGAAAGAGCTTTTATACTTCACACACGTTATATATCATAAAAGGAAAGTATCATCATGTGGTTACATTTGCTGATGATATTGCAATGCCTATTGCACCCAATTTTAATTAACTGGGCCCTAACTTATACCATATTGAACTAATATATAGCAAACAAAATTAAAATATAATCAAACTTACAAACAATACAAAACTAATAATATAATTTAGTGATATATACAAAAAATTAAATTACCAACAAAACAAATCTAAATTAATATAACTGTTTGGGTTCGGTACCGACTTCAAAGTAGTCAGTTGGTAGTAGTTAAAATAATATTGTAAATAGATAATTAGGTTTAGGTAGGTATTAAACTAAATTTATAGTGTATATATTAGAATATAAAATACGTGTATTAGATAGATTAAATAAGGTTTTGCTTATTTTTGTTTAATTATTATGATTATTATGTACATATATTATTTTAAAATGTTTTTTTTTGGTTAAAAATCCTTTTTGATTATTTTTTAATTTTTAGTGAGTTCCTTATTTATTTTTTGAAGTCGGTTAAATTTTTTTGTTAAAAATATTTTTTCCATATTATTTGCGTTTTTAGCATACCAAAATATATGGATTTTAGTTGAAAATACTAAAAGCCCTTTTTTTGTTGCAAATCAGTTTTTATTTTTTAATTGTAATTACTAAATAAGTTCGGATCGCTATATTTCGGATTTTGATTATTACCACTTTCAATATCTTTACAGAGATAAAAAAAATGGATTTCCAGTCATATCGATTAAAAACGCATTATTTTTTCGTCGGATTAATAAATATCAAATCCCTGGGAATCGTGTAAACTCGGAATGATTATTGGTACAACATTATATATTGAAGTTCTCGATGTTAAACATTATCAAGGATATGTTCCCTGAATTAACAATTTATTTGTTCGCAGTCTCTTGACTTATCCATTGGTGCGTGCAAATAACATGAATTGGCAACATAACTAACCGAGCGTTACATAGACGACGCGAATAGTCGGCTCTCCCGCAAACTTTGTGGTATCGGTTCCTTTCTAGTTAATTTTCGAGATATATTTCCATATTAAGTTAAATTCTTTGGTATATGTTATAATAAAGTTGTGGCAGACACATTATTATTGATATTTGTAACAATTTTAAGTTTATCGTATTTGTTTCATAGAAAAGAGTAAACAGATAACCAATCTTCCTTTGTTTCTACCTAATAAACTATAAATAATAAACAATGAATTAAAAGAAGGAAAACCATGAATATGTACTTGGCTATAAATAGTAAGTTCATTAAGAAAAAAGAAATATCACATAGAACAAAAATTAAAGTGTACAAAGCAATTTACGGACCACATTGGTTTGCGAGACGTGGATATAATCAAGGAGGGATAAAATAAATATACAAGCAGTAGAAACACCTTTGGAGAATCAGGGATGTAATAAAGTGTGACTGGATGAAAAGTAGAGATATTAGAAGCTTTAGATATTAGACTTACAGCACATGCAGGAGCCAAAACACGTCAGAGAACAGGAATGAAAAGCAGAAAGACCGGCCGAAGCGAGAAGACAAAATAGAGAGAAAAAAATTGACGGATCTTAATCACTCTTGATAGTTCAGCACCAAAACTTAATATAGTATATAGATTTATCTATGTATATAATAATCTATAACTTAATTCTTTTCAAGATCTTAGTTGCCTCAAAATTCCTTATGGTAAACATTTTAATCTCGAGAAATTAAAAAAAATCACAGAACAATGTTTGGTGCGTATAAAGCTTCTTTAGTGATATCTGCTTTAATTGTAATAAAAGTAGTGCTTGTAGAAAAAAAATTGAATGTAATTATTGCAAATAATTGTCGAATGAGTAATATAATTCAAAATTACTGCTGTTAAACTACAGCAAATAAAAAATAAAGATTTAAAAGATTAGATATTAATATTTCTTTGTTTACACTATGTTACTGCACTAGCACCACACTACACCAGCTGAGACATGATGAAAAGTATCTCACAAATTCTCTAAATTAATATCCTGATTAATGGTGTCCTTAGTACTTTGTTGTTTTTGGTACGACCGCATATCTGGATGCCATATCCATACGACGTATTTACGTGGAAATAAAATTTCTTGGGATTGTATTGTTATACTTTATAACTGGCTTGAATTAGTTGAAGTAGATTTTTCTCAAATAATTTGGAGATTACGGGCAATAAGGAGATTCACCTTTCTGGGTTTAGTTAAGTCTTAGAATCTCTCTTGTTATCTAGTAATTCCAAGAGCCTTCTTACAGTTTTACTTTTATTTTAGCTTATGCAGGAAATATGTTTGAAAATTGGTTATTTTAGCAATGAAAACAAGCTTCGTTATGAATAACCAAAAATATGGAAACCCCAATGATATACATCAAAAACTAGCAGAATCGTTGACAGTTAATATAACTAATAGTTTCAGCTGGATTTATCTCTATGAGAATAATTCACAAGAAAGGAGATTTTTTGAGCTTGGTAAATTGAACATTCATAAAACAAAGCATTGAGTACAGGAAAAAAACAATGAAAAAGTTATCTTTATGACACAAAAATGATTTGGAAACATCAGTTAATTTCTTTCTAATAAACGGAAATGATGGACTTCGGAAATTTCCTAAGATTTGCGCAAAATAAATGTTCATTAATATTGTGATGACCTTTCATTATTGAATTTAAAATCACGAAACGTCGATGAATTTGCTTATTTATTCTAATATAAAAGCGTTATGAATCACAAACAAGAGAAGAAACTGTACTCTGTACTCCAAAAACAATATAATCTAGGATTTAAATAAATGTAAAATTAACACATATTCTGGTGGCTTAGCAACAACCACAATTATCAATAATGTTACTATAAAGTTTATTAAGCTAATAAATGAATTACTTATATCATAGTGTATCTTGTATAGTTACAACGAGACTTCCTGGAGATTATCAAAATAATATATTTATATTCTGGGATTTTTCCCGTATATACAGACAATAACAATGTTATATTGCTATTATTAAGTCGTTTATAACAAGAAAGCGAAAATAACGAAAATATAAGTTTTACAATTTTAATTCCGGTTTATAGTATTTGTTTTAACTTTCACACGTTTACTACGAAATATATATTAGTGAGTAATCTTCCGTGAATTTTTAATAAATATATGTTGAGATAAATCATTACCACTTGTATTCTAAAGAAATAATTCATGAAAATAATATTAAGAACACGATTCTGCGAATTACTTCGGATCTTCATTAGCCTGCAACGTAATATTTCACAATTCCTAGCAACTTTAAGCGAACTATTTTAGTTTATTACGAAAATAATTATTAAAAATGCAACAATTAATTATGAACAAAAAATGTGTGCTTATTACAATGAAACTTCCAACTCATAAATCTATCAATATGCATTGAAACCAGCATGTTTTACTGAGATACTAAATAGTTACTGCATTAAAATATATCAATAAATCTACTGGGTAATGTTGCGCCGGTGGAAAAGTAAAATTGCTACAATCGGTGACAACACCAGATCCATTACACTAATAAGTTTCTAGGATGGAATACTGGAATGCTTCTAAACACTTCTTGATCAACATTCAAAAATATACTAGTCGTTTTCAAAAGACGTCGTCTAGCTCAACGAATATTGTACAGGACAAGTTCGTGCCCACTTTCAAGTTACTATAACAGGTCAATTGAAAAGTCCCCGGCCTGACACATAGATGGCGCTACTAGATTAAATCCATGTTTTTTGGTTAGCTCTAACCATCAAAAGATGCGTGTATAAATCTGATAGCTGACGGATCAATAGTTTGTGAATTATAGCATTTTGAGTGAAGCAACTTTTGTTACTGTGAAAAAATGGATGAAAAGGAATTTCGCGTGTTCATAAAATATTGCTTTTTGAAGGGAAAAAATACAGTTGAAGCAAAAACTTGGCTTGATGCCGAGTTTCCGGACACTGCCCCAGGAAAATCAACCATCAAGGATTGGTATGCGAAGTTTAGACGTGGTGAAATGAGCACTGAAGACGGTGAACGCAGTGGATGCCCAAAAGAGGTTGTTACCGACGAAAACATTTAAAAAATCCACAAAATAATTTTAATGCACGTAAAATTAAATTGAATGAAATATCAGGCACTCTAAAGATATCAACTGAACGTGTACATCATATCATTCACGAATATTAGGGTATGAGAAAGCTCTGTGCAAAGTAGGTGCGGCGCGAGCTGACTTTTGACCAAAAACAACGACGAGTTGATGATTCGGAGCAGTGTTTGAAGATGATCAAGCGTAATAAACCCGAGTTTTTGCGTCGATATGTGACAATGCATGAAACATGGCTCCATCATTTCACTCCGAAGTCCAGGGCTTCGAATTGCTTCCTCATCCACCGGGTTCTCCAGATCTGGCCCCCAGCGACTCTTTCCTGTTCTCAGATCTCAAAAGAATGCTCGCTGGGAAGAAATGTTCGTCGAGTGAAGAGGTGATCGCCGAAAGTGAGGCCTATTTTGAAGCAAAGGCTGAGGCCTATTTCACTATAATCAATGAATCACCCTTGAAGGGAATTATGTTGAATAAAAAAATCTAACTTTGCCAAAAAAATGTGTTTTACTATGGTAGGCCGGAAACTTTCCAATTGACCTATTAGTATGAAAACTTTTTGGTAACCTTGAGATTGGCCTCAGAAATAAGTTAACAAAATCTTAAACCTTTGCTGATACAAGAACAAATTTATCACGTACTAGGAGCGCTGTAACCACTACCTGATGCAGATCATTAATTCGTATAAATTTACTTTCTGGACAATTCGGAACTATTGTCCAAGAAGTACCAACATTTCTTCATCAGAGCAAAGATTTAGTCAAAATATTTAAAATAGCATTGGGTCTGATTCCATCTGTCTGGCATAATATCGTCCTCAGACCTCACAGAACCTATGTTCACCGCCGGTGAACATAGGAGATACTGAGTCAGCTAGTACTAATTACACAATATACATATTATTATGTAATTACATATTATCACAATTACATATTATAGTAAAAGTGTTTATTTTAATAATTTCAGGGGATTTTATGTTTTGCATAAAATATTTTCCAAAGGTTATCCATTGTTACACACTTCTCTAACCAAAAGAATTCTTCTTTTTCCAAACTTTTTCAGCAAATTACCACTGGGGTATCTCGCCATGGTTGAATATTTGAACAGAGTCCAAAAATCTTGAACGACCGCAGCATACGAATTACCAATTTTGCTTCAATCGCAAAAACGATTTTGATTACAAAAATTCGACTGACCCGATCAAAATCCCCCTCTATTGATACTTATTCATAAATGTAGCATTATTAGAAATATGATAAGAAAGAAATGAAAATATAAAAAATGTTTAAGAACCAGGCAGATCTTAGGCAACTCTCGAAACAGTCTGTAAATGTTTCAGAATCGAACGAAGGTATATTTTTGATGCACTTTATATATTCAAGAATGAATAATCAAGATAGGATAAAAATCTTCAAGATGAGTAAGTGCAGATAGTTAAAAAAGAAACTGAATCAGATTGTGATAAATTATATACTTCAATAAACAGAAGCTTCGTTATTTTAAAGTTATTAAAAATTGGATCGATACTTGGAGTGCTTTCAAAGAAGACGAATTTAATCGATACGGAATCCGCATCTTACCCGAAAAATGTGCCAAGCTTGTGACTAGTGATGGATAGTATTACCCAGAATAAATATAACAAGGTTTTTAATTTGTGTTCCTAATAAAACGTGCAATGTTATATAGCAAAAAAAGACAAGTTAAACATATTAACTAACGAATATCAGTGTATTAAATAAATATCTTAGAAAATAACCGAATTAACATGTTCAAAAACTTTAGCAACGTTCCTGATTAAAAAGAAGATACATTTAATGTATGTGATTGTTTGATTAAATGATATCATCAGCGAAATTGATCGCAAGAGAACACGGAAACTTAGAAAGAAAGGCATAGAAAGGAACTAGCTCGGTGTTATTCAGAGAGGCGCGAAGATTTATAGTTCTGTTAGCGCTCTCTGTAATGGAAATGGGCATACAAACAACTAGAATTATATTATTTTGCACAAATTACTAGAGATTACATAATATATAGTAAACGAACTGAAACATACATGAATAGTAACTAAATAATTATACATTAATTTGTCTATGTAATTAACAATCTAGTAAATCTATCGCCAGAAAGTAGTCATGAAAAACGACAGTAATTGTTCGAATATTGATAAAAAGACATATTAAAGATTGTGAAAACTATCGAGAAACAAGTGTGCTACCAAATTTCGAAAAAGTGTTTATGAAAATTATGCAAATAAGATTACAAACAACTTGCGAAGAACAAGCCGAGAACAGCAGGCAGGATCTATATGGAAAGGATACGTTACTCCACAGTCACTTCCGGGTTTGGCGCATGCGCACTATCCTGCATAGAATAAACCATAGAAAAGAATAAACCATATTGTCTTCCTTTTCGGTACATTCTTTTCGAGTCGAACGCTACAGCCGATCAAGTCAAAACAACAACAAAATCTAGGATATTCAAATTCTGTCTTACATTAATAAATTCATAGTCTAACATACATTGGTTTTAAAATATGGAAGTGGAAGGACATGTAAGAACAAGGCTAAGAGCAGAATGTAAGGTTATATTAGTAAAAGTTATAAAACCCAAACAGCGTCAATTTTATTTGTAGTAGGAATGTTAGCTCCCCAATTTATAAGACATCATTTTCAACGATGCTCTATAGTGAAAGGAAAATACATTACTTCGATATACAATTGTTAATTAGGTAGATTAGGCCTTCAGGGGGATATCACTACATAAAAAAACGCACCTAGAACTCTACCTCATAGGTGGTGTGGAAAAGAGTTCAATGTAAAACAAACTCTAATCTATAAATTATCGTGGCTGTATAATTAACTGTAATTTTCTGATGTATTATAATGTTAAAAAAAACTATATATATTTGATAACATATTTGTTTCATTATTTTATTTAAACTAGAATTTTGTTATACATCGAAGCAAAACTGAACTAAAATTCAGTGTTTATACCGCAGTAACAATGCGTCGTTTTGACGTCTAAAATTTAGTGACGTATGTTCTTACCAACTTTCGATAGACTATATATAGTCCGTTCAATAATATAAGCTTGATTGTTGCATGCATCTCGGGAAATAGACATGTTGCAAAATCTACACATCTTTATGTACATCGAAACGCGACTAGATCCGAGTGGTACTTGTTATTCTACACGAAATAACATTATTTCTGTTGTTTATTTCCAATCACCGTCCGATCCCATGCGCCGCAAATAAAAACCTTTTTTGTAACTAATCCAACTAGCAAAACGACATTTCGGTATTTACATAAGGCTCTTTGTACGCCTTGTACAGCAAATGACCGAGCATAAAATTATATAAATACGAAATATGTGTGCGTTTCGATCGCCTCTCTCTCTCTCCCTCCGACTAGTCGATTCGAGCGGCGATTGTTTCGTAAGTGTAAAATCGAAAGCAAGTCTTTTGCCGTTGACCTAGATAAATGGGAAATATTGTGGTTTGTTACGGCTTTGGCGATTATTAGATGAAAAACTTGCAGTCGTACTTGTACTCGTACGTGGTTCGTTATATAAGTAACACTTGGTTAGATAACCAAGTTATTTGTTCGTTTGTGCTCCAGTTTCTTTTAAACAAATAGTACATGTTTACGATTAAATATATTGAATCTGCGAGTACGATGTTCCGAACTATATATTTATATCGGCTGATTTCCATAGCTTCCGTAGGTTCAGTAAATCTTGCCATTTATTAAGAGTAACACACGACCGGTGCCGAGCGACAAATTAGATTTGCTTTGTTAGTAATTTAATATTAAGAACCCAACCGAACCCAAACAGTTATATTGGTTTTAGCTAGTGTTGGGAACTATCGACTGAAATTGACTATCGACTGTTTAGTAATTGACTATTTTTTTACTTATGCTATTTCTGGTTCGATTGGTTTTACTATTTTTTACCAGTGACTGTTTCAGTCGCTATTTTCGGTCCGACTGATTTTGTTACTATTTACTATCGACTATTTCAGTTGTACTTTTGGTTACTATTTTTGGTTCTACTTGTTTCATTCGACTGATTTTTAATGTTCTGGCTCTGTCGTCCTAGCCGCGAACTTGACAAAAATGTACCCAATTTATGCTTTCATATAATTATATGTAATATATGTAGTTTTATGATTTTTTTGGTAGTTTGCCTGTAAATAACAATATATTGTATACTATTGATTGTTAATGTAATAGGGTAAAAAGATTAAAATTGGGAATGATAAATAATAAAATATTTTGACCGTTTTTATGGCACTAATAGGGAATATTTCGATTACTATTAGTTTTTAGGTTTTCTTTGAGTTGGTATTGTGTATATTTATTGTAGTATATTATTTAAAAATAACACATTAAAATATAATAAAACATTTGTGGGGTATTATTTCATTCCGCAGAAAAATTCCATTCCTTTTTACAGATCCACAGAACATTCAAATATAAAAATAATTTTACTTCATTTCAAATTAAATTATAAATTGCATGTTTTGTATTATTATTATAATAGTATTCAGTAATTATTATTTTCCTTTTATTTTTTAAAGCTATTTCGTGAGGAAATTTATATATCTCCGTCTCGTTTATACTACCGTTGTACCGTTCTACAGGAAAGACTTCGTACATCTTAGTCTGACATCACGAACTGAAAAAAAAAACAGTCGAACCGTGCATTCGACTAGTTTTTTGACTATCGACTGTTTCGACTGTTTTCAGTCGATAGTTCCCAACGTTAGTTTTATCACATGATTATAAGCTAAAATCAATAGCAATATATTGTGTATTGATATTTTTGATTTTCTTATAGGTGTTCAATATAGGTCTCTATATAATATTTATAACTCGACTATTTTATTTGTAACATATTTATATCACTTTGATTTAGTATATAATGTCATACTTAAATATTTAGCACTATTTTCGATTATTTTAGAATTTTGTTAGTAAAATTTCTAGAAACAGTTTTGGGTCTCTGAACTTGCTTCCAGTTTAGGTATATTATTATATAGCAAACAGAAGATATATCCTATAACTCCATCGTGAGATATATCTGTTTGCATTTCTTGAATTTGAATATTGATCTTCATTTTAAACTCTGAAGAATAACATACGATATTAATATATTAAACCTTTGTGCCAATACTGGTCACTGTCTATAAGAACTACAGAAAGTGTTACCGAACCAAATTAAAATCATACATTACAAGCCAGAATGTTTAGAGTCATACAAGGGGAACCCTATATAATAAAAGGAGGTAAATCAGGTGTACCATAAGGAAGTTTATTGGGACCAATTCTTTACCTACTCTACACATGTGATATACCAAAAATGAAAAATATCACGATGACTATAAATTTGCTATTATTCGGTATTTCGGAATAAATCTTGATGCAAAACCTCACTAGAAGAAATGTATAGAATGTATAAAAGAAAAGCAAAGAAATAAAATATAGGAAAAGTATTGGTTAGCTGGGAAGAAATCACAATTATCAGTACATAATAAATTACTAGAATGAAGTCCAGAGAACTATTGTAGGTGCACCCAGATGCTACAGGACTGATTACTTACAACGATACCTTCAGATACCGACTGTCATTCAGGAAATCGAGAGAGACAATAAATCAATTGATGAGACAATTGATCTTGTGTAGTGTAATGTGGTAAGGTAGATTTTTTAGAGAGACAGCAGTATTAATACATAAACATTATTATACCAGAGACTAAGATAGGACCGATGGGTCCTCCTAGATATATACCTAGATTTAAGTTAATGTCAAGACATATTGTAGGTAGAACGACTAGTAATAATGTTATAAATAAATTGAAACCAACTGATTGTATATGAATCTAACCTGAGTCTTAGATCAGGTTGACAAAAAGTTTCGGGACAATTGTTAGTAGAGGAATAGATAGCAGACGACGCATAATATTTTATTAGATGCTTGTATTAGTTTTCACTTTCACACGCGAAAAATTCGTACAATGCATATTAATTTAAATAATTTTCATTATTTTCTACAACCCACTTTCTGAAAACATGGAGATGATGTGCCGGAAGAACGATGTTTGACAGCGATCCAATCATTGATCCATTTCCACACATTCTCAGCATTTCAATATGAATAAGTATTAAATAGAAGACGCTATTTCTGATCAATACGCTGAGTGGGACAAAGAACAATTTCTCCCATTGAGTGTACTGGGTGTGGCAGAATTTCCCATTCTCTTTATCTTGGCTCACAAACAATGAAACAACGATACTGAAACGATTCCTGTTGGATCTTTCTCATGGCTTACAAACATCTGGAAATAGTTGACTGATCAACTGCTAAATTGTCTCAAAGTTTTTCGAGAGTTTGAGCTGAGTTTTCCTTCACTAGGTCTTGCAATTATAATATTCGAATATGGTTTGGTTTGGTTTGGTTTTCTTGGTTCTTCGATAATGACATTAAAATCTCCAATTTTAACTGATTGAAACCAAAGCCGCCATAAATTTCAAAAAGAGTTTAACAAACTTCGACAGCAGATTTCTTAAAATCAAGCATCAAAAGTAACGAATATTGAAACATTTCACAAATTCATTTCACCAATACTAATTCACTGATCGAAATACATGCAAATACCAGATACCACTGATTCAAATACATTCAGATGTACCATATTTCGACAAATAATAAATTAATTTTAATAACAACTTAATTACTTCGTAAATTGTAAGAAAACAAATATATCTCGTACGTTAACCCACGCAATTATGTATTTAATTTGAATTTGCATGTAAAAATACATTTTATACGAAGAAATCAGAGTTAAGAGAAATGAAAAAAAAAGGGGAAAAAAGAAATATATTTTTACATTTACATAACGTACCAAGTTATGTTCAACAATTTTATCGAAATAATTCTCGAAGGAATTATATAAACATTGAAATGTCACCCAGCGGTCGATGGATTATGAAAGCGGTTTATTTTTAGTAGGCGATGCGAGCATTTTTTTTTCGGAACGAACTAAAAAAGCACGAAACGCTTGTTACATTTGTGTTCCTTTCTTATCAGAACAATTACGAGTCGGGATTTGATTCAGTAAATATTTGCTTTGTAGATTTCGGGACTATTTCGTTGTATGCCAATATTTATAGTTCATTAGTGCGACTATTAATACGTTGGATGATTGTTGGAATGAAGTATTGATTAACACGTTTAATAAAGAATACATATGATATTTCGAAGGCATGTTTTTGGGATTGGTAAATTCAGTTGCTTTTTTGATCACAATTCGAAAAATATTTAAAAAACAATTGGCTGTTGATATAAATAGTGTAAGCATTACTGGATGAAATGAGACTTAATCTTAGACTGAATATTTTTTGTAACTTTGTAGGAATGTTCGTCGGGTCGGTCAATCGGTCGAAATGTGTAGCTGCCGCTGCGATTATTTGTCAGAACACTCACTACTATTTTTGGAAGGAATTTGCACGAGAACTGAAAACACTGGTTGAAGAAACACTGTTTATTTTAATGTTAAATGATACATGTGGTCGACGGGAGAATTGAAAGGATATTAGGTTAGGTAGAGGAAGTACGGTAGCGCTGTGGAAGTGGTACTATTACAAGGGGATGGAGAAAAGAAAAAAGAGCGAGACGTCGTCGTGATGGTCTTTTATAGCCTAGAACTGCATGGTACCAATCCACCGGCGTTGCCAACCTTCGTACTTCTTGTTGGTGAATTCGTGGTGGCCTAAAGGGTCGTGGCGGTCGCCACAACTTCAATAACTAAGCCATGCATCTCGATGTTGGGTAAAATTGGAAACATTATATTAGAAAAAAAGCAGAGCAGATTAGATTCAAAGTTATGCAACTGTACTTATTAGTCGGAAGATATTCTCAACTTGATCAAATTATATCAAATCAAAGAGATTGGTTTATCAGTCAATAATAAAGCCATTTGGAGCTATGGGGTGCAACTATGAGGTTTCTCTAAAACATCAAACCAACTAGTAATTCAACGCACCCAAATCAAAATCCGATTAATTACCAATTCTAATCGCTACGTAACCAACGAAGAGCTGCACGATCATCTCGAGATCAATATGGATATACGTAGTGATCCTAGATTTCGCTTTAAAACATGAAATAAGGCAGCTAAATCACAGCAACGTGGAAGCAATAAAGCTACTGGACAGCATGCAGGAAATCAGAGGATTGTATTCTTAACCTTAGCTTAAGTAGTTTTGTTTTATTATTTGGGATATATGTACTGATGTAGTAATCCCGTACTCGCCTTGCTTATGTTTTAGAGCAAGTACAACAGAACAACAGTAATAAGTTTTGAATTCTGTAGAGATGAACAAATGCATTTTAAGAATAAAAAGTAGTGACATGTTGAATCCACTGATGCTATAAAAATATTGCTTTTCTGCTCCTTTAAAAATACAAAAATATAAACACTTGAAATCATTTAAAAGACAGTTTAACAAATGCTACACTGTATCATATGCTTCTGTAACTATACATGATATATGTCAAAGTATTCACATTTAGGTTTTACTATGGCTTCTTGCTGAAATGTATACAAAATGGTTTTGCCCACAGATCCGAAAATATCAAACTATAGGCCGATAAAACACGATTTGCGTGAACTCCATTTTAATTTAAAGACAAGTCTGGCTGCAAGGGATATTTTAGAAATGGCGATTTCGATACATGATGAACCGAAAGTAAACTGAATACAGTCATATTGTAAATGAAAAAACTATATAAGAACTTTCTTCCTCATCCATTATATTTATGAAACATTAGCCTTTTCAATTGCCAGGTATTTCAATCAATGCCAATTATTTTGATGAATGTATGAAATAAAAAATTAACAGATAACAGTCTCAAATATCATTCTATTTTTTCCACGTGGTATTAAGATCATGTCAGGAAAGATAAGAAAAATAAGAACCAAAAAGCTGGTGAAACTATCCTCTCATAATAAACCCTTAAACCCAACAATTGAAAAAAATTATAAATATATTTCACATTCAAGTAGCTCAATGTGAATAAATTGTTTACATAGTCAAACGTATCTAAAACATCCCAGATAGTTGGAAAAGAGTTAAGAAATCTCTTATGAAGACTTACAAAAGCCTAAAATATGAACACTTGTAACGATTAAAAATGAAAATCGCCCTACTGGCTTGATAAACTTCCCTTATGAAGAAATTGACTAAAGAGTTATTCGTGATTGTAGCTCGTTTTGGACAGCTTCTAGTTGTTTTTTTATTTTTGAGTATTAATAGTGCCTTCATCTGTCAGTTCACATTAGATGATCCTCTGAATTGAAATGTTTTTACCTAAATGTCCATGGCTTTTATGCTATGGTGTGGTTTTCTAAACTCAGACCCGAGCTGTTCCTGCTACTGTTCAAGCTACTGTTTAAATTCCAATGATTTAAGGCTAGGGACACTTTCAGCCACTTCAGATTGGTTTTGGTAGCGACAGACTAGTAACTGTGATGCTCTTATCCTAATTCCAGTAAACTAGAGTATTTCTTCAACTTCAGAATATCCAAATTCCATAAATTCGCAGACTAGCGATATTTTCCAAAAAATGAACGTTTCCTAATTCTAATGGTTCATTAATATACGACTTTGGACACTTTCAATTCAGCTTTGGTGATACTGAAGTTTAAACTGCGATCCTTTCGCCTGAACTCCTCGAAATTTTAGTTCCTGTGTTCCTTCCTTAATAATAATGTTTCTTGATATCTAAATTAGATGAAATTATATTGATAAATAAATTGATGTCATTTAAACTGGATAGTTTTCGAAGTATAATTAAATTTCGGCTTTATGTAATTCAATTTTATATGTTTAAATACATTTCACAAAACATTTCTGTGGTTGCTATGATTTTTTCTGACCTTTATGACGCTATCGGTTTGTGGTCAGTCTTAACATGAAATGCAACAAAACATTTGCCATACTTGTTTTTATATCCATATAGTAAAGAATGTTACTAAAAATCAGAGCCGAAGCTGAATAAATCATTTTATCAAAGAATATAAACTTTCTACCTTTCAGTAATAATCTGATGAGTTACCCGAAATTCAAAAAGAATGATGTAAATTAGAGATATATAACAATATTATAGACACGGTCTACAAACAGTAATTCACACAAATTCGATTAAATTAGATGATTTGAAAAATTAATTAGAAAATTTTTCACATTCATTTTTTTTTTCATTTTACTGCATAAATATACCTGTTATAGTACTATTGCATATATTTGTTTCAGCGCATTATTAATTTTGTTTCCGGTTTTTTCTGTTGATTTTCGTTCAATATCTGGAATGAATCCATCATATATAATACTTATTTACGTAGATAAGCGATAGATTAAGTAGAAATATCGGGAATTTCCAAACATAATGTGATATTTGCTCGCAGCCTTAGACAATTAATGTTTTACTTTTTAGTAGAAAAATAATAATAGTTATGTGAATTATTATAGAAAGGTATGGTAAACATCATGTTATATTTATAGAAGCGCTATAGAACCGGCAAATTGCAAACGATGCACGGTGTGATGTACCATAGACAAAATTAACTAAAAACTGAATTTATAACCTTTAAATCTTTTAAAAAATAAATTTTCCAGCATTTTAAACTTTGTTCGAATTTTAAAAAAAATTAATTTGCGTCACATCCAAGATTTTTCAATAAACTAATAACAAAAACTAATTTAGTATTTCCGAAAAAAATGTGAATTGCTGTGGGCTGTGATTAACGGATTAACAGGTTTTTTTTAGTAGCGAATGTTACAATAAAACATTAAGATATAATAGAGATGATTAGAAAGTCCAAAAGTACATCGAAAACAGTGGGTTTATGAAAAAATATTGTCACTTCTTAATGTTGAAGAACCATAAAAACGTTAAAAGATAAAATAATGAATTGTAGTCAGGTTTTTGGGTTAAGAACGACCACTAAAAATTAGAAACTATATCGTTCTCGCAGGGTACTTTTAGTAATTTACAAGAAACGCCATCTTTGGATATAGACCAACCTAATTCCAGTTTAAAGTGGAGAGGAATACCCCGGGTTCATTTCGAAGAGGGCTCAATTAAAACAAAAAGAAAAAGCTGAGTTAGCGGACAGAACACTAGAGGAGCTACAGTTTGATTCACACTTGGTATCGGGAAGTAAAATCGGATTCAATCTACAATATCTTATTCAATATTATGATTCAATATTTCAATATTTTGACAACAAACCTTACTTATTACACACTTAAGACAAGTTTTTAAACTTTTAATTAGAAATATATATATATATATATATATATATATATATATATATATATATATATATATATATATATATATATTGCAAATTGTAAGAAATGCAGATTGTCAAAAAGAAAATCTTTTGTGAGGAATCGCGACCCTCCGGCTTCTGCGCCCTCTAGCGAACAGTAGACAAACTTCAACTAATTTCCAGATTTTTATTTTGGTCTAATAGAGTAATAGTAACGGAGCACCCTGTATATTAAGTAAAAATCATTTAGTATATTGTTAGAGCATGTATTAAATTATTGAAAACCGTTTATAGAATTAAAATTGGTGCTATTATTTTTAAAATATCGAATTTTGTCCTTATACTGTATATTACGTCGCACTGTGCGATAAAACAACGGATGGAAATATCAAAAACATTGATCGATACACGTATCGAACTTTTATTTTGAGATATTTACCCCGTTGCGCGGTCTGGTATCGACATTGATTGATTGACGAAGTTCATAATTTTTTAAGCGTCAAAGAAAAATCTTTGAAAATCAAAATTACGGGTTAAAAGTTCCAATAATACGTCAGAAAGTTTCTAGCCAAATACTGCATTTTACACAGATCTGGTACCGTGTGAGATTTACCTGGTTCCTAAGGTGAAATCTTCATTACAAAGAACAGTAATTCGAATCCATCGGTGATGTAACTGAAAGAACATTCAGGACTGTAGTGATACAGAAGGTGTAGTATATACTGAAGATGAAAACAAATAAACATGTATGAAATTAAAATACGACATTTTACATTGTCAATAGCATTACTTCACAGCGAAACTTTATGCTTTTTCGGGTCGGTCAGTCGGTCGAAATGTGTGGCTGCCGCGGCGATTATTTGTCAGAACACTCACTACTATCTTTGGAAGGAATTTGCACGGGAACTAAAAACACTGATTGAATCAAAGTTGTTTATTCTAACTTACGGTTGATACATGTGGTCGATGGGAGAATTGACAGGATATTAGGTTAAGGTGAAGGAAGTACGGTAGCGCTGTGGAAGTGGTACTGTTACAGGGGGACGGTGATAAGAAAAGAGAGCGAGACGTCGTCGTGATGGCCTTTTATACTCCAGAACTGCATGGTACCAATCCACCGGCGTTGCCAACCTTTGTAGTTGTTGATGGTGAATTGGTGGTGGCCTAAAGGGTCGTGGCGGTCCACAACAATTTGTACTTTATGCCATTTATTGCATTGCTATATATACATTAAAGTCATTATAGTCTATTCAATAACAACAACAATATTACCGCATCAAATTTTACTTTTAGTTTACCATATTTACCGACTTATAACCTCTAATTATAATCACTAACGTTTTGAATAATTTTGTAGACATTTGACAATATGGTCGACCAGTCCCAACGCAATGCAAATATTTTATAGATTGATTCGGTTGCATTTTCCCAAGCATCAGACAGCACTCTGTCAGTTCTTATCTAGGATAAAATGGGAAAAAATCTGTTGATACTTTAAAATGAATTGAGCTCGTGATATAGAATACGGTTGGAGTTTTACGGTAAACATACTCTACTGATAAAGCTCAATGGACTTTGAAGATTTAGTAGTGATAATTTGGATAAGAATTGAGAAATTACACAAAAATGGTTGCACAAGTAGAAATGCGACAAAATGATTTTGCAACATAATATCTAGTCACATATTGTAAAAGTCGTGAAAACACTCATTGCTTTAGATTACCACAGGTTTGAAAAGATGTATTACAAGACCATTTGCCTTTTTCTATCGACCTTCAAGTAGTGTTAGAAATAAAAAAAATAGTGTAAAAATCGGCTCATAGTTTAAAATGAACTATACATTTTACAAAGTGCATTTGGCAATATATTCGACGAGATCTATGACGTGCATTGGTGGTTTTATTGGAAATACTATAGTGTAATGTTATTAGGTGCTTGCATGTATTTTGATTGAATTTTTTTGAAAATAATAGTTTTTCTTTTAGTACTGTTGAACAATTCAGTGTATACAGATACTATCGTAGATCCAAATATATGACAGCAATTAAAACCTTGCTAAAAATGTGAGTTTTCTATTAAAGATTATTTTAGGCCTCCAATATTTTTGTCGAATTTCTGCATTGTCGAATGACTGAGAGATATAGTACCCTTGGAACTCAAATCTTATCAGACAAAATGGCCTGTTTCAAGCAAAGTTGATGCCAGAGAATTATTTACTCACTAGTAACTGAAAACCCTCTTAATATTAACTATTGAACTGTCATAGCGTCGATTTTACCAAATATAGAAATAAGTGATTATTTTGAAGGTGCCTCGATTAAGAAGAAAAATTGCTTTGAAAAATTATTAACGATTCTTAATCGAAATTATTTTGTTAAATAATCCATGATATTTGGCGATTTTTTATAACAATAATAGATATATCTTTGGAATAACCGCATATTTTTGCGGCTATTTCGACAGTATTTCCCTGTTACGAAGTACTATATGAATCACTGATTCGGTTATAATTCAGAATGAATCACTCACACGGAAAATACACAAAATAGAAGTGTGGAATTGGATTTGTTTCAAGTGGAGTCTTCCAATTATAATTAGACACGACGCTTTTGTCTCTTGAATATCAAACGAGATTGTGGCTGTTCCTTTTTTTATTCCTCTGGTCACTGGAATTATATTACATTGTTCAACATTTCTTTCTTGTTATGAGACTTCTTTTGTTCATAGTGTCAAATCAATAAAAACGAATAATTTTGTTTTAATTGTTACCTATATATTATATTTTATATTTCACTGTTCATCATAGTATATTAATTAAAATAAATTAAATTAAAAAGAAAAGCCAATGCAAGAAATGATGAGAAGTGTGTACTAATTTTGAATTTATAATTCGTTATAAAAGCTAATTTTTTAAAAGACAGTTTAACTTACCTTGCATCTTGCTGAAATTCAAACAACATGGTTCCTAAGATGTCAAATTACATGCCAATAAAATACAAATTAAGTGAACTCGAACTCGAATTTTAATTCAAAGGAAAGCGTCTAGCTGAGTCGCGTTTTAAAAGTTATTATTTCGATATAAAGTGATGAACCGAAATAAAATATACCAAGAAAAAACTAAATGAAAAATGTTTTCCTCATCCGCTGTATTTATCAAACCATTACCCTTTTTAACCATTTTGTCAGATGTTTCAATCAATGCCAATTGGTTTTATGAAGATATTAAATAGAAAAATTAACAGACCCGTGAAGAGCATTAAAGATCATGCTTTTTGGGAGTGGTATTAAGATCCTGCAAAGGAACATAAGAGCAACAGAACCCGAAAAGCCAGAAGCCCCGGATCCAACAACTGAAAAAATCCTTTAATAGAATTCACGTTTAAGCAGTTTAATGGAAATGAACCGTCCAATTAGTAAAACGTATCTAAAATATCTCAGATATTTGGTAAAGTTACAGAATCGTATTGTGGAATGGATATGGAACATTCAACGAATAGAAAATGCAAAATAGCCAATAATTATACTGAATAGACTAATGTAGTTATTAGGTGATTCCCTATATTTGATAAACGATTCATGTTGGTGAAAATGTGAGGTATCCATGCAAACAACTGTTTAACACCTTAACCTAACTGTTAAATTCGATAGTTTCTACATTTCCTTGCCTAAAATAAGAGTTTTCCATTTACTATTATTAAGTTTCAGTATATACAAACGCTAATCGTGGAATGTCCAAAATTGCATGTTCCCTTGAGTGCTTATTGAATGAAAACTGAGCATAAATAGTATACTTCTGCTCAAACCCTAAAATAAACAGCTTCGCATTTGATGAATTAACTATTTCCAGACGCTTACATGTGATAGAAGAGATCCAGAGCAAAAATGGCACTCATAACACTAATTAACTGAAAATGTCATTTTAAACCGCAACCTGATGATATTTTTGCAATATACATTGATATTTTTAATAAACTCTTACAATTAAGTACCAAAATATATTAGGTATACTAAACTAAAGGTTTATTAAAAATAATTAAATGGTTTTTTATAATGTATTTAATTATAATGAAATATATTTAATTTTTTTGAAAAAATATGGATATATCGGCCAAAAACATCGATATTTTTTAGGAATAATATGGATGTTCCCTATGTCAGAAAGATGGGAAAAAATATTTTGATTAATATAAAAGGAACCAATTTTTCTCAATAAATGTATTTTTGAGGCGAAAGCATGTTTAAACTACTAGTCTATAACAGAAAGCAGTTTTGACTTATACAAGAAGAAATAAGAGTTTTTTACCAAGAAAGCACGCCCTTATCACAAAAAACTAACAGAAAGAGGGATTACTGTGTAAAGGACCAACTCAAAGAAGTTCTCTATATATCGAATGCAAAAGCCTTCAATTAATCACTTATGTATTAATTATTAATGTTAAAACAAAATAAACGTTTAGATAATGTTATTTCAATTAACACTCCAATCAACGAAACAAATCATCAGACCGTATAACCACTACACCGTTTTCATAAATCAATTAATTATATAATTAACAATTATATAATCATCACCATTAGATTCATCAATCATTTAGATCGTTAATTTAAATATTATCCGTTGTAATTGATTAAAATAACGTTAACTTATGAAATTACACGATTCATATTATTTAAGTTTTCTAATGAGTCAGCAGACTTGGTGATATTTCAGGAATGCTTATCTAAAATTGGATAAAATTAGCAGCGATAAAACGTAGTTGTTGAGATAATTCACTATTGTTTATTGTAAAAAGGAATTCAATTGTTTCGAAATCAGGTCTTTCGACTAAGCATTTTCTAAAAATGTGAATTAATTTCGAGAATTATAATAACTAACGTAACTTGTGTAACAGCTTCGGGCATTTCTATAAAACGATCAAAATACTATTTTAATCGAAGTTTTACTTTGTTTATTTCAGGCAAAAGAGCTCGTGATATAGAATACGGTTGGAGTTTTACAGTAAACATACTCCATTGATAAAACTCAATGGGCTTTGAAGATTTAGTAATGATAATTTGGATGAGAATTGAGGAATTACACAAAAAAGGTTCCACAAGTAGAAATGCGACAAAATGATTTTGCACCATAATATCTAGACACATATTGCAAAATTCGTGAAAACAGTCATTATTCCTTTAGATTATCACAGCTTTGAATAGATGTATTAAAAGACCCTTTGCCTTTTTCAATCGACCCTCAAGTAGTGATAAGAAATGAAAAAAAAAAACTAGTGCCTAGTATGAACAAAAATGAAACATAATAATTAACACATTTTTCACAATATATCTATCAGTTAACAAAATATTACTTTCAAGTTTTTATGATTACATAAAGTTGTGGATTTATAATTTTTTAATGCCGTTATAGCAATTGCTATAACGCTTTAGGCCACCATTATTGCATTTTTGCAACGGTGGAGGACTGGTACCACACGTTTCCCGGCTATAAAAGACCACCACGGCGATGTCTCGCCCTCTTCTCTCTTTTTCTCTACCCTTTGTGACAGTACCACTTCCATAGCGCTCCCGTACTTCCTTTACCTAACCTAATATCCTGTCCATTCTCCGGTCGACCACATGTATCATTTAACATTGAAATAAACAACTTTTTATAAAACCAGTGTTTTCAGTTCCCGTGCGAATTCCTTCCACAAATCAGTAGTCAGTGTTCGGACAAACAATCGCATCGACAGCCACACATCCCGACCGACAAGACGAACATTTTTAAACCATGTTTTGTGCCTGAAACCCGTAAATATGGAGATTTCAACTTTCAAGACAAAGAACATCGTGGTAGCTGGAAGACGCTGGGAGATACAAAAGACCCAACACAAACTCAAAAACAATTGGCAGAAAAGTTACCGTACCCTCTACACCTGGCTACACACAAATACCTCTTTGTTTCATCGATGTGGCACCACAGAGCACCACTTAGCAAGTTCGAAGAAGTTAAAAAATTGTCTGAGAGATGGGCAAATGTATACAATCAGATGGCTAAATCTCGAATAAATAAATGTTAACTACCTATCGTAAATAACGTAACTTCTTTAGAGAAAAAACCTTTACTTGGTACTGGTGCTTCCTTTACTTTATATGAATAAGTTTATATCATCGCCATCACTTTATCTTGTTTCAGTAAACAAAGGATAACCAAATTATAACGACCAAGTTGAAGTAGATTGTAAACGATTAAATCTATGGCAACAAAAATTGTATATTGATGATGTTTTTTCAAAGCCTGACTGAAACTGCTTCCCTAGACCAAAAATTAATATATTCCAGACCTAAATTAGTTCTCATTCGTTATAGTCCGTTCATCGATAATCTGTGGTTTATGTCCTTTCAATTTACATCATTTTACATACACTCGCTCAGTATTGCATAGATCTCCAGTGATTTTCAGTCTGCGAACGACCTGTTGTCCATTGTACCTGCAGCTGAAGAGTCTCTGGGATTTCACTGAGTGTAGCATAACTTTGTGCTTCTCTGTGAACCTTTTGTCTTCTTCGACTGTACAGATTTCTAAATATGAATTGACAAGCGCTCTAAGTAAGTCTAAATTGAATATATGTTATATACTGCAACTAACAGGATACTGGGTACTCTGGTCTGGTCTAAAGTCATCAAAATTGGTCCCCTAGTCATGAACTATTAAAATTAGGAAATAATCATGCTTTTGCATGGTTATTTTAGACATGGTACTATTGGAATTTTGGAATAGCAAACTTTGCGAAATTATTCCACACGGGCAGTAGAAATATGAGCAAAAACTGTGATATTCAGAAGATCACAGACAATTGGCTCACGAGGATACAGTCGATATTCACAAATAATTCTACTACAGTTGTAAGCTGTTCAGACAGGACAAAGTCCACATATATATTTTGGCCGATTTCTCAACAGGAAGACTCTTTGTTCAGCAGGTTGTTTATAGTGCGAATAACACGACACTGGATAGTCTAAAATATTGGTTGGCTTCACTGAGTGATGTACTTATATCACAAGAGGTACGTTAATACGTTGTTGTAAGATTGAAAGGGTTTTTTTGCCTGCATACCTATTCCAACAATACGCCATTTATTTTTGTTAAATTAAAATGTTTTGCACGTAAAATTAAAGTACCTTGCATATTAGTAAAGTACGCAATACCTTTCTCCGAAATATTTCAAAATTTTTTGGTGCAATTCCACAATTGTATACAATATGGCCATACTGGTTTTAGCACACATTATACCCAAATAATAAATAATTCGGGACTGCTTTCATATGGTACAGTAGCGTCATTTAATTCAACATAATAAAATATCGCAATGTTTAAGAAGCGATATGATGTCAGAGACAGATACGAGTTTCTAAACATATGGTTTAGACATTACTATTGACCTAAAAAATCAAGTCTAAGATTTTAAACCCAATGTATACCATTAATCATATAAATCTGTAGTAAACACCATTCCGCAATGTTTGATATGGAGTAACAGCAAGTAATATCAGTCATATGCATGCTGGTTTTGTTATACTGATAACCATATTATCGAGAACTATTGAAAAATATAATAGAAACGACGAGTCTGCAAACAAATATTATATAATTACTCATCTTATTTCAAGCTTTGATGTTCTCATATTAAGATCTTAAACAGAGTTGCTTCAAGAAATATGTAACAAGAAATATAATTGAACAAATTTGGTATGGTGCAAAAAAGCTTGCCCGACATCAAGAGAGAAATCAGAATATGAAGTAAATTGCTCCCTAAAAATGACGGAATTGATAAAATAAAAAGGAAAAGCTAGACCAGAAATGCTGTAGACAAAACAGCGTATAATATATTTAGTAATCACACAAATCAAAATATTAAAGAGTATAAACAGAGTTGCTTCGAGAAATATTAATTAATTAAGTCAGGAAGCAGACAAAGTTTACTCGCTATGGAAAGCAACTCGGAGATTTAAAAAACCAATTAGAGTACCGCCTACTAAAAATGATCAAAATGAATGGGTTGGACGCAACGATGAAAAAGCTGAATTATTCACACAACATTTAGCTAATGTATTCCAACCGAATATTATAGATTTACAATGGACATAAATCCTGTTTAACAGCCCGATGTAGCTGTAAATCTGATTTCTTCAATGAAAGTTGCCACAGAACTTGAGAACAACCTGAATCCTAAAAAAGGCACCTGGTATAGATGACATTTCGCCTGTATTATTAAAAGAACTGCCACGAAAAGCAATCATCATGTTGACATATATATTTAATGCCTGTTTAAGACTGAAGCATGTTCCGGAATAGTTTAAGGTGGCACAAATTATTATGCTCAAAAAACCTGACAAACATACAGAATAAGTCGAATCTTACAGGCCTATTTCGCTACTACCTGCAATATCAAAGCTATTTGAGAAACTAATATTTAAACGTGTTAAAAATTTTGTAATAATACCAGATTTCCAGTTTGGTTTTCGACAATTTTTCAACAATCGATTAAGTGCACATAGTAACTGCGGCTATTGAAAAAGCGTTCGAGGAAAAGAAATACTGCCCTGCAATATTCCTGTATGTCTGACAAGCTTTTGATTGGGTTTGGCATTTGAGATTAATCTGTAAGATGAGCAAATTGTTACCGCCTATTGTCAATTGCTGGAGTCATATCTTTTCGGAAAAAAATTTAGAGAATCGCACGAAATGGCGTTCTCGACATTTAAAAATATTTCGGCTGGAGTTCCACAAGGTAACGTCTTAGGATCTCTCCTGTATCTGCTCTACACTACTGACATTCCAACAACAAAAGAAAAACACTACTTGGAACCTTTGCTGACGACACAATTATTATGGCAGACGACATATCTCTGCCTAGGGCAATAGAAAAAGTCAACAAAATCTACAAATGGACGAAAGAATGGAAAATTCAACTTAATAGCCAAATCTGTCCATGTTAATTTTGCATTGCGGTGAAATAATAAAAACTTAATTATATCACTCAATGGATGCCCGATTCCTCAAGCAGAGTCGGCTAAATACTTTGGAATCTATCTTGACGGTAGATTAAATTGGAAACGTCACATTAGACAAAAGCAAAACACATTAGAACCAAAATAAAACAACTATACTGGTTAGTCGGGAGATACTCTCAACTTGATCTAAAATCAAAGAGGTTGATCTATAAGACAATTATAAAGCCAATTTGGACATACAGGGTACAAATATGGCGTTGCACTAAAAATTTAAATCAACTAGCCATACAACGCTGTCAAAACAAGGTTGTTCGATTGATTACCAATACCTATCGCTACGAAGAACTATATACCAACGAAGAACTGCACGATGACCTGGAAATCAAATGGATTTGCGAAGTTATCCACGATTTCGCCTTGAAACACGAAAGAAGATTAATAAATCATACTAAAGTGGAAGCAATACAACTGCTAGACAACAACTTGAATACAACTTTAGTGTAAACTATAGCTAGTTATTGTAAAGTTATTATAATTTTGTTATTAAGGAATACATATTGATGAATTTTCTCGCACTCGTCTTGCTTGTGAATAAATCCAAGTATAAATAAAAAGTAGTAATAAATTAATGTATAATTAAGATGTTATAAAAAAATATTACGTATTGATAATACGGTTACTTTGATGAATTGAAGCAATCAAAACGAAGGCATCTAATTTTAGAGAAAACACAAAAGAGAGTAATATGTTTTCTCTCTTCAAGACCCGTTATTAATCGTGTAACCCTTGTACCATAAAATCACCAACCAAGCACAAATCATCGCTTTCGATAACATTATATTTATTATCGATTATTTTTATTGAATTCGTACCAAGGAATCAATAAAATAGTTAGAAAACTGATTCTGATAACAAACGAATCGGATGCATAACGAATGAATCACGCTGATTTAACAGTCCGAAGGTGTGGCAGGAATATCGTAACGCAACAATCGAATCAACTAGATAAAATCGTGGCGATTGTTCGCTGGGCTAAGTGAGCAGAAGTACCGAGGAAATACCTCTTTAATCGTTTCCATTCCAGTTGTTTTAATTGTTACACACGTTTGCCATTGTTCTAGACGTAAATCAAATCGGTAATTGATAACAATGGAATTGGCTGTAAAGTCGGAAACAAATCGGTGAATATTTCAACAGAAAATATTTGAAATTAAAATTAGCAAAAAATAATGTATACATTTACGAAATTTGTGAAATAAACAGACCTACGACTCGCATATTGGTAACAATGGAACTATTTGCTTGTGAATTAATCATTGAATATTAAGCATATATAAAATATTCTCGCATTGAAAATATTTTAATCAAAATAATAATCTATTTTGTTGAAAGATATTACAGTTTTTAGGGTGTTATATGACTCGGTGAATGGAGGCAAGACGAAATGAAACAGTCGTGTTTACATTATGTGACCGTTATTTATTGGCTATATAAAAAAATGTGAAAAATACAATTAGATAAAACGGATGGCAGCGGTGTTACCTGGAGACGAGACTTGGGAAGTCGATGGTGGCACGTCCAAACCAAACGATGGTCGGTTACTGAATGATGGAAATACCCTTCAATAATATCCCAGATAAACGACTCGGGGATGCCAACTATTCGTTATCGTGTTCTAGTTGTCGCTGCTGGTACCCCGACCTTGATCAACATCTGGGATTATATTTGTGGGTACTTTGTTGACCGTTATTATACGATGTAAAATGCGACATGCCTCAAGGTTGCTACAAGTTATGTCTCGTTAATATGTCATGACGTAATAATTATTGTTAAAAATTGTTATATTGCTGCAGCTGTAATAGTTTATTCAGAAATTTAATTAAGAATTTAAATTTTTGAAGAGCAATATTTTGATTTTCCCACAATTTTTCTTGACCCTCACTACGACATTTCCATATATTTTTATCTCATCGCCAGTTATCATTCGATCTAGATTATTTCTTCTCATATCTTTAAAGCAAAATGTAAAATAGCTAATACTTCTAGGAACTGAAAATTGACAAAAGACAATCAACATAATTAAGAACAACTTTTCATTCGTATGACATACAACAATTAATATTGTTAAAATAGTGATCAACACATATTTAAAATAGATGGATGGTAATTAATGTTAGATCTAGTTAAAACAATTCTTAATTACTCCAACTGATGACTTTAATCAATTGTATGTCAAGTTGTAAAAGTTTAAATCATTTTTCTGGAAAAGGTCTGCTACAAACAGAAGCTGGATGTATGCCTGATACGCAAATTAAATCAAAAATTCTTCATAGACACGGCACCAAAGGCTTGCCACCTGTTTCTGTCCGTGGCCAACTATTTTGCTGGCATGGAAAAATCAAGATGAGCTTGTAAAAATAGACTATCTCAATAATCACTTGGAAATTGGATCAAAATAATAGATTTCTTGTCCGCCAATCCAATATTCAACATATATAATTCAAGAGAAACATGTGCAATAGACTGTTTATTGAATAAGAGAGTACGAATGTATGAAAGTTGATGTGTATAACAGGACATAAAGTATAAGTATATTAGGTGGATACACTATTATCCTGAAATATAAGGATAAACCATGATATCGCAAAATAAATGGTTGATTTGGACTAACTGTGAATTAGAATAGTGAAGTTTGCTCTTATAGAGGTCTATTAAAAGTTCTCAGCACAGCTTAGTTCCCAATAATACATAGTCAATTGCGTGATTTTCGTTCCGTTTAAACATATTTTGTTGAACTTATAGTAATTATTATTCTTTAGAAACAACTTGTACGTTTTTAAAGACAAACTTAGCCGATTTTCAATCAACAATACACACAATTTCTATACATATCTGAATCCTAGTGTGATTCAGAGCCATGAATTTTAATTTTTTTATTAATTTTTAATTTTTTAACAGTTTATATGAGAACCATCAAGCGAAATTCCACAGCCGCAGAAACACATATCAGCCGCATGAACCACAACAACTACTAATTAAAAACAACAAAAAAAGAGGATCAAAGCTCGTCAATGAATATTTTTGAAGACCATCAATTCTTTGATATCGAAAATGATAGTGAGAGTGATATATATGAGGAATACAATTAATAAAGGAATATTTAAAAAAAACAAGATTTATATTATATATGAACAATAAAAGAGAAAACTTTTATCAAAATTCGAACTAAAATTACTATTTTAACCTAGAAAAATATATTAATATTTGCATCATATTTCTGAATGAAAATTTAAAAAATTATTCAGTCTTACTATACATATTTTCCTGAAACAATTCAAGTCAGAATACGTGAACAACAAATATTCAAACAAGTAGATTTTTTGTTAGATAGGTAGTATTTTGGAGTTAAGAAGCGGGCATAAAAAATGAAAATATAACAACAAACATAACTCCACTTAAAATAACAGTTTTCCAATTGGTATTATTGAGTTATTCAGGGAATACAGACGATAATCTAGAAGATAAGGGATGCTGAAAATTGCATTTTGAATGTTCATTACCATTGTTGCCTGTTTTGAAAAAAAATTGCTGATAATTTCCTAAGAAACGCTTAGAGATGCTGCCCAACTTTAACCCAATTCTGAATTTTAGTTTCAAGGAGACAATTCTGAGACACCAGTTGGCAAATCAACTATTTGTAGATGTTCGACAGAAAAGATTCAAACGGAAAATCCATTTTCAGTCATCTTATCCCAACTGTCGTTGCTTGCCAGGAAAAAAAGAAGAGTTTTGGTGAGGTAATATGACTGGCAATTAAAGTGGATATACTAAGACAATCCCAAGCACAATAAGTGACGGATTAAACAAAGAGAATCACTACGACATCGACATAGAAGCTGAATATTCATTGCGATAAAGTCTTGCTATGCAAATGGTATGATCAACAAGGTATAGTGTACATATTACAACCCAACGTATTCAACAGTCAGATCCAGTCGATCGATACGATAGCTTTTGATACAATAATTTTACTTAAAATATATTGTACTAATTTTTTCCAATAAATACCTTTTAAAATGAAAAATGATCAGATTATATACAAGCATTTGTCTGCAAATGAAAGGAAAATCGGACACTACTCCATTTCAAAGATCTAGAAAGCTTCTAAGTAAACCATGGATAAGCTTACACATGATGTTAAGCCATTCTATACCAGATTTATAACAGGTCAATTGAAAAGTCCTCGGTCCGACACATAAATGGCGCTACTAAAATTAAATTCATATATTTTTAGTTAGCCCTAACCCTCAAAAGATGCGTGTATAAATTTGATAGCTGTCGGATCATTAGTTTGTGAATTATAGAATTTTGACTGACGTTTTCGTTACTGTGAAAAAATGGATAAAAAGGAATTTTGCGTGTTGATAAAATATTGCTTTTTGAAGGGAAAAAATACAGTTGAATCCAGAGCCAAAAACTTGGCTCGATGCCGAGTTTCTGGACACTGCCTCAGAAAAATCAACGATCAAGGATTGATATGCTAAGTTTAGACGTGGTGAAATGAGCACCGAAAACGGTGAACGCAGTGGACGCCCAAAAGAGGTTGTTACCGACAAAAACATTTAAAAAATCCACAAAATGATTTTGAATGACCGTAAGTTGAAATTCAATGAAATTGCAGACACTCTAAAGATATCAACTGAACGTGTACATCATACGAATATTTGGGTATGAGAAAGCTCTGTGCAAAGTGGGTACCACGCAAACTCACTTTTGACCAAAAACAAAGATGAGTTGATGATTCGGAGCAGTTTTTAAAGATGATCAAGCGTAATAAACCAGAGTTTTTGCGTCGATATGTGACAATGGATGAAACATGTCTCCATTATTTCACTTCGCAGTCCAATCGACAGTTATTCCAGTGGACTGCACACAATAACCCGCTCCAAAGCGTGGGAAAACGCAACAGCCGGCCGGCAATGTTATGGCGTCTGTATCTTGGAATGCGCATGAAATAATTTTCATTGACAACCTTGAAAAAGGAAGGACCATCAACACCGACTATTACGTAGCGTTATTGGACCGTTTGAAGGGCGAAATCGCCGAAAAACGGCCGCATTTGAAGAAAGAGAAAGGGCTGCTTCACCAAGACAATGCACCGTGACACAAGTCAGTGAAAACGATGGCAAAAATCCATGAATTGGGTTTCGAATTGCTTCCTCATCCACCGTATTCTCCAGAACTGGCCCCCACCGACTATTTCCTGTTATCAGATCTCAAAAGAATGCTCGCTAAGAAGAAATTTTCGTCGAATGAAGAGGTGATCGCCGAAACTGAGGCCTATTTGAAGCAAAGGACAAATCGTACTACAAAAATGGTATCGAAAAGTTGGAGGGTCGCTATAATCAGCGTATTGAAGGGAATTATGTTGAATAAAAAAACTAATTTTCCCAAAAAAATGTGTTTTACTATGGTAGGCCTGGGGCTTTTCAATCGACATAACAGGTAATCGAAAAAAAATTCAGTTTTTCAATCAAGTTTGATACCAAAACCACAATAAAATCAAGTTCTGAACTATAGATAACCTGTTTAAACAATGTTATCCATACCATCATATTAGAAATATATTGAAAAGGCTTCATAAAAATAAAAACTAGTTTAACTGGACATGTCCGCCTTTGAACACTTCATGTTCGGCATTAATCAATGATCTAATAAATCATAAAAATAAAAAAAAAACTAAATAAAATTACAAACCTTAGTACTCGACGCATATACCGACGATTTACTCGTCGCTCGGTGTAGTTCGGCATGGTTTTTATCACTATCTTTCGATGTATTTGCCAATTTTCCATCTGGAGCATCTCTCGCTGCAACAAAAATCATTATTAGACGTTAAAAGAATCGACCTAGTTACGTAATACATTATAATACCAGCGTTGTGTGTTTTTATTTTCGCGAAACGAAACAAAACACAACTATAAAATTTATCTTTATATTGTAATTTGTTACGAACATTCTACCAAGCTAGCGAAAACGATTACTGCAACTATATAAATAAACAAGAGTGATTCATGCAAAATTATCGAGATATTTTTGTTGAGCGTTGCGAATTTCTTTTTATGTGATGCACAGATAAAAATACACCCCATTTTACTGTAAATAAAAGGCATCCCAATAAAATAGATGACGTCGAATATACTGCCAAATGCAGTTTGTAAACATGTAAAATTCCTTTTAAACCCGAATTAGATTTTTTCTTCTCATTTTGCCCTATAGTTAAAAAGAGACAGAATGTAGTCTGATGGCATACAGTAGTTGACAAATAATTTCAGATTTGGCGCACGCGCACTATATTACAGAAAATAAACTATGGAAAAGAATAAACTCTGTTGTCTTCCCTGTCTAATGACGGTACGTTTCATACGTTTCATGTTTTCGAATATTTAGAATTTGTGCTACAATAATAATTCTATAGGAATAATAATTAAATTGTTGTGTTATTCTTGGTGGTCTAACATACATTGGTTTTAAAATATGGAAGAACAAGGGTAGAATGTATGGTTTTAAAAGGTATACAATCCTAACAGCATCAATTTTATTTATAATGGGAATGTTAGCTGTCAAATTTATATCAAATAATTTTCAACGGCATCAAATAGGACTCAAAATATAGCAACATTTCTCTTCCAAATAGCAGCAATTTCAAAATAATAACAAGAACAGAGAAGAAAATTATTCTTATTGTGTTGGAAATAGTCAATTCGTTAATGAGTTTGTCCATCAAGAATAGTAGTAAACACTGTATTAACTGGTAATAATTAGACATATATTTTAACCATGATATGATAAAATTAATATAAGATAAGATAATGAATAAGATATATGAAATAATCAAATTTGCTAACAAAAGTAGACCTGTATCAAATAAATAAAACATAAAAATATCAACGATTTCCTAATGATCTAATGACAAATAAGGAAACGAGAACTCATTTTTAGGTAGAATATAGGTAAATAAATTATTGTTTTGTAAAAATAATGATCTATTGACTGGGGACTTCTTTCAGCTGGGGTGTGTCGATCAAGAATAGTAGCAAAAGTTGCAGTAGGGATCATAGTATGATATATATAGTAATTGTATTTATATTATTTCACTTCATACATTAATTTAAATGAAATATGTTATTACAAAAGTTTTACCAATTTTTATTTCCCTCCTTATTTATCAAATTTGTATATATTTATTTATAAAAATAACTTATATATAAAAAAAGAAGTAAGTAAATGAAACTGTTTACACGCATGCTCCAAACTCAAATTGTCTGATTCTAAAATAAAGATATAACCGAACCTGTTTGTAAAATTCAATTTATGTTCGTACTGATCGACCCTTGCCAAATTTCTTTAAAGAAGTTAATGCCGTAACATTGCGATGTGCTGACATTTGATGACGTGCACTGGCTGTTTTATTGGATAGTCTATATGTTTGGCCTATTTAAAGTTTCAACTTTCAGGTATAGTTTTCTCTAGATTAAAAGACAGTTCATAGGTCCCTTTTTTGTGGAATATTCGGGTGTGTTGTATAATTAAATAATTTTTTCCTTTGATAGAAAATGTGACAAATATAAAATGGAATTAAACCGGCATGATTCCAGAGCTGGCAAATTCAGTGTACAGTTTTCTAAGCCAGCCTATGACAAGTCTAGTTTAGATGTAATTACAATTAACAATTCTATCTTCTTTTTCCTGCCCGTCTGTTAACTTCTGTCAGTTACAGGTAAAATACAAGTATAAATGGTAAACAGGAGGACTATATGTATGACTAACACAAATAGTGAATAAACGTTACTTAGCTTGTATGATGAATATTTGTTAGTTTTCTGACAACTGCATGGTTTAGCGTTGAGATTGTCAGGTTATCCAAATTTATGGAAACTTCATTGTAAGTTTTCATATAAGTTAAGATTAACTGTTGAAACTTTGTAATCCTCGGTCAAATTCAAACAAACAATTTGAAAAATTCTATAATGTCATAACGTTACAAATAAGTGGTAATATTACAAAGTTTCACGTATTGTTTACGTTTACACTATGACTGGTTTGGAACTATACTACACCGGATAACGTATTTTAAATAATTAAGCAATAATAAGTTATAAGAAGTCCATATTTATTTCTTTAGGGCAACGTTATAGAACATGTATTAATATTTTCTTTTCAATCAAATAAACAAAATCTAAGATATTTTAATTGGTTTTTTTTATCAGTTACAGTTGTAGATATATTATCCTTTATGAAATATGAATGTTACAGTGAGTATTCTTACCTGTCATGGTTATCACAAGTTATAATGACCAGAAACTAACTTCTTTCAGTGGCACTTATTGTTATTATTTAACGTTGTTATTATATAAGAAATTAACTGTTAAATATATTAGGGGGATACAATTTTATACATTAATGTGTATAAATCAGATGAATCAAACAGTTGGAAAACATCTACATGGCTTGGTAAAGATAATTAATTCACATGAGATTTCTAAATGTCCTGGATTATTCCATTATGAATAACTGTTTCTGTGAAACAAATATACCATTTCATACATATATTCTAAATCTAAATTAAATATCAAATAAATAGTATCACTTCAATATATATGTCTATGTATATGGATGTGTATATATCTGAGCCACAATTAAGAAATGCTAAAACAGTTAATCAGTATCATTCATTCCCAGAATTAGCAATAAAGTACATAAAAGAATCAAACGTACAGATAGGATTGTTCGGTGAGTCAAGAAAATATGTGTGAAGATAAAAAAACAAATAAAGATTTGAGCTAACTATTAATAGCCAGAATAATTACTAATTCAATAATTGACTAATAATTCTCTGACGCTAATACTACTAACATTTTGGAAAATTCGTTTTTTTCATTCAACATAATTCCCTTCAAGGGTGATTATTGGGTGATTATATTGAACACTGATTATAGCGACCCTCCAACTTTTCGATACCATTTTAGTAGTACGACTTGTCCTTTGCTTCAAAATAGGCTCCAGTTTGGGCGATCACCGCTTCATTTGACGAAAATCTTTTCCCAGCGAGCATTCTTTTTTTTTAGGTCTAAGAACAGGAAAAAGTCGCTGGGGACCAGGCCTGAAGAATACGGTGGATGGATGGACTTTTGCCATCGTTTTCACTGACTTGTGACAAGGTGCATTATCTTGGTGAAGCAGCACTTTCTTTTTCTTCAAATGCGGCCGTTTTCCGAAGTACGAACTTAAATGGTCCAATAACGCTATCTAATAGTCGCTGTTGATAGTCCTTCCATTTCCATCAAGACAGTCTATCAAAATTATTCCATGCGCATTCCAAAATACAGAAATCATAACCTTGCCAGCCGACTGTTGCGTTTTCCCACGTTTTGCAGCGGGTTCATCGTGTGTAGTCGACTCTGATGACTGTCGATTTGACGTCGGTGTGAAATGATGGAGCCATGTTTCATCCATTGTCACATATCGACGCAAAAACTCGGGTTTATTACGATTGATAATCTTCAAACACTGCTCCGAATCATCAACTCGTCGTTGTTTTTGGCCAAAAGTGAGCTCGCGTGGCACCCACTTTGCACAGAGCTTTCTCATACCCAAATATTTGTGAAGGATATGATGTACACGTTCAATTGATATCTTTAGAGTGTCTGCTATTTCATTCAATTTCAATTTACGGTCATTCAAAATCATTTTGTGGATTTTTTACATATTTTCGTCGGTCCACAGCGTTCACTGTCTTCGGTGCTCATTTCACCACGTCAAAACTTAGCATACCAATCCTCGATGGTTGATTTTCCTTGGGCAGTGTCCGGAAACTCGGCGTCAAGCCAAGTTTACATCATATTATCAAGTATTTTTCCCTTCAAAAAGCAATATTTTATCAACACGCGAAATTCCTTTTTATCGATTTTTTCACAATAACAAAAGTTGCTTCACTCAAAATGCTATAATTCATAAAGTAATGATCCGACAGTTGTAAAATTTATACACGCATCTTTTGAGGGTTAGAGCTAACTAAAAAACATATGGATTTAATTCTAGTAGCGCCATCTATGTGTCAGGCCGGGGACTTTTTAATTGACTCGCTAAGTGTTGAGAATGCATGAATTTCGAAAAGATATGGCTCTAGCAGTTGACTATAGTTCCGCAGTAGCAATTTGTACATCTTGTAGATTACATACATTGACAAAGTTAATTAGATCAAGGTAAGAGCGGTGTGAGATGTTGAAACAACCAGTAACATATATATAATATACAACACATATTATCTTATTACAAGTTCAATTACCAGGATGTTTATATGTTTTGTTGTGTTAATATAAATGCTATGCAACTAATTGTTTTCACAAAACGCCACAACATCCAAGGTTAGAAAGGAACGTTTCTTTTAATAACTGGCCGCTAAACATCGAGGATATTTTGTTCGTGTGCGATAAAAATATAAAACTTTTGGAATATAACAAGGAATCGTTGGCGAAGCACCGTCGACCTTGACAGTTGATAATAATAACAGTCGACGACGTTATGTTATGAAACGGGTATGGACGCAAAATCTGAGATCAACAGGTCAGCCGTGTTATTTAAAGGCGTTCAATTTCTTGTATTTATAGAAAGAGAACCGTTATTTTTTCCCATTTTGATAAGTTATTTTAAACGATGACTCTGCACTTGTTTAATTCATGCAGTATATTGATGCTGACGGGATATCACACATTATCACCTAACAATAGTAGCGCAATCAGGTTTCGTTTAGAAAGTTGTAGATTGCTACATGTATCGATCCCCTCATTTCTGGATCCACTACTGTCAATCAACTCCAGTACAAAAGAACCGTTATTTTTTCCCATTTTGATAAGTTATTTTAAACGATGACTCTCCACTTGTTTAATTCATGCAGTATGTCGATGCTGACGGGATATCACACATTATTACCTAACAATAGTAGCGGAATCAGGTTTTTCGTTTAGAAAGTTGTAGATTGCTACATGTATCGATCCCTTCACTTCTGGAGTAATCAACTCCAGTGATTTAACAAGTGCGCAAGAATAAGGATTACCATTCATTCATATTTACGGAGCTGTATTGCGATTATGCACTGACGAAAACAACTTTGCCATCAGAGTAGTAAACTAATATATACAAGTCTACAAGTCTCTCAAAATAGGTCTGTCACCAGTTGCTGTTCACGTTGACAAGTATTTTGATTCCGGATTTCATCCATAGTCATATATTTTCCAGTTTGTTACCTTTAAACATGGCCAAACTCTAATTAGAATCATCAACACGTTCTTGTTTTTGGTCAATTGTGAGCAAACGTGCCACCCATTTTGAACAGAGTTTTCACATAGTCAAATGCTGATGCAATATAAAACCAACACTTTTGATACCTTTACGATGTTAGCTAAATCACGCAACTTCACTTGTCGATCATTCAAAACGATTTTGTGGATTTTTTAAAATGTTTTCTGGTGTTATCATCTCATTTGGAAATCCACTACATTCTGCATCATCGGTGTCTCTACGACAACAAACCAATGTTTTATTATTTCTGATGGAGGTGTTATTGCTTCGCTTGAACGGTATTTTTACCATCTAGTAGCGGCAGTGTAAAATTAAAACACGAAAAGTAGTGTCACTACATTCTGCATCATCGGTGTCTCTACGACAAGAAACCAATGTGTTATGTAGTATATTAGTATATTATTTGTTAGTAAGTATATTAGCTGTTTTCAAGTATTTCTTTTAGCGAAATATATTGATAAAAATGCAAAGTAACAAGGTAGATTGATTTAGTTACATGTTCCAATGTATCAAACAGTATTCTGTCTCTTTTTAATTAGGGTAAAATGATAAGAAAAAACTGCATTTTGCAGTCCATTTGACGTTATCTATGACGTGCATTGACTGTTTTATTGGAGTTATTTAGTTTAATAATTCATAATAATTAAAAACACCAAATTACTTCTTTTGTTTACAATATAGACAAAAAAATAGATATGAATGGAGAAAATCGATATCAATATTAGTGTTGAAGCAAATTGTTGTTAAAAACAGATCATTGTACTACTAATGCTTGTTTTAATACTCTACCGCTAACAAGTGCTTAAATAAAAATAATCAATTTGTTATTGTCATGTTTTTAAACAATTTTATTCAGAATAACCTGAACTGGCGAACTTAGCGCCTTTAAAACCGTATCTAATCAGTCATTTTGGCAAATTTGATAAAGTGCAATTGTAAATCGCCATTCATACCACAGAACACTTAAGATATACGAAAAATAAACACCTTATAATTTATTATCTCGAGAAACATCCGTAGATAACATTATGATATCATAAACATTGAATATAAATATATGGTATTTACTAAATGAACATTATTTTTATCTGTTTGGGACGTCCACGTATCAACTCGTCATTTAATGAATGAATGTTAAATGTGTTATTATTTTGAAAAATTACTTAAATCATAAGTTCCAAATTGCTTTTTATATCCTAATTACATGTTCGTGGTGAAGAGACGTATCTTATCATATTATTCCTAAAACTAGAATTGCTGCAGATCGAATACATTTAGGACAAAACCTATAACAGTGAGGAAAACTTGGTGATGATATCGGGTAGCGGACTTTGATACCTGATATTATCATTTTAAGACATTTTCATAACATTCACACTCACATGATGATGACCGACGTTAATTGAACAGATTGGACAATGTATGAAAGATATCCTCTTGCATGACAGCATATTGCAGTAGTTGTGAAGGATATACTGGTACAGCTCGAATGAGAAGTTCTGTACCTACCAGCGTACTCACCAGAGTACCGCTTTCTGATTACCACTTGCTTGGGTCGATGATTGGATCGCTGCCAAGCCAACATCATCGCCATGTCGCCAGAAAGGTGGGAAATTTTTAGAAAATGATTTGCCTGTTTATAGTAAAAAAATATGCAAGCGCCTAAAAAAACATATGATAGTATTTAATGACCCCAATATATACTACGCTTATAAATTAGTTTCAAAAGATTGAAAATTTGAAGCCTTATTGTGTAAAATCGGTGGAATTCTCCCAATCACTCACTCAATTTACGGACTCCATATCAAAAGAACGATGTATCTTTTGAGGCTATCGACGAATAGATCCATTTTTAGTAACTTCATAAGAAGTTAAGCGCTGCTCAGATGATTCATATGTCGGAACAAGTAGTTTCAGAAGAAGCAAGGTCTGGAGAATACGGCGGGGTAGCACGCCCTATTTTAATGTTTCCAAGTATGTTTTCACCAGTTTTGCGACATGTGGTTGAGCGTTGTCATGCTGAAGAACAACATTGTTGTATAATTGCTCGTATTCCGGCCGTTTTTATAGGTTTTCTAGGCGTTAGGCTAAGCGCTCGAGCACACCAATTAGAATCAATAGAGACCCCCATTGATGGTTTCATCGAGCAATGCCTTCAAATCCTCGTCTTAATTTTTTTTTGTTCTCCAGAACGGTCTTTGTATTTGGTGTTAAAATTACCACTCTTAAAACGTTGTAACTAGTATTCACATGTTTAAAATGGATGGAACATGGTTGCCGTAAGCTTCACACAACATTCGATGACCTTCAGTACCCTCTTCTTCGAACTCAAATAAAAAAGTTTTTCACAAACTTTTCACAAATGCAATTTACTCGGTACACATTCAGGTATGTACAACACACTGAAAAAATGTTTTGTTCACACTTGGACGAAATGACATATCCTGAAAAGTGAAGCCAGTTAGTGTGGCCTCAACATCAAATTGTTTACAAATGTAGCCGATGCTATTTAATACACAGTAACACCATAGGTTGTAAATATTTATAGATCAGACAAAACAACGTCTGTCGGATCAGCTAGTAATAAATATAAATCGAACCTACCTGTTGGTCCGTGATCCAACTTTCGATGGGACTTGGACGTTCCGACGCCACTGCCCGAACTGCGACGGCGCGTTAACGGCGATGAGTAGATCAGCTGACGCAGCGACCACCGCCCCGGGAAACGCTTCTTGGAACGGGTGCCCGCCACGCAAGGTGACAAACCACCAGAGGCCGTTCCGCCGCCACCATCGCCGCCATTATCCAGCGAACCTCTCATGATATATCCAAGTTTCGGAGGTTAGGTCTTGTTCAGTTGATGAAGATGTAACAGACTAGTGGGCATCGCTGGCAACCCAGGAACTATCTGAAATACGAAAATAGAGAAATTAAAAAGAGTGTCATCATTTCATATTTATTCATTCTTATATAAATTTTAATTTTGTTGTTATATATATATATATATATATATATATATATATATTTATATATATGTATATATATTAAAGTCTCCTTTTACCAACTGTGGGTTTATCTGGACTGGGCCTAAAGTTTAACGTGGACTCCGAACCACGGTCCTCAGCATTAAGCCTACCGACACACAAATTCACAACATTCACAAATTTTAAACACAAACATATTTATGCCCCAGCAGGATTCGAACCTGCGGCTATCGCAACAGTAGGAGGACCGTCCCATCGCCTTTACCACTGCGCCACCAAGCCGGCAATTTTGTTGTTGATTGTGTATTCATAATAGCCATTTACGACAAATTAGTAAAAATAACTCGAATTCAACTCTTTCTATTTGTAGTATATCACATATATAGACAGGACTCTAAATACTGCCTTGCCGTACACTTGTTATTGTTTCTTTTATTCATCAAAAACCCTGTCTGAACTTTGTTCTTTTCGTAGGCTTTTTCAACTGACTGTTCAATACTTTTGAATAAGTCATAATTTTTGAATATTAGGAAGCCAATAACGGACATTTGGAGCTGGCAACATTATCTCATTGAAATATGTGAAAACTTACTCAACATCGCAACATAATTTTATCAGCTTAATCAAATGATACGTTAAGAGAATTCATTATTCATATTCAGCTCATCAAAATCAGGAAACCATAAACCCATACAATATATCTCGCGGTTTTAGTCAAGGTAATATCTATTTGTTATTCCATACGATCAACAAATACCACAATAGAAGATGAATGGTGTCACCTTCATCGGTATTCCTACATTTGATGATTCAAAATGTCGCTAAAAACAATAGAAAATCGGCAAAAACACACAAAAGAAAATTACAAACATTACGACTTGTGTTTCTTTTTTGCAATAATGCCGTTCAATTTATTCAACGGACATTGGTAAATATTTCCAGTAACTGTTTAATTAGGTTTCAGCATCTCGTAATACACTACAACTTGATGATGCCACCATATGCACAGTAAGCCTTTAGAACCATGAATATTCCACTTTGGTGTTTATGTGGATGGTTCTTTGGTGCTTTGTACTTTCCATCGCCAACAATACGCCATAGAGAACTAAGGTGGTCATTAGATTTCGAGGCAATACCGAGTAGTAAGGTGGATAATCTATAATATTAAGAAAAAATCTAATTGCAATTTAAATAGTTAGTCCTTCATCATGGTCGATGTACATAATTGAGCTGAAATATATAACATTGCCTTTATTCGCAAATTATCTACATTCACCAGTTAGAAAATTTAGATCCAGAGGTTTCAAAATCAAACTGAAAATAACAATATGTGTTTTCATGCAACAGTCCGATCTATATCGTACACCCAATTTAACTAAAATTCTCAGTCATTTTTATGTCAGCAAATGCCAGTATTTTTAAACAGTTGAATTAAACAATTACAATAGTTCGTCTGGCGCATCCTCACGAGGGTACTGTAATAATAATAATAATAATTTGTTTGTCTTGATTGGAAAAGCCAATAGAATAGGAAAAGGCAAATATAAAATAATTTCCTTGCCAAATCTAGATATAACGTGGATAATGTTTAGATATATATTTATAAGAAATACTTAGCAAAGAAAAAATGGTTCATATGTTATATAAACATTTTCAAGTTTCCAGTGATAGAATGTATTTACTGACTATGTGTACAATGCAGAATTGTAACATTGAATATAAACATTATAGGAAATATAAACATTAACACTACAAAAAATTTATTGTTTAAATAAAATAAATATTTAAAATAAAATGTGTTATATTATGTTAAATTTAAAGCCACAGCAATGAACAAATAAGAAATAAGTTTTCACACAACTTTTTTACACATGTCTTTATGTTAACTGTTATTGTAGAAGTAGAACACTAAGTTGAACACTTAGTCATCTAAGTTGAATAAACAGGATATTATTTATAGCTTTATATTTAATATGCTAAATAATAAAAATTAACAGCTTAGATTGAATCTTTTTATTTATTGTGTAAATGTTTGATCAAATGCCAGTAATATTTAAAAACGTTACTTTTAATAAAAAAATGTTTTTTAATTTCTTGCAATAATTATTTTAAACTTGACAAGCCCACTGGTGACTATACTTGATGAAGACATTAAAGATTGTTACACAGTCCAAAGATAAGGCCCGTTTGGTACGATTTATGTTTCTGTCATATCGATTAGAGGACAGTGTAAGAGTGCATGAAAACATTTTAAAAATATTTCATACAAAAAAAACTAAAATTCCGGATAAAATGTTGAATATTTTGATAAATACATATAATTCTACAGTTATTGTCGGATACTATTCTATTTATAAATCTCTAAAATTTAAACTCTCCCATTAATTGAAAAACCAAACGACAGAACTAATAAGATTATCTCTTACGGAACACAAAAGTTACGATTTTAAGAATCTGATATCAACAGAATTATAATGGGATTATATCATAATTCTTAAATACTATTTAACGATAGAGAGCATAAATCAAATACATAAAACAACGAAAGATTCCTTCCATTCATCGATTATCCCCAATTCATTAATACACTAACAGGTCTTTCAATACAGCGATAAATAAACTTCATACCTAGCACCTGTTATATTTTTTACCAGTTTGTCGTGAAATAATTTGTTAAAATTTCTTGCTATAATTATTTAAAACTTGCTAACCCTCTGGTGATCAATCAGCGCTAAACTTGATTTAATTTGTATGTATGGCAGATTGTTTTCTATATTCTCTATATTAACAGATATATTCGGCCATATTAAGTATTCCTAAGTTGGCATTTCATTTAATTATGAAGAGAAACTTGGCATTCCGTTCTTATAAAATCCAATAAGTGCATGTTTTCAAGGAAAATTATAATAATTTAAGAAAAACTTGCCCACAAAAGAATATTGGAAGTATTTCCTAGGCAGCGTAGACCAAATAATAGCGTAGACCATATTCAGAGGCAAAGTTCAATTTTCATTTAAACGCTTATATAAAAACACAAAATTGGAGACATTGAACTACTGCTAACACAAAATGAAGACATTAAATTATTGACAGACATTAATTAATTGTCACACAGTCCAAAGATAACGCCTGTTTCGAACACTCTGATGAAAACACACACAAAAAAAATTCCGCATAAAATTTTGAATATTTTGACAAATACATACTATTCTACAATTATTCTCGTTCTATTTATAAATCTCTAAAATGTGAACTCTCCCATTAACTGAAAAACCAAACGACAGAACTAACAAGATTATCTCTTTTGGAACACAAAAATTACGACTTTAAAAATCTGATATTAACAGAATTATAATGGGATTATTTCATAATTCTTAAATACTATTTAAAGATAGAGTACAAATACATAAAACAAGGAAATACTCCTTCCATTCATCGATTATCCTCAATTCATCAATGTATTAACAGGTCACTTTAAAGAATGAAAATTTCACTGCGTTTTAATAGAGCGCTAAATAGACTTCATACCTAGCACCTGTTATATTTTATTACCAGTTTATCGTGAAATAATCCTGTTTTTATCGCGTTAACATGGCTATGACGAAAAGCAATTAACAGCTGATGTCGTTTTAATATATTGGCTATATTCGGTAAATATACGAGAGGATATTTGGGAACCAAATTTTATTTCTAAAAATAAAATCGTACGATATTACATAATAGATGAAATACCAACTGTGCAATAAATAGTAATAGCAACTTTTTTTATTCTATTACAGCAAGGATTTTTAATTATCTTTTAAAATGAAGAAAAAATGTAGGTCAAATATTTGAAATAAAAACAGTTGAAATGGAGACATAAAGAACCTCCAATTATAAATATAATAGTTAAGATTTCTCTCTTGATTTATTTAAGTAAAGAATATAAAAATACAGCTATCATCAATTTCGTTGTTCTATACCTAGGACTATACAAATCAATAGCAATTACTTTCATCAACATCATTATTCTAAATTCAAATGATAACGACAGAACCTAGGATAGCGTGCATGCCTCGTTATCTAGCGATATCTATAGAAGATACATTACGGAAGAGCTAAATTTTTTATTTTACGACAGAAAAGGTTTATTTTCAGCGGGTTATTAAAAACATTCATCAATTTCTATCTGTCTGACTTTATACTGATTTCTTTTAATTTACCACAACTGGTATTATTCCATTATTTTGATGCCACGTATTACAAATTGTTGTTACAGAAGAAAATAAGTTTTGTATGGTGTTACGAGTTTACAAATTCTGGTGGAGGTGGAAAAATAGAGGTAGCACTGTGCTTTTATAACGCCTGTCAACTGACGACGTTGGATTAAACATCATTTGGAATTTGTTGTTATGCTGTGATTCTGCTTCGAAACGTGTGAAAATGCAGATATATAGTTGCATAGTCGATTCAAAGTGTTTTTTAATGTTTGTGGATGTTATATGCTCGGTAAACGTTTTGATGTAGTGAACATTGACAAGTCAATAAAAAATACAAGAACAAAGCTGTACAAATGTCACTTGGTGAAAATATATATCACTTAAATGATAGCTACTTTTGCTCGATGAATGTCATTGATATGAATGAGAAAAACAGTACAGTGTAATTTCAGAAATGCCTTAAGAAGTTCGTCTTCATCACTAGCGAGTAATGGAGTACGGAGCAAGGAATATAATAACTAACTCAAATTTTACAAAAGGTTTAACGCCTTAATGTTGTTGCCATAATTTCACAGTGTTGTTCACAACTTTCTTGGTAACCACATATCACGGGATTAAAAGCACGTAATCGATAATTTGTTCCAAAATAGCCACAAGATTGAAGCTCACGTGTCTCTTAGACGTACGCAAAATTCTTTAAACCAATAGTGATAAGAGGTCAATCACTCTAACCTATAAACTATTGTGGCTGTATAATTAACTGTAGTTTTTAGGTGTACTATAATGTTAAAATAAATTATATTTGATAACATTTTTGTTCAATTATTTTATTTAGGTTAGAATTTTGTTATATGTCAAAGCCAAACTGAACTAAAACTCAGAGTTGATGGGGCAACATTGCGACATTTTGACGTCACTAACTTAAATGACATATATACATAGAAAAAATAGAAATTTCACGGTATAGGCGACCTTGGGGAAATGTTTTGTTTAGTTCAATCAACTGTAGCGCTGCGATCGCAAATTGTGATTGGCTAGTTTAAATTCCTGGTGCCGCCACTAACATGAAATGTGATTGGTCGATCAAATTGTGTGAAATCAGCATTTTCTATGGGCGTCCATTTTTATGTTTGTTGTTTGTAGGTTATGGTTTTTGTTCAGATCACGAAATTTTCGTTTTACGTTGTGCATATTTTCTGTTTTACATTAGTTATTATGGAGTAATAATATAAAAATTGATGACAATGCGTCAGTGCAGTAAAGATGTAGTGTACCGGGGTAAAAATCTACTACGGAAATTAGACATCGTTTCCCAAAGAATGATCTCGCTCCTTTCCAAAAATGGGTTGATCAAGTAAATCATAGTAAGTTACCAGGATAAACCACAATGCAAATATATCAACGTCATGGTGTTTGTTATGGACATTTTAGTGAAAAATTTAGAATTATCCTTCCTTCACGAACAGGTATTAGGGTAAATGCATATCCATCATTGGTTTTATCAGGTACATATAAAATTATCTATCTACTACATGTCTGTTTATATATTGTTTGTTTACAGAAAATCAAAACCTTATCAAGATGTTAGTAGTAATAAAATTCAATTAATCTACCAAGTTGTTCGTATGCATGTATTATGTATTTGTCAGTGTGATGTCTCTACATAAAGAAGTCTTACAAGAAGGTAATAATTAATATAACTGGATAATTAGTAGTAATAAATACTACTTTTAATTGTAAAATATCCCTAAAATATTTGCAATACTTTAACTTTTTAGAACAATCAGTGTTCAATAATTTTATAGTAGAGCTATTGTATATTTAAATTTGATTGCCTTGTTAAGAAAATATTTGTTACGGTGCCATCAATTAAAAATTTAATTGCTACTTTTAGGGGATTTATTACCTTAAAGAAATCTATTTTCTAAATTTAACAATAACTACATTTGTTTAATAAATCTTATCCAAGACTGCTTAAAGAATTTCGTTGGATCTATTAGAGGTCATGGAGGTAGAAACAGCATCCTTCACCTAGTATGTTCGAGAAATCTTTAAAAGGGCACATCATCACTTCAATTTTTTCACATCATTCTCCCGGAGAAAATTGTGAAGAAGATGAACATGTTAGATAACTTATATTCTTTTTTAACGGGAGATCTAGTACCACTTGAGGTTGTTAAATCACCAGTTGAGTCTATATTTTCAGTTCCAGAGAATTTTGCTCTAAGGAAAACAAGAGTCTAGTATTGTATTTTAGTCTTATTTCAGGCTATTTAACAAAACTTCTGAAAAAGAGACAACATGCAATATTTGTCTACATTCTATATTAAGTAGTTCCACAGATTAAATACTCTAAAATCTAAATATCTTTAAAAAACACATACATTTTTAGTGTTTCAACTGTCCAATCCATAATGATTTTCAAGACCAAATTTTAAGTTATTATGAGGTGTGATTGTATTTTTGGTTTAATGAAGTTAATGCAATATCAACAGGGAAGGATTTAAAGTTTACCTTCAATATATCAAGATAAGTTAGAACTCTAATAGATCCCATAAAATTGATGGCACTAAACATATATGGGAAGGCGTTATGGAAGAATTATAGATATTTTAATATTGCCTAGAATAGAGTTCATAATTGTTTTTTTTTGCTTTTTGTTTATATATATTTATATTATTTACACTTATGTATATTTGTATAGGATTTTATTTTAATAAATTAATTTTAAAAATTAAATTTGATTTTCATTTAAATACTATGGGCCAATAAATGTGACGTCACAAAATAATTAGGAGAAATGGCAGACCAATCAAAGCAAAGTATTTTCCTTACAGGTTTCTACATAACTATTTTAAACTAACCAATCAAAATCGCGTTGTCACCGCCGCCAATGATTGGACTAAGCGAAACTTTGCCCCACTACTTACCATTGCAGTTGCACACCCCTGCATATGTAGAAAATAACTTTGAATAGACTATATGTGCAAAGATATAAGCAACTCAGAGAAGTCCGGGACTGAGAATAAAGTTAATTTTTTCTGAAAAGTTGTTTATTGCTTGGGATTGGGAAAAATGACGGTCGCCGATCAATATTACTTTTAAAACGCAATATTTTTCCTTGACATGTTACGAACAAATTAAATTCAATTCAAATAACGCGACAATAACAGAGACTCGTATAACTTCAGTACATTTCACCATAACAAGACCCTTCAAATTTTACAAACAAAAATACTCCTTGCGACAGTTTTAATTTACGTCAAAGTGTGCGCTGCTTACAACAAAACGAAATCATAAACGAGAAAAATAACATCAGAGCGGGCGTTGACAACCTCCTAAAGGTCTAGATTTAATAACGTTTTCGGGATTCATAATTCGAAAGCCTACGGTACGATCTTTGATACCTTATATAAAACAAACACATTCCTTTCACTTAAAAACGACGTAAAAAATCCACAAGCCTTTAAAATCCTTCGAATATTAATACGGCCGCCATTATTAGGTAACGACAGAGTAGAACCCAGCGAGAAGAAAAAAAGAGACATTGCGGAAAGTGACAACCTTGCACAGCCACTACAAATCGAAAAAAGTACAATACCGAGCGAAATATTTTTAATCGGTTAATACACTTTAGAATATCTAGTGCCTATTAAAAATGATATTTACAAAGTAACACTGTTTAATGCATTGTGATTCAACAGCTAGAACAAGGTCAATGTTTCGTAAGGCAAATATCAAGGAATATTTGGATAACCATGCTCCACTGTAATACATATTAAAGGTTATTGGGACTATAAAAATATGTTGGGTGTTTTTGTATTAGATATTAGCGAAAAAAGCGTAAAAAGTCAAGGAAATTAAATAATTTGATGATTTCTAGGTGTATATACAGTATATTGTTTTTACTATTCAAGTTCAGAAGAAAGAACCTATAGTCAATCCGAAAAACAAGTCACGTCATCACGAGGTCGAATTTATTGCCAATTTCGTTTTAAAATCAGGTGACGAATCAAAATTATATTAGCTATTTCTATTCCAGATCAAATTTATGAAATGTATAAAAACTGTCAGTAATTTCTTCGATATAAACATAATTTAGCACTATTATTTGAGAAAAAACTCTTAGTTTCGGAATTAAGTCTCTTTGAGGGTTGTAAGTCCCTTTATACATTTATGTTAGGAACCACAGAATTTTAAATGTGAACGAAATGATGTAAGATAAGCCACGAAGAGGTCTAATGGAATTTCCAAATAGTGCTTTTTAAAGAATACATTTTTTAATAACGTATAAGAAAATTAAAGATTTGTTATTTCAATTAGCGTATCTAGACGTGATATGGATATTTCAAAATAGAACATTGGGCCACTTTTGACAAGACGATAATAAAAAGAGTGTAAAGACAACAAAAGTTGATAGGAAAAGGCTAGAATAATATTTCATTAGGTTTTGTTAGCAAGAACATTTAATAATTCGCTGCAGATTACAGAGAGAATTTCATCCAGGAAACAGGAATGGTTTTATTCCTGAAACAAAATTCATGTTACACCATACCATAGCACACTGGTGAAAAAAATCAAAAAAAATCAATCAAAAAATTTAAAGAATACATTTTTTAATAACGTATAAGAAAATTAAAGATTTGTTATTTCAATTAGCGTATCTAGACGTGACATGGATATTTCAAAATGGAACATTGGGCCACTTTTGACAAGACGATCATAAAAAGAGTGTAAAAACAACAAAAGTTGACAGGAAAAGGCTAGAATAATATTTCATTAGGTTTTGTTAGCAAGAACATTTAATAATTCGCTGCAGATTACAGAGAGAATTTCATCCAGGAAACAGGAATAGTTTTACTCCTGAAACAAAATTCATGTTACACCATAGCACACTGGTGAAAAAAATCCCTACAAGTGATTCGACAAAGGCTGTAATTAAGGAATGGCTTTTAAAATATAATTAAGTGAAGATATCATGTTAAGGAGAAGACAAATTTAATATTTAATGCTTTGCGGATATGGCAAATGTATTAGGCACGATGCAGCGATTAAATCTAGTTTTAAACTGTAAAAACATTCAGAGGTAGGAACAGAAGAAACTAAGTAAAAACGCAGTGATAACACAATGACTTGACCAGGAAACACAGCAACGAAAGGAACAAGAACTAAAGGCAAAAAGCAAATACGCTCTCTAATAAAGCTAAAATACATTACTTGGATATACAATTGTTAATTAGATGAATTAGGGATACCACCACATAAAAAACGCTTTCGTGGCTGTATAGTCCCAAAGGATGTTCTAAATCTAAAAGAAACCATATCGCAAAACATGAAACCAAGTCGATTATAAATGTAGTTTAACATCCAATGACGTTTTTGTCAATTTGAAGCAAATCATGTTTCAGTTTATCCAACCATCTTGGCTTTGCCCTTCTCTTCTTCCTGCTAGTAACTAATCTGTTTAATTATTAATTTACAATTACTTTCTGGCCGATTCTCAAAACATATCCTACCTACTTTACTATTTGTATTATTTTTCATCTTATATATAGTAAATTATTATTATGTATTCCATATCGATTATTTAGATTCGAACACTGGGTCCATACTTGGATAGTCTTCAAATAGGACGAATTGTATCATATCAACATCATCCGCATGTTACCCGAAAGATGGGCCAAGGTTTGATATTGACAGTGGTGGACAATATTTTACCGAATAAATATGTCGTGTATATATAAATAGCTCTTATATAAAAACGCTCAAAGAAAAAGACGATTTTAAATTTGTACTTTTAATCTTGATCTTAATGTTAATTGATTTAATCACTATATTATTACTTAGTTATACAGACCATTATATTTCCAAATTTCATTATTTTGTTTTTTTTCATACACAGCTCGACTTTCTATCCTTATATTAATTACTAGCGGCCCGCCCCGGCTTCGCACGGGTGCAATGCTGATACTAAATTAAATACACTACCGAAAAAATATGAACGTTGTATATAAAAACATAGCGGCCCGCTCCGACTTTGCACGGGCATAAAATATATATGCCTATGTCACTCAATGAAAACATGATTAAAATCGATCCAGTATTTTTGGTTCATTCATTACTGCCCTTGGCCTGCACGCATTAAATTTGGAGTAAAACAATTCCTCTTCCCCTATACTTACTATGAAGATTTCCTGCTATCTTTGGAATATCTAAATTCATACAATTTTTATTACATTACACATTTTTAAACGCAAATTTTAAATTTGTAATATCTCCGAAAATATTTGTTTAAATTACATGCTGTAAGGAAATATGGTTCCTTACATATGGTTGGATCTATATTAATTGCACACTGTATTTAAGGTACTTAATTCGATAAGGATTAATGCCGTATTGCTTAAAATAGATTCGTAAATAAGCCATTTTCTCACGTAAAAAGTAAACAATAAAAATGGTTAATGTGGGTTATCCCTAAAAGATAAACATATACCATCGCGGACTTTTTTGTAGACCTTTTTATGGTGTACAATACTGTAGTACATTAATTTGATCTAACTCGTAGGGTTAGGCAGCGTTTTTGCTAATTGCTAAATAAGCCTAAAAAAATAGGTTAATTTACGACATCACGTTAGAAACCTCTAAAATTAGCAATGTTGCCTTAGTATATTATGCATGTATTATACATATAAACCTTCCTCTTGAATCACTCTATCTATTGAAAAAAACCGCATCAAAATCCGTTGCGTAGTTTTAAAGATTTAAGCGCACATAGGGATATAGGGACAGAAAAGGCGACTTTGTTTTATACTATGTAGTGATTCTAACATATGTTTTAGCGCTTCTTCTATCTTCTTTTTGATATTATAACTAAGTAATTTGCATATTCCAAGAGTCGTCTAGTTCCAGATTACTGTTTTACTATATCATTCTTGTTATATATTCTATAAACGTATATAAAACGCGTATATATTGAGAAAGCATCTACATATTTTACTCATTTTGTGTTGTTACATTGGTTTTATATTACTTATACTTTAATTCCTTTTTATTTTAATTTACTTATAATTTATATTTGTTTTCTTTAGTTTAATTGATATTTTAACTCAGTTGATTACTATTTAAAAAACTATTTAAACTATTTTAAATCAATATATATTCTGCAATATTTTAGGAAAAAAAATAGAAAGACATTTTGATACGCGATGAAAATAGAAGCTTGAGGGTTTCATAACCATAGAAAAATGAAAACAACAGAACAGAATCCGATCTTGAAAAAAAAACTATAAATATGATAACAAATATAAACAAAACCAACCAGCAGAAAAATAGGTTATTTAACAAATACAAATCCTCAAAGTTTTGAAAATATATAAAACCAATGATCAATAATCACATGATCGAAATATAGCTAAATTTTATAGATAAATAATGTTTTCTAAATATTATAATTCTCTTTATTAGAATTGCCACCTATAGGTCACCTACATCTACTAAATAGATTATATACATTTAAAATATTTGATGCCACACGTCAATACCATTATTTAAAATACAGACGTAAGTGATTTGTGTTTTACCTTGAGCTGGTATACGGTTATATCAGCAATTCAAATATATGTAAGATGAATATCAATATAAACTGCTTCCAATTATTTCAACAATTTCATTATAATGTAGAAATATGTAAATAATCTCGAACAAAATTATTGCAAAATTAATTATGGATAATCTACTTGAAATACGCAACACAAAACAAGGTTTTATCGATATTCGAAAACAAGTTAACATTTATAAAATCTGAATAAATGTGAGTTCAGAATATTCATTGATTATGCTGTGTCATATTATTATTCGACCGCTCTATCGACTTGATTGAGCTACCTCGGATTTCTGGCTCTTCTGTAAATTCAAAATACTTTAAACATTTTAAAATGTTTTTCTTATGCGGTCAAGACCCTAATTCCACTGGTTCGAAGAATTGAAAAGACGTTGGTAAAGTAGACACAACAGTGTAAAACTAAATAACCCGCCAATTTTACTTTAAAAATTACCTTTATTAAATTATTATTAACAATAAACCATTAAAAACAGACGAAAAGGCAAAACAAATAATAAAATTAACATTTTTAAACAAAGACGTAACTAATTTGTACTTGACGTCCTTCAATTAATGGACTACTATATCAACAATTCAAATAACACGGTTAATTAACATAAGTTTGGTGTAAAAATGAATATTTCTACGTCGATTGACAAAAAACGAATGTCACCTTACAAAAATAGATATAACGGCAAACTCATTCCGTATATTGGACCATTATTTTTTCTTTTAAAACACAAATAATTAATTTAATTAAACATGCAAAGGGTATTTTTAAACACAAAACATTGAACTGCAAGCCTTAGTTTTTTTAATCTCATGGCAAAATATCGATACTGTTTCAACAAGCTTAAGATGTAAACGTCATCCTGTTCTGTGTGCAAACATCGATAATTTCTGGGTTTCTAATTGTTTGACTATACATCACTGATATGCTACATGATGAGAAGATACGAAGGTGGTATTTATGCGATCGCAAGAAAGACTGAAAATGTACAAAAAAAAACGGTAATGCTTACTTTTCATGCATATCCCAAATGCTAGATTTGTGTAATACATTTTGCATTCCAAACACTTCCACCATCTGTTAATTGATACTTAACCTATCTAATTGACAGATAACTCACTCTAGGAAATACACATACTAACACAACTACGTTGTTGCCTATTTTTATATGAAATAACATTCCGCAGATGAAATCAAATAAGTAAAAAAAGTCTGAGAATTAAATCATATTCTTATATAGTCAGCACCCCAAATACTTGTATAATAGATCCATCAAACACCCAATGGGATCCTTACTAAATCTTTAGATGACTGTAAAGAACATTAATTAAACGAAATAGTACACAAAAATGACATGAAGCAAAATGCATAAATAGATAATAACCAATAATGAGTATGTATATAAAAATTAAAACAAAAAATGACGAACACACATAATTATGAGCACATATCAGATGATTGCATGTATTTTAATCAGAGATATGTATTGGCAAAAACCGAAGTGTTGTACAATCCATGTATCAACCAACGATCAACTATCGTCAAGGTAAGGTCATAAATTCTTGCTGGATATATAGTACTCCCCGAACCTTTCTGGATTTGGGAATACCAACGGAACCGTCGGTCGAAGAGAATACCTAGGTACGTGACTTCATTCAACCACAGGATGGCTGCAGCGTCGATCTTAAGTTGCAAAACGCGCAGTACGGAACGCTTCTTATGGAAAATGATGGCCTGGGTTTTCTGAGGATTGAGCTTCTTCTCAAGTCGTCCTTGAATCGTGTTCTCGCACATAGATGCCGTGAAGAAAGCAGTGTCGTCAGCATAGAACGCGTTTTAACAGTATATTAGGCTTCATATATAAAAACACTACACCAAAGAAACCTGCTTAGAACTCTACCTCATCGGTGGTGTGGAAAAAATTTCCTAATATAAATAATAAACACGACCCTAACCTACCAACTACTATGACTATAATTAATTGTAGTTTAAGTCATTCGATAATATATGCATTAGATACACTATAATGTTAAAATAAATTATATTTAACATTGTTATATGACATAACCAAAACGAACTAAAACTCAGAGTTGACGGGGTAACACAGAGACGTTTTTATGTCACCAATATAGATGACGTGAGTTCACTGCTTTATTGAACGGGCTATAGATGCACTATAATGTTAAAATAAATTATATTTGTTTAAATTAGAATTTTATGATATGTCACTGTTTATTGATTTCACTGTTAGTTTGGACCGACTATATATCATAATTTGTTTCATACATCATAATCTTCCTTTTACTTATGTAACCAGTTCGTTCTAATATACGGACATATTTGCACGGTATTTCAGGAAATAAATTATCTGCACACCATTCGCCAAATTGATTATTCCATCCATCGATTGCCCCAAGCCGCTTTCAACCGGACCCGGTCCGGTTCCAATCGATCAGAACGAAACAGTCGACAGGAAGTCCCAGGACACAAATAAATATGCCGAGATAAGTTGATATGTAAGCCAAACAAAAACCAGTTTCGTATTTACACAGTGATATAGAATGAAATTTATTTTTGCGGCGTTATTTACTCTTTATGTCTCTCGTGATCAGATATTCTTATTATTATTCTTTTTGTTTTATTATCACTGGTTATCTCTAGCGTTGGGAACTTTCGACTGGACTTGACTATCGACTGTTTAGTAATTGACTATTTTTTACTATGGACTGTTTCAATCGCTATTTTTGGTTGGACTAATTTTACTACTTTTTACTAGTGACTGTTTCAGTCTCTATTTTCGGTCCCATTGATTTTATTACTATTTACCATCGATTGTTTCAGTCGTGTACTTTTAGTCACTAACTATGAACTTGAAAAAAATGTACCGAATTTAGGCTTACATAGATTGGTATATAATATATATAGTTTTATGATTTTTTTAGTAGTTTGCTTGCAAATAACAATATATTGTATACTAATAATATAGTAGCATTTTGGAACGATATTTTTTAAGATTGTTAATGTAACAGAGTAAAAAGATTAAAATTGTGAATGGTAAATAGCAAAATACTTTTGACTGTCTTTACGGCAATAATAGGTAATATTTTTTTGATTGACCTTTTGCTTTGGATCTAACTGTTGATTTTTGTTAAGAAATATTTGCGTTCAATAATAAATAGAGCATTTATTTTATTTAAAAAAGCTCTAGTAGTTATTGTGCAATCATTTTTAATTATGTCATGAATTAATTTTTTTCTATGATAAGGCATATGTTTAATTTTTATTTAGTATTTGTAGTTATTGTACATCTTTAGTTTTTAGGTTTTGTTTAAGTTCTATTGTATTATCTATATTTATTATAATACATTATTTAAAAATAGTAATTAACATATTAAAATACGATAAAACATTTGTGGGGTATTATTCCAATCCTTTTTACAGATCCACACTACATTCAACTATAAAAGTAATTCAGTAATTCTACTTCCTTTAAAATGAAATTTTTAATTGCATGTTAATAGTATTTTAATAATTATTTTATCCTTTTCTTTTGTAAAGTTGGTACGTGAAGGAATCTGTACATCTCCGTCTCGCTTATACTACCGTTGGAAAATGTAAGAACATATAAAATTAACTGCCCCAAGCAATTATCTCCATCCTTTCCTCTCTGACAATTTATACAGGAAAGGTTTCGTACATCTTCATTTGACATCACGAAATGAATAAAACAGTCGAACCGTGCATTTGACTGAAAATAGTAATTATTATTTTCAGTCCCTATTTTTTCAGTCTACGATTCCAAAATATAGTTTTGCGTACTATAGCCCATGCTCCGTACTAGGTCTCTAGTGTTAAATCTATCTATAACGAATATTATTAAGTGGACCTCAAAGAACTTGGCAATCAGCTAAATATGAATGACAAGAGTGAAATACGTAAAGTAAAACGCTTACCACCATCTAATCTAATTAATGGTAATATATAGGCTCTAGTACAAGATATTTTACATAGGGGATCACCTAATAAAGTAATCTTTTACATGTCATAACATACATTTACATGTAACAACTGTTACATGAATAATTATCATAAGAAATACGTAATGACCACTGGACATATTGAACCACTAAAGACAATAAAAAAGCCTATAATAAACAAACGGCCACAACAAAAAAAAAACATGTATTGAACAGAATTGATTTGAAAGCCTCTAATGAGCTTGTGAAATATATATATTCTTAAGATAGCTACTGAATAATCTTAAATTGCAGTAGTAGTAGTAGAAAAATACTTTTAATTTTTCTTCGACACCCTTCTACAACAGGCTGGATGACTATTTTGGAAAAACTACTATATGCGTAATTATAAATGCGCGCTAAACCGCTCCAAATCTGAGCGTGATTATTTTACTAATTTTTTATTATAATTAGACATTATAATGTTTATCGCTGGAGTGAGGGTCCCTAATGTAATTATACAAATCTATAAGAAATATATTAGATAAATGTGGATGAATTGTGTAAGGTGTAAACCATAATTTGATTGATTGATAATTTATTTGCAGAAATGAGACCATTCTAATGTAAGTATTTACTATTTATTACCTCTAATTATGTTTAAAATGCAAATATTTTTTTAAAAATTATTGCTCTTAGTTGTTTCACAATCTGCCCACAGTTCACGTCGAAAGTCACGTAGAAAATCACTTCATTAAGTGATCGCCTGTATAAGATACTATTTTAATTAATTAATCTGCCCAATAATCAGATCAGATGGTGTTAGACGTTTTAGTCTATGCACTTCACTGTCACTTCGTATATTTAGCTGATTAGCGAGTACATTGGGATGCACTGACACTGTTTTGAAGTACTTCACACAAACACGTTGAATTACACTCGTTATTGGTTCTAGAGGAATATCGCGTTGTATCATTTCATTTGAAACATAGTACGGAGCATCGACAATGGTACGCAACACTTTATTTTGGAACTGTTGTATGATGGATATATTAAACTATCTAACGGTTGTCCACAGTGGAATTCCATATGACCAAATAGGTTTGAGTATAGATTTATACAATAATATCTTGTTATCTAATGATAACTTGGATTTGCGTCCGTTAAGCCAATACATTTGGCAGAGTTTGAGTGCAGGTTGTTTCCGTTTTGCAAGTATGTGCTTCTTCCAAGTTAGGCATCGATCTAGATGCATACCAAGATATTTAGCATCCTCTGCCTCTGCAGGAGTTGACAATTATTGATATAGACTGGTGGACATGTTCTTCTACGGAGCGTAAAAGCTGTATGACGATTTTGTTTCGTTGGCTTTTATACACATATCTTTTCGGCCACGTCTGTATCTGATTTAGGTGTGTTTGTAGGTTTGTGTGTGTGACTGTCGTGTAGTCTGCGTATGTAGCCATAGTGATAATTTTTGTTGTAGACCCAGTATACCACCTTGAGGAACTCTTCAATAAAATGCATGTAAAAGGTAAATAACAAAGATTCATTTTCACACAGAAAAAAACTGATTCACGGCTGTTTACTACTGAACGACCACATATTCTCAAAATACAATGAAAAATGTTAATTAAAGACAAACCCTTAACAAAAAGGTGGTTAGGTTACAAAAAGCCAATAACAAATAATTAGTTTCTTGTACATCAGATAGTTTAACTGTGCTATTATTCGGTACACTTTAGAGTTATTATCTAGAATGTTATTCTGAGAGTATTTTTACTTAATATTGATATTATACCACATTTCATGGTTAGTATATCTGGAATACATGCTCACTTCACTTAGTTCTATAAAAATTCTAGTATTGTTTTTAAAATTATTACTTCAGCTACACCCCCACAATACAGAAATCCCATTACAATTTTTCCATTCTATGTATCCTTCTCGTTGGTAGCACAAAACCCATTTTTAACTGTTATAAGATAAATACTCCAGGTAAAATCAAAGAGCTCCAAAACATTCAAATGTTGGAATTCGGATATGATGGTTAGGAAACGGAATTAAATGACGTCAATGTTTCGTAAAAAGTCTGATTGGTGTTTGACGTAATACGGTGAATTTTTTCTATCACGTTTGTTCAAATCTTAGTAATTTTACAAAACATTTATTTTAGAATTTGTCTGCCCTATATTAATAGCATAAATCAAGATTTTTTGACCTTTATTACAGTCATCAAGCCAATTATAACTGTAAGTCATTGAACAATTTAGCTCCAACGGTTTCCGACAGGATAACAACAAGCAAACGCTAATCCGCGTCCCATAACCGAAGTTTAATTCTTTCGAACTCATTAATATCGACGCACCTCGAACAAAACATCGCCATGTAAATTTCCGACCTATCACACGTCGGAAGCGACGATCCGTCCGCGTTTATATATCCATCCATAAAGACATGAAGGATATCGATGATTTATAGATCCGACCGACCATCTATAAATTCGCCCGGCAAGGCCGCCTCGACTAGCGAAACGGTCAGCCGTAAGTGTAGGAAAAAGCCACGGGGGAACTTTTACGTTTTTAGTTGTTCGGACGGGTACGTGCGCTACGTGCAAATTTGTTTTGGTACCTCTCGGTCCATACTAATTCAATTATTCAGTTGTGGACGGCCGAGCTTTTATTTCGCAATGGTTTACAGGATTCTTTGTCTGTTCTTTGTTCGATTTAAATTACTTGGAATGTTATCATATACAGTACAGCGTTCACTATTCAACACATTTCTAACTTTCAACATGTATTTAATTAATTACTCCTTGGTATCGTTATGTATGTTATCTTCGTTATGTAAGGTGATATATTGATTATAGCGACCGTCCAACTTTTCGATACCATTTTTGTAGCACGATTTGTCCTTTGCTTTAAAATAGGCCTCAGTTTCGGCGATCACCTCTTCATTCGACGAAAATTTCTTCCCAGCGAGTATTCTTTTGAGATCTGAGAACAGGAAATAGTCGCTGGGGCCAGATCTGGAGAATACGGTGAATGAGGAAGAAATTCGAAGCCCAATTCATGGATTTTTACCGTCGTGTCCCTTGACTTGTGACACGGTGCATTGTCTTGGTGAAGGCACTTTCTTTTCGTCCTTCAAACGGTCCAATAACGCTAATCGTCGCTGTTGATGGTCTTTCCTTTTTCAAGGTAGTCAATGGAAATTATTCCATGCGCATCCCAAAATACAGACGCCATAACCTTGCCAGCCGACTGTTGCTTTTTCCCACGCTTTGGAGCGGGTTCATCGTGTGCAATCCACTTGTCGATTGGGCTTCGGACTGAAATGATGGAGCCATGTTTCATCCATTGTCACATATCGACGCTAAAACTCGGGTTTATTACACTTGATCACCTTCAAACACTGCTCCGAATCATCAACTAGTCGTTGTTTTTGGTCAAAAGTGAGCTCGCGTGGGACCCACTTTGCACAGAGCTTTCTCGTACCCAAATATTCGTGAATGATATGATGTACACGTTCAGTTGATATCTTTATAGAGTGTCTGCTATTTCATTCAATTTCAACTTACGGTCATTCAAAATCATTTTGTGGATATTTAAAATGTTTTCGTCGGTAACAAACTCTTTTGGTCGTCCGCTGCATTCACCGCCTTTGATGCTCATTTCACCGCGTCTAAATTTAGCATACCAATCCTTGATGATTGATTTTCCTGGGGCAGTGTCCGGAAACTTGGCATCAAGCCAAGTTTTTGCAATTTTTGCCAAGTAATATTTTATCAACACGCGAAATTTCTTTTTATCCATTTTTTTCACAATAACAAAAGTTACTTCACTCAAACTCACTCAAAAATGCTATAATTCACAAACTAATGATCCGACAGCTGTCAAATTCTAGTAGCTCCATCTATGTGTTAGGCCGGGGACTTTTCAATTGACGTGTTATAATAGTCCATTCAAAATAACAGTGAATAAAATATCTTAATACGTTATGGAGCCTAAGTGCTTTCCAGTTCACAGAAAAAAGTTAAATTACATTGTGCTTTTATTACTGTTTCTATTAACATTGGATTATGCACTAGGAATGTGGAGAAAAAGCAAACCATATCATGATTCCATACCGAAATGGATTGATAGAAATTATATACCAAAGAATGAAGAAAAAAACATTGAAAATTTACGGGATATGTGAATTCGAATTATGGCCGGTGGAAACAAATTCAGATTGTGTCAAACGGATTAAATAAACTAGGCGAGACATCCGACTAACCGGGTAACTAACTAACTAACCAACCAAACATGGCGGTGACAACATCATGGCTTAGGGGGTTTTCTCTGACCGATGATAAAAATTACGACGACACGCCTTTAGTTAAATTTTAATATGGAAATAACCAAACATTTAGCCGAAAGCAATAAATTCTGAGAACATAACAATAAGAAAAACAATTATTATAGTATTAGTCCGTACAAGATATCCAGATTTAAATGCAAATAAAAATAGATAAATAAATTTAAAAGTATGATTTATGGCAAAATTGAAGGATGTCAGGAATTTTATATTTTATTGTGTATTAAAAAAAGCTTATATTGATACTAGATAAAATAATTTAACAACGACAGAAGTAATATATTTAGAAAATGTATTCACAGAAAATATTGACATTCACAGCTGGTAAAAATGAACCGTTAATATCTTGGTAGAACGGAATATCTTACCATATCTTACTAAAACATAATTTATTTAAAACCTTAAAATGTTATTTAAGAAATAGTATGTGATTTGTTTGAGGAATCAACTAGAATAATAATCAATGTTTCTGCAGTTACTAATCGAATAAATGACAGATTCTTAGTAGTGTTAAAAGCGTAATCGATATATAATTCCTTTATTTTAGTTCATTTATTCATGTATTTTTATGAAAACATTTTATTTCAATAATCAAGTAATAAATCAAGTAATATCATTAGCCGGCTCGGTGGCGTAGTGGTATAGTCCTCCTACTGTTGCGATAGACGCGGGTTCGAATCCTGCTAGGGCATGGTCGTAAATGTATGTTTGTGATTGTTTAAAATTTGTGATTGTTCTAGACAAGAGTGTAAAATCCGATAAGGAAAATGATTCCCATCACGCCAGTAACCATGCTGGGTAAGGCCGTGGTTCGGAGCCCACGTTAAACTTTAGGCCCAGTCCAGATAAACCCATAGTTGGTAAAAGGAGACTTTAAAATATATTTAAAAAAATCTTATTATCAAATATATTTAGGAAAATATTTTTAGAACACAATTAGAATCTGGATGATTTATATTTTACAGTTGAGAAGTCAACAATGTGAGTTAGGTTGAGCCATGTTTACACATATATTGGAATAATATATAAAATAATATATATTATTTTTACTTAAAAACCTATTGGTGTTCAAAAATAAGAGAATTTAAATGAGTGAGGAATATTTTTAATTTTAGACCAAAGACTGGACGGAGAAACGTGAAACTAACATTGTTGAAGCATAATGATAGCTTTTGTTGTGAGTAAGAAAGTCACAGAATTTCGATTTTTTATATAGTTCTGCTAAATCTGAATCTGAATGAAACTGACGCTGCAGATATTAAATAAACTGGACGACGTCTGATTTCAAAAATATTTTTAACAAAAAAATTGAACCGACTACAAAAAATAAATAAGGAACTCACTAAAATGTAAAAAATAATCGAACTTACGCATTATTTCATTACGATTACGCAATTATTTCATTAAGTATTACATTGGACAGCCCAATTAAAAGCCCTTATGAGAAAAAATAACAGTAAAGAAACGATGATTAAAATAAGGAACGCCTCAGGACTCGGAATCTGCTAACTAGTAGAAGTACACTGCATCGAAGTTGCTGCATCGAAATCGTGACCTCCACGTAAGAGCTGAACGCTCTAACCATTACACCATAAAAGTAGTTGCCTACAATATTTCTACAACTTTTCAAATGATATGGTTAGTGCTTAAAAAGCAAACTGAAGGGCTTTTACACTACTGAACTACTTCCGATTTTTCGTCATATCAGTTCAGCAATAACATTATACCCAAATATCTAATTATTTTAGATAGAAAATATGTGAAAACTTTGTACATGTCTTTGAAATTTAAGGGTTTCGTTCGATTTCCCCCCTTTCCTCCATTAGATACTCACTTGGTTCTAATGGGACCACCTCGGAAGTGTACTCTTTCGAATAACAATTATGGACCGATTTTGAAAATCGGTCCATAATTGACGGAGAAATCGATGAATATACATTTTGGAAAAAAAAAACAGCCGATCAACCGAGAACCTCCTCCTTTTTCGAAGTTGGTTAAAAAATTACTAGTAACAGCGAGCAACAGACTCAAAATGGAACGTTCTGCCTCAATCAGTGTATTCTGGTTCTTCAAATCTCTTCAAATGGATGCAGCTAGGCTAGCACACGGTTTCGAAAGGCTGAAGACATTAAATATGGATCTATAATTGGATATCTGCTAAAGCAACATCGTTCTTTCGACATGGTTTCATGGAACATATTTTAATCAATACTTATTGTACCAATTTTTCCCAATAAATACCTTTTTAAAGTGAAAAAATGATCGGAATACATGCAAGAACTTATACTACTATAACTTTATATTTATCTTGACATAATAAATGAAAAACTATATCAGAAATTAAATATATTAAGAATAATTCTAATAAATTGAAGAAGATATTGTACATTTTAGCGGAAACAAAACTGAAGAGGTTAGATTTAGCGTCATAAAGACTTGATTGTGTACAGACATTATAGTTAATTCATATAAAACTTGTTTAAATAAATTGATAAAAAGTAAGCACCATATTATTCAAAAACTACCATATGCTATCTATTAAATAAGTATCCATTATATAAAATAGTTTTATCATCACGTTTCGTAAAATATTTTATAATATATAGTATAAGCGTTTAATGAGATAATCCATATTATCAAACACACTTCCGTTTAGAGCGAAATATATTATCGATTATTGTATACATAATTTTTATCTATGGTCAATTCAAAATAGCAGTAACACGAGTGTCAATATGTGTCTGTCTAAAGTTCTAAATTCGTTTTACAGTCAGACAATATTATTCTTGTCATTTTATTCTATTTAAAAAGAGATAGAATGCTGTTAGAATTCTTCAAAATATTATAATTAGGGGTTACAAACCGGCAAACGTTGTTTTAACTCTTTGTTTTAATAAATTTGAAATTACCGCGGTTTTTATTGAACTATTTTTTGCGTCTTGCAGCTGCACTGTATATTACTAGGGACACAGTCACTAACATATTTCAAAAAATAAAAAACAATATAACCTTAAATTCGCCAAAAAGAAACCGTGTTTATGCGAAGCCGGTGACAAATCAAGATCAGCTTGGTGTTTCAGAGATCAAATATACAAAACAGTATAAAACAGTAAGTAGTTTTTCAATCCAAACATAATTTAATACAATTATTTCAGAGAAAAGTGTTAGTCTGGAAAGTATCCATAAACATCTAAAAGATATACAGCTATTTGAGAGATGTAGAACATTCATTCATACATTGTTGGATAATATAGGATTTAAGTGGTGTAAAGATAACCCACGAAGGGGTTCAATGGAACTTCCAGAGATTGCTTTTAAAAGAATACAATTTTTAAAACATATAACAAAATCAAGGAAGAAATATATGAATTTATATGTTTAAATGAGACATGAATATTTCAGAATGGTACATTGGGTTGCTTATGGCAAGATGATAATAAATATTTTAAGACAAATGAAAGCTGATAGAAAAAGGTAAATGTTGGAATAACTATCGATTAGGTTTTGTTAGTCATAACATTTATTCATTGCAGACATATAGTTCTTCATGCTGTTACTTGATAAATGTAAATTAAATATTTAATTGCATTTTAGTAATTTACTTTTTTAGAAATAAGCCTAAGAAAAGATACATAGTAGATCAGATTACTGAATGTTATGGCCACAAAGTATTATGTCTTCTTCCCTATCACTGCATTTTTAATCCAATTGAGTTGATACGAGGTGTTGCAAAGTATTATTTTAATACATATTCAGATCGAGGAGGATATTCAAACTAGAACTGTCTGGATTTATGGAAAGACGCATTGTTGAAAATAGCATCTTGGATTTGTGTGAGTTCGATCAGACACATTGAAGAAGAAATTGACAAATGGTAGAATCTTGAGCAAGTTTTTGATAGATTGGAAATAAACAGCTTAGTTATTCACTTGATTATTGTTTCTGAAAGTGAGAGTGATTGAATAAAACCTCATGAATGTTGATTTATGATTCAATGATGACAATTACCAAGACAGGGTGATGAAAGAGGAAACCACTAAAGGTCAGTATATAATTAATATATTTTAGTTGTAGGGAATTGTATGCTAGACTGTGAAAGCTTTATGAGCATGTGTGTTGTTCAAAATATACATGAATGTTTGGTTAACATGTATGAGGAGAGAAATAACACTAACTGTTTTGCGGATATGGCAAATGCATTAAGGAGAATGCAGTGATTAAAGGTAGTTTTATCAAGAAATATGTATACAGATAGTATAGAACAAACTAAAGAGAAATATAGTAATATCATAATGACTTTACAAGAACACATTGCATCGAAAGAAACAAGAACTAAGCGTAAAATATAAATATGCTCTCTAATGAAAGTAAAATGCACTACTTAGATATACAATTGTTAACTATGTGGATTAGGCCTTCAGGGGATACCACTATATACAAAAACGCGCCTAGAACCCTACCGATAGTAGTACGGAAAACAGTTCAATGTATATATAATAAAACAACTCTAACCTATAAATTATTGCGGTTGTAAAATTAATTGTAGTTGTAAGTTGTTCGATAATAAATGCATTTGATGTACTATGATGTTAATTATATTTAATAAAATATTTGTTCAATTATTTTGTTTAGATTAGAATTTTCTTGTAAGTCAGAACCAAAATGTACTAAAACTCAGAGTTGATGCGGAAACATTGCGACGTTTTGACAGTTCTCCCGTGTCACTGCTATATATTTGAATTGATTATATAATAAATTCGTACGGAGTCAGAAGGTAATTTATTAGATTGACAATTATTGTTGATGTTAACGTATAAATAATGATACAACTATATCGAAAGAGATTTGTCAGTATAGACCAATAAATGCAGTTGTTCGTGGTCAACAAGTGATAAAACAAATGAATTATAAAAATAACAACCACATTATGTTTTACTACAACAATGAGACTTGTGATACACTTTTCGCAATTAAAAAGCGATCGAAGCTGACTTATTTAAAAGTCCTATCATACCATTTCTATATATTATATATATATATATATATATATATATATATATATATATATATATATATATATATATATATATATATATATATATATACATACATATATAAATATTTCAAATGAATATATTAATAAATAACACTGAATATATTATTTTATAGAAAGTCTCAATAGGTCTTATTAGCTTCGGGCTCGAATATAGTAGCTGATGAATCAAATGCACAGTTCAAGATGGGAGTTCAGATGTACTTGTCGTAGAACTGAAGGACTCAGAACAGCAACAAGTCTCGAATATTGATAAGTAGAAACTTCAGCTAAACTGTTCAAATAATAATAGTCTGCAAATATTCGATAATTTTGACATTTCTCTACATAATAATATGTACTTATTTAAAAATTACTATCATGATTTAAGAAAAGATCAGATATTTTTAAGACCCAGGCAGTTGGGTGAAGGAAGTGTTATTATTTGAATATTATTGAATATTGTCGGGGTGCTGTGTGTCAAAAGTAAACAAGCAACAATGTTGAACGATCAAAAAATGACACACAAGGTGAGTGGAAAAGGTTAGATCAAGATTACGTCAAAACTATTGATTAGTTATATTTTACCTAATTCTGCTAAAGTTTTAAGGCATCGTTTGAGTGGCACAATTTTACGCGCAACGTGTAAGTGAAAAATAGCTGTTTCTTTGTAATGTAAATTAGACGAATACCATGACTAACGGTCTTTAATCTTAGAATCCACTAGCTAAAAATATTTTTATTAAGAGTTGTAGTGAAAAATGTGTAATATGCGAATTGTCGCGAAGTGCGAATGTACGTTAATTCTTAAACGGAAACAGGCTACTTTCTACTTATAAATAATGTAACTAATCAGTTAGGTTAATGTCCAGGTGAGTCCAGAAACATTAAAGGAAAAAGAGAGAGACGCGTTTTCTTTCGTTGTCCTGGATGGTCAGCTAGAACCGAATGATCTTTGACTGATGTTGCTTTAGATTGAGAGTTGGATATATTGTGAATTACTGATACCCTGGGCTACGACTGGGACTATTGTAGTTGGACTACCTATGCTGTGCGTTAAGAGTAATAGTGATCTTATAAAGGGGTTGGAAGGTATCAAAGAGGAACCTCACAATGAACATATTTATGAAGAATCGGAATGCCTGATTCTAGATGTGAATTGACGTTCATAAACTTGGACCCCATACGTACATAGATCTAACCAGTATTTTATACCTTCAAGGGAATAGAGAATTTGGGAATTCTCAGGAATAGAGGAAATAACTTACCATACATGCCATTGCCTTAGAGAGACGCAGTCTGGTTAGGGATGCCGAAAAAATATCGATATGTCGAGTATCGATAGTAAATGAGAGATTCGAACTTTACTTATTTGCAATATTTATTTTTTGAAGTCGGTTCAATTTTTTTTGTTAAAAATACTTTATTTTTCTCCTTTTAGAGTAAGATATTTACTCAATAAAATGCGTAGTTGTCTTATTTAATATTACAATGAGTAGACCAAGTAGAGGTGCAGCTCGTATGAGGAAAAATAGGAATAAAGAAACAATGATTGCAATTAAGACTCCGCTTTAGACTCCCGGGTCCGCTACCTAGTCAACGTGAAACTAAACGCTTTAACCATTACTCGATAGAAGCAGTTGTGTACAATATTTTTACGACGTCAAATATGTTATAGTTTGTGCTTAAAAAGCTTTTGGCTAAATGGCTTTTGCAATGAATGACTTCCAATTTTCAGTCACATGAGCTCAACCGTAACATTATAATACACAAATATCTGATTATTATAAATAAAAGATATGTGAAAACATTGTACGTGCCATTGGAAGTTTTCCCCTCCTCCCCAACAGATCCTGATTTAGTTCCAACGGGACCACCTCGAAAGTGCACTCTTTCTAATAAAAAACGAATTTCGAAAATTGGTCATAGAACCTCCTCCTTTTTCGAAGTCGGTTAAAAAAATAAAAAAGAGAACATGAGAATACTGAAGATTACTTATTTTATCTCGGACCTGCATCGCGCTCCCTTCACACGATCCAAATAGTAAAACAATCGAAATTTTATTCGTTTTAACATTAAAAATCGCAACAGCCGTGCAAACAGTAGGCGCCTGCACGAGGTTCCCATCGGCATTACGAAAATGAGGCGGCAGATTAAATTTAATTAGGAAGCGACGAGAAAACTCGAATTCGCCTCGGACTGAATGCTAACGGCGGATTTCGTAACTGGTCAGTTCGCGTATCGCCAACACGTACAGGGATCCTCTCGGAATCACAAGTTCCACGATGCGTGCGTACGTGTGTTAGCTGCGGTGCTTTTACTTTTGTTTCCAATTAAAAATGCAACGCGTTCAGTATTCGTGGCGAGCAGCAACTGTGCCGTCGTAAGGAACGTGCAGCGATAAAATCATATTTTTATGCAATCGTTTCAATTAACATGTGGGCTGAAAAGTCCCGGACATAACAAAGAAAACGCGTTTTTTTGTTCAAAATTGGCTTTATTCATCAACGTATCTCCGTCAAGAGCCGCTCAACTCTTATTGTTGTTTCTAACGTAGCGGAGTCCGTATAACACTTTTCAAGCCATTGATTCGTTTGAACGGTATTTTTCCCGTCAAGAAGCAGCGTAAAATTAAAACGCGAAATTGTTTTTGATCCATCGTTTTGAAAATAGCAAAAATAGTGACACTCTTAGCACAACAACTGACAAACTTATTAGCAGAATATCATAAAATTTTATTTAACAGCTTTCTTTTGAAGGTTAGTATCAACTAAAAAAGCGGTGAATGCAATAAAACTAGCACCATATGTATGTATCGACCGTTGTCTATCAAAAAACTCTTCAAAAATTGCACTAAAACCATTCAGTAAGTACTTCCATAAATGAACAAACTGCAGAAAAAGTCATTAAAACACTATTAGATGTAAAAAGACTTAAACACGATCGTGACATATTAGTGATTTTTGTATTTTTGTAACATATTTTTTCTTCTTTTCCCCGTAGTGACCTTGAGGCATGTCGAATTTTACAGTGGTGCCGATTTTTGGAGAATCGCAACCGGTCTTCGAGAGGTAGAATCCAATGTACTACAAGTCATTTCGAATTTGTTCCCGGTACTGGTAGGGGATTTTTTTTTTGAAAGGTTAAGAATTCTGTTGTTTATAGTTTATTTGTTCTTGTACTATCCATATTTTGATTATAAATGGTAAGTAGTAATGGAAAAATCGCCAATTTGTGAATAATATTAAAAAAGCTATTATAACACTATTAATCTGATTAGACAGATGAGGATAGATGAAAACATTCCATCCAGGTGAGTATCCATTAAATTCTTATCTTAATTTTGCAAATTGGAATCAATTCTAATACCAAGTTCATTATAGTTTAGGCATAGCTGACCCTGTGAAAGTAAAAGTACAGATAAACATGACTCTATGTTCTTTACGTAAGTGTATCAACATCATCAGAGTTCGGTGATCAGAAATTCATAACATCAAAATCTCAAAGAGTAATAGATGAGAGTTATTAAAATCAGATAAACAAATGATTGCAGCCAAACTAGCTGCAAAAATTCCAATGGATACTAGATTGGATTAAACACAAGCTAATTTAAGTAGTGGCAATTTGAAAAGACCAGATATATTGACTTATAAAGACTTCGATATAATATTCATCAAGCAAACCAATAGAATTCAACAAGTACAAAATAACAAGTCAATTGAAAAGTCCCCGGCCTACCATAGTAAAACACATTTTTTTGGCAAAATTGGTTTTTTTATTCAACATAATTCCCTTCAAGGGTGATACACTGATTATAGCGACCCTACAACTTTTCGATACCATTTTTGTAGTACGGTTTGTCCTTTGCTTCAAAACAGGCCTCAGTTTCGGCGAGCATCTCTTCATTCGACGAAAATTTCTTCCCAGCGAGCATTCCTTTGAGATCTGAGAACAGGAAATAATCGCTGGGGGGACCAGATCTGGAGAATACGGTGGATGAGGAAGCAATTCGACGCCAAATTCATGGATTTTTGACACGGTGCATTGTCTTGCTGAAGCAGCACTTTATTTTTCTTCAAATGCGATCGTTTTTCGGCGATTTCGTCCTTCAAACGGTCCAATAACGCTATGTAATAGTCGCTGTTGATGGTCCTTCCTTTTTCAAGGTAGTTAATGAATATTTTTCCATGCGCATCCCAAAATACATCCTTGCCAGCCGACTGTTGCGTCTTCCCACGCTTTGGAGCGGATTCATCGTGTGCAGTCCACACGGATGACTGTCGATTGGACTTCGGAGTAAATTATGGAGCCATGTTTCATCCATTGTCACCTATAGACGCAAAAACTAGGGTTTATTACGCTTGTTTTTGGTTAAAAGTGAGCTCGCGCGGCACCCACTTCGCACAGAGCTTTCTCATACCCAAATATTCGTGAATTAGAGTGTCTGCTATTTCATTCAGTTTCAATTTACGGTCATTCAAAATAATTTTTAAAATTTTTTTAATGTTTTCGTCGGTAACAACCTCTTTTTGGCATCCACTGCGTTCACCGTCTTCGGTACTCATTTCACCATGTCTAAACTTAGCATATCAATCATTTATGGTTGAAAAACATATGGATTTAATTCTAGTAGAGCCATCTATGTGTCAGGCTAGGGACTTTTCAATTGACCTGTTATAAAAGTGACGCCACCATCGACTGTCCAAGCGTCCTCTTCAGGTAACACTGCGGCGCTCCCTTTTATCTTTTCTATATTCTTAATATTTTATAACGTCAATAAATAACGGTCACATCATATAAACCACTACTGTTTTATTTCGTCTTACCTCCATCCACCGAGCAATAAACCCGCAAATCTCCATTTAATTTTTTTGGGGCACAAACCCACTTATACTGGATTTTACCACTAATGGTTTTTACATTTCAATATTCGTTTCTATATATATATATATATATATATATATATATATATATATATATATAATATTATAAATAAACTACACATTTTTCAAAACAAAGTCTTAAGGGGTGTCATAGAAGCACTCAAATACTATCAGAATATGATTATATAGACAGAGACTCAGGAAAACAGTCGAATAGCAGGCAGCTTCAAATGAATTAAATCATTTGATCTTGTGAAATGCATTGAAGTGTATTTACAAAAAAAAAACAGCAGTGTGAATTAAAACATGAAATATTCATACAGAACTACTAGTGGTTCTAGTTTTAAAATTATTGTGAAATCAAATTGTAGGTTAGTCGGCTACGGTTAGTTATAATATATTAATAAAAATATACCGTTTTGTGTCAAACCCCTGTTAACTAGTGTAAATTAGATAATAATTCTGGAATTAACATTCAGAGAAAATCAAAAGTTCAGAATAAAAGCCTGTGGTTCAAAATAAAAAATCTTTAAATACTTTAAAACTTGAAAACTTTAATATAGACTAGTTTTAAATAGCTACTTTATCACTGTGAAAATAATTAAAACTGGTTTATTTATTTTTAGGGCTAATCTATTTGTCATCGGGTCAAAGCCTTTAAATACAACGTCAGGTGGAAATATCATGTATAATTGTATTTAATAGTACAGATAATATTCGTAATATTCATTATTTACAATGATAAAATATTGCTTTGTCAGATTTCTTTATTACACTATTATAATGACTAATGGTCAAACCAATTGTTCTCTTTATTATTATGTAATTTTTATTTATTTGTAAAAGTATGTCAAAGATATTTATAGGTAACATTCTCAGTTATTGTGATATACAACAGTTACACTGTCGCTCGAAATGTGTGCCATCTGTATAAATTTCATTAGTTAACCATTTTGTTCTAAAAAATGTTTAAATTTCAATAACGTCGGAATCATTGGTATTTAGACCGCATTCGACTTGCCCGTCGAGACAAAATGTTAATTTAATAACGTTCATCTGCGAGAAATTTAGTTATTTGTCAACTTTTGCTTCTTTCGAGATCTTCACTCGTAACAACTCAGCTGTTTGTTCAATCTATAAATATTTACACAACCTTCCCTGACACCATACTGTATACATATTGTTCCTAGTGTTCGGGTGATATGAAACAGTTTTATCATTTCAAAATATGTTTATATAGAACACATAACATATATTCGGAAAGGTAGATTATTAAATGTGATTATCAAAACAATGGTAAATATTTCAATAGTGTAAAGCGTATTATAGAAAACAGATTGACTTTGGATTGCCAATTGTTCCGCATCTCTACTGTATGTACTTCTCCATAAAACTCTAGCCTAGAACTATCGGAATTAGAAAACAACCATGCTTTAAAAAACAAACCTAGTCAGAAAAATCCATTCAAAACGTCATGCTACAGAGGGTAACCACCAAGGGCAACAATAGGAATTGTTATACCACGTAAAGGTTGGTAAAAAATGTGCAATTTAGAAATCATCAAAGATAAACTCATGAACAATATGATAAAAACGATACTAAAATCATTCTACTGCGACTGAATGCTGTCCAGACAGAACCACAATCACGTGCATTCTTTTGGACGTTTCTTCATGGATGAGGTGTTATATCGCATCACTAATACTATATATTGGCACTGGATATTATAAGAAATTAAGGTATTTTTCATTAAAATAAAATAGTTTTTAAACAAAAACGCTTGTTTTTATCCCTATCAATTTCATAACTTAGCTTATTTGTATTTAGTATAAAAGTTTTTTTCTTCTTGAGGTTAAAACAAAAAACAAAGCAGGTACTGTTTCTCTCTACTTTATCTCTTCATCTGTGTCTATTGGCGTCGCTTCTGGTAAACATCTCAAGCCTTAATCTCGATTTTATTAGTCAATTTGGTGGGTATAGCTAGAAAAAGGTTTCGGATGCCAACTAAGAATCAATACAGCCTAGACTATCATAAAATCGAAAAAAAACTATTTGTCTCGACCAATATTCCACAAAAAATTATACAGTGAAAATGAAGCTAATTCGATTTCTTTTTGCTGCTGTAAAACCATCTGTTTGAACCTAATTAATTTTAACATAGGGGAAGAAAGCCAGTTGGACAAGTAATGATAAAAATTAACGTAAAGGCAATAACTATCCAAAGACTTCAACATATAATCGAAGCGACGGGGAGTGGAACGTCGGAATATTAAAAACAACCATATCGGTTGTAATTTTATTAATTAAAAGAATTATATCGGTCATAAATTAGGTTTAACAGGAATACACAAACGCGGAAATTTATCGGTTACTTTAATCGCTTAAAATATATCGAATAAATTAAATTGCAATGCTAAAACTGTCGCCACATAAAGAACGTAGCATGACATTGATGCAAGGTATTGTAGCTTTGTGTTTTTACTTACTGACAGTGATTATGACGGTAGAACATTATTCGTCATTTAGACAATATATTACCGGTCAGAAAAGTAAACAATTCTCTAGCTAATAAGGAAATAGGACAGGTATAGCCCAGACCCTTTTATCAAAATCTAAGTACCATAAATAACAACTACATCAATATTTAATTGACAAGACTAGCAGGTAGAATATTAATACTACATTATATATTGGTCATTTAGGTAAAGAAAAACTTCTCTCAAAAAAAAAATTGAGAAAAACTTAAAATATACCATCATATATTGAAATTCGGCTTAATTTGATGTTATCATTTTCAAAATTGTTCATCTAACTTTAGACGAATACACCAAGGATTTGTCGACAAGATCAATACCCAAGCATCCCAAGATTCCGGAACAAAATATTGAGATCAGAGACACTGACCTTCATAGACAATATTGACCTAACAAAAAGACTCAAAGGCAGTGAAATTATGCAATGTATTTGGCAGAAAAGCTGGGCTTTCTACAATTTAATCATAGATAAGTGAATATAAAATCATCAATAGTAATATTAATTAACTTCATTATTAGAATTATTTATTCAACTGTTGTTGCAAATATTTATTTAATAAATAACAAATATTCTTATAACAAATAATCATCATCAAACCACAATTTGTTTAGATTTTTAGAGATTGTTATAATGTAGTTAAATATTTTTTAACACAAAATATTTTCTAATGCATCACATAATTATTCTTATATTCGTATTATTAAATATAAATAAGGGAGAATAAGGCCAGAGAACAGAGTACCAATTTAACAACACCTAAAAAAGAACACTCAGTATTAAATAATATCTGGTTGCAAATATTAGAGGTGCGTACGTACACCCACTAATCAGAGTTGATATTTCATCATAGGACTTTCTTTTAAACATTTCAAAACTCGATGACAATAAAGCTTTCTCTTTTTCGTTGTCCTTTTAAATAAAATTGGAAATAGTTTACCTATACATAGTATTAATAATCTAGCCCGAATTATGGAAATGTTTGCTTATTTATTGGATTAGTTTTACCAGCCATATTTTTATACCACTTTAGGGTAAATGAGGTCGCTACACCACATAAAACCACTCTTAAATTCAATGTATATTTTATAAAATTTATACCATCAAATTCAAATTTTTTCAAAAAAATCGATATTAAATCAGAAACCTCAAACAGTTTTCTACGAAAGCCGTAATATATCACAATTATAGACAATTTTGTTTGGGACGCTCCAAACATAACACACATCCATATAAATAAATAACAAATAAGTATAATATTTAATATTGGTCAAAAAATCACGTCATCTAAAACAAAAATTGGCACACTTAAAACATACGTGCGTAGACCACAAAAGTAAACCATTACGAAACCATTCAACATGCTTATATATTAAATGGTGCATATAAACAACATATACTTAATATAAACGTTAAAATAAATGTATAGATAAAACAAAACCCAGCAAAAATATGTCGTTTATTGCTTTTGCAGAATGATAGGAAACACTAATCTTGAAACAATTTCTAACTGTTTATGTAGAAAGAAATAAAACAACCACTTTGCCAGAAAAATATATCGAGCTCAACACCACATATGGGTAGATAATAATAAAAAAGACTGAGCCTGATAAACTTAAGGTTATCTCAAACAATAACACGATATGATATCCAAGCTGTAGTGTAATATACAATATCTAATAAAGTTTGTTTATTGAACGTAGTCTGGAAGATTATGTGTTTGATTTTCAGTTGGCAGGCAATGAAAAATAAATGATTTAAAAATAGTTTTATCATCACGTTTATGAGACATCAAACAAGTTAATCCCTATCACCAAATACGTATCTGTCTTGTAATCAAATTTATTAGTTTTCTCATCAGTTTTATAGCTAATTTTTATCTTAAATATATTAAATGATTTATTAATATTACATAGCCACAATTAGCCTTAGTACTTAAAATTCATGTTTGTAAAAACATTACCAACCTAGTCGCCCATTTCAAACAATGACACATCACATAACATTAAACGGTATTAGGTTGTTAGTATTTCTATTCAAAAAATTGCTACAATGATTTAATTAAAATTATTATGTTACAAACAAATGAGAAACTTATTATGTCCGAAACAATTCAACTGAAAATTCCCTACTAAAACACAAAAAACAAACTGCTACTAGTACACAGATCAAAAATAAAAATTAACAAATAAAACTTAATGCTTATTAACAATTCTGTTGGCATTCTTACTGGCGAAATCTCGAATTCATAAAACGCTGCTTACAACATAAAAATAGACTGCAATGCATACACTACGGTATTTCCCATTATAAAAACCAAAATAAACACACTATTTAAAAATATCAGTACAATTTTAGGCTATCAATATAATACACAATTGGAATATTGTCCGCACACTGTCACTGTTTCATGTCGAACCATAAAAAATGTAAAATAGAAAAAAACTTGCCTTCCTAAAAACCCACAACTGTCAGATTCCTGGGCACCAACTGACACTATCGTACGGCGATCCACAACACGACGCAGTTAAACAACCCGTACAGAGACGATTTATTTGAATAAGGAGTCCAAATCGACCGATAAGTTAAATTGAAAATGATACCGTAACTGCCACTTCGCAGATTTTCTACAAAATATCAAGGCAGGCTTCTCGCAAGCCCTCCCGAGAAGATACGGAGAGAAAGTGACGTTAGGTGGTGGGGGATCATTTTGACGTTTAAAATCTGGCACTTCATTTGACAGATAAGAAATAGCTTTAACAATTACACATCAAATATTAAATACTTTATTTTTGGAACAAATATAATATATATTGCAACATGCAGTATTAGTTAGTTAACATAAAATAAAATTCGGTATAAATTTGTCAGCTTGTGTTTTACTGGTTGCCTAACATATAAAATTGAATATGTTTTTTAGAACAGTATAGTATTTCTGAAATATATTAATAGTCTATTGTATTAGAAAGTTACCCAGTAACATAACCAAATGCATTCTAGTTGCTTAATTATCATTTAAATTATTCTTAAATTAAATATTTGAATAAAATTGGTTAGATTATACCCATATTTAAAAAACTTGTCTTCTTTGTTAAGAGTTAACAAAAAGGGTAGCTACGGGAAAGGAAAAAAAACAATTTATATATCGATCGTCCACATATTTTATATGAAACAAAAGGAAAAAAAACATTAAAAATGTGAAAAATTAGTCATAAATTAAATATATTTATCCTACAAACACTGATAATAATAGCACGAATCGGCAAAATCACAACTTTTCTTTTTTTCTTATAATTTTGAAGCATTGCACTTTGCCTCAACTTCAATTGATTTATTCTCTCATTTTTAGTTATTGAATCACAGATAATATTAACTGTACAAAACCACCAGAAAGGCAGAAGTAAAAAATAAATACATCAATATACATGATTCCTCTGTCTACTTAGATAAAAAGCTATAAACAAAAAAATAGCATTTTCTGTAAAACTACCCTAGTCTCAATTTGTTAAAAATATTCATTTGTTTTCTCATAATAGGACTTTGATTTCACTTTTGAGTTTGTTGCAGAACTTTATGTCGGTGTTGCCGTCCATCATACAAGCTTTCCAAAATAAACTTATCGGCTAAAAGATACAAAAAATTATTTATATGTTCCCTGAGCATGAAAAAATATTATTAAAGGTAATACTATATACTGAATAGTAAATTGCTAGGAAAAGGGTCAAAATTAAACATTATTTTTATAAACCATAATTTTAAAAATTAAATTAAATAAATTTGTCACCCTGTAAACATTGATATTACAAATTTACTTAAAAAAATTAACATAAAACACTCGATATGTTGAATTAATACTTATGTGCAACTGCGGATGTAAGTATATCGAATGAAAATATTCTCTATAGCATCTAGTTTTTATTTTGAACGTTCAGTTGCTTTTCTAAACTACTTACTTGTTCTTTAAAACTTAACACTTGTTCATGTTCACTAAATATTGTATCTTCACCAAAAACTTGTGGGATAATTTTAAAACAAATATTACTAGGTTACTCGATGTATTTGAGAATTTCTAAGAAAAAAGTAATAATGCTTAGATATACTGATGCACATTTGTACGACATCGTCACACATAAATAGAAATTTCTACTATTGTATATTTTAAACATTCTTATATACCAATTTGTTTTTTGAATATTTGTGTAAACAATCAAAAAATTAATAAAACCATGGAATAAAATTCAATAAAAAATTAAAACAAAACCTTAATTGATAGATTGATGAGTTATATTTTGTAATTTATGTTCCAAGAATTATATAGTACTATTGTTCTCACCAAATAACAATAATTTCATCTCTTAACACAATACATGTGTTATATAATTACATAATTTAATTATTAATTCTGGAATTCGATTGCCCTTCTCCCATGTATTCACTTATATTGTAAAAAATAAAAATTGCACTTAAACATAACATTTCGCTAATTAACTAAAACATTTCCTACAAGAGCTGGTAACTAAATAAAACAATATCAACAAATTCATTTTGTTGGGCACCAAATAATTGCATCGCAGTAAATACAAAAGGAAATAATGTACATCGTAGTAACATCACAAGAACACTCGCTGTCCGGACACACGAACGCCGTTAAAAAAATTAAATATCACCAAAAAAATTATGTACAAATACACGAAGGCGAGGTCGAGCGTCACCTGGCGGTGATCACAGTCGTCTCGATACCCAACAGTTCCTTCACCTTATCGGTGTACTTCACTAACGCTATCTTTGTCGCTCGCGTGTTTATCTTCTCGCCCATGTTGAGAAACTGGCAACAGTGAGCCTGTTCGAGAAAATCAGTCATTTTTAATTCGCGCAACACGCTCTTGTAGTTAACGGGGGCGTTCGGTATGCTGGGAGGCGCGATCTGACGCAAGAGAGCATCCCGCGATTTGATCTTCAGCTGGTTGGAAAGGTCTTGCAGCAGAACCCAGCGTTCGGTGGGCGGTTCTCCACGTAAGGTGTACAGATTAGGCGGCAGCGTTTCCGACATGTCGACCTCGATGTCCTCAATTTCCGGATCAGAATCGGTCTTAGGAACTTCGTCCAGGATATCGTAACCCGATTGCTCCGGATCTGAAAATTAATGTTTAACATTGGTATTGGGCATATATTTCAACGGAATATGTATTTTGGGGCTAAGAATAGCATATTTTCAGATATTTTCATCCGCTGATTTAAAAAATCATCGTATAAAGAATTTTTCTAATATAATTTCATATTTTATGCCGTGTCTATGTGGGAGAAATTCGTGTTTCGATATTGGCACACCTGTTAACTATCAAAATACAAATAATACTAGCTGTTTGAAGTTAAAAAGTGATAAACTTATGAAGTAAGTAATATATTTTTTAATTCTATTTAATTTTATCATATTTGCTGGTATAAAATTGGTATTAATATTGTAATTGTAATTAATTGGTATAAAATATTTTTTGTTTTTGTGTGCGTATCTGCGTGGGGAAATTCGCGTTTCGGTATTGGCACAACTGTCAAAATACAAATCTAGCTTTTTGAAGTTAAGGAGTGATAGAGTTAGAAAGTGATAACTTTATTTTATTAAAAAAATATTTTATTTTATCATATTTGCTGTAATTGGTATAAATATTTTGATTTTTTAAAGAGTACATTTTGTTACCTCAACATGCACGGAAATGTGTAAATTAATGAAGAATTTTTTATTACATATTAGTTTTTATTAACACAAAATTAGTAAAAATCGACTTATAATCTCAATATTTTTTCAAGTGCAAATTTATCTACAACTAAATTACATATTATTTGGAGTAATTTTTATTTCATTATTATTCAAAAATCAATGTTAGGCACTATCCCACGTACTTGATTCGACATCTTTGATTCAAGTAAAAATATTTCGGGAGTTATAATCAAAATACTAGTTATCTTTAGTTTAAATTAACCTTAAAAGCGTACTATACACACCGAAACAAGATGCCGGACCATTAAATTGCCACGGGCCTCCGTTTTCCCCCGATTTGTCGGTCAGATGGCTTTTTAGTAATTTTTTGGTGGCATCATCGGTCGCTAGAGAAAGAGGAGTCACGCCAGCGTATGTAGCTAGGGCAGGATCGGCTCCGTAAGACAACAGCAACCGTACAATTTCCACAAAACCGCTTTCAACTGCTTCATGGAGAGGCCTAAAATTATAAATACATGGTTAATTAAAGTTATTTTGTATTTCACCTATAACTATAGTATTCTTGGTAGGTAAATTTACACCGTTATTAACATAATTTGCTTTAATATCATAAAAATCCTAGTCCACTTTTATTATACAACAAACAAAACGCTACTTTAGTGGTGGTTTTTTTCTAGTTTTGTGATTTACTTATTTATCTAATTTACTGATTATCTTCTGAAATCTCAAGCTTCAAAGCACAATTACATATGATTGAGTAAATGTCATTGATTAGCATAATGTTCTATGGACTATGGATTAATTATTACCAGATATATGACTAATGCAATATATCAGGACTTTTTATTTTTATTTTACTTCTTCATTAACATTTAATATAATTTTTGAAATAATCATAGACATTATTAATAGATTAAAAAGTTGACTGAACAATATTTTTTAAAGTAAATATTATCAAACACATAATATTCAATATTAATTTTCTAATTGATTCCTCACCTTATCCCACCTTGCGCAGATTCATGTACGTTGGCACCATATCGTAGCAATAGTTTGGCTATATCTAAATGGCCCTTTACACTAGCTTCGTGAAGTGGGGTATATCCAGCATTATCTCTGGGAGAAGGTGGACAATCCATTTTTTCCAAACAGTATGCCGTGATATCCTAAAAATAAAATCAGGATTAATAAAAAAGATTCAGCAAAAACAAGCATAACTTACAGCATAGCCCAGTCGTGCTGCTCTGTGAAGATGAGTTTCTCCAATACCCTTATTCAAGACCCAGCTCTTTATTTCCTTTTGAATATCATCAATTGATTCTGGAGTTTTTGCCACTACTCGTTTCTTACGTTCAACACTACCCATATCTGGCTCTTCTTTCTTCGCCTTCTTCTTCTTCCTGATGTAGTCGAAGCCCGAGCTAAATTTCCGTCGGATCTTACCTAGTTTGCTTCGTCTTTTGCCAGAAATGCTACTATCGTCACCATCTAACGAAGCAGTTTCAGATCGAGCATCGCTATCTCTTTTGATGAACTCGATCAGTCTCTTATTTTCATCTTCGTCATCATCGTCCTCCAATATCTCCTCTTTGATTTTGCGGTTGGCCAGATCCTTCAGCAAATTCGTGTTATCGGTGTTGTTTAGTTTCTCTTTCATTATCCGTTTAATGTCCACGTTGGTTTTGGGTGGAGTGATGGTCTCAGTCTCCTTCTTTATGAGGATCTCTTCCAGGGTCTTCGAGAAGGGTTCCAGGTTCTGTAGGTCGTTCTTAATCTCCACGTCGTTCACGCAGGTTACCGGAGGAGCCGATGCGGGTCGGTCCTCGCCGAAGACTTCTTTGATCGTTGCTCGTTGTTTCATGGCTCGGGTCTCTTTACGCGTTCTGGACGTTAGAACTATGGTGGTGAACTTATCGTGAACTCCTAGAATGCTACTGCCGCTGTTGATGAACGCATCCTTGAAGGTGTTCACTGTGTCCTTACGGAATGGTAGTACCGCCGATTTGGCGTTGATAACGGGAACCGTGAGTCCCTTGGATTTCTCTGGAGATTTCTCAGAGGGTTCTAGACCAGGAGTGGGCGTAGGAAGAAGTTCGACGGGATTATCCGCCTTGGGGATGAGTTTTGGACTGTGGTCCTCTTTCCTCTTCGATTTCCGTTTCTTCTTCCCGCCACACTTCTCCAGCAAACGGTCGAGTATAGATTGGTTTTCCTGCTTGGTGTTGGGAAGACTCCTGACGGACGACGATCCTTCCGAATCATAGTTTGTTTTTTTACCGAACAGATTAAAGCTGCTGGTGCTCTCGCTATCGCTGTCTATCGGCTCCGACTTGAACTTTTTAAAGCTCCTCTTCAACGCTGATTCCTTCTCGACGTCTGTCATTACCGATGGTGTCGGAGACTGCGGACAAGGATCCAAGTCGGGAAGAGAAGTGGATAACCGCATTGCGGTCGGAGGCCGAGTTACCTGTATAAGACTGGGTGGCATTCGCAAGGATTTCTTGTAATTATACACTTCTTCTTCCCAGCCCGGATAAAAGTCTGAACCATCGCCGAAGAGGGGCTTTGTCGCCGGTCGAACCATCGATATGGAGTCGGTTGAGGTGCGCCGCTGTTCGGTGTTTTCTTCGGTGACTTTAGCGTCGCCTTGCAGGACGTTTTCGGTTTTTACTTCCGCCGTTTGCTCGATAGGATCCTCTACCAACTTAGTCTCGTTCAAGCTCCTATTCGCCTCTTCTAATTTAGCTTCCAGTTCTTTCAAATCTGGCTTCTTCTCTTCCGTTTCCTCGTCCTCTTCTTCGTTGTCGCTGCTATCACTCGAACTGAGTACTTTTCGCCGGACTCTTCGTTTGTTTCTTATCGCTATTCGATCATCCTTTTTAATCTCGCTGTCCGAATCGGTATCCGTTTTCACCGTGTCGGTAGTAATTGGCGTCCTTTCGTTTTCCTGGAGGACTTCGGGGACTTTCTCCTCGCTTTCTGGCTCACATTTGGTCTTGCCCTCATCGATACTTTCCGAACTTTTATCAACGGGTTCGGGATCCGGTTCAGTTTTGATCGTGACCATCTCCGACGGCTCTTCCTTCTTGATCTGAACGTCACAGTCGGTTTCCTCCATTCTTCTTCGCTTGACCCGTTTTATGGGGGTCTTCTTCATCTGTTCCACGAACGTATCGCAGATGGAACCGAAAATATCCTCCTCTTGAGACTCCGGTGGCGACTCCGGTTCGGTCTTCGTTTCGACTTCGAAGATGTTTGTCGCGGAACCGGTCGGTTTCAACGAGTTCCTCCGATCTCGCCGCATGGCCCCCAACGATTGTCTTTCCAGGACGGGCATCTCGTTATCGTCGTCCGAATCTGGAAAATCGAAGATGGATGTCTCGGAGGAACTACGCAATCCGGATTTGTCTCTTGTTGGTACGCCGTTCTTTGTACTATCGTCTTCCGTCCGACTGAACAGTCTTTTTCTTGGCGCTACAGCTGGCTGGCGTTCTTTCAGTAGCTTCGGAGGGCTCGTGCTGCCGCTGGTGGTGCTGGACGAACTGGAAACGTGTTGTATGGTGGGTTTTTGAGGCGATTTCATCGGATCGATCACCACCTGGATGATGGCATCGCTGGAGGAATTATTGTTCTCGCTGTGCAGCTGTTTCAACTCTCCTTTGGTACGAACCCGGATCTCCAAGAACGTCTCCAGATAGGTGATCTCCGATGAGCTTCCGTTCATGACGTTGTTGGCGGTCGCGGCTAGTTCCTTGATTTCCTGCACGCTGGTCGGAGGGACCGGACTGACGTTGTTCCTGTCGATGCCCGGTTTTGGTTGGAACGGTGCCTTCACGTCCGTACTAGGTTGTTGCACGTCCGATCTCTGAGCGACCACCTCGTGGGACTTCTGCTGTTCGAGCTTCTTTTGTTCTTTGACTTCGATGCTGTTTCGTAGAAGGTTCAACACTCTTTTATCCACTGCACCGGCGCTTGGTTGACGACTCGTCGTCGGTATCAGCGCGTTATGGCTTGACCTGCCGGCTTGATTAAGGTACATATGAGATGAACCCTTGGCAGAATTAGTGGAATACTGATGGTTGGTTGATCCCGATTCGCCAGTTGGTATCTGTATAGGTCTTACGGCAGATGTTTGTTTACTGTATGGCTGAGGAAGTTGATATTTCGGTTCAGAACATATCTGCGAAATGACGCTGATCGGCGTTGAGACCGTCGTTTGTTGATGGTGCTGTTGCCCAAGCATATGTTGCTGCGTGTATTCGGAGAGTTTCTGCTCGATCTGGAAATCGATGGATTGCCTCCAGTTCTCCACCTTCGGGATCTTGTTGGGAATGACCTGTGGAGGGACATCGGCGGGTCTCTTCATCGACGGCATCTCCCGGTGTTCGTACGGACTCACGGACATGATTTTGGGACTGTAATCGGTTCGAACCGCCGTACTCTTCGTCAACGCGTGCAGAGCCGCGGGGACGTGCCCGTTTTGATAATGTGTCTTGATCGGTTCCTTGTAGGCCGCCTGTCGGAAATCCGGCCTGAAGTCGGTCGATTGCTCGTACACGGTCTTCCGCAGAGGAGGTTCCTCCACGGTCTTGGTCGACGGCCACCCCGAGTGCCTGGGCAAGTTGAAGTTGGGCTGAAACTCCACTTTCGGAGCCGTCACGGTGGCCGACTGCGACCTGTTGGTGAGATTCCTCTGGATAGTGTTGATATCCAGCGTGGGATAGTCGTGACTCGAGAGAGATCCCGTTGCAACTTTGTTTTGACCGTGTTTCCCGCCGCCTGTCGAAGTCTCCCCTTCCTCCGTAGAATCGGCCGAGGTCCGGACCGTCTTCACCGACAGATCCAGCGGACTCTCCCGTTTCTGTTTGATGACCGTGGAGGGTTCGTTGATCACGTTGGCCCGGTTATAGTTATCAGTTTGACGCCTAGGCATGGCGGGAACCTCCGCTTTCGGCCGGTTGTAGTACCCCGACGCGGTGGCCTGTTGGCTAGAGGTGGTGGCGTAATGGGAGGTGTTGGCTAACGTCATTATCACGTTGCTGTAGGAGTATCCGGCCTGCGAGCTCACCTGCGACGGGATCTGTTGTTTCGTATGCTGACTGACCGGCACCCGGTAGTGATTGTAAGTCGCGCTGGAAGTACCGCTCGAGTACACGTCCCGTTTGGACGCGGATTGCTGAACGGGAGCGGACGAAGTAACGTGCGAATAGGAACTGGACGACGGCAGTCTCGCCCGTGGAAGCGTCACTTTGTTGGGATCCTTAATATTTCTACTGGAATGATAGTTCGATAACTCGGCGATGGGTGGAAGATTGTGGGTCCTTCGATAGGTCTGCTCCGTGCTGGCCGTCGAGTTCTGGTACCCTTGCTGAACGTTCGCGCTTAGAGCGCGATTCTCGCCGTGGTACATCGGTGGCTGGGACGATATCACCGGAGTAGCCGTCGGATATGATTTCTGTTTATAGTAAGCGCCTTGCGGGGAAGCGGTCTGGTAGGACTGCGTCGACGTGTACGTGGTCGTGCTCTTCGGCTGCGGTTGCTGATAGGATCTCGGCGGATACGGGTACTGTGACGCCGCCTGGTACGCCTGCTGGTAACTCTGCGCCGGGACCGATTCTCTGGAGGGCGCCCGCGACACCTGGGGAGTCTCCGATTGAAGAAGGTGGTACGGCGACGTGGTAACGATGTGAGGTTGGTATTGGTGCGTTGGGGTCTCTCGCGACTGAGGCCTGGTGAACATGAAGCCTAGTTGCTGGGGAGAGGGCGCCGCGTTCTGTCTTTCCGGCGTGTAGCCGCCGTGGTACTGTCTCGGGACGTCCTGGTATTGGCCGGGGTGCGACGGGGGCCTCGAAACCGACGGCGATCTCTGGACTGAGGTCTGCTCCCGCGACTGTGACCTGGAAGAAGGAATATTCAAATAGATTATAAAATTACGAGAAATGTTTTTGAATCGTTAATAAAACTCTTAGCTGATTGAAATTCGGTCTGCTGCAAAAGAAGCTATTCTGACATTAAAAGAGATTAAACCAATTAATAGAATACCGCCTATTAAAAATGATTTTAATCAATGGGTTCCACGCAACGATGAAAAAGCTGAATTATACGCAGAACATTTAGCTAACGTATTCCAATCGAATGATCCTAAACAGGCCTCTGAAATTTATCATATTTCACCTGGATTATTAAAAGAGCTGTCACGAAAAGCAATAAGCATGTTGACTGAAGCATTTTTCGGAATGTCCCAAGGTTTCTCGAATAATTATGCTTAAAAAACTCTTATGCTTACTCAACGTCAAGCAACTGTACTGGTTAGTCGGAAGGTACTCTAAGCTTGACCTAAAATCAAAGCGATTGGTATGTCAGTCAATCATAAAGCCAATTTGGACCTATGGGGTGCAAATATATGGTTGCACTAAGACATCAAACAAACTAGTATTCCAACGCACCCAAAACAAAGTTCTACGATTAATTACCAATGCTTATCGCTACGTAACCAACGAAGGGCTGCACAATTACCGGGAAATTAAATAGATACACGAAGTGATCCAAGATTTCGACTTAAAATATGAAATAGGGTTCCCAAATCATAGCAACGTGGAAGCAATAGTGCTACTGGACAACACGCAGGAAATCAGATGACTGAAGCGAGCCAAACCACACGAACTTGTTTAGTGTATATGTGTATTCTTAACTTTAGCTTAAATAAATTAATTTTATTTTAATTTGGGAAATCCATGCTGATTAGTATTAACTCCGTACTCGCCTTTCTTGTGTATTATTGCAAATATAACAGGACTGTACTAATAAATTAATTTGTAAATTAAGATTGTGCGAAGCGTATCTAATGTACGATGTAAATAATAATTAAAAAAAAATTTAAGTTGAGGTATCTGTGTAGCAATTAAATTATTTGTAAAACATATTTAAAGGATATGCCAATTTGTTACACTTACATCATTTACATCATCGTCGAGTCATCAAAACAAATTTAATAAAAGCTCTATGCTCTACAATAAAAACGTATCGTAAACCTCAAAAGCCATAGCTTAAATCAGTGACTTCAGTTTATTAACAATATTTAGTTCCGTCTGGCTTTTGGCGTTACCGATATCTCAAACAATTATTTCCCAGAAGTTGAGGGAAGTTATATTAAGAAATAGATATATTGTAGCAACTATAAATCTCTTTTCTAGCCGGTTTTATAGAAGTAAAAAAGATATAAGGGAGATATCTAAAATACCTGTTAGTATCTGGGGTGGTGGCGTGCTGCTGCCAATGTTGACTGGGCGTTCCCGGAGACGGGGTTCCATGGTGCTGCTGGTCGGTGGGTTGACGTTGCGGCACGTTCTGCTGATGCTGGAAGTAGGGGCCGGCCGCCGTGCCGGTCGACGGCAGCCCCTGGAAATACTGACGAGCCCCCTCCAATACGTTATTGAAGGACACATCCATAATCCGCAGGTGAATACCTGCTCAACTACCCTCTATCTGAAACAAAGAAAAACAATTAGCGTAGGGAACTATAGACCGAAAACGACTGTTTAGTAACCGACTATTATTTACTATCGACCGTTTCAGTCGTGTACTTTCAGTTACTAGTTTCATTCGACTGATTTTTAAAGTTCTGTCTTTTTCGCACTAGCGACGACCTCGAAAATAATGTGTCGAATTTATGCTTACATAGATTTATATTTATGCTTACATAGTCTCTCGATGTGTTCAAGCCTTTTGAACCTTACAACTTCTCTCATTCATGTTTATACGAATAATAATCTTAAAATATTCCTTTTTAATGATAGATAAAATTAGTTTGAAATTTAAAAAGGGTGCGATGGTTAAAGAGTTGTTAACGATAACCCCATTCCTCTTTACAATCAAGTCAAATATATAATATAAAAAAATAATTTTATATTAATCAAAATAAAACTGTTATTTTGAAGCTAATAAATTACCGAAATCATCTCTTTTCTTTTCCTTCCCAAAGAAAATTCGAAAGGAAATATGTACAATCCTGTCTCACTTATAGCATCGTTGAAAAAAAGTAGCAAGCACATGTTGGCATGAAATAGAAATAAACCAATAACTTTTATTACATTCATTATTGCTATCTGAATATTAAAATACGATCAAATATATTTGGGATCATTATTCCATTGCATTTTCCACCCTGCCACCTGCCAATTTAAAATGATTTGTTAGCAACTACAATATTTTATAAGTTAACTGATGTGTATAGCACAGAGAATGAAACAATTATCTCCGTCCTTTCCTCTGTCAAAATTAGCACAGGAAGTAATTTGTACATCTCCGTCTGTTATCTCTGAATAGAAAAAAGTGTATATTTGACTGGAATCGTAATTACTATTTTCAGTCGCTATTTTTTTACTATCGACTAGTCGACTGTTTCTACTATTTTCAGTCAGTTCCCAACGCCAAAAAACAATTATTAACGTGTAATATCTCGTACTAAACAGAGCCAAAAAATATTCGTAGTCTACCTCATTAAATATACCCTTTCACATATAAAAAGTAAAATAGGGGCTTTTGGCCGAATAAGTATCCAAAAACGTATATTCTACCGTAATATAATGATAATAATGAACAATCGCTCCTGGGCACCACACACGACAAAACAACTTTTTACCGCAATGCTAGAGCGATTAAAATCTCTCGACGAAGTTATGGCGAATGCGCCGGGATCGCCCGTCCTCCACCGTCGAGCTTTTTCCCACTGGTTTTTTACCAACATCCGTCGTTGTTCCGAAACTCGTGTAATTATCGTTTGAACGTCGGGCTTGTATAATCGTATTATTAGCCAATTTCAGCATAAAATCGTCTCGCTCGCCGTACTTATCAAGAATGAGACAAAAAGAAGCTAAAAATAGACAAAACTTACCAGAGATACACGTTATAGAAATTGGGATCAGTTGATTTATGTATGAACACGTGGTTGTAATAGTTTAGTGATGAAAAATAAACAAAATCTTGGTAGGTTTGTGTTTGACTGCGGACAAAACAAAGCAGTAATTAGTTGATTTTGTTTTCAATGACTCTTGATTGCATTTCAAACAAGCATAGAGCAGTACATTTTTTTGCTAAATGAGAAAACTAGCAAATCTATAAATAAATCAACACTTTCTAAAAATATCACATGTATGACATTTCAAACAATTCTTAAAATAGTTTTAATAGTTAAAGTTGTATACAGTATTAAACAATTACTGTGTTCTATCTATATCGTCACACATTATGTATATAAAGACAACAAAAAACAATAAAACATTGGTTTAACACGTAAAATCAAAAGTAAAACAATACACTAGTTTTACCTTTTTCTCTATAGAAGAAATGAGAGAAATACGTAGCAAACTCTAGCTAGTTAATAAGTATCAAAAATAATTAGTTATTCAACGAACATTTGTGTTTGAGAAAGCTCTTTGTAAAGTAGGTGCCGCGTGTGCTCGCTTTTGACCAAAAACAACGATGAGTTGATGATTCGGAGCAGTGTTTGAAGATGATCAAGCGTAATAAACCCGAGTTTTTGCGTCGATACGTGACAATGGATGAAACACGGCTTCATCATTTCATTCATGAGGAACAGTTGACTGGCAATGTTACAGCGTCTGTATTTTGGGATGGGCATGGAATAATTTTCATTGACTACCTTGAAAAAGGTAGGACCATCAACAGCGATTATTACATAGCGTTATTGGACCGTTTAATGGACAAAATCGCCAAAAAACGGCATTTGAAGAAAAAGAAAGTGCTGCTTCACCAAGACAATGCACCGTGAGAAAATCAAATCAGTGAGAACAGTCGAATTCGTATCGTATTGATAATAATCAGTTTGGTCCGATGATTCAGTATTATCCAAAACCAGGCATTCGATTTAGTAAGTCTTTTTCATCTAATTCATAATTCTTAGCACCATAACAAATTAATAATTTATAATTAATTTATTTACAATGAATTAATTATTAACACATTATAAATTGATTTAACATTTTTAAATTTATATTTTTTAATATTATTCAGTTAAATAAACAACTTGTCTTTGTGCATTAATTTACGCAAAGAAGAGAAAATAATCTGCATTTTATTACATTGTTTTCTCTCCAACAATTGAACAATACTAGTGAATTAAATTCGTAATTTATTAATTTTAATAATTAAGATTTCGACCATATCTAATATAAGACGTAATTAATACATAAAAGTAACATTTTGTTACTAGTAAATGTTTCGGATGGTTTTCTTCGAAGTTTTCTGATTACCAATTAAACCCAATACTTACTAATATATTAATAAGTAAAATCGAAACCTATTATCGACAAGTACGACGTAACTTATCTAATATTTACTCTCATGAAAAAAAAACATTTGCAATAGCTTGCTGTTTTATTTTGAACGTTAGAAGGTCAAGGCAGCGGATATACCTTACAGTTTCGAGCTAATAAATCGTTTTCTGTTTCTCTACCCGCTGGATTTTATCTGATTCGATAGAAAAATAAACAAAGATGAATGTCTCACTTTGTTTCATATATATTACGGCGTAAAATATATATTTTGCCAGCACGTTTTTCTTATTTACACTTGCGTTAAAAGGTTTCATTCTTAATATGCTTTCTGTCATGAGATGGTGTTAATTGGAAATGGTTAAGGCTCGTTATATTCATTCTTCATGTGGTGTTTTTGCATATTTGTTTTCTTGTACATGTTCTAAAAAGTACACAATATGAAAATTCGACCTTAACAAAACAAATCTAATTTGTTATAAATAATAAATGTTGTAAATAGATAAATAGGTTTAGATAGGTAATAAGCTAAATTGTGTGTATATAGCAGAACATAAAATACGTGATAGGTTAAATAAGATTTTTGTATTTTTTTAGTTAGTTATTACAACGATTATTATGTATATTTTATTATATAATACGTATATTTTTATTTTATTTAAAATTTTTTGTGTTAAAAATCTAAGTTTGATTATTTTTTACTTTTTAGTGAGTTCCTTATTTATTGTTTAAAGTCGATTCAATTTTTTTGTTAAAAATATTTTATCAGCAATTTTATACGACAATTCAGTAAACAAAAAAAGTAGCTTATATAGAAACATATAAATTAGAAAATTAAACTATTAAAATATTTAAACCAATTGATGAAGATGTTTTTAGTGATCACAAAGTGTTAAAATTTATAACATAACTATCATATATGCATTTGATAAAATGAATAAAAATGAATAAAATTCTTGGTAAAAACGTATCATTAACTCTTGATTATCGAGTAGCATGGCTATTAATGTTATGGTAAGAGTTTGAAATACACAAATACATATACAGTACTATTTTTTTATATAATAATTTATTGAGTAACAAAAATAATTATAATATAATAAAAAATTATTATTATAAAATATTACCCATACGTATTTGTTTTTATTGCTGTTGGCACTATTTCAATTAACCCAGCTAGTATTGAGAGTCTGTACATTGCCCAAGCGATGGGCAAAATGTATAGAATCAAATAGTAGTGGCTATTTTTAGAGAATTATTCGGTAAACTTCGGTAGTATCCGTCGAATTTTGCGACGCTACCATTTACAAACAATCCGAATCCGAGGAACTACAGCGACATTTAATTTACGATAACTATCGATACTTCATTAAAAAAAATATTGGCCAAAAATATATCGGTATTCTTCGACATCCTTACCTAATACTATTAGACATACAATGTGCGAAATCCGTGAAAACATTCTTCTTTCCGATTATCATTTGGTCAATTTATTTTCAGTCCTTTTACACCCTATATTTTGTGTTATAAGCGATAAAAACATATTTCTCTTTATCGACTACGTTTGACTCTAGATCTTTACTATTGTGATTTATACTCCGTCCGCTAGATTTCAAAGAATCGAATTGAAATTCTAGAAATTCTCTCTTCCATTGTACGTTACGTAGAATCGAGAAGACGTTTGAAATTAAGAGAGCGATTTCTTAGAGTCCGGTAAAATTTAATATGTCTGAATATATCAATTCGGAATATTTTTCTGGTAGATTTATTATATTTTTCCGTCGTTTCCGGGATGTTCGTATTTTCTTCGGAGAATCGTGGATATTCTTTGGCCGGTATTGATTACTTTTCTATAATGATATATTACGGCGAATTAGACGACTTTCTGGGAATCGTATGGAATTTTTCCCGATCTCAGATTCTATTAATAACGATAAATTTAAACGGAGAAATACGAAGACGAAAGATGAAGAAAAATTGTGTAACGAAAAAATTGATTCAAATATATAACATTATATCTAACTATTAATTTGCAAACAAGACAATAATAATTAAAATTAAATTAGACACTTTTATCACTTTATATACATCTATTTGGTTTGTTTCGCGTCAAATTTTGGATTTCATGTGTTGTCTAGTTGTATTATTTCCACGTTATTACGATTTAGTAACGTTCTTTCGTAATTTGCGGATAAATCTTGAATAACTTCGTAGATCCAGTTGATATCGACGTTATCGTGCAGTTTTTCGTTCGTCTCATAGCGATAATCATTGGTAATTATCAAAGAACTTTGTTTTGGTAGCGCTAGATTACTGCTGCGTTGCTCTTGGTGCTGCAAGATTTCGAACATTCTTCACTAAATTCCACCACAGTTGGTAATCGGTCGTAACTGATCTGACGGTGTCCTATTTTTTAGAGCTGTTTGCTGTATCTTCCGTCTAAAGCCAACTTCGCCAAAGAAGTCTGTGAGGACATTCATCTTTCATTCCACAGACATGTCCAAACTATTGCAATTTACGTTTCTGATTGAAATAATCTCAACAGTACAAATATTATTATTGATTAACATATCAGTTTTTTCAATCTAAGTTGAAGTTTGAAAAGTTGTTTCTTCATAGGAAATATTTAAAAAATATAACAAATCTACATTAACATGTTTTTGATACATGTCTTTTGTTACGGTTCTATTTTACATTTATTTATGTATTATTTATTATATTTTAGAGTCTTATTTTTACCAACTAAAATTTATCTCCGAATCACAATCCTCGGCATTAAGCCTACCGACTGGCAAGTGACTAACTTGAAGATCATCCCAGAAGACATCCGGTCTTACCCAGCCAGGATACTGGCGTGAATGAGATCACTTTTCTTGTCGAATGTTGCACTATTATAAATAATCATAAACAGAAACTTACAACCATTATGCCCCAGCAGGATTCCAACCCGCGACTATCAACACTAGAAGAACAGTTGTTCTGTCGCTTTGACCACTGCACCAATATTTTTAATATGAAAGCAACGGAAGCCAAAGGTAAAAATAAAAATGAATTTAGGAAAAATACTAACGAAATGGTAATGAAAAGGTTAAAGGTTAATCTTATACATGGGATATCCCATAGTTTTTGGATACACTACAAAAAATTATTGAAGCTTTGAATTGGTAGTACCATATTTATATAATTCAGATGTTTTTTTTAAGAATTACAGTGAATTTTATTTGTTTTTAAGTACCAAAATACTTATTATCATGGAATGTAATGCATTTCTAGAATGTTGGTCGTTCTATTAGCGTTTACTTTAAATAATCTTTGTTGAGCGTGAGCACTGATAATGCGATTTTTTGAAAATACCTTCCTTTGATATAACCACCAGATTACAACTTCTCTACCCTATTCTTAACACAGAAAATTTTTCCAAACCCAACATTTTAGCTTACAGAACTTTGCCAAGCCCTTTGATTTTAGTTGATCTGGTCCCAACCCATCAGGAGTTTCGAATAATCCCAAGAATCTTCTTCAAAGCATCTTAGATTATTCATCAAACACTATTCAACTTTATCAAGAATCGTCATAAAGACAGGCATAAAAGCTTCAATTCTTATTGGATTGTGATAAAATCGATGAAATGCTTGATATAAATTAATTTACTGATATAATGCATTCAGTTATTCTTTAAAGTTAATTAATCATAAAATATTAAATAGTAATGCGTTATTAAAAACATTTACTTTTTTATAAATACCAATAATAAATCGCGAGATATAAAAAGCAACCTTCATATCATTGATTAATTTCTTCTTTTAATCATTCTTTTTTTCAATGTAAGTTACCAATAAAAAAAGATTAAAAGGCAAGAACTTTACGGAATTAATTTATTGGTATACGCAGGTGACCGTATCTCGATGTAGATATTGTCTGATTTATTAGCATATTACCCAGTTAGCAAGTATTATATTACCCAGTTAATGTCCCTCTTTTAGTGAAGCGAAGAACTGCCATCAAATAAACCGTATTTTCACCTCGCTGGCGCAAAAGAATTCGAGATTGAAATCGGTCAATATCCCCGCGGACCTACGCAATATTAAAAGAGTAGGTCTTTCATCTTCACTTCTGTGAAGGACTGCGCGTTACCTTGAGATTATAAAAAAGATTCGAAACAGTGGTCGGGGAATGTGAGGTGTCGAGACAACCTACCTACCGCCGGTTTTCTGTCGTTAATTAATAAAAATCGAGAACGAACGCGTATAATCACCAACAATTATGGAAGTTTTTCGTAGTGACAGATGTTTGTCGATTACTGTGTGGATGTGGAATATTTCAAGCAATGTAAACAGTACTGTTAATGGGTAATATGTAAATTTGTGAAAAATGTAACGGATATTGTAATTAAATCTGTCAATTTCTCCACATTCCAAGTTACTGATTGAACACTTTGCTTAATTAACATGTCAAAAATTGGTTAAAAAGCTGGCCAACGACACTTTTTCTTAGGACAATATTTTAGGTTATTTAAATTTTCTCAAAAATTATAAAATGTTTGCAGAATACTACCAAGAACAATTTATGTAAACTAATTTATTCTGCTAAAATACTAAATAATAGTGTTGTAAGTTACGTTCGCTTCAGTGTTTTTGTTGAGCTAGTTCCAGTGGTTTGCTTCACTTGAGTTATTTCATTATATGTTTCACATTTTAAGGCCATTGACGTAATACTGAAGACGATTTTCCTTCGAAATATGATATTTGCGACAGCTCGCAGATCTCGCTAATTTCTTGCACGTAATTGGACAACATACGTCAATAATGAACACAGCACACTTGTTTTTAAAGCAGTATATTACTGATTTTACAATTAATGAAAGTGAATTGACTTTTTAATGGACAAGCCTTTTGATGAAAATAATGATATGGAGACCCTTTTTTCAGAGTGAGTGTTGAACTAATTTTTAGAAGATTTAAGGGGCGTTTCTTCTATCCATAAAATAAAATATTTTTATAAGTAACATAATAGTTTTTATGTTTTAGACCCTTTCGTATTTCGTAACTGGCGCAGTCGATACGATTCCGAGGTCTTAATCGTTCGTTAGTTACTCAAAGCATTTCTTGGTGTAGTTAAATGGAGTTCGGGCAAAAGTATCGCAGCTGACGCTGTAAGTTCATAAAAGGTGGAACGAAGGTGCTCAACGACTTCTAGCCATAAACTATTTCAATTACTCGAAGCGTTTCTTTCAGTAGTTAAGAGAAGTTCGAGCAGAAGAATCACGGCTGAAACTCCAAGGTCGCAAAATATATATATATAATACAGATCAATCATTGATGCGATCAAAAATATATTTATATCACCGTTTAAATACCAAAAAAAAAACTGTAGATTTATTGGCCCATATATTGGCAAATAAATTCGGGTAACTAACAATAAAGAATAATAAAAAATCTATTTCCCTTTGTAGTAGCCCGCCACAAAAACATAAAAAAGGAGAAAACATGGCAAATAACCGGAGACTTAAAACTTTAGTTTGTTATTTCTTTCATCTGGATCACGATTTATGAACCGACATCGCGGACCTTAAAATCAAGATACTTCAAAGAGACTTTCAACCTCGCCTCCATCAAGGATTACAGGTTGCCTCCTGGAGGCAAAAAAACTTTTTCATACAGCGGTTTGAAATAACCCACCCTCATCGAGACAACCTCTTTTTATGCTCTCCTATAAATTTTTAAAATTCGCTAGAAAATTTCCATTTTTTTGATCTACCCGGTTTATAAAAAAAAACTTGGGTTCAAAAATAGATTTTTCCCGTCCTTTCTAACACTTCCTTTCATATAGATTGTAAACTGTTCAATGAGTTGTACATTTATAAAGTCTCCCTAAACTCTATTAGACTATTGTAGACTCTGAAGGAAGAATCGATATTAATTTTTCGTTCGATAAAAATCACGGTTCACCTATAAATGTTTCACAACCAGAAATCAGAGGGAGCTAAATCTGTCGAATAGAGTTAATCTGACAACATTCACTGAGCGAGAGTCTCTAAACCAGACCTTAACTCACATTCTTTTATGTCGACGAAGTTTGAATAATTATAACAAATTGGCTTTATTATCTTACTAATTTAGAAGAAACTAACGATAAAAATTCCAAGGTATATACCTAAAAACTGATGCTGGCCTATTTTTGTGGCCTGTGTGAATATCATTGGAATCGAAATTTTAAGGTTACAGCATTCTTATTTCTCCCCCTCTTATTTTCATTCAGTATGAGGCTGTTCATCTATTCTTAAACAACTGTTGCCATTTTGACCCCCTCTCTAATTGGTTAACACCCCTGCACTCCATTCAATTTGACGTAAGCATCCACTACAATTTATTGAAGAAATAAGAGGAATAATTTAAAACTCGTCTGTTTGTTCAGCGCCTCATTTATTAAAACAAAGAAATCATTCAAAGGAAAGAGCTAAAAGAAGAGGAAAATAAGATTTCTATTGGTCCATAATATAGAATTCTAGGTTGTTGATTACTTATTTTACGGATATCACCAGATAACTCTTTCTAACTTTTACTTGTTTTGACCAATATAGAAACTTCAGAAAACCCACTTATTTTTAAGAAAAAAGTAAAACAAATCAGTCAAAAAATTAAGGGATTGCGAGAATGTTATTGACAGCAATTGTTGACGTATTAATACAAATTTCTTTAAAATAAAGTTAACTAAATGAAACGGAGTAATACCACATGTATGATATAACATTTAACTTCACAAAAACCAACAGACAGCTTCGAACGTCAAATTCCCTCGTAAAAGCTAAATACGCGGTAAAAGCAACATAATAATTATGAGCAACATTCTTCACATTTAATAAGAGACTGGCTTCAATTAGTATATCATACCATTCTTGACATATGGAAGAGCAACATCTCAATCTGTAGAAAAACACAAATAAAACAAAATACATAATGCCGTATTTTCAAATATTTCTGGTATGATGTGATATTATGTTAAAGTAGATCAAATATATCAAGAGAAAATTGTTTTATATTTTGGTTGAGGTATGGAATTTTTCTTAGAATTAATTAATTATAATGCATCTTTGCCAGGAATTATTTCCTTAACTGCCTTTTTTATTTCTCTAAGTTTATTTTTTATTATCATACAAAAGCAGTAATTTGTTGTTAGTATAATAAACATACTTTGTATCACTTCGAATAACTGAAGGCCCTTTCGACTTGATGGACTAGTAATAAAACAATAAATTAATTTTTAGCGAGTTTAAAATTTGATAAAAATCTGATCAAACGCCTAAAAGTCTCAGGAATGACAAAAAAATTGGATCGCTCTTGAAATCAATAAGTGTTTTTTATTGATCACCGACCCAAGAGCTTTTGGAACTTCCCTATGAAGTGAAACTTCGAGGATAATTGAAATGTCCTTTTTGTATGTAATATACATACATACGTAAAAATTATATAGAAATTACATATTTTTATAAAAAGTTCTTGATATTACTTTTGGAATACTAAATTAATTTTAATTTTTGATATTAACTTTCAATAATAATGAGTAAGTTTATCAACATTTTTAAATGAATTTAAAGGGATAGTTTTGTTTAACATTGTATGCATTTCAAAAAGTCAATTGCCAAATGATAGCATCACTTTAGAACAATCGCGAAATATAATCATTATAATTTATGCTGAAAGGCAGAAAGAACTGGCAACGTGGCAAAATCATTTTTTATATAATTCAAAACGTCAACTATTAAATGAGAGCACGGCTTTAGAACAATACCGAAATATAAAAGGCAGTTCACCCATAGAGCATTTTTGAAAATTGTTATAATTTATGTTGCAAAAAACTAGCAAAGTGGTAATTTCACAACGTCAATTGTTGGACGACAACAACACTATAGGACAATCCCGAAATATAAAAGGCAACCCTCCCACAGAGCATGTTTGAAAATCATTATAATTTATGCTGCAAACAACTGGCAATGTGGCAAAATCAATTTTTCTGCATTTCAAAATATCAAATATTAGATGAGATCACTGCTTTAGAACAATACCGAAATATAAAAGGCAGTTCGCTCATAGAGCATTTTTGAAAATTGTTGTGATTTACGTTGCAAAGAACTAGCGACGTGGCAATTTCACACACAACGTAAATTGCTAGACGGTAGCACTACTTTAGAACTATCCCGAAAGTTAAAATGCAGCCCTTCTACTAAGCATTTTTGAAAATGATTATAATTTATGCTGCAAAGAACTGGGTACGTGACAAAATCCAATTTTATTATGTATTTCCAAACCTCAAGAAACAGTTGACAGCACTGCTTCAGAACAATATCGAAATATAAAAGGCAACCCTCCTATAAAGAATTTTTTAAAATTATTATAATTTATATTGCAAAGAACCGGAAACGTGACAAAATAAGTAATTTCTAGTGTTATTGTCAAATGATTCGACATTTTCATTCCAATACGATCTTGGAGTGACTGTGACCTGTTTCAATTAATCTGATCTTCAAGAGCGAAGTTCGTATGAACATTGAAGAAACTGAAACGCGGAATTCGTATTTTGAAATTTTTGAATTCCATTGAAGCTCAGGTAAATTGCGTTTCTCTGATAATAGTTACATAATTTGCGTCTTTAGAAAACAATACAATCCTACGGACATTTACACGTTCAGCTGATTTCTAATTAAAAGCGACAAAAATAAATCGTGAATTCCGATCGATCGATATCAGGTGATCTCCCACGCCGAAATGTTATGCCGCACCATAACAGCGACCCAGAACGAGAGAGAGTCCCATGCAATTACCTGCTAAAGCGCTGGTCTTGACGGTACGGAGCCGCGCATAAATTTGCATTTTTAGCATCGTAGTCGACTCGGTTCGGGTATGTTAAATTCGATTAAACTGTCTCTTACATAAACGACATCCTGCTACTCGTCTTTACTTTTCTGTGTTTTCATTTTTGATGGCGGGTGATTCCCCCCGTTAATCGCGACTCGTCTTTAGGGGTATGACGGTCATGACAGAATAAACACTCGTTTCGAAACGATAATGCTTCGCGTTTGTTCGGATAATTTCGCCGAATGTTACGATAGCCTGATTTTTTTATCGTAACCATAAATCTTATCTGTATACTGCATAACAAATACTTGATGTTATATTAAAAACTTAATATGAAATGAGTTCGACATTGTCAGTATAATTTTCGGAAAATTTTCAGGTTGATTTTCAAGATGTCTTTAATATAAACAATATAAAAACTAATTTTAAACATAAAATACATATATGATCGAAAAACATGAGACGATATTTCATTTATTTAAAAAATAATTGTTATAATTATTTAATATTATATCGCATCTTAATATAATATTACTTTCTGAATAATTAACTTTAGTGATTTTTAGGAAAAAATAAAGAAGGATTATATCTGTTTTATCCTATCTACATATTTGTACAAGTTTTAAAATGAATGAAAGGTAACTAAAACTATATTTCGTTTCTTTAATCCAACTTATCAATTTATCAATTAAAATCGGTAGGATTATGATCAGAATTACATTCTATACGATAATAAATATTAATATACTGAATTAAGTTAAAACAACCTGATTAATCGACTTGAAGTTGTTAATGGTATATTGGTTACTGTTGGCTCGCTTTCTTAGCTATTAAGGCACAGGAGTTTTAAATTCAGCTGTAGCATGGACTTTGTAACAGTATAAAATCATTTAACTGCGTTTTCTACTTTAATAACAATTGTTTTCTTTCACTTCTCAACTCAATGTATTCCCTACGAAGGCTATATCTCCCATGATAGTACACTCGAAACTTTCTAATTTTTCTCTCTTTGACGTTCTTCTGTTCAATTTTTCAGTGATAACAAACTTCTTCTTCAACTTCTATAGACCATTATCAATAGACAATTTTAACTGAACTCACTGGTGTTTTCCACTGCCAAATGATGAAAAATTATTTTATTAACAAGTTCAAAACTGAATGATTTCTGAAATGATAAGATATGTTAGATGTGTCAATACCATAGATGTGTTAATTGGAGAGAAATGCCGCTGCAGTTTCCGATTTTTCATGTAATTTACGGATTCCACCTTGAAATAATGATGTATCTTTTGAGGCTTTCATAGCATACGCTAAACTGAATATAATGATGAAATTGTGCGCATGCACCAAATATTTGCCGTCATCCTTTCCCCACCTACAGTGTACAATCAGCCATTTTAAAATTAACCGTTGGTAGAGTGTAAACAAATAACCTAGAATATGTAGATTAAAAAAAATAAATTGAATTAAAATTTTGCGTTAACAAGTTTATAATAATAATAATTAAATTATTGTGTTATTCTTAGTATTGTAACATACATTGGTTTTAAAATATGGAAGAACAAAGGTAAGTACGGAATGTAAGGTTAAGTTTTATAATGTTAAAATATCCCCAAACAGCTTCAATTTTGTTTATAGTGAGAATATTGAGCCCCAAATTTGCAACAAAACATTTTGGACATTGAATAGAAGTCAACATATGCCAACATTTCACCCCGATATAGCTACAGATTTCAAAACGATAACAAGAACCAAAGAAGACAATTATTCTTTTTGTTGAAATAAAAACATTGCCAAGGATATGAGAGAAATAATATACAATTGTACTAGAAGTAGTATTAAAGGTAATTATAACTTTTATACACATTTTATTGTAATTAAGCATCCCTTTTTAGGTTAGTAAATGTACAATACGTCAATTAAAATATAATCAGTTCAGTACTAGATTCATTACTGGCGTTTGTCCATCAAAAATAGTAGCAAAAATTGCAGTAACTGATAAAAATGTCTATACCTCAACCATGATATATTTTAGTAACAATTTAATTTTTCTTTTATAGGTGCTAATAGTTGTTCGAGGCAAAGCTGATGAAAGTTAAATTAGAAAAATCGAAAAAATTAGATATGATTTTGCAGATGTAAGAGTAATGCAGAACGACACACTGAAAAAATCAAATTTACCAGTAGGAGTTTACCTGAATCGAATAACCAAAACATATAACATTAATCATCAATGAAATCCTAACTCTAATGATCTAATGACTACTACTCTGAAGGTGGATGAGTGAAATAAACAAGGAAAAAAACAATATATTTTTGTAAAAGAGCATAGGTAAATAAATTTTTGGTAACTGATAAAAATGTCTATACCTCAACCATGATATATTTTAGTAACAATTTAATTTTTCTTTTATAGGTGCTAATAGTTGTTGAGGCAAAGCTGATGAAAGTTAAATTAGAAAAATCGAAAAAATTAGATATGATTTTGCAGATGCAAGAGTAGTGGACAGCGACACATTGAAAAAATCAAATTTACCAGTAGGAGTTGACCTGAATCCAATAAACAAAACATATAACATTAATCATCAATGGAATCCTAACGATCTAATGACTACTAGTCTGAAGGTGGATGAGTGAAATAAACAAGAAAAAAAACAATATATATATATATATATATATATATATATATATATATACAAAAGAGCATAGGTAAATAAATTTGTGGTTAGTAAAAATAATGATATATCGACTGCTGACTTCTTTCAGGTGATTTCAGTACGATGATGTGAAGATTTTGCTTTGAGACAGATGAATTACATATACAAATATGGTTTTCAGACCTTTCGTAAATAATATTAGATAATATCAAGGCTTTATATTAATATAGTTTATAGACTTTGTCTAAAAATGTTTCAATATGATGTCTTTATGTAAATATAGTGCATGGACTTGATGTAAACATAGCAATCTATATATTAGCAATATATATATATATATATATATATATATATATATATAATCTCTATATAAATATGATATTTTTCAATCCGTTTTAAAGATTTGAAGATTATTTACTAGTCATTAAATGATTCCCAGCATTTCCTTTACTATTCTAACATGTTTGAATATTTTTTAATTTCATAGGGTTTAATTTCTCCCTTGCGGAACGATACACAAAGAAAAATAAATAAGAGTAAAATTTTAATCACCAGTTACAAAACAAGGTATATGCGCTTGGGTAGAGTTTACCGCTTCTTCACTGAGACTATTAATTCAAATAAATGAAAATGCGCATGTGCTAAACTGAAATTACCTTCAGTTTACAGTATCCTGGCTTTCATGTCCCAAATTGCCTTTTCATTGTTGCTTAGACAGCTCACGACTCATATATCGGAACAAATAGTAATAAGAACGAGCAAGGTCTGGAGAATACGGCGGGTGGGGTGATTTTTCACCGGTTTTCCAACATATTCTTGAGCATTATCATGCTGAAGAATAACATTACTGTGTCCTTGCCCGCATTCTCATTTTTCGTCAATTCGCGTCAATTGTAATCAATAACGACCCCTATTGATCGTTTCATTAAGTTTTAGTAGTTCATAGTATCACACCAAGTTGATCGCACCAAATACAGAACATTAACTTGGAGCCATGAGATATTCAGCTTTGGGGTTAATGTTGTTGTTTAAGCAAGTGGTTTCCATGATTCTTTTCACTTCAGATTATCGCTCTTTGTCCTTGGTGCCAAAAATCGATGGACCATGCTTGTGATAAGCTTCACACAACATTCGATGAATCTGCAGTCAAAGAGTAAAACTTCTCATCAAGCACTCCTAATTTACCTGATGCGATTTAATCCCTTAAAATTAATTTATAAGTCAATAAGTTCAAATTAACTTCTGTCGAAGACAACGCATCTTAATTTTGAACTAAAATGTCCCGGGCGAAACAAAAAAGGGCATTTTTTTGTTCAAAATTGGCTTTCTTCATGAACGTGATCTCCATCAAAAGTCACACAATCATTCCAGCGCCGCTCTAACATTTCAATACCACTTTTGTAGAACGATTTATCTTTTGAGTCAAAATATGCAATAAAACTAGCGCCAGCTATTTGTTAGGCCAGGGACTTTTCAGCCCACGTCTTAATAAATAATATATGAATATAGCATAACATTTATTATATTGTACTCTAAAAAAACAAACATTTTAATTAAATAATGTTATTTGATTTCCTGACAATACCAAAATCGTAAAAAAACGTAGCATTAAACCAAACTGGCAACAATTAAAATTGGCACGAATGCAATTTTATTTTTAAAACGAGACGTACGGAAATAGAACCGTTTGAAGATAACAACAACGATAAAAAACTTCGTAGAAATAACCATGCCGTCGATGAACAACGTTCGCTCGCTCGCACTGCGTGTATGTGAAATATTTCGGCGAGATGAAAAGATATTTTTTGGCAACATCTGCAAGCGTCACAAAATGAGAAACAAAAACTCATAAAAACGTGTTTAGTGAAATTTCCTCGTAAAATTTTTATGTCATCATAGTTCGCCTTCCTGTGCCTATGTAGCTGTTGTTATTGTTGTTTCGAATAATATTTACCAAATGTATCATTGATAATCAGGCCGTGTTGAAACTGGATAACATAAAACTGAATGGGCCTCGTTGGGAACTTATTCGTCGATTGTTTTGTTGGTTGCGTTGTTGCCAGTTTTAGGATAATAACATTAAATTTTGCTGATTTTCAGTTGTGTTGTATGTAAAGCAAAATAAATTAGTTGGGGAAGTCGTAATGGATTGTGACTTGAATGATACAGTGGAAAATCATTCTTGAACCATTGAATTAGACGAAAAGTACGAAAATGTTAATTTTATTTACCATGCGCTGTCTTTGATTACATTTTACTCTTGCTGTGATGAATTATGACCATTTTTGTTACTTAGTTCTAATAATGCGAGGAATAAACAGTAATTTTAACATTAATGGGTATTTATTTTCTAACTTTTCTCTTTTTGATGATCTTCGCTTCAATTTTCTCAGTGATACAAATCACTAATATTTCGATTTTAGTTATTGATAGATAAACCTTTCTATAAGCCATTTTCAATAGAGAATTTTAGCTCAACCAATTGACAGTGTTTTGCTCTTCAAATGATGGAAAATTACTGTGCTGAATTATGACCATTTTTGTTCGTTAACTCTAATTATACGGGGAATAACCAGTAGTCTTAACATTCATTTATAATGCGAGTGTATTTTATAAGTATTATAGACATTTTGAAAGCTGAATTTTGTAATTTTTTGAAGTATTTATAGGTGTAAAAACTGCTGTCTCATTTAGAATTAGTATATATTGTATTTATGATTAGTTTTATTATAGTGTTAATATATTAGCAGCTAAGATAGTTGTAAAAATCCGATTGGAAGAATTGGATTGGATTAAAACAGGTTAATTGAAAAGTCCCCGAATGAATGAATAATATTGAATTTTACTAAAAACCATATCGTGTCTATGACTCAGAGCGCTATTTAATCTTGATTAAGGGTAACAAATATTATTTTTATAGTTCTTATATTGTTACTAGACAATAGGTAAAAGTACATCACTAGTAGACATTGTAATAAAAACAGAAATCGGCTGAGTGAAAACAAACAAGAATCAATCAGATTTTTATCATTTACGAGATGTTGTAACATTTTTTTTAAGATGAAGATATATGTGGCTGAGGCTCATTGTGTGTACTCAGATTTTTATAGAGACGCTTTTATTGGTGTCAATAGTTGAAAAATGTGATTAAGTTCAGTAAAATAACGATGATAAAATACTTTTTTCAATAAATCACAATAAAATCTCAAATTTCGAAACCAAAAGTCGGTGGAAGGAAATTGGTACTGTTACTGTTTAATTTTATAATTTATTTTTGATCTATTAAGTTTCATTTGTTAGATAAATAATACCAATATCAATCAATAGTTTTTCGGGATGTGTCTTATATTAGGTGTATTTTGATCAGTGATATCTATCAGGGAAAATGCTATTAGGGAACATTCAAAATTACATTGCGCTTGTTGTTTGATTGAATTATTACTGTTATTGTAAATGTCTGCGAATATTAATTGAGCAAATTTAACCATCGTATTGTTGTAAAGAGGCTAGTAATAGCGAGTTACAAAGACAGTCATACCTTTTCTTGTTCACACGTTGCAAGAGTTGTGAAGGATACACTGTTGCGACTCGAATGGGAAGTTCACCGCATCTAGAGTGCTCATCAGGCGAGCGCCTTCTGATTACGACTTGTTCAGATCAATGCAGTATGACTTGGTTGGCACACGGTTTTGAAATGCTAAAATCAATCGATGATCGCTGCCATCGTTCTTTCAGTATAGTATCACTAAGTCACCAAGATACGAAAAATTTGTAGAAAATTATGGAAAACATCTCGATTAATATGTATAGTACCAATTTTTCTCAATAAGTACCTCCATGTGAAAAAAATGATCAGAATGCATGCGAACACCTAACATATCATGGATGATTAAGAACATATTATCTTATAACTATTAAATATACATATTAAATAGCCTCGGCTTACACTTTATATGAGCGACGCTAAATAAACACGTACCAAACTGAAACCTTGACGATCTAAGATCAAATATGCAATTTTTTTAGTTATGTTTATTTAATAAAGCACGTTTGGCGAAAAATATTATCTCGCGAAATCCCAAAACGTTTTTTTTTACGAAACCTTTCCACAACCTCCCGACAAAACATTATACGGGCCTTAAAATATCTCCCCATTAACATTCAACACAATATTTGAACGCTCTTTTTTCTGTCGTTTGAAAGTTCGAACGCTATCTGTCCGCCATCTTTAGGTTGTGTTTTTTTTTGGGTCGTGCCACCAACAAATCGTGTTTTCGATACCATGACGTAATTTAATTATCGGGGGATCTGGATGTCGGTTAGTTAGGCATTGTGGGTCACCTAATTGGAATAATTAAACGACTACGTTGTTATTCTCACAATCTGACCGAATTGCAACTGAACAAAAGTCTATAAAGAACACTCGATAGTTTCGTTTCTAACAAAAGGAAATTACGTTGATTAAACAAACTATAAATATAGTTTTTATTGGAAATATACGAAGGTCAAGCTATGATTATTGAAATTAGAAAAAGCTGTCAATTACCCGCCAATTTTAGTTTCGCGAAATCAGATGTATAGTGTTTCAGAAATATCTTAATAACTAATCTTTGGACTAAAACTAAACTAAACTTTGGAATAATATTAAGCAAGGCGTCAGTAAACTTTGAAATCGATGTTTGGAGGTCTAACATTTGCATGCAGGCGCAACTAGGTTGTTGTATACTCAAAGGAAGCTGATCCTCCTTTAATTGCTGTTAACTCTAAAAATAATGCTAGTGAGGAATAACTGAATCACCTATGTCTTGGAGAATACGGTAGATTAGGAAGCAATTCGAAGCCCAATTCATGGATTTTTACCATCACTGTTTTCACTGACTTGTGACACGAAGCATTGTCTTGGTGAAGCAGCACTTTCTTTTTCCTCAAATGCTACCGTTTTTCGGCGATTTCGTCCTTCAAACGATCCAATAACGCCATGTAATAGTCGCTGTTGATGGTCCTTCCTTTTTCAAGGTAGTCAATGAAAATTATTCCATGCGCATCCCAAAATACAGACGCCATAACCTTGCCAGCCGACTGTTGCCTTTTCCCACGCTTTGGAGCGAGTTCATCGTGTGTAGTCCACTCGGATAACTGTCGATTGGACTTCAGAGTGAAATGATGGAGCCATGTTTCATCCATTGTCACATATCAACGCAAAAACTCGAGTTTATTACGCTTGATCATCTTCAAACACTGCTCCGAATCAACTCGTCGTTGTTTTTGGTCAAAAGTGAGCTCGAGCGGCACCTACTTTGTACAGAGCTTTCTCATACCCAAATATTCGTGAATGATATGATGTACACGTTCCGTTGATATCTTTAAAGTGTCTGCAATTTCATTCAATTTCAATTTATGGCCATTCAAAATTATTGTGTGGAATTTTTTAATGCTTTCGTCGGTAACAACCTCTTTTAGGCGTCCACTGGGTTCACCACCGTCTTCAGTGTTCATTTTACCACGTCCAAATTTAGCATACCAATCCTTGATGGTTGATTTTCCTGGGGCAGTATCCGGAAACTCGGCATCAAGCCAAGCTTTTGCTTCAACTGTATGTTCAAAAAGCAATATTTTATCAACACGCAAAATACCTTTTTATGCATTTTATTTTACAATAACAAAAGTTGCTTTACTCAAAATGCTATAATTCACAAACTAATAATCGGACAGCTGTCAATTTTATACACGCATCTTTTGAGGGTTAGAGCTAACTAAGAAACATATGGATTTAATTCTAGTAGCGCCATCTATGTGTCAAGCCGGGGACTTTTCATCAATTGACCTGTTAGTGTTTCAGAAATCGCACAATTAATCGTTTATTTAATACTGAGCAAGGCTTTAACCTATTAACCTATTAAGCAAGGCATCAGGAAACTTTGAAATCGATGTTTTGAAGTCTAGTTCCTTAATTAATTACAATTTATTGGTGATATAAGACATTTGCATGAAGCCGCAACTAGGTTGTATACTCAAAAATAATTGGATTTAATTGCTGTTAACCCTAAAAATAATGCTGCAGTGGAGGATAACTGAATTACCTATGTGCTGGTACAATCCAAATTCAAGATACGATCATCGCAAGTAATATCAATGTACGAGTCGTTTCTTCTTGTATTTAATAAAGTGGTTTAATAGGGGGATCGTATTATGAAAAACACGTGGTTGTACAGCATCGATAAATAGCACTTCATCATCAAAATTAACATAATAAAATTACCACTATAGAGCACCCCTTATACTCGCCACATTTGGTAATGCGTGACTATTTTTCTAAATCAAAAAGCATCTTTAAAATGTTTTTTTAACTAATTTAACTAACTAGTTCTGATGGTAGTTACTCTTAATACAATTCTTTAAAAAACAAATCTGGTAATATTTATATGGTGTAGGGCGCTGATTTAAGCACATATTTATGTGGTGTGGAGTTGATTGGGTTATTAAATCCAATATGAGCTTGTTTTGGTGCGATATTAGGTTTTAGAATTAATTGTTAGAACACAAGGTTGGGTTTGTAGAGGATAAAACAGTTTTATGTGTAAAATATCATATTTTAATGCAAACTATTATCGGTTCAATATACTTACTCCAACATGTTATTTATTTCTTTTGTCTTAAGAATAAATTGCCTTTAGTTAGTTTTTCCATTTTGATATAATAATAATACTTTTTTTTACAAAACCTACGGTTCACAAAATAGTTTTTAACATTTACAGTGGCGTATACCTTGTTTATTGTTTTGATGTTATTAGTAATTGAAGAATTTGAAAAAATACTGTTTCTTAGGGATCAAGGTGAATTCTTTAAAGACTACAGGCAAGTAATTAGCTACTAAGAAAAGTCGGTCGCAACAGCTTTCGCAGATACGAGCAAACAAATCTTAGAGCAAAACTCATAATACAATAGGGCCTGTTTTTGATATTGTCTACGAGAATGCATGACAATATTTGTCTTCAATTGTCAGACTATATACAGTGTATAATACTATATACAATTATAATTCTTATTTTATAAAATCTTAGTTCTATATTTGTTACTTGAACAACCATATGAAGCTATCTTCAAATAAGACACAAAATTTCGAACTCAAAATTAAAACCTTTAAAAGCATGGTATTGATGAACAAGGACAAATAAACATAGGTCCAAATTGGCTTTATGATTGACTGATAAACCTATCTCTTTGGTTTTAGGTCAAGTGTTAAGTGCTCTATTTTTTTTTATATGAGTTTTCAATTTAACCTACTTTAGAGACATACTCCGATGTATTTAGTTGATTCTGTTTGAGGAATCGGGCCTTCGTCAAGTGATATAATTAGTTTTTTGTCATTTCACCGTAACGCAAATTTAACACGGACAGATTTTAGAATAATTAAGCGGTATTTTCCAGCCTCTTGTCAATTTGTAGGTCTTGTTGACTTCTAGTTGTACTTTTTCTACAGTCCTAGACAGAGATATATCTTTTGCCATGATAACTGCATCATCGGCAAATGTTCCAAGTACCGTTATTTTGTTGTCGGGATATCAGCAGAATAGAGCAGATACAGGAGTGGTACCAAGACACTACCCTGTGGAATTCCAGCCGAAATAGATTTAAGTGTTGCGAATGCCCCTTCATGTGACGTAGATTGATCCCAAATGCCATACCTCGTCAAAGGTTTATGAGACTTCCAGGATTATTGCAGGGCAGTATTTATTTTCTTCGAAAGATCATAGTGACGTACTTCTTGTAAAAAGTAAAATTATTATTACTTGTACTATCATATTTGTCGAAGTATGTTGCATCTGTCATCGCTCGTCGTTCAATATCCGACCTATCTACACCCGATATACCACGTGTTTCGATTTTCCCGCCACCAACTCGAAATCAAAAATGCACCCTTCCCTTCCAGCTATCGACGATACCGGTTTTTTCGGTCCCCCATTTTCCACGAAGAAAAATCGATGGTGAGCCTCCCGTACGTGCGAGTCCCCCCTCGTCGCCTCTCGCGCCCCCCAGCATGGCATCGTCGACAAAGGCGCCGCGGCGCGGACGAAGGGGAACGAACGTCACGGGGGAGACCCCGTTTTCTATTTTCCGCTCCGCATTATACCTTGACGTACCCTTCGGCTTACTGCGCTGCCTGAATCGATATCGCCATCCCCTCGTCCTATCGAAAAGCGGGGGCGAGGCGGGGAGGAGGGAGGGGGATCGGTTGGAGCGGCTGAGGGCCGACGACAGCGACGGCCGAGGGGGGGGTTTCGGATGGTGGCGTGTGGGGCAACGGCCATCTGTGGCAGACGACATACGGAAAAAATTGTGTTTTTTTTCGCCTCCTTTCCGTTTTCGGTGGGATTTTATCGATGATATTCGTCTTCTCCATTGATACGGTTTCATTACAGACGTTTCGACACGGTTACGAGGTCGTATCAAATGTATTAATTTGGTTTTGATAGAAAAAAAGCAAGTATTATTGAAAATAAATATTGTTAAAATAACAGTGAAATGTTTAGATATCTAGCTGTGTCTATTGATGAAAATAAGAAGTATCACTGTAAACAATCTAACTTAAATCTTAAATTCCATGGTTATGGCATTTCCGCACATAAAAAACTATACTGACGCTAATTATGGAATACTCAAAATTGTGGTTTAGCTCAAACTATTAAAGTTTTTTTTCGAATAAGTTGGCATCTGATGAATAAATTGTTTCCAGATGGCTGAATGAAAAGATATAGATCATGCAAAAAACACAGTTCTACAGTTCACATAATTAAAAAAAAACACAATTATAGAGCATCCAACAGGTCAATTGAAAAGTCCCCTGCCTGACACATAGATGGTGTTACTTGAATTAAATCCATATGTTTTTAGTTAGCCCTAACCCTCAAAAGATTTTTTTTATTATTCTTCGTGAGTCCACAATCTGCCCTATTGGCAATAAGTATTTCTTCTGTTTATATTATATATACATGGCATGTAGAAAATCACTTCATTAAGCAATCTTCTGTATAAAATATTATCTTAATTAATTAGTCTTATTCTAATGCTTATTCTAAACTCTACATATGTCCAGTAATCAGATCAGGTGGTGTTAAACATTTTAGTCTACGCACTTCACTATCACGTCGCATATTTAGCTGATTAGCGAGTACATTGGGATGCACTGACACTCTTTCGAAGTACTTCACACAAACACGTTGGATTACACTCGTTATAGGTTCTAGAGGAATATCGCGTTGTATCACTTTATTTGAAATATAGTACGGAGCATCAACAATGGCACGCAACACCTTATTTTGGAACCGTTGAATGATGGATATATTAGATTTGCTAGCGGTACCCCATAGTTGAATTCCATATGTCCAAATGGGCTTGAGTATAGACTCATACAGCAATACCTTGTTATCTAATGATAAAAGATGCGTGTATAAATTAGACAGATGTCAGATCATTGGTTTGTCAATTTTAGCATTTTGAGTGAAGAAACTTTTGTTATTGTGAAAAAAATGGATAAAAAAGAAATTCGCGTGTTGATAAAATATTGCCTTTTGAAGGGAAAAACACAGTTGAAGCAAAAACTTGTCTTGATGCCGAGTTTCCGGACACTGCCCCAGGAAAATCAACCATCAAGGATTGGTATGCTAAGTTTAGACGTGGTGAAATGACCACCGAAGAGGGTGAACACAGTGGACGCCCAAAAGAGGCTGTTACCGACGAAAACATTTAAAAAAATCCACAAAATGATTCTAAATGATCGTAAATTGAAACTGAATGAAATAGAAACTCTGAAGATAAAAACTGAACGTGTACATCATATCATTCACGAATATTTGGGTATGAGAACGCTCTGTGCAAAGTGGGTACCGCGCGAGCTCACTTTTGGCCAAAAACAACGATGAATTGATGAGTCGGAGCAGTGTTTGAAGATAATCAAGCGTATGAACCCGCTCTAAAGTGTGGAAAAACGCAACAGTCTGGCTATGGCGTCTGCATTTTAGGATGCGCATGGAATAATTTTCATTGACTACCTTGAAAAGGAAAGACCAACAACAGCAACTATTACATAGTATTATTGATCGTTGTCATGAATTGGGCTACGAATTGCTTCCTCATCCACCGTATTCTCCAGATCTGGCCACCAGCAACTATTTCCTGTTCTCAGATCTCAAAGGAATGCTCGCTGTGAAGAAATTTTCGTCGAATGAAGAGGTGACTAAACTGAAGCCTATTTTGAAGCAAAGGACAAATCGTACTACAAAAATGTAGTACGAAATCGGAATTATGTTGAATAAAAAAACTGATTTTTCCAAAATGTGTTTTACTATGGTAGGCCGGGGACTTTTCAATTAACCTGTTAAAATACATTTTAGTGTAATAAATTTACTCCAACGATGCCACATGAACTGACTAAAAAGGCCTTTTCGAACAGTTTTAACGTTGCGGATTAAATGCTTGCCAATTAGACAAAGAGGAGAAAAATCAGAGCGAAAATCTGAAGCGCTAAAAGTCAAATATTATTAGATGATTTTTAGTCAGAAAAGTCATCCATATCGATACCGAAGCGGAATATTCATAATTATAAAGCCTTTCTGTGCATATCGTGAGGTCAGCAAGATTTAGTGTATTATCAGCTAGTAAAAAATACTAATCTACCGACAAAAAAAAAGTTGTGAAGGATACACAGTTACAGTGAAATATCAGCGTACTCACCAGACAATAGCATCATCGAATAACTTAATAAGTTAAGATCGATACAGCATGGGAAGACTGGTATATAGTTTCGAAATGCTGAAAAAATGTGATAACTGATCGACTATTAGATTGTTGACAAACCAATATCGTCCTTTCGGCACAATATCGCCATGGAAAGCTGATGGAAAATATACGTTGTACCAATTTTTCTCAATAAAGTGATAATCATTTATTACGTAACACGATGTTTGTCCGTGATGATGATCACCTACCCCGCTATGTAAGGAAAAATAAGAATAGACCAACACCCTCACCTTTTGTTTAATATTTATCACGTAAAAGAGGTTTGGTTTGTTTATAAAAAAGATGTAAATATAAAACAGCACGAATCGTCTCTAGGATGTGTCTCCATCAAGCTCATCTTACGAATACCATTAGAAAAATGTAGCCAAAAATGAAACACAATATTTCAAAACACATAATGTTTACTTACATAAAATCTTGAGTTCACAGAAAAATATAAAAAATAATAATAATAATCTGTAAACGACCCCGATATTAATGAACACTTTTTACGGAAAAATATCAATTTATTTAATAAAACAAGGATACACTTGTCAACATCATCTAGGACTATTACGATTTAATAAATATATATTTCATATATATAGTTTGATAAATACTAAAAACGCCTATATAACAACAATTCAATAAAATTAAATTAAAGAGAAAAATGAAAAACACAACATTAAAACACATTATGTAAGAATAACAGAACGTTGAACTATATAAAACACGTGACTCACTGAGGGTTACCTATCAAGCCAAGATCTAGTCTGGTAGATTACCATCAAGTCTTTCCTGAATACATACATATATGAATGAGAATTAGTATTCCACTCAATTCGTATGAATAGAGAGCTTACTGATCCACTACTCTTCAGATTTTATTGATGTTGATTGATGCAAGTGAATTATTCATTAGTTCTTTAAGCATCTACCATTCTCTCTAATTTGCAGATCTAATTCTAATCTTATATAGAGTTCTATCTACATTATTGAAGGAATTATGCATAGGAGTTAAGGCTGTATAAAACAATGACTAAAAAAACATTGTTGATGATCATGTTGACGTCACAATGTTGCTTTATCATCAAAATTAAAGCTGTAAAAATAGGGAAGGTAAAAAAACTGAAGGACATTATTCGTCAAATTAAAAGTTATTTAAAAAAAGTTTCAAATAGTAAAAAAATAGTTCTATAAACGGTTTGAGACAAGATTTTGGTTAAATGTTAACTTAATTGAGACGCAATCCCCTTGTGAATTCAGAGATAAAATATATTTTAAATATGCATAACAGGTCAATTGAAACGTCCCCGGCCTACCGTCGTAAAACACATTTTATTGGCAAAATTAGTTTTCTTATTCAACATAATTCCCTTCAGGGGTGATACACTGATTATAGCGACCCTCCAACTTTTCAATACCATTTTAGAAGTACGATTTTTCTTTTGCTTCAAAATAGGCTTCAGTTTCGGAGATCACCTCTTTCGACGAAAATTTCTTCCCAGAGAGCATTCGTTTGAGATCTGAGAACAGGAAATAGTCGCTGGGGGCCAGATCTGGAGAATACGGTGGATGAGGAAGCAATTCGAAGCCCAATTCATGGATTTTTGCCATCGTTTTCACTGACTTGTGACACTTTGCACAGAGCTTTCTCATACCCAAATATTCGTGAATGGTATGATGTACACGTTCAGTTGATATCTTTAGAGTGTCTGCTGTTTCATTCAATTTCAATTTACAGTCATTCAAAATCCTTTTGTGGAATTTTTTCATGTTTTCGTCGGTAACAACCTCTTTTGGGCGTCCACAGCGTTCTCCGTCTTCGGTGCTCATTTCACCACGTCTAAACTTAGCATACCAATCCTTGACAGTTGATTTTCCTGGGGCAGTGTCCGGAAACTCGGCATCAAGCCAATTCTTTGCTTCAACTTTATTAACACGCGAAATTCCTTTTTATCCATTTTTTTCACAATAACAAAAGTTGCTTCACTCAAAATGCTATAATTCACAAAGTAATGATCCGACAGCTGTCAAATTTATACACGCATCTTTTGAGTGTTAGGGCTAACTAAAAAACATGTTTAATTAACTTTAATAAACAAAACTTAATTGTAATAGCGGCCGGCGACTTTTCAATTGATCTGTTATAAATCACTCTATAAAGTTAACGTTTTACAGAATTCATGCCAAAAACGACAGACGCGTCTTTAATCTACACGTAACTAACAAAAAAACCAATTACCAGGGATTCAACACTCAATAATGAAGGAAGCGAAATGATCAACGAGCGCGTTTTCAGTGATAAAGCGGAATTAACGGAGAAAGAGAAATCTGGCTTCAATAAACAAGTAATAAATCAATCGCTATTGTGCACGGAGCCACCACCACCAGCTAGCTGCCGCCGCTGTCTGATGCAAGCAATCGGGATGGCGGACGAAGCAGCTGAATCGAAACGAAAGTTAATTAAAATGCACGAGTCGCATCGATTCCGAGCATTAGATCATCTTTAATGACTCGCTTATCCGTCAAACGTTGTTTATAGATTCATAATTTACCGTTTCGAAATTGTTTTATACGGTTTTTGATTTCTTATATTAATTTTCAGGCGTAAATAAGATATGATAACGATGAAGTTGAGAAGTGATACAAAGGGTGTCAAGAGTTTTATTGATTATGATGAACAATTATTTATATGTATTCTATTTGATGTTAAACTATGTTAATAGGCCGTATAAGTTAGTCCTAAAGGATTTCTTTTAATTTGAAGCTTGTAGGAATGTTCGTCGGGTCGGTCAGTCGGTCGAAATGTGTGGCTGCCGCCGCGATTATTTGACAGAACACTCACTACTATTTTTGGAAGGAATTTGCACGAGAACTGAAAACACTGGTTGAAGAAATACTGTATATTTTAATATTAAATTATACATGTGGTCGACGGGAGAATTGACAGGATATTAGGTTAGGTAGAGGAAGTACGGTAGCGCTGTGGAAGTGGTACTATTACAAGGGGATAGAGAAAAGAAAAGAGAACGAGACGTCGTCGTGATGGTCTTTTATCGCCTGGAACTGCATGGTACCAATCCACCGGCGTTGCCAACCTTTGTACTTGCTGGTGGTGAATTCGTGGTGGACTAAAGGGTCGTGGCGGTCGCCACAAGCTTTATTGTGAAAAGTCGGTATAATGTATTTGATTCAAAGTATAATCCATCGATAGCCGCTACTTTTTTTTCTTTATCTTTTGGGTAATTTACGGATTCTTGAAAGAACGATGAATCTTTTGAAGCTATCCACGAACCGACCCACTTTTTAGTATCTTCATAAGAAGTTAAGGGCTGCTAAGAATAACACTGTTGTGTCCGTGCTCGTATTCCGATCGTTTTTCGCACAGTGCTCGGTTTAAACGCATTAATTGTAGGAAATAGCTATACCAATGGTTTGCAGTTACCACTAGGTTTTAGCAGCTCATAGTATACGAGGGTCACTATTTATATTTCGGGAATTGGCAACACTGTTGTCATGTGAATCCATCTGATGGTACCATCATAAAGTTTGATATTTTTGACGATATACGTACACAGAACATTTTGTCACCCGGATGCTATTTATTTATTTTATATTTAGCTGAAAGTTTCGTCTCGGCAAAAAATGGAACTGAATCGTGAACATTTTCGTGCTATGATTTTTTACGATTGAAGCATTCAAGAATCATACCAGATACCTCATTCGATATAGAATAAATGCTTTGAAATTGGCTTAAGCGTATGCAAAAATGTATCGATTATCGTGGCGAGTACTTTGAAAAACAATAAAAATATATTCGCAGTTTCACTATTTGTTTTATTTCCTATTCCCGAAATATAAATAGTGACCCTCGTACCTGCCCAAGCTGATCCCACCAAATTCAGAACATTGGCTTGGAGTCATGGATATTCTGCTTTGCCGCAAATGTTGATGCATTACCAGGTAGTCCCCATAATTTTTTTCGCCTTAGATTATCATAATGTATCCTCTTTTCATCACCAGTAGCAAGCAATAGGTTGGGAAAAATCTATTCAATTTGGCCGTTGAAGCAGCACTTCACACTGATCAAACGTACTTCAATGTCTCTTGGCTTTAATACATACGACACAAAATATCCAAGCTTTTGGATGATTCTTCAAGCTATTAAAGAACATATCTAATTTCTAGCGTTACTGCCAACAGTGATGCATATTCTTCTTCCATTTTACACAGATCGTAATCAAGTAATGCCTTCAAATCTTCGTCTTTGGCTACCCAAAACGCTCTTTGTCCCCGGTAACAAAATAACCACTTTTGAAATGTCTAAACCAGTATTCACATGTTGAAATCCATGAAGCTTGGTGTCGAATCATCGCCAATACAGTTTATTCAGTACAAATTCAGACATTTTTAAATCACTGAAAAACATTTTTGTTCACACTTCGACGAAATGACACATATTGAAATGTGAGGCTTCAACATGATGTGGGTTACAAATGTACCCAAAGCGATTTAAGACATAGAAATTATGGAAAATAGCGGAATATCGTAAAGAAATTGGGCTTTTCTAGCTTTACTTCAGACAAATTCGTTAGCTGATGCTGTAAGTCAGACTTAGAATTGATAGCAAGATTTTATAACCGCTCCTGGCCCACTCTAGGTAGTAAGTAATCGTTAATTAATTTTAAATTAATGAACTCAGCTGTTGCTACAGAAATTGGTGTAACTAATAATATACGTTATGTAATTGTAACATTTAGGAATGAATGAATGTTGTTAACGTTTCTACTACAGACGACGTTACATTTTTATTGTAATTTTTTAGAACAGCTAAAAGCTCTGTTCCATCTATACCTTTACGTTATCGATCCTTGTCGGTTAAAACTTCAGCAAGCTTTGAAGAAAAAAAAATGACCAATTTACATTTTAATCAAAATACTTGCTGAAATCGTTAATATTCCACGAAATTTAAAAACAATTAACCGATGAAGAGTAATATTTAGAACCTCAAAGAAACAATTCACCTTAAACTTGAACTCTGGGTTTTCAACTGACTGATCTTCACTATCGTAGGAAAATTGTCTTTTAGTTTTCATAGTTTAAAAATTTAGAATAGTAGAATTTCAACACTGCTCTGGCCGGTCAGTATTGATAGATAATAAAATGCCACCAATGGTATTGATAAATAATCTTTGGTTTTACATAAATTTGTTGTAATAAAGTTTTAAAAAATCTTTAAATTTAACTTCACGGCACCTTTTAAGCTTTTGGCATTTATTTTCGTATTTTGATCGAGAATGATAATTTATTTGATAAAGTATAACCAGAAAATACATTAATCTGCCATAATAAACTGAACGCCAATCAGAATCAGAGTGAATTACGTTGGTGTTTAATGATGGATACTATAAGGATGTCGGTTGCTATAAGTTTCCTTTAGTAATGCGTCATGGATATTTGTGACGTCGAAAAATTGCAACGTTGCCGCATCAACTCTGAGTTTTAATTCAGTTTGGCTTTGACATACAAGAAAATTCTAATCTAAATAAAATAATTGAACAAAAATGTTATCAAATATAAATTATTTTAACATTATAGTACATCTAATACATATATTATCGAAGGACGTAAAACTACAATTAAGAACACAGGTGATATACACACATAAATGTATGTATATCATCAGGCATCACGTAAATGTTATATAACGTTGCTTCTGTTTTTTTGTTAGGCAGTATTACTAGTCTAATGTGATTTTATTTTTCTGTTTTCAGTTGAAAATGAACATTTCCGACACCTGTTTTCCTTGGCACTTAATCAATGGTACCGAGCTAAAACAGATGTTCGCTGTTTTTAAACTATTTACTGATGATGGCTAGAAGAATATACTAATAGTGAGATTTTTATTACAATTTTAAAATTATTAATAGTAGTTAAAAATAGGCAGAATGCTGTCTGATGCGCCGGAACATGTGACTGAATCAAACTCTAAAATTTGCTTTATATTAGTACTGGTCGACCCTGTTGTCAAATGTTTACAAATTTCTTCAAAACATTAGTGATAATAAGCAGAGGTTATAAACTACTTAATTAATGGTACCAAGCTGAAACAGATATTCGCTGTTTTATACTGCCTGCTGTTGATGACTGGAGGAATGTACAAATAGTGAGATTTTTATTGCATATTTAAAATTATTAATAGTATTGGACACCAAATAAATACTGTCACTGTTTGTTATCCTATTCAGTGAATGTATCTATTCCAACATGATGAGTTTGGTATTTCTGGTGATTATGTTGGATGAGGAACTCCTCATTTCAGCTGCAACAGTGTATCCTTCACATATTTTACAACGTATGACCGAGCGTTGCCAAGCAAGAGGATGATTTTGCTTCTTGCTATTGCTGTAATTTGTACAACAATAAGTCTTTCAATTTATTCAATAGACGCCGGTAGATATCTGCCATATATCGCCAGTCAGAATACGCCACAGACAATCCTCTTTTTTACCTGACAAGCTAATAAATCGGATGTCAAAAAGGTTCCACGTGTAATTTTCGCTCAATTCTTTTGGTAACCAATTTCCTTTCTTTTGGATTCTTACCATCACATGTAACGACTGGAAATAGATGATCCATCAATTGATAAGCTGCATGAATGGTATCTTCAGCTAAGTACTTGTCCAATAAATCTTGCAATTAATTCGTACTGATTATAACTTATAGCTAGTTGAAACCAAAGTCGACAAATGCGACATAACTGACCACAGTCACCAAAACTTTCTAAATGTGACTATTAAACACTTTTTGTGTGTATGATCTTCAGCAAATATCAGAAAAAACTAATTTAAATAAGTTCTCCCCAGTGGTAATTTTTAATTCTAGTATAGAAAAACTCACAAGGAACCGTATCAAGTAAATATGGTGCCTAGTCAATCACTTTTATAAAATGTGTCCAAATTATCAGTAATGATTTTATGAACAGCTTTCAAGATACCAGTATGCCTACCATAAGATCGAAATCACAGTACATGAAGTGCAACGTTGCCAAATTATAAAAAGCAATAGTGATCATTTAGCGGTATTTTCAACATGAAATTTGTAATATTTCCTAAGAATTTCTAATATCCTGAAGTTAACTGCAGATAAAAGTCGGCGATTTTTTTTCGCGTTAAATAACGACGAAATAATGATGTAAAGTCACGCGTCTGCCACCATCTATAGCGCTACAGCTGTTACGATCACGATTTAATCACCATTATATGTTTATATAGTTGTTGTAATGACGTTTTTAGCATTGATATATGACATAAAGCGTTGACAAGCCCGGAGCTTGTATCGTTATAACTAAGATAGCCGTCATAACTTTTAGCACTCAATAAACCATAAACATCGGTATCTATTGCATTTAGTGGTGCCGATATAAATCAAAACTGTTTTTCAAAGATTTAGTACCTAACGGTACGACTTTGTCTTTGTTAATGCCTTGGGTAATTCATGTCTGGTTTATTAATATAAACTTTTAGTCATTTAATTCTCAATACAACTCTGTTCAGTAGAGTACATTAATTATCGTAGTTATTACCGCACAAAAATTTGGAGAAACTCGATTTTTAGTAATTAATATACTGTAACAAATTTATAAATAAACATGTTGATATAGGAGTTTCTTATTTTTACAAAAGGGCTTATAGCAATAATCAACAAAATTATTAGTTTCTTATCAAAGGTTCATAGAAATAAATTAGGTTTATAAGATTTTAATGTATAATATTTAGTCTCGCTACGCCTGAATAACTATGTATTTCTACACTAAGACAATTCTACAAAGCTGGCTTCGCAAAACAACAAACACGAGGGAAAAAGTTGTGCAGTTCTGACAGGCACACCCGAGAAAGAAGTGCTTATTTTATGACATAAAACTAAAACTAGCAGGAAGATAGAAAAGCTCAAGAAAAAATGAGAAAAGAAAACAATTGTTCATCATAGTTTTATATAGACAATCACTCTGTTAAAACAGTTAATAAAAAAGTCAGAAAGAAGAATAAGAATGTAAGGAAGCTTCCTTCAGGCACTGAAGATGATTTCTATTCAGACAGTACCCATGAGAATAAGACAGTTCAACAAGAGATCAGTCCTCCCAATAAAATAGTCAATGCGCGACATAGATGACGACCAATATATTGCCAAAAGCAGTTTATAAAAATGTACATTTTGTTTTAACCTCGGAGCGGATTTGTCTTTCTCAGTTTACCCTCCTGCAGCTGCACTTAATATTAATATAAACACATAGAGTCCGTAGGGCGGCACAATAGAAAGCGGGTGACTAATCAAGATCACCTTGATGTTAAGGCTATTCGAGATTAAATTTATGAAATGTATGAAGGAGTATTGAGAGTAGTTTTTCAACATAAATATAATTTAAAAATTACTTGAGAGAAAACTATTAGTCTGGAAAATATATGTCATTAGAAAACCTAGAGACATACAGCTCTTTGACGAATGTAAATCATTTCTTTATAGCATTAGAAAACATCGGATTTAAATGGTGTAAATAACCCTTGAAGGGGTCTAAGGGAACTCCACACATTGCTATTAAAATAATACCATTTTAAAAAGTTCATAATAAAATTAAGGAAGATTTATTATTTCAATATTCAAAATGGAACATATTCGTTGAAACAATGGCTTTATTAGGTTTTGTCAGTCATAATATTTTTTAATAATTCATTATAGATATATTATTGTTCATGGTGAAAACAGGCATGGTATTATTCCTGAAGTTAAGTTAGTGTTTGGTCACTCAGTAAATATATATATAATGTTACTTTTTCAATTCTTTTCTTTTAGAAAGAAGCCTGAAAAAGATACACTAGAAAGAAGTACTATTTCATCCCACATATCTCACACATCAAACAGAAGAAGAAATTGAGAAATAGTGAAATTGTGAATAAATATTCGATAGATTAGAAATTAATTATTTGGTAATTGATATTGAACAGTGATTCTGATAGTTGAATGAAAAATTTTGCTGTGGGATTATGGCCCAATACTGACAATTACCAATACAGAATGATAAGACCGGGAACAAAGTAAAGAGTGTGTTGTTCGGAATATATATGAGCATTAGGTTAGAATTTATGAGGAGAGAACTGTTTTGCATATATGGCAAATGTATAATGCTGCTATTAAATTTAATTTCATGAAGGAAAATGTACACAAGCAGAAAACAGAAAAAACTTAGGAGAAATACAGTAATAATAAAATTACTTTACAAGAAAATATTGGAACAAAAGAAACAAGAGCCAAAAAACTAAAAAAAGAGAGTACTCCGTGGGTATAAAATTGTTAATTAGGTAGATTAAGCCTCCAGGGCATACCAATAAATAAAAGAACGCGCCTAGAACTATACCACATAGGTGGTGTGGAAAGTAATTTAATGTAAATATAAGAAAACAACTCTAACCTACAAACTATTGTGGTTGTTTAATTAACTGTAGTTTAAGTCCTTTAATAACAGATCCATAGATGTACAATGATGTTAAAATAAATTATATTTGATAAAGTTTTTTGTTCATTGCTTTATTTATGTATTTTGTTATGTCAGAGTTAAAATAAACCAAAACTTAAAGTTAATGCGGCAAGGTTGCATTATAGATTTTGCATGTGCATTGGCTGTTTTATTGGAAGGACTATATATATATATATATATATATATATATATATATATATATATATATATATATATATATATATATATATATATATATATATATATATATATATATGTACATATTAAAAAATTCGTATGTCATAACTCTATTTGTGGTTAAAAAAACTAAGAGTTTACAAATAGATCAGATCTAAAGATGCCAATTTCCTTTGGGTCTCTTTGGCCTAATAGACAATTTTCGCCAAATAAACAAACATAATGGCTTTCGATGCCGGAGACAGTCGGTCATCGCCAAATTAATTTAGCGACGTCGCTCGCCTTTATCCCCGTTTCAAAGTCGCCCAAAACTAACTTCCCCCGGCCCGAGACTCTTTTGTTCGCCGCATCTCGACCAGTGTACCGATAAATGTTGGTTCGTCTAGGGTTTAGGGAGCTTGCGACGTCTTTAGAGGAAATATTTGGGCGTCACAGGCTAAAAGCTAATTTATAAGTCAAATATGTACGTATATGTGTATTTATATAATTATATAGAGTATATCTTAATCCGGCGCTATTAAATATCACAGGGTGCTTCATTATTGAATGTACGAGTGACCGAGGTGTATAGTAAAATTCAAGAAAAAGCATATCCGAATGTACATATTGATTTATTAGATGTTTGTGTCTACTCTGGTCATTTCGTCCGTTTTGAAGTGACATTTGTTGAAACAAATGAGTATTATATATACAATTTTCTCTTACCCTTCTAGCAAATTAGCGATATTATGTTGAAAAAACGGTGTTGGTTTAGGCGATCCCACCATGAATTCATTCATTTTTGCACTTTTTCAGCATTTCGGAACCGTGTGCAGCCAAATGGGAATCAGAAGATGCCATGTCGGATAATACGTTGGGTGTGGCGCAACTTCGCATTTGGTCTACAACAGTGTTTCTTAGGGATGCGAAAAAGATATTTTTTCAAAAGATATTTCTCGAATATTGTACATCGCGATATATCAATACTTTCCTCCGCGGGCGACACTCCTAGTGTATCCTTCTAAACTTTAGTAACTTGTGGACGAGCGTTGTTACTCGCTATTGCTGATGTTTTCTACCACAACATGTCACTCTTTCGAAATTTCAATCAATTAAGATCAGTAGATATCAGCAGTTACATTTTCATTCAGTTTTACCAGCTTCTAATACATTCCACTTTGCTCATCCTGCCTTATACACCGCAGGCATGGTTATGAATATTTCACTTCGGTGTCGATCTTAGTGGTTGGATCTTTCCCACCGTATGTAAATGTATGATTTTAATGTTTTTTTTGTGTGTTTGTGACAGTTGATTCATCAACTGTTAAGCTGTCTGAAAATTATTTGAGAGTTTGTGTTTTGTTCTCATGCAAGTCTTGCAGATTTCGAAGTTATATGACCCTCCAGAGCATCCTTTGTCACTGTCATCAAAATGACGACTTTTAAGACGTTGCAGTTTCACCATAAGTTTCTAAAAGCGTTTGGTGGGCGACAGTACATATTTTCAAATAAACACAAACAATAAAAGTAATGGATATCGTAAATACAATTTTAAACCTTACGTGATTAGCGCTGAATATAGTGAATAACTCAATGAAGCAAAATAGAAAACTGTTAGTTTAAATGCAGAAATGTTAAAACCATCAAATTTAACGGTTAGGTTGGGTTTTTTAAGAGTTGGTTCCATTGATAATTCACATTTTCACCCATAGATATCGCTTAACCATTTAGGGCAAATTAGATGATTCGGTGAATGGAGGTAAAACGAAACGACAGTGGTGTTTACATTATGTGACCATTATTTATTGAAGTAATATGAAATATAAAAATACAAATGATAAAACGGATAGCAGCGGAGTTACCTGTTGAAGAGGGAATTGGGCAGTCGATGGTGGCACGTCTGAACCAAACGATAGTCGAGTACTCAATGAATCGAAATACCCTTCAATAACATCCCAGATAAACGTCTCGGGGTTGCCAGCTATTCGTTATCGGGTTCTAGTTGACGCTGCTGGCACCCCGCCCGTGTTCAATATCTGGGATTATATTTCTGGGTATTTTGTAGACCGTTATTCTACGATGTAAAATACGACATGCCTCAAGGTCGCTACAATACCCCCTGCCAGAATTTTGCATATAATTATTTTAAGCAAATAAAAATACAAAAATGTATGAAAAAAAAATCAAATACAAAACAAAATGTGCTGCATGAAAAGAGCTTTGAAATATATGATAAATCGAAACGGTTGTGGTTGGTACGGTTGCGATTTGGTACGGCTGTTGATGTCTTCCGGTCCTACAGATACCGTTGTCTCCTCGTCGCTTTGGCACTTGAATGTGGTCCATAGACGACGTTGAAAACAAACTATTTTTCGGACAGGGCTCCCGTAATCAACGCTGTGGGAGGATCCATTGTTCGACGACGTGGTAGCTTATTTTCTTCGACGACGAAACGTTGGAAATTCTGGTACCTCGGCGAAGACATGACGAGTCTACGGTTCATCGACGAGGTACTTTTGGCACTTGATTTTTGCTATGCCTACATCGACGACACCCTGGTGGCATCAACAACAGAGGAGGAACATCGTCAACAGGTAACTCCGCTGCCATCCGTTTTATCATTTGTTTTTTTATATTCTTATATTAGTTTAATAAATAACGGTCACATAATGTAAACACCACTGTTTCACTTCGTTTTACCCCCATTCAAAGAGCCATATAATTTACCCTAAAACCAGATACATGCAAGCACCTAATAATAAGACAATTGCTTATCTACTTATTAAAGTAACAATTAACTAAAGCCTGATCTTTTATAACTTATTTGCGGAGGTTTCGAAAAAATAAAATTGCGTTGACAAATACAGCAGGTAGTAATTTTTTTGAGACCATTTTATATAGATAATGAAACAATAGAACTTTGTATGTAGTTTTAGATTGGCAATAGGAATAGAATCTTCACCTTTTATACATGGTTTTCATCTTCCTGTACTTCTTCATATATATTTATTCATCTATCAACACTTGCTCTGTCTCTACAGTTATGCAGGTTTATTTTCGATATTTGGAACAAATTTTGAGGCAAAAATTCGCTCGAAGGAACATATAAAAAAAAAGAAGAGAACTGGAATTGAAATATAAGAAAATGTATTGGCTAATTGGAAGAAAATCACAATTATCAGTACATAATAAATTGCTATTATATAAGTAAATACTGAAACCTAAATAGACACACGGAGTTCAATTATGGGGATGTTCTGCAAAGAGTAACATAAAACAAATACAAAGTCCTGAGAAGTATTGTGGGTGCACACAAATACTACAGGACTGACTACCTACATCGTGACTTCCAGATACCCACAATCAGTCATGAAATCAAGAGAATTGAGAATTGAAGGGTGCGTGAGAAAAGACTCCATTCTCGAAGAATATTGAAGTATTGCAACTTTTGGATAACACCAGAACAGGACACATACTTAAAATAATCACATCATCTGATCTTGTGTAGTGTTGTGTAGTGAGGTGCAGTTAATAAAAAATACGGCAGTGACATATATAAACATTATTTCATCAGAGACTGAGATAGGACCGATGGGTCTTCCTCGTTATATACCTAGATTTAAGTTATCATAAAGTTAGTCGGAAACGACTAGTAACAAGAAAATAATTACATAATAATAATAAAAAATCGATAAGTTGTCTTTGAGTCTAATTAACTAGTCAATGAGTTGTAATATAATCAAATATAATGTTATATAATTATAACAATCAAGCTCCTTAAGATATCATTTTATCAGTATTTATCAGTTTAATTATTCAAATAATTAGATCTATTCAGTCAATACTACAATACATTCACATGAAAAACGTTGCACATCATCTTTTTGGAGTAATATTCATTACTAGCTACTTTTCACAATTTTTCTTGTAACATTCGAATTCTAGAATTGTAAAGACGACGTATTTTTTATGTATATATGTATCGTAGTTAGTTTGGGTCCTTCGAAAAAATTAATATGTCCATTCAGCACGAGAAAGTTCATAAAAGTAATATAATTACTATCTAAGATTAAGGTAGAAAAACCAACAAATAAAATTTTACAACTATAAATTAAAACTTACCAATATTCTCAGTTAGCCTGCGGTGTAAACAGGCCAGCTTTTAGCCGGCAAATTGACAAATTTCGTCATCTGAAACAAAATATTCCATTCAATTTCGCGTCATCAGCAATATTCATACACAATTATAATAATAATAATAACAGCGATTACAATAATCTGCGAGCACTTTGTAGAAATAGCAGCTAGTTCCAAGATGTTCGTGACGTAATAGAAACGAATAAATTCAACGATAAACAAAGCAATACAAGTACGTGTGCGCTCGTTGCAAAGCATAGTTGACCTTGGTCAGTAGTAATAAACAAAAGCCTAATTAAGTCGGCTTGAAATTCAAAACATTCGTTTTACGGTTGAACGTTTCGTTAAGTCAATTCGACATTTGTTACTTGGCGTTGAGCATAAATATTTCTGCAAGACGAGGCGGATTTTTTAAAATAAATATGGTCAAAATCAAGAATAAAATAAACTACAAAACAATTGAAATATTCGGTTTAATGCCCCAATCTTTTTTTATAGGCACATTGTGCATCTGATTCACTAGAGGGCCGAAGATATATAAAAAAATATTTTTTAGATTTTATGTCAGCAAATGATACTGTTTTTTTTTTAATTGGTTGTACTAAATCCTGAGCAAGGCAATATTATAAGAAAAATAATAATTAGATGTTGCTTGTTCTGGTGGATGAAAAAAAATGATGGCGATTAATATACAATTACATATATATATATATATATATATATATATATATATATATATATATATATATATATATATATATATATATATATATATATATATATATATATATATATATATATATATAGTATATTTAAGTCTTATATTTGTAAATACATTCTGGAAATTCTGATTTTTAATATTAGTATTTAAGGAAGTAAAATGTATTGTATTATAATATTTAAGGCAATAAAAATGTACAATCGGAAAATAATTAGTTGTCAGATTAGATAATGATTTTTATGTATTTTAAAAATGCAAACAAATGTTAATCAGTACTTTTATAAGATATTCTATTAAAATCCTTTTTCTTTAATATCGTTCCTATAATAAATGATTATTTTTGTTGGAATATACACTCTCAGTTATATTGGGAGTACACACAAGTCTTCACCGTTTTTTTTTATCGAGAACTGGACATTTATCGTGAAAGGACGTAATCTTATGTTTTATTCAAAATATTGTCAATTGTTTAGTTTTCCCCATCTTTCTGTCAGCATACGATTACTACGTTCGAAGAATGCTTTATGAGATGTTGCTCAAACAGGTTATGTAGTTTTATTCGGAGTTTGTAGCAATTAGAAGCAATAGATGCGATCAACAATAGATTTCTTCTTCAAATTTGTGTTAATTTCCTTCATTCTAGCTTTATCAAAACGTCTTCAGATGTAATATATTCTTGGTCAGTATTTTAGTCTTGAATTTCAAGTTGTAGTACTGTATTTGTATTATACGAGGTTAGAGTGGAAGATATCTCTTATGTGATAATTTCTTGTATTGCCTTAGCATTATTTGTAATACCAAAGACTGATCTCTTAAATCGAGGATTGCAGGTAGCAGAAGTTGACGATTCTCTTTCAAAATATTCTCAAACCATAGAACGATTCGCTGAATGCATCATTCTACTGAAAAGTTATAAAATAATAAAAATAGGTTGTAAAAAAGATTTATCTGTCTTACCTGCTGATAAAATAAATGTTAACCAAAAAGTGTCCCGACCATCATTATTTTCTTACATTTTTTAATAGCCAAAGAAATACATTGTTCAATACTAAAGAAGAGTTTTCTTTCTAAATTTAGTTTTTTAGATTTTAGGAAATACGTTTTGACAATCAAAAGCTCTAGTAATTGTTGTGCGAACATTTTTAATTGTCATGGATTAGTTTTTTTTTTATGACCAGGTATATGTTTAATTTTCATTTAGTATTTATGGTTATTGTACATCTTTAGTTTTTAGGTTTTGTTTAAGTTATATTGTATTGTCTATATTTATTGGAGTACATTATTTAAAAATAGCAATTAACACATCAAAACATTAACGAAAAAACATTTGTGGATAATACCCCACATTCCATAGAAAGGTTCCACAGTTGTACAGATCCACAGAACACTCAAATATAAAAGCTGTAATTCTGCTTCGTTTAAAATTAAATTATTAATAATTAAGGCAATTAAATAGTATTCAGTAATTATATTTTTCATTTTCATTTTTAAAGTTAATACGTGTAGGAATATGTACATCTCCGTCTCGCTTATACTAACGTTGGAAAATATAAGCACATATAAAATTAACTTCTCCAAGCAATTATTTCCGTCCTTTCCTCTCCCACAATTTATACAGGAAAAGATCCCTACATCTTCGTCTCACATCACGAATTGAAAAGAAAAGTCGAACCGTTCATTTGTTCATTTACTAGTTTTTGACTATCGACTGTTTCGACTGTTTTCAGTCGATAGTTCCCAACGCTAATAAAAAGTAGTCAATTAATAAAATAAAGAATCGAAAGTACCTAACGCTAATAAGAATGATAAAAAGAGAGAAACTTTTCATAAGCCAAAAAAATGAACATGAATCAATAATTCCCGAACACTTGTGGGCGTTGTTGGAGTTGTAATTGAATAAAAATAAAACCCTTCACATTTTTAAACGCCTTTCTCCCCTTTGTATTCCGGTTATTATTGACAAGACGTCGAATGGCGTTTATTCGGGGAACTGTATCAATTTCGAGCTCGGGAATGCCTTTTCCGGGAACGGAGGGGAAGGGTTACAAGTGAATGTGATGCTTCCAGCGAGGCGTATCGATATCTCCGATGCTCGTTAGTAGTTTCCCGGTATCTGGAGCGAAATGGTTTCGAAAGTTTGGCACGAAAACCGGCATATTCGGTTTTCGGAGGTTCGTAAAGGATTTTTGTTATCGGAAACGAATCCGTGCTCGTTGTAACCGTACGAATTGGGACTTGTAGTGCATCGATGTCGAAAAAATATGCCCCAATGGTTTGAGAGTTGGTTTAAAACCACATAAATGTTGTATAATATTAAATGTATTTTGTAAAAGCTGTTCATTGGGTTATACCATTTTTGGTTGACAAATTACCCGTAGATTATTCTTGATTCGAAATTTTCAAGTTTTTTTTAAGCAGAAGACAAATCTCTACGTTTTATACTTGAAACGATATTAAAACCGAAAGTGAGATTCTGTATTACCTTTGGTTATTACCGTATTGTTAGAACTATTAAAGAGTTATGGTAAGATAAAAACGATCCAAAAGAGTTGCGTTATATAAAGTTGTATTTTACATTTTTTGTAGGAATTTTATCTGAGAAAAATTGTTCTTGCTTAAGAACTGGTAGTATCTGATATGGCTTTGGAAACCTAGCATACATAGTAAGGTAATTGTAAAAGTTTAAGATTTTTCTAAATTTTATTGATATTAACTTAGCAAAGAAACAGTAAAATTAATAAATAAATAAAAGTTAAACTTAAATAAATGGTGGACGAATTTCGACTACTAGGCTATCACTAGTTATGTATTACACCTCGTACTTTATGGATTTACCTGCAATTTTCGTAAACTGAGAGGTAGAATTACAACTGACATAAAATAGAAATTACTACAAGACCGACAATAACTTTGATCATTACATTGAAAATATGGTGTATTTGTATGTATTCTGACTATTTTTTGAATATATATATATGATTTTATCGTTGTCAACAAATACATTTCCGCTCTTAAGAATTTCGAAAGCGCGTGCTGCATTAATACGAAAAGGTGGTAATCAGAAGGTGCTATGTCTGGTGAGTGCGGTAGAATTTCCCATTCGACCAAGGGCTATTACTTAAATTAAACTATAAAAGGGTTTTATTAAAATCAAACTATAAAAGTAATGCTAAATTTAAATGCATTTTAAATTATCAATGCGTTATTATTGATACAATAAGCCTTTTACCTATATAATATATTATATATTTAATCTACTGCTTAATCTTACCTAAGCATGACCACCGATGTGACTAGATGATCAAAGGCACTAAACAACACTCTCAGTGGAATTCGAATCCGCAACTGTCACAAACGAAAAATGACGATCCCGTGTCCTTGATAACTACACCAACAAACCGACTATTACCGTTTAGTTAGCACTAACACTATTCTCACGACACTACAACAACACTAGAAGCTCGATTACGAATCAACTATAACATGAAAAAAATGAAACCATTACTTAGAGAGTATCCTTCAAGTACTAGACGTTGATGAAGAAAGACGTCTTCTATATAGTACCAGATCCAAACAAATTGATAAAGGGGGTTTTACCGCAATAAAATACACAAAGGATTTATTGCTTATTAAAAAAACATTTTAATAAAGAACATAGGAATATACAGGGCGGGACATTTTTATGGTTATTAAAAAATATATATAATATAGATTCTTTATGGTTATTTCAATTCTTGGCTGCCGCAGCTGCTTGGTGCTTGCTAGCTCATTCTCCTAACACAATTTCGAACCAGCCTGTATATGCAGATACCGATTCTCGGAAGAAACAGGTAGGAAGGGGGAGAGGCGATTAAAACGGATTGAGAGATATAATCGAACTTTCTTAATTACCATCGTAAACCAATTGGTAAAAGGAAACATTATATTAAACAAATAAAAAATATAGAGATGTCATAAAGCATAAACGTCTATTTACACGTTCGATGTTTAAATTAATGTATTAAGGTAAGTATTTGAGAATGGACAATTGCAACACAATTAAATTGATAAAAATAATAATATACCAGGTATGTGGGTAATTCCTTTTGGTTTTCTTTTTCATAAAAAAAACTATTGACAATTGATAATTAATTAATTAAATGAATTTATATTACTCATCTGTTAGGCCATTTATGGATGTCATTCTAAAATAATAGTTTATCCTATACGATTCATTGTACTACTACTTAACGTCCTTGAAATAGGCGAAATGCTGATTATCATCGCGAGACCCTTCGGCGCCGGAGAGTACGGCCGATGCGATCCTCCCGTCCAAATGATTTTAACTCTTTTTTGACTAGCGGTGCAATGCTATACTAGAAAATCACCGTCTAATGCCATTACCTAACACTTGTAATCGTTCACAAATTCAAAGTCGGGTCACGTTCAACTTTTCTGCCAATTGTTTTGGAATTTACGTTGGGTCTTCATCCAATAACCCTTGCAATTCCGCATTTTCATTCAACCATTTTCTTTGGACTAACAGGTTTTGTCCTGAACGCTGAAATCACCACATTTTAACTTTCGAAACCATGTTTCACACGCCCCCCACAAATCTCCACCAGCAAACCATGACTTTCTGAGATTTCCCCTTTCTATGCAACAAGAAAAATGATCTGTGTCGCTAATGCACGTCTTCAGACACAAAACTTGACATTCAAATAAAAGTATAAATCCATAGCGTTGTTGTTTTGGCATAACGTAAGTTGTATAGTTTTGAGGTTAATGTCAGTCAAAACACTGCATTGTCATAGCTAGTAAAGTCCGCTACTAAAACTGTAAAGTAATTACCGACACACCTGTAATAAATATTACACAGTAATAACATGTAATACACTAACAATTATAAATATTTCATGATAAATCGGCAGGAACATTTCCGAAATTTTTGCGAAAATAATCTTCCATTTATAGTCCTTCTAATGTTGCCAGATCAAATTTAATTTTTCGTACATTTTGACTCTGACAACAAAATACTAATGTAAATAAAATAATGAAACAAAAATAATGTTATAAAATACCATTTATTTATACACTATATAAGTTTATAATAGTTTAGTTTAAGGGTTATAGTTGTTTTATTATACTTACATTTACATACGACAACGTTGTCGGCTAGTACCAACAGAAATTGAATTTTATTAGACGATTTGGTTATATGTTCGGACGTATCAGATTTCATTTCGAAAATAATATTCAAACTATAGCCCTTTCAATAAAACAGCCATTGCACGCCATCAACATTAATAATGCAATGTTGTTGGGCCAAATTTAAGTTTTCGTATGTTTTGACTCTGACAACAAAATACAAATGTAAATAAAATAATGAAACAAAAATAACGTTATAAAATATAATTTATTTTAACATTATAGTATATCTAATGTATATTTATTGAAGGACTTAAACCACTAGTTAATTAAACAGCTACAATAGTTTAAGGGTTAGAGTTGTTTTATTATAGTTACATTTACATATGACAACGTTGTCGGCTAGTACCAACAGAAATTGAATTTTATTAGACGACTTGGTTATATGTTCGGACGTATCAGATTTCATTTCGAAAATAATATTCAAACTATAGCCCTTTCAATAAAACAGCCATTGCACGCCATCAACATTAATAATGCAATGTTGTTGGGCCAAATTTAAGTTTTCGTATGTTTTGACTCTGACAACAAAATACTAATGTAAATAAAATAATGAAACAAATATAATGTTATAAAATATCATTTATTTATACACTATATAAGTTTATAATAGTTTAGTTTAAGGGTTATAGTTGTTTTATTATACTTACATTTACATACGACAACGTTGTCGGCTAGTACCAACAGAAATTGAATTTTATTAGACGATTTGGTTATATGTTCGGACGTATCAGATTTCATTTCGAAAATAATATTCAAACTATAGCCCTTTCAATAAAACAGCCATTGCACGCCATCAACATTAATAATGCAATGTTGTCGGACCAAATTTAAGTTTTCGTATATTTTGACTCTGACAACAAAATACTAATGTAAATAAAATAATGAAACAAAAATAACGTTCTAAAATATAATTTATTTTAACATTATAGTATATCTAATGTATATTTATTGAAGGACTTAAACCACTAGTTAATTAAACAGCTACAATAGTTTAAGGGTTAGAGTTGTTTTATTATACTTACATTTACATATGACAACGTTGTCGACTAGTACCAACACAAATTGAATTTTATTAGCCGATTTGGTTACATGTTCGGATGTACAGATTTCAATCCAAATTTAAAAATTTTCGTTTTTATAAACATAATTTGGCAATAAGTTCGATCGTGTTGATGACGTGCATTGGCTGTTTTATTGGCAGGACTGTATATATGATTAACGAGAGTCTATCTACAATTTCCAAGATTCGATTTTAACAATTAGAGTGTCAAAATAAGTGTCATTAAGTGGAGCGAAAAAATGATTGCTTTTAATGTTATATGTTCGTTTATATGTTGATTGAAAACAGCTCTTTTGAACCAGATGGAATAAAAAAGAATTGGCGATATCGTATGATGCCTGACACTAAAATTAACATAGATGAGTCACATAACAATACAGAGAAGCAGCAGATGAACTAAGGCAGTCAATGACGCCCACACAAAAGGCTTTTGTAGAAAGAAAAAACGTATCTGTAAATGTACCAAAATATCTTGTAATATTTGGGTAAATAAAATGCACTAATTGTAATTTTAAAGTTTATTTTAATAATAGCACTGCAAACTCATGAGACCTGCGCTTAGACATTGACATTAAATTAGACACTGTTTAGACACAATTAAATTCTGTAAACTCTTAATCTAGATACTTGTATTAGTTTCTGTTATTTTATTTGGCTTCAGTGACATTTGGGGACATACATACAAGCATTGTTTGAAATGTTTGAAACTTATCATCACACACACATATCAGGCTGTAAAAACCTGATAAAATCACGTTGTTGAACTAAACATGTATCAGTTACCCTTAGTTACCATGCTGAAGTATAACTTACCCAATTATTTGAAGTGCAAGAAGTCAGGTATTTCATATTATCTTTTCATAATCTAACCATGATGGGATTTTATTGAAACTTTCTGAAGGCTTGTATTTAATTAATATATTCCTTTGTATTTTAAGAATATATGGTCGTTTAATAGTGTTAGAAGTCAATTGTGTTCTATCTGGTTGGCATTCAAATCTTGTAGGAATATATGCTAACTTCATCCGCATTTGCAAGACTAAACCCATTACATTACATTAAATATAAATTTCCATATTATCTAGTAATTGAAACAGGAACAACATTATTAGAGACTCATATACACAATAAACAAAACAAATGAGGTCTAACCTCAAGTTTTTATTAACGTTTTATCATTTGATAGCGTTTAGATATGATTAAATATAGTTAATATAGTAAATACAAACAAAAATTAGCGTTGGGAACTTTCGACTATCGACTGTTTTAATAATTGACTACTTGGTCCGACTGACTTTATTACTATTTACTATCGACTGTCTCTGTGGTGTAGTCCGAAAATAGTAACTAAAAGAGTTACTATTTTCGGTTCTACTAGTTTCATTCGATTGCTTTTTAACATTCTGGCTCTGTCGGCCTAGCAGCAACCTTGACAAAAATTTACCGAATTTAGGCTTACATAGATTTATATGTAATATATATAATTTTTTGGTAGTTTGCTTGTTTATAACAGTACTAGCGACCCGCCCCGGCTTCGCACGGGTGCAATGCTGATACTAAATTAAATACACTACAGAAAAAATATGAACGTTGTATATAAAAACATAGCGGCCCGCTCCGACTTTGCACGGGCATAAAATATATATGCCTATGTCACTCAATGAAAACATGATTAAAATCGATCCAGTATTTTTGGTTCATTCATTACTGCCCTTGGCCTGCACGCATTAAATTTGGAGTAAAACAATTCCTCTTCCCCTATACTTACTATGAAGATTTCCTGCTATCTTTGGAATATCTAAATTCATACAATTTTTATTACATTACACATTTTTAAACGCAAATTTTAAATTTGTAATATCTCCGAAAATATTTGTTTAATTTACATGCTGTAAGGAACTATATTGATCTATATTAATTGCACACTGTATTTAAGGTACTTAATTCGATAAGGATTAATGCCGTATTGCTTAAAATAGATTCGTAAATAAGCCATTTTCTCACGTCAAAAGTAAACAATAAAAATGGTTAATGTGGGTTATCCCTAAAAGATAAACATATACCATCGCGGACTTTTTTGTAGACCTTTTTATGGTGTACAATACTGTAGTACATTAATTTGATCTAACTCGTAGGGTTAGGCAGCGTTTTTGCTAATTGCTAAATAAGCCTAAAAAAATAGGTTAATTTACGACATCACGTTAGAAACCTCTAAAATTAGCAATGTTGCCTTAGTATATTGTGCATGTATTATACATATAAACCTTCCTCTTGAATCACTCTATCTATCGAAAAAAACCGCATCAAAATCCGTTGCGTAGTTTTAAAGATTTATCGCACATAGGGATATAGGGACAGAAAAGGCGACTTTGTTTTATACTATGTAGTGATACTGTATAGCAGCATTTTGAAACGCTATTTTAAAGAATTATCTATATTCTATCTATATATTCTAAAAGCTGAACATGATTATATTTTTGAACAGTGATTAAAAAATATTTCTGTCCAACAATAAAGGAGACATGTATTTTATTTAAAAAGGCTCCGGTATGTTGGTTATTAAGCGATCATTTTTAGTTGTCATGGATTAGTTTTTTTCTATGATTAGGTATATGTTTAATTTTTATTTAGTATTTATTTTATAGTCGTATTTTATTAAAATATGATAAAACATTTGTGACGTTATTATTCCATTCCTTTTTACAGATCCACAATTATTATTGAATTATAAAAAATATAATTCAATAATAAAATTCTACTTCCCTTTAAATGAAACTATTCATTGAATAGCAATAGTATTCAGTAATTATTTCTTTCCTTTTCTTTTTTAAAGTTAGTACGTGAAGGAATATATACATCTCCGTTATACACCGTTGGAAAATATAAGCACTTAAAATAAACTGCTCCAAGCATGATTATCTCCATCCTTTTCTCTCTCACAAATTATACAGGAAAGAATTCGTACATTTTCATTTGACATCACGATTTGAAAAACAGTTGAACCGTGCATTTGACTAAAAAATAGTAGACTATGTTCAGTCGCTAGTTTTTTGACTATCAACTGTTTTACGACTATCGACTGTTTCGACTATTTTCAGTCGATAGTTCCCAAGGCTAATAAAAATGGTCTTCAAATAAATAAATTAGCAATGTTCAAGGTATATCAGCTGGTTGGCGTCTGACAAGATTTCACCACATTTCTCCAACCAACTTTTCGTGCCTTGAAACGAAAATACGCAACGGAAGTTGTTTATTTAGTTTGTTGACGAATAGATGACGCTATGGTAACCTATTGTATATGCATGCTCTTATTATCATTAAACTAGCATTTAAAACCAATTTAGTCATAAACAATTTGAATTCGATGGGAATTTCGATTATTAAAATCATCACGGCAAGATTTCGATAAATGTACATCAATTTCCATTCAAGCTCGTCTGTTTCGGGGACCGCAAGAGCGGCGGACGGATTTTAAAGGAGTATCTGATGTTTCCATCGAGTTTTCAGCGGGACGTATCGGTATCGGCGATGCTCGTTAGTAGTTCGCCGCTATCTGGATCAAAACGGCTTCGAAAGTTTGACGCGGAAACTAGCAGGTCTCGGTTTGCATCGGTTCGCGGCGGATTTCACGGTAAAATTGCCGTGGAATTTCGGAATCAATTACTTACTCGGGACGGACCCGTCGCCGTTGGATATCGCGCTCGTTCGCCGCGAATTTATGTCGAATATAATTAATCGATTTGCAGAACCATTGTAATCGGGTGTAATAGAAACATCGGCGATGAATAATAAATTAAATTCAACAAGTGCCACAACAATATTTAGAATTTAAAATGGCGAACTGCTACGTTATTCGATTCAGTGGGATTTACTTATATATTCTATGCGTAACGCGACTATTACTCGAGAATAAATCATTGTGGTACAAGGTCATTCCCCGATCAAACCGACCCCCGATTAAGGATTATATCAACATTTCGGAAATTTCGACTGATATGGGTTTAATGTTCTCTACAAATTTCATTATTTTTAACCGACATTAAAAAAGAAGGAGGTTCTATGTTCGGCAGCATATATGTATATATATATATTATTTTTTATATATATATATTAATAAAAAAATTATATATATATATATATATATATATATATATATATATATATAAGTAAAAAAAGTTGTCAAGGTTGCTGCTAGGCCGACAGAGCCAGAATGTTAAAAAGCAATCGAATGAAACTAGTAGAACCGAAAATAGTAACTAAAAGTACACCACAGAAACAGTCGATAGTAAATAGTAATAAAATCAGTCGGACCAAGTAGTCAATTATTAAAACAGTCGATAGTCGAAAGTTCCCAACGTTAATTTTTGTGTGTATTTACTATATTAACTATATTTAATTATATCTAAACGGTATCAAACAATAAAACGTTGATAAAAACTTGAGGTTAGACCTCATTTGTTTTGTTTATTGTATACATGAGTCTCTAATAATGTTGTTCCTGTTTCAATTACTAGATAATATGGAAATTTTAATGTAATGGGTTTAGTCTTACAAGTGCGGATGAAGTTAGCATATATTCCTACAAGATTTGAATGCCAACCAGATAGAACACAATTGACTTCTAACACTATTAAACGACCGTATATTCTTAAAATACAAAGGAATATATTAATTAAATAGGAGCCTTTCGAAGTTTCAATAAAATCCCATCATGGTTAGATTATGAAAAGATAATATGAAATACCTGACTTCTTGCACGTCAAATAAATGGGTAAGTTATACTTCAGCAGGCTAAGGGTAACTGATACATGTTTAGTTCAACAACGTGATTTTATCAGGTTTTTACAGCCTGATATGTGTGTGTGATGACAAGTTTCAAACATTTCGAACAATACTTGTATGTATGTCCCCAAATGTCACTGAAGCCAAATAAAATAACAGAAACTAATACAAGTATCTAGATTAAGAGTTCACAGAATTTAATTGTGTCTAAACAGTGTCTAATTTAATGTCAATGTCTAAACGCAGGCCTCATGAGTTTGCAGTGCTATTATTAAAATAAACTTTAAAATTACAAGTAGTGCTTTATATTTACCCAAATATTACAAGATATTTTGGTACATTTACAGATACATTTTTTCTTTCTACAAAATTTTAGTACGAAATTCTATGTATCTTAAAATTAGCATCATAAAATTTTTAGACTTAGTATCTGTTCTTATTAATTTTGTGAACTGTTATATATAGTATTTTGTGCTTTATTTTCTTCAATATTCTAGTAAATTTTATAGCTAGTGCGCCTGGAATACTGACTTCCATTTTAAAGAGTTCTAATATTCTTTTTAAAATTATTTCAGTACAGTCACCTTAAGTACCCAGAACTTAATTTTAAAGGTTATTAAAAATATCGTTATGTTGATATTTTTCTCCGCAGTCGGTTTTCCCTAGCCTAAGTATTCGCTGATTGAATTTTGGTATCTATGTCAACAATGTTGCCGCACTTGCAGAAATAACATCTTATATTATATTCTTAGTTTACAAGTCCAAAACCACTTATAATTTTATGATGTCTGTCTTTTGTGTGGGCGTCATTGACTGCCTTAGTTCATCTGCTGCTTCTCTGTATTGTTATATGACTCATCTATGTTAATTTTAGTGTCAGGCATCATACGATATCGCCAATTCTTTTTTATTCCATCTGGTTTTACTTATATATTCTATGCGTAACGCGACTATTACTCGAGAATAAATCATTGTGGTACAAGGTCATTCCCCGATCAAACCGACCCGCGATTAAGGATTATATCAACATTTCGGAAATTTCGACTGATATGGGTTTAATGTTCTCTACAAATTTCATTATTTTTAACCGACATTAAAAAAGAAGGAGGTTCTATGTTCAGCAGCATATATATATATATATATATATATATATATATATATATATATATATATATATATATATTAAATATATGTTCACCGATTTCACCGTCAATTATGGACCGATTTTCAAAATTCTTTTTTTATTCGAAAGAGTGCATTTCAAATGCATGTTACTCGTATAATGTTCTTGCTGAGCTGATGTGACGAAAAATCGGAAGTAGTTCAGTGCTTTTTAAGCACTGACCACATCATATGAGGAGTCTAGTAGAAATATTGTAGGCAACTGCTTCTATGATGTAACGGTTAGAGCGTTCAGCTCTTACGCGGAGGTCGCGGGTTTTAGTTCTAGTTTGGTTATAACATTTGTCAAATCACCTAGACTAGGTAGTGGGCCCTGAAGCGTTACTTATTATCAATTATTGTTTTTTTATTCCTATTTTTCCACATACGAGTTGGACCTTTATTTGGCCTATCATTAATGAAATAACTGCGTAATTTATTGAGTAAGTATTTAACATTAAAAAGGGAAAAATAAAACATTTTTAAGAAATAAATTGAGGCGACTTCAAAAAATCAATAAGCAACTCACTAAAAAGTAAAAAATAATCAAACTTGGGTATTTAACACAAGAAAACGTTTTGATATAAAATATGTACATAATAATCGCTGTGATAACTAAATAAAAATAAACAAAAAACTGATTTAACATATCTACTACACGTATTTTATATTAGACTATATACTCACAATTTAGCTTAATATCTACTTAAATTAATAATTGATACTTATATATAGTAAATATCGCTTAGTATTATTCAAAATCAAAATTATTTCTCTTAAACCACAATATCACATTATTTAGTTTAAAATATATCTGCTATATTTGTATCAACAAGCATAGCATGAGTTTATAATTTTAATAACTTAGTACTCAATTTAATCTTCTAATATTAATAACTTTTACGAAATTGTTTACATACTGTTTTTACAGAAGGTTAGAAAATACGCCAGAAATTGTTAAATGGAGCCTAAAATTAGAAAAGATTGCCTCCTGAGCCCTACATGTTTTTGTTTTTCTCTGTTTGACAAGTAATTCAGGATAACATCAAAATCATTATAAAAATATCAAATATAATATAAAAATAAATCCTTTCCCAGATTTCAATGTATGGTAAAAATGCAATAAAAAGGTCCATTTGGGAATATTCAATTATTTTTAAATGACCTTTTGAGTGCTTTCAGGTTTTTAAATTTAAAAAATGTGCTTCCATAAAATATTGCCATTCAAGTGAATTTTCATGAGCGAAATCAAGGAATGAATTTTGTAGAAGATATTTTACAAAATAAATGGAAAAAGAAAAACATATGTATTTGTTTATCAACTCAACCAGTTTTATTGATATAGAGTATAAATTCAACTTCAACTGTTACTCATAATTTACAAATATAATTATTTATTTATTGAGCGAGAAATTACAAATTAGCCAAATGCACGGAGAGCGTTGATGTAAAATTTGGCGGTTTTCACCCGAAAAAAAAAAAACGAACGACGGCAAAATAAGCCGACACAGCATGCCAGATTCTCGGAATATCTCCAAGTCTAATTTTACCGGCGAGCCGCCAGGTCTATCGCGTGGAGGAGACGATGACTAACGACACCTGAACCGAAACAAAAATAAAACTCATTTCATTCAAGCCAACATTATTTTTTCAGGTTTTAGAGGAAGCCAAATATTTTTTTAATATAAGGAACGGGTTGTACGAAAATGTACGTACAAGGAATATCAATATATATATATATATATATATATATATATATATATATATATATATATATATATATTATATATATATATATATATATATATATATATATATATATATATATAAACTGTATAATTGTATGGGAAATTCTTAGATAAATTATTCCATAGTCCCTTGAATAAAACAGCCAATACATATGATAAATATAATATATAAGATAATGTCAAATGTAAAATACGTTTTAACCTCGGAATGGATTTTTCCTTCCCATTTTATCCTAGTTAAAAAGACATAGAATACACTCTGATGCGTCCGAACATATAACCAAATCAGTTCATAAAATTTGGGTTCGTCGTAGTCACCTTATCAAATGTCTACAAAATTCTTGAAAACATTAGAGGTTAAACCGGTATCTGTAATAGGTTATTCTGAGCAAGGACGAGACAAAGAGCTTGCCATTAAACTGCGTTAGAGAGGTAAGTACTGATACCAAAAAAAAATTAAGTTGCTGTAGTCTTATTGGAAATATTTTTAGCGTGTTGCAGCTGAACTGAATATTAACATGTGCACTGCGGCTAAAATATAAAAAATAAAAATAATATAAAGTTTACAGAAAAGAAAGCCTCCACATACGAAGTAGGTAACGAATCAAGATTACGTTGATATTAGCTCAGTTCGCGATCAAATATATGAAATGTGAGTAGCTTCTTCTGATATAAACATAGTTCAATACAATTATTTTAGAGATAACTGTTAGTCTGGGAAGTACCCTTAGAAAACTTAGGAATATGCAACTATTTGAGGGATGTAGATAATCTTTTCATATACTGTTAATACAAATATAACCCACAATAGAACTTCCATTCCATTGCTTTTAAAATAACATAATTTAAAAGCATATAATCAGATTAAAGAAGCTTCAGACATTAAATTTCTATATCTAGATGAAACATGGATATTCCGAAATGGAACAACCACTCATAACAAGATATCAATGTCAACAAGATGCTAATAAAAAGAGTTTAAAGGTTGTTGACAAAGGTTGATGGAAAAACATAAAAGAATTATATTTGGTTTGGTTTTGTTAGTAATAATATTTTTTAATTTATCATTCTTCATGGTGGAAAGAGAAATGATTTTCTCTGGTTCTGACTTAAAAGTCAACTGTTAAAAACCTTGCAGTAATCATCAGATATTGTTATGGACAATGCAATACATCATAGCACATTAGTGAAAAATATCTCAACAAATGGATTGTTAAAGCTTGGAATTAAGGAATGACTTGCAAAAAATAAATTAGGTTTTACATATACTATGCTGATGAGTAAATAACTTCAAATTTTTACTTATATATATATATATATATATATATATATATATATATATATATATATATATATATATATATATATATATATATATATATATATTACTTATATATAACTAATACTTCACTATTTCTATTTTTTCTTAAATATTATATCTTTATAATGATCTGTTTATATGATATTATTAATAAAATTAAACACAAATTATCAGTAACCGCCGTAGATATTCCTTATAGACAATAGAAAAAGTTGCTGAACATCGTCTTGAGCCTACTGAATAAATTTAAACAAACCGAAGAAGACTATTGCAGAAAAATAATTGAATAATTACGTTTGATTTCAAAAACGTAATTTTTTGACAGTACACCTAGGTAATACACACATCGCATTTTGCCTCACTTTTTTTATTAAGGGTATTCAGAATTTTATAACCAAATTCTTAATAAAATTTTAAACTGTAAGAAGGCCGAGACTTTTTTAACAGCAACATAAAACAATCGAAGTGAAAATATAATAAAACAAGGTGAAACAATAACGCGATTAACTAACACGTACGTAAAAATCGTTTTCAAAAGAACTGGAAATGTTCAGCTCCGGTAACTTGATTTCCACGGCTAAAATCGATCCATATTACGTGCCATATGCAGCTATATCACGAACTGTTTGGCGCACTGACACTTTATAACCATTTAATGTGATGTTCATCTTGTACGCTTTTGAACCTTTCGGCTCTGGAATCTTTGATCTTCGTCAGTTAATAGGGTACTTACTGATTTTTTTATTTTATCATTAGTATATTGATTAATGTACACTATTAGATTTATTACATAAGAGTTTTATATTTTAATATTGGGAAGTTATAAAAAGAGTTGACAATATGACTTAAAAAGAAAAAAATGAATCTAGATAATAGATGAAGAATAATACTAAAAAATAACGCTATATTAATTAGATTAGTGTATAAAATAGTTGTGTTTTGTTCTGGTTGGATCCAACTGTTCTTATGTTGCTGGTCTGACGTGTATAGGTTTTGTTGCGTGGCCTCAATTCCAACACAACCTTTTTGTTATATATTATCCCTTATTTTTGGGTACATTTACGGGCTAAATTCCACTATTATATAGTTAATCAACGTAGTCTTTTGATTCTGATCGTTACCAAATCTAAACATTAATCGATCTCAAATAATAGGAACTGGTAGATATTTCTTTTGTTTTGATTTGAAATTTTGTAAGGCAGCTTGGATTATATTTGTTTTTTTTTTATTTTTATGTATAATTTTAAGAAAATTTTGTGTTATTATGTTATTTTTCTAACATTTAAGATAAATCTTATTTGTTTAAATAGAAAAACATAATAACAGTATTGTTTTTCAGGATGTGAAGGTTCGAATAAAATAATTTTTTTACAAAAAGATTCTCCTCTAGCGGCGAAACGGTTTTTGAACTTTAATCTTCTTTGAAATCTTCAAAAAAAATTATTATCCAGAATATAAAGGTTCTAATAAAATTTTATTTTTCAAAAAAATTCTGCTCTAGCGCTGACACGCTTTTCAATCTCCAATATTATTTAAAATCTTCAAAAGTAATTAGTACAAATATAATATTTTTTGAGATGTTGGAAAAGTGAAAATTGGTTGGTGAACAGGTGTTTCTCCATGGATCCTCTTGAAACAGACGAATTTTTACCTGCAACTTTATACAGATAAGAACCAGACAGTATAAGACCAAGAATTGATAAAAAACATATATTTTTATTATTTTACCGTTATGTTATATTATCTAAATGTCATCTATTTTAATTAATTTATTTATGAAGCTATCTACAGACTTCTTTATATATTGGAAATATAATGTGCAAAACCAAGTTTAACGAAAAATTTTATTTCCATATTATGTCAGCAAATGGTGCTCTTATTTAAAAAGACTAATTGTGTAAAATATGCCGAGCAAAGGCAATGTAATAAAAAATATAATAATTAGATATTGCTTGTTTTTGCAACTTAAAAAAAACGATTGCAAAGGCAAAAATGATAAATTTTGCATGACTACATATAACACAGATGGCGTCCAAATATATACCCATATATATACTATTGTTGATAAAATCGAAATATGTAACCTTATAATTTTAAGTATATTTTGGACAATTTACTTGTTAATTTATAATTTCTATTTATATATTTTTATATTTCATAAATTTATAATATATAAAGTAATAATAAGGTACAATTAGAAAATTATCTGTCAGTTTCAGATTAGATAGTGGTGTTTGAATGAAACAACTTAATTTTCCTTCGTACAAAACTTGGCTACAACCTTATATATAAGGGTGTTGGCCACCGAAAAAAATATCGATATTATTAAGAGAAAATAAAATTAGTGAAATATTAGCTTAAAAAAGTATATATATATATATATATATATATATATATATATATATATATATATATATATATACATTATCTCTAAATAATTTAAAAAGTAGTTAATTTTTGGTGAATCTTTAAAATTAAATAGTTTATTAATAATTATATTTAATTTATTTTGAAAATATATGGAAAAATATCAGCTAAAATATGGATATATCGGACAAAAAATATCAGCGAAAAAACATCGATATTTTTATTAGAAAATATCGATATTTTCTGCATGCCTAATATGCTATATCGCATTCTATATGACTTTATTTTTCTCGTATTTTCTCTCCGGGGACAGTGATACACTCACTTATAATCTTTGTTATGTTGGTGGTTAAGGACAATTTCATTTTTAAACGTACTGGAATAAACAATTTACAATTAATTTCTTCCTTTTGTGATTTAAACTTATGAATCCGTTTTTAAGACAAGATGATAGGACAATATAAGATAATATCAAGTTAAATTTCCACCATATATAGCTTACAACCATCTCGGTCGTATTTCTTGTAAACGATTTTAAAAAACACTCTCGGCATTACATTTTCTTTTTTAACATATCTTTAGCTCAAATATATCAAAAAGAATCGTAGAAACTATTATCATTGAGGCTCCTGTCAAGTCAGGGTCTAATACTTTACAAATTGTTATTCCTGTATAGTGTTAATTAATTTCCTTATATGATTTATTCAATTATTTTTCAGCCTACCCTCGTATCAAAACAAACTATACCCAAAAAAATTACGACTGAACAAATATATTTTGCAATAACTTATTTTTATTACCTAAAACTATTCGCAAGGTGTCGCTCTTTTTTCCATTCTTGCTCGGGCCAAGTTCAAGGTAAACCCAACAATTAAAAATGTGTTTCTAATTGGCGGCAAATAACGTTTTTGACGGCGACCTCGGTCTCTTGCGCGAAATTTATGACGGCGGTCCGCCGGTCCTGGTGGTTGGTTGGTTATTTTGTATTCCCACCGCTGGCACGTGGTGAAAGGCGCGGGGATAGGACGACAACCGACGGAGGAGAGCACGACGAATATTACGACGAAGGGGAAATGGAAAAAATGTAATAAAGACGTCGTAATATCGGACAAGGGCCTCGGATTGGTGTTTGAGTTTTGAACGTTCCGTTTTTCTTAACTTATGTCTGAACGAAAAGAAATCAGCTATAATATATTAATTTTTTGTGGTTTAATTTATGTAACTTATTTCCGATAATACATAATGTATAAAAAGTATCCAGAACGATACGCTTAGTACAATCTTAATTTACAATTAATTTATTACTACTTTTCCTAAGTACTTGGATTAATTAATAAGCAAGACGAGTGCGAGAAAATACATCAATATGTATTAGGCAATTATAAAATTATAACTTATAGCTATATTTTACACTAAATGTATACACTTTATATAAGTTCGTATGGTTTTGTTCGCTTCACTCTCCTGACATCCTGCGCGCTGTCCAGCAATTGTATTGCTTCCACGTTAGTATGATTTAGTAAGCTTTCGTGTTTCTAGCCGAAATCTTGGATAACTTCGCAAATCCATTTGATTTCCAGATCATCGTGCAGTTATTCGTTGGTTATATAGCGATATGTTTTATAATTTACGAAATAATGCCTTAGTCAACTAGAACGAACCCCTGAAGAAGAAAAGTTGAGAGCTCAAATCGAATTAAATCAATGTAGGCCATAGTTATCGATTGCAGGAAATGCGCTTGAGCGGAGAAATGAAGGGAAAACGGTCGTCATTACAAGCAGAAACGCGACAGGCCACCTGTTGCAAGTTTAGAAAAAGTATTGGTTAACGGCGACGATATTTTGAAAAATATTAATACACACACAATTTTTAGTATGTGGATTTAAGTGTTATAAATGCGGCCCTGAGAAAATTACTTGTGTTAGCTGCGTCGTTGCACAATATACAAAAATAAAAAATATAAATAAATAACAACAATATAAACCAGCAGTTTTGATGACAGACTTCTTATCTCTTGACAAGACTGTAAACATTTGAGACAAAATCACCTCACTCATACCAGTACCATACATACAGTAACAAACCTGAATGTACTTACCCAGCCGAAGGATAATAAACCTCGTAGAAGTTTAATAAGTAGTTCGAAACAGTAGGCGGTTACCAAAAAAAAATGTTACGACTTAAAATTCGACTGATGAAATTAAAATGAGCCACACAAGCAAAAAAATATTAATGTTCAACGAACCAAAGTTATCTCAAAAGCGTTCTTTAAAAAATATCACGGAAGTTCCAAAAGACGATAAAAACAATACTTTACTTTTCATTAAAAATCTTCTTTCCTGACGTCTCCTTCACTGTTATATGTATATAGTTTTCGGATTGATTCGCATCTGTTGATTGATGAATGAGCCATGAAATATTTGCCTCTATAAACCTTATCTCATTTTGCACAAAAATTTCACTTACTTTTTATTCATATGCTTGTGAAGGCATGTATATGAATACTTAGCCAAAATACCTCTTTATATGAATTAAAACTTTAAAAAATTTATGCTACTTTAATAAGCATATTTTTAAAATACAATGAAATATGACACTATTCAAATGTTGATTGACTTTGCTATATAAATATTCTTGTAGAGCAGTCACATTACCTAAGCCCTATATCAAATGTCTTCGCGGTTTTTAGCAAGCCAACAATGAATAAGTTCAAGTGAAAACCAGGTATTGGACGTCGCAAAACTATTCTCCAAAATGTTTTATAAAGTTAAATCTCTATTTTCTCCGTGGTAAAGATTTAACCCAGAATCATCGCACTTTCGCCGGTAACAAAGCTGGGTAGGGCCGGATGTATCTACCCAGCCTTAGAATAATAAATTCCGTATTCCGTAAGTATAACTAGTGACTCAAAAGTAGATGCAGCAATATAAAGAGCTTTTCTTGTTTCACTCGTTTTGTAGTTGACAAAATAATGCCTTAGTCAACTAGAACACCTGAAAAAGAAAAGCTAACAGCTCAGATCGAATTAAATCATTGTGGGCGATAGTTATCGATTGCGGGAAATGCGCTTGAGCGGGAAATTGAAGAGAAAATGGTCAATCAAACAAGCAGAAACGCGACAGTAATATTATAACATAAGAACGCTCGGTTACCTGTTGCAAGATAAGAAAAAGTATGGACGATATTTTAAAAAATAATAAAACATAATTTTTAGTATGTACATTTACGTGCTATCAATGCAGTCCTGAGAAAATTACTTGGGTTAGCTGTGTCGTTGCACAATATACAAAAACAAAATATTAAACAAATAACAAAAACATAAAAAAATAGTTTTGGTGAACAGACTGTTTGCTTTTTGACAAGACAGTAAAGATTTTAGACAGAATCATCAGACTCACGTCAGTAACAAAGCTGGATGTACTTACCCAGCTGTATAAACCCCATAGAAGTTTAATTAGTGATTCAAAACAGTAAGCCGTTACCAAAAAACTGATACGACCTAAAATTCAGCTAATACAACACTTAAAATTTGACCTAAAAAACTACTAACAAGTTCCATAAAACAATAAATTAAAATGAGACACCGATGAGACGCACATACAAAAAAAGATTAATGTTCAAAGCATTGTAGAAAGCGTTTTTTAGAAAAATATTAGGAAAGTTCCGAAAGACGATAAGTAAACTGAATGAAAATCAATTCTACCCGACCTACTTTACTCTTCATTAAAACTCTTTTTCCTGACGTCTTCTTCACTGTTACATGTACATCCCCTTCGGATTGATTCCCCATCATCCGTCATTTCATCCCCTCCCGATCATGGGTCCCGTTCGATCGCGAGCAGCAATAAAAAGAACTCGGCCGAACCGTCTTTAATAAAGTCGTTTATAATCAATTACCAACATAATTTTGATGGCCCGCGTCGCCTTGAACTTGATACTGGAGCGACGCACAACTACTCTTCTAATGACGTTAGGATCGAGAGGAGAAGTTTTCGATCGCTATGGATGTCGGACAAACACATTTACGTGGAAGTACGTCGGAACTTCGTAATTAGTTGGCGAAATTTAATTCCCGGGAAGTTGACGGTTTCGTTAAAAACGGTTTTACAACGTTAGGGGTTGTTTTTAGGAGTTCGATGATACCAGATGTGATGCATTTGCCAAGTTGGTTAGGTATTATTTTCGTTTTGTGTTTATATACAAAACTATATAATTATAAGAAAAAAATCATAAATGGTCCTTTCAATGAAACAGCTTAATGCACATCTTAGATGACGTAGTGGATCTTTCTTTTTCATTAATAATAAACAGTTAGTAAAATATTTTAAAGAAAATATTTGAATCGGTTTCAAAAATAAATAAGGAACTCACTAAAAAGTAAAAAATAATCAAACCTAGATTTTTAACACAAAAAAAAGGTTTTGAAATAAAATATGTACATAATAATCGTTGTAACAACTAAATACAAATAAAGAAAAAATTAATTTAAACTATCTACTACACGTATTTTATATTCTACTATATACACACAATTTAGCTTAATACTACCTAAACCTAGTCAGTGCCGAGCAACAAATTAGATTTGTCTTGTTTGTAATTTAATGTTGTGTATATGTCACAAAATTATAGTAATATTTTTCTACTGTTTAGACTCGGTACCGACTTAAGTAGTAGTTAAAATAATATTGTAAATAGATAATTATAATAGATATTGTAATAGATAAATAGGTTTAGGTAGGTATTAAGCTAAATTGTGTGTATATAGTAAAATATAAAATACGTGTAGTAGATAGGTTAAATAAGTTTTTTGTTTATTTGTATTTAGTTATTACAATTATTATGTACATATTTTATTTAAAAGGTTTTTTCTGTTAAAAATCTAAGCTTGATTATTTTTTACTTTTTAGTGAGTTCCTTTAATTTTTGAAGTCGGTTCAAATTTTATGTTAAAAATATTCTTTATTTAGATAATTTTCTCTATTTAGTGTTAGATATTTACTCAATAAATTACGCAGTTATTTTGTTACGTATTACAATGAATAGCCAAGTAAAAGTACAGCCCATTTGAGTAAAAATATAAATAAAGACAACGACAACAATGATTGAAAATAAAGAACGTTTCAGGCCCTGCGGTCCGCCACCTAGTTTAAGTGATTTGACAAATGTTCGAATCGAAGTTGAACAAAAAAAGTTGCTCCCTATTGGGAATCGAACCCGCGACCTTCGCGTGTGGACTTAACATTCTAACTAATACAGTTCATAGAAACAGTTACCTACAATGTTTCTACGACTTCTCATATGATATGGTTAGTGCTTAAAAAGCAAACTGAATGAATGGCTTATACACTGAACTACTTCTGATTTTTCGTCACATCAGTTCACTAATAACATTATACCCAAATATCTGATTATTTTAGATAAAAATAAGTGAAAACATTGAACGTGCCTTGGAAATTTGAGGTTTTTCCCCGATTACCGCCCCCCCCCCCCTGATATACTCACATAGGTCTAATGGGACCATCTCGGAGGTGCACTCTTTCGAATAAAAAAAGAATGTTGAATATCGTCTTCCTCTTTTCTTGAAATCGGTTAAAAAGAGACATAATGCTTTCTTATTCGTCGGAACATGTAATCGGATCAGTCTACAAAATTCAATTGTTATTGTCACTTTTAAAAATCGATTTTAAAAGTCGATTTTTAAAAATAAACAGTTATAAAAGTCGCTTAAAATTTGTTTTTAGATAAGATTTAGTAGCGTTGACAGCTCGACATCCTGTTTAATGACTATAAAAACGACTTTACTTCCGAAGTAAAAAGTCGGTATCCGTTTATCACATGATATCAAAACATGATTGATTGAAGAATAATAGTCGAAAGTTTCATACGACATTCGATAACTTTCAATGGCCTATTCTTCAAATATAAGTTTTTTTAAAAATTAATTACATCTTAAATATGCTTAGTACAATTTTAAAGTCTCCTTTTTATCAACTAGGGTATATTATCTGGAGTCAATCTACTGTTTAATGTGGCTTCCGAACCACGGTCCTCGACATTAAGCCCACCATTTGGTGAGTGACCAACCTTGGAGATCATCCCAGAAGATATCCAGTCTTACCTGGTTACTGGAATCATTTTCCTTGTTGGATTTTGCATTCTTGCCAAAGGACAATATCACACAGAAACATAAATTTACGACCATGCCATAACAGAAATTCGTGACTATCAGACTAACAACAGGAGGACCTTCCTGTCGCCTTTACCATTGCGCATTAGTAATAAGAACAATAGTAATAAATTAATTTATTCTGTTGTAATACTTTTTTAATTAATTACATCTTACATTAGATATGCTTAGTACAATCTTATTAATTAATAGTAATCAATTTAATAAATATTTAATCAAATTAATTTAGTTATTACTGCTGTTGTGTTGTACTTGCGTTAATACCGTATGTATTATCCAAAAATGTATTATAAATTTATAGGCCTAATATAACATAATATTTTTTAAATATCGAGTTATTTCCTTTCTAGCTAACAACAAAAAAAACATCCATATTCGACGCCAACACCGAAGATTATTCCACAAACTAATATTAAACTTTCAATTCGCTTCAAGGTCTAACTACGTCTGTGCGAAAATTCGTAGTACACCGTCTAGAACTTCTCAATCCGAACCCATTTACAGGGATCGCGCTCGGTCTACCTCCCCCCACCCTCATCCTCGACGACGTCGTCGATCCGTCCTTGTCGCACTCTTTCGACGCTCACTATTCCCGACTGTATCAAGTTCAAGGTGCCGCGGACGATTAAAATTGCGATCCTAATTGTCAGCAAACGGAATCGTTAGAGGCGGGCTCGAATTTATGGCGATGCTCTCGGTCGTTTCGTATTGTTGCACGGGGGGGTCCACACTGAAAATTGGATGGCAGGGGTCGGCGGGCGAACGCGGAGGGTGACGGGGCGGTAAGGAGGGCCGACGCGGAACAAGGAAGAACGGAGGAACGAGGAAAATATAATAAAGGAAACCCTGACGGGAGAGAAACTGGGGCAAGTTGGGTTTTGGACGCTGGCCAAAGCCATGTGGCGAATTGACGGTGTGCAAGTGGTGTTTTATTTTTAGAACGCGACAATGAAGATATATGGATGTGTGTGTATCGATATAGGGCGGCGAAATGATGGTTTTTCGAGAGATACGGTCTAGTGTTAACCTATAGGGTTATAGCATATTTATTTATTAATTACATCTTAAATTAGATATATAATTTATAAAATTGTAGCGACATCGTGGAATAACGGTCTACAAAATACCCAGAAATATAATCCCAGATGTTGAACACGGGCCAGCAACGCCAACTAGTACACGATAACGAATAGCTGGCAAACCCGAGACGTTTATCTGGGGGATTATTGAAGAGTCATTCGATGATTCAGTATCTGACCAGCGTTGAGTTCAGACGTGCCACCATCCAGACATCCTTTCATGCACTCTTACAGGGCATAGGGTTTAAAGATAATCCTCGGAGAGGTTTAATGGAACTTCCAGACATTGCCTTAAATAGAATTCAATTTTTAAAGGCATAAAATAAGACCAAGGAAGATAAACTATTTCAACTTTTGTCTTGAAAAACGAATATTTCAAAATGGTTCATTGTGGCACTCTTGGCAACACAGTAACAAAAAAGTGTAAAGACAATAAAAATTGATGTAAAAAAGTAAAAGTTACAATAGCATTCGGTTAGGTTTTGTTGGTCATTATATTTATTAATAATTAATTGCAGATATATTGCTGGTCGTGAAGAATATTCCATCAAGAACTGTTTGGATATTGTGAACCATAATATTTTCCGTTTGGATAAACTCGATATGACATACAGTGAAAATAATTGATAAATGGAATCGTGAACATGTTTTAGACAGATTAGAAATTAACAGTTTAGTGATTGAATTGGACAGTGAATCGGAAAATGAAGTGAATAAATGACTGAAGGAAACTTTCGGGATGTGATAATGCTGTGCAATGCTGGAAATTCCTGAGACCGAGTGATGAGAGAGGAAACAACTAAAAGTATGCACATAATTAACTGTAGAAAACGGTATTGTAGGGCGTGAAAGACTTGTGTACACGTATATGATTGTAATTGTTCAAAATTAAACATGAGCATTAGGTTAGAACGTATGAGGAGAGAATGAATACTAACTGTTTTCTAGATATGATAAATGCATTAAGACATAATTCAGTGCTTAATTTTATGAAGAATGGTGTACACAGCTAGTAGCAGAAGAAATAAAATATACAGTGATACCAAGATGACTTGCCAAGTAAACATACCATCAACGAAAACAAGAACTAAACGTAAAAAAGGTAAATATGCTCTCGAATGAAAGTAAAATACGTTTCTCAGATATACAATTGTTAATTAGGTGGATTAGGCCTCCAGGGGGATACCACTACATAAAAAACGCGCCTAGAAACTCTACCTCATGGGTGGTGTGCAAAAAGTGTTCAATATAAACAAAACAAATCTAACCTATAATCTATTATACCTGTGTTCTTAATTGTAGTTTTAAGTCCTTCGATAATATATGTATTAGATGTACAATAATGTTAAAATAAATTATGTTTGATAATATTTTTGTTCAATTATTTTATTTGGATTAGAATTTTCTTGTATATCAAAGCCAAACTGCACTAAAACTCAGAGTTACTAAAAAACTAGAGACTATATATAATAAACCACAAATATAAGTAATCCACTATTATTCAGTTGAACTTGCATCAATTTATAAGGAGGATGAGTAAGGGTTAAATCCATAAGTATTTTCCAAGTGGAAATAAAATTAGATTGAAGGTAAAGTTAAGATTAAACACCTATAGTATATCCAAAGTAACAGTGAACTCACGTCATTGAAACGTATAATGTATTGCCCATTGAAGTTTATAGATTCATTTTAATATCAGACAATATTTTCCTTATCTTTCCATTCTAGTTAGAAGATGTACGAGCATTTCGGTGCAAATTTCAATCATTAAATTGAAAAATAATATATAGTCTATTCAAAATAACAGTGAACTTACATCATCACGATGTCGAATGGATTCGTCAGATTGTAAATTACTTTTAAAATCAAACACTATTTGTCCTTCTCTTTTATTCTTGTTAAAAGGAGTTATAATGCTGTCTGATACGTCCGAACATGTAACCGAATCAGCCTGTAAAATTCGTCCTGACAAATTCTTCAAAACACTAGTGATAAAAGAGTTTATAAACCGGTAAACATTGTTTTGGTGCTTTGCTCTCGTTTTAATACATTATAAATCGGTGATTAATGTTTATGTTTACTCTGGTTGAAAATGCCGACGCCAAATAAGTAGATAGGCAGAAAGAGATTACATTAAATAAACTAAAATGTCTAAAATATTAAAGGCGACGTTTTGGCGTCATAAACTAAGATTCATTACTACATTATTGCTTGTAAGTCCATTGCTACTTTGGATAGACTATATACTATATGCAATACAAACATACAAAACGAATAATTTAATTTTGGGTTATATACATAAAATTAATTACCAACAAAACAAATCTACTTTGTTGCTCGTACCGACATCAAACTGATCAGATGGTAGAAGTTAAAATAATATTGTAAATAAATAAATAGGTTTAGGTAGGTATTAAGCTAAATTGTGTGAATATAGTAGAATATAAAATACGTGTAGTAGCTAGGTTAAATTAGTTTTTCGTTCATTTTTATTTAGTTATTACAACGACTATTATGTACATAGTATATTTTAAAACGTTTTTTTGTGTTAAAAATCTAGGTTTGATTGTTTTTTACTTTTTAGTGACTTCTTTATTTATTTTTCGTTTTATTTTAGCCGGCTCAATTTTTTTTCAAATATTTTATCTAATGACAGTTACATTCGTTTCGAGTTGATTTTATGGTGCATTAATAACCCCATAGGAATAATAATTAAATTGGCTTATTCTTGGCGTTTTAACATACACTGGTTTTAAAATATTGAAGAACAATAGCTGAAAATTGCTGAAATAGCTGTAGATTTCAAAACTATAACAAGAAACAAAGAAGAAAATTATTCTTGTTGTTTAAATAATTAATACCGTTATACACATTTTGTTGCAATCAGTTACCCGTTTATTTTACGCTACTAACTTAATTAAGCTTTTAGCCGTAGTCTTCAATAATGTCCACAAATAACTGCATCTGATGCTGATCTCCAACGAGTGGCAACTTTCCAAGTAGGAAATAATTTTACGATATTTATTGGGATATATGTATAAGATGTTTTCAAAATTTCAATAAATTGTATACGACATCACGGCTAAAATATGTATCCAATAACAATCATGCAAATCACGCACGCATGTCTTTATTATTGTATGCTTGTGCCAAATAAAATACACCAACAATCAAATTTAAACTTCATTAATTAAATTAAAAAAGTATTCTTAGAATCAATGATGTTATTAGAATTTAAAAATTAACACATTAAAAGATAATCCGTTATTATATTGGATTCAATTGATAGAAATAAAAGAAACAGTACTTGGAACATTTGCTGATAACACAGATATAATGGCAAAAGATGTATTTATGTCTAAAGCTATAGAACAAGTACAAGTAGCGGTCAACAAGATCTAGAAATGGACTAGAGATTGGCAAATACAGCTTAATAGCTCTAAGTCTGTCCATGTTAATTTTGCGTTATGACGAATCGACAAAAACTTTATTATATCACTTGACGGATGCCCGAATTCCTCAAGCAGAATCAGCTAAATACCTCGGAATATATCTCGATGGTAGATTAAACTGGAGACATCATGTGATACAAAAAGCAAAGCAAATTAGACTCAAAGTCAAGTAACTGTACTCGTTAGTCAGAAGAAGTCGGTTTATCAGTCAATCATAAAGCCTATTTGGATCTATGGAGTGCAAACAAGAGGTTACACTAAAACACCAAATCAACTAGTAATCAATGGCACCCAAAAGAAAGTTGTACGATTAATTAATGCTTATCGCTACGTAACCAACGAAGAGCTGCAAGATCTCGGAATCAAATGAATACACGAAGTGATGAAGATATGAAATAAGGTTGCTAGCTACAGGACAATACGCAGGAAATCAGAAAAGAGGACCCATCGGCCCCATCTCAGTCTCTGGTGAAATAATGTTTATACATGTCACTGCTGTATTTTTTATTATATGCACCTCGATACACAACACTACACAAGATCTGATGGTTTGGTTCTTTTGAGTCTGTGTCCTGTTCTGGTGGTATCCAAAAGCTGCAATATTCTCATGAGAATGTAGTCTTTCCTCATGCCCTCTTGCAGTTCTCCTGATTTCTTGACTGACTGAGGGTATCTGAAAGTCTTGATGTAGGTAATCAGTCCTATAGTATTTGGGTGTACCCACAATACCTCTCAGGACTTTGTTTTGAAAAATTTGTATTTTATTTATGTTATTCTTTGCAGAATATCTCCATAATAGAACTCCGTATGTCCATATAGGTTTCAGTATTTGCTTATATATTAGCCATTTATTATGTAGTGATAATTATGATTTTTTTCCAATTAGCCAGTACATTTTCCTATATTTCAATTCCAGTTCTTTTCTTTTCTTCTTTATATGTTACTTCTAGCGAAGTTTTGCATCGAGATTCATTCCGAGATATTTAGCGTTGTTGTTATATGGAATGATAGTATTATTTAATGTTATAGGTGCTTGTACGGTCTGATTATAGGTGAATTGCACATGTTCAGATTTACTTTCATCAATTCTTATTTTCTAAGCTTGTGTCCAATTATTTATATTGTCACTGCCTGTTGTAATTTTCGTGAGTCTTCTTCACTATTGTCTCCGACAGCAAATGTAGCCATCGTAATATTTTCCATTTATGGTGTATATGGCATTATATAGTAGATAAAGCATTGGTCCCAGTACACTTCCTTGTGATACATCTGCGTTAGCTTCTTTTATTGTAGAGTAAGCTTCTTCTTGTTTGACTCTAAACATTCTGCTTGTAATGTATGATTTTAATAGTTCCGTGTGTTGTTTTGCTAGCATTTTCTGTAGTTTATGAACAAGGCCTTCATGCCAAAGCTTATCGAAGGCTTGTGCTACATCTTAGAATACAGCTGAGTATACTTTTTTACTTTCGTACGCTTTTGAACTAGCATCTGTTATTCTGTGGCCTTGTCAATTATTGAGTGCTTTTTAATAAACCCAAACTGGTGTAGATTAGTAGGTTGGTATTAGATTTTTTCTCTGTATGATCGGTTTTATTCTTTTCAACAGGAGATATTATTGACAGCAGTGATATGTAAAGTATAAATAAAAACAAAAAACTTACAGCAAAGAGCAAAAAAAATAATGAAGGATACTGTGCTTCATTTTATTAATAAATATCTTCTACATTAACATATTAATTTGGTGAATTCTTTATATGGTATGCACACAACAATCAATAAATCATATTCAAACGCTCGTTAAACATCGCGAAATAATTCCGATTCAATAAACGCCGATCGTTCCTCTTTGAAGGCCGAGCCGAAAGCGGTCACTTAATTAAACGAAGAACGAACCATCTTCAGTCAGACGCGGTGCCGGAAGATCACGTTGCAGGAAGAGATCGCCACGTTCGGCATCAACAATCCGATGGGGAATCGATCAGATTTGTTCCGGTACGCCGAGGTATGACGCATACCGTGTTTGTTAATATTGAAAGGCCACGACTGGGCACTGTTTTAATTGGTACTGCGGTAAATATGTTTGTACACATTTATTCGGTGCTGTTCTTGGGTAAATAAATAATATTCTCATATCCTAATAATTTTATAACAAGTTAACTAACATGAATCTACTACTAATCAAAATAATGCTCTTGTGTTGAAAGCCATGAAGGTAATTAGGCCTAGTAATGTGTTTTAAAGGATTTTTTGAAGTTTTATTGTGAAAAATCGGTACAATGTATTTTATTCAAAGCATTTACTTGGTCCTATCATTCAGACAATCTACGGTTTCCATCTCGAAAGAACGTTGTATCTCTTGAGGCTATTCACGGCTCAACCTATTTTTTGTTATATAAGAAATGAAACAAGGTCTGGAAAATTCTGCGGCTGGGGTAACACATGTTGAAGAATAACACTATTGTTGCCCGCATTAGCGATCTCCATTGACAGTTTCGTTAGGTTTTAGCAGCTCGTAGTATCCAAACTATGCTGATCTGACCAAATACAAAGCATTAGCTTGGAGCCATAGATATTCGATTTTGCCGTTGATGTTAATGCATGACCAGGTGGTCCTCATGATTTTTTTCACTTTGCAGTATCATAATATATCCATTTTTCTTTTCACCAGTAACAATACCATACAAAAAAAACCTTTCCGAGTTTGCCGCTGAAGCAGCATTGCCAACACGCGACTAATAACTACGACCTAAAATATCCAAGTTTTTGGATCATTCGCATGTTCTTTGAATAATTGGAAATGGTTTACAGTCTTACTCCCAACAATTCTCCGTACTGCCCTTACGATTTATACGGATCATCATCTCATAACGCTCTATTTCATCGGTGGCCTGACAGTTGACTCTTGGGGCAAAAATTCGTTTGAAGGTACATGTTAAAAAGAAAAAAAAACTAGAGTTAAAATATAGGAAGATGTATTGCTTAGGAGAAAAAAAATCACAATCAATAAATACTGTACAAGCAACTATTAAAATGTATATAGACCCATATAATTCAATTAAAGCAATGTAAATATAATACAAGTTTAAGAAGATATAATATAAGTTAAAAATCAAAGTAACTTCACCCAGATATTATATAACAGGTCAATTGAAAAGTTCCTGGCTTACCATAGTAAAACAAATTTTTTTGGCAAAATTAGTTTTTTACTTAACATAATCAACTTTAAGGGTGATACACTGATTATAGCGACCCTCCAACTTTTCGATACCATTTTTGTAGTACGATTTGTCTTTTGCTTCAAAATAGGCCTCAGTTTCGTCGATCACCTGTTCGTTCGACGAAAATTTCTTCTGAGAACAGGAAATAGTCGATGGGGACAGGATTTGGAGAATACGGTAGATGAGGAAGCAATTCGAAGCCCAATTCTTGGATTTTGACACGGTGCATTGTATTGGTGAAGCAGCACATTTTTTAAATGCGGCCGTTTTTCGGCGATTTCGTCCTTGTAATAGCCGCTGTTGATGGTCCTTCCTTTTTCAAGGTAGTCAATGAAAATTATTCCAGGCGCATCAAAAAATACAGACACCATAACCTTGCCAGCCGACTGTTGCGTTTACCCACGCTTTGGAGCGGGTTCATCGTGTGCGGTCCATTCGGATGACTGTCGATTGGACTTTAGAGTGAAATGATGGAGCCATATTGCATCCATTGTCACATATCGACGTCAAAACTCGGGTTTATTGCACTTGATCATCTTCAAACACTGCTCCGAATCATCAACACGTCGCTGTTCTTGGTCACAAGTGAGTTCGCGCGGCACCCACTTTGCACAGAGCTTCCTCATACCCAAATATTCGTGAATGATATGATGTACACGTTCAGTTAATATTTTTGGGCGCCCACTGCGTTCACCATATTCGGTGCTCATTTCACCATGTCTAAACTTAGAATATCAATCCTTGATGGTTGATTTTCCTGGGGAACTGTCCGGAAACTCGGCATCAAGCCAAGTTTTTGCTTCAACTGTATTTTTTCCCTTCAAAAAGCAATATTTTATCAACACGCGAAATTTCTTTTTATCCATTTTTTTTTTCATAATAACAAAAGTTGCTTCACTCAAAATATATCTTGATTAATTTCCTAAGTACATTTGATTTCGAGGTCTTTCGTCGTTGGATTACCAGTCGGTTTGGTATTTCAGTGAAACCCCAAATTTGCACCCCGTAAATCCAAACAGGTTTTATAATAAATCCATCTCTTTGATCTTAGATCAAGTTGGGAGTATCTTCCGACTAAACAGTTCTTTGTTTTTGATACTGATATGGAATCGCGCTTATGACCAATATTAGTTGATCGCCACAAACACTATTTATGCTGTGTATCGAAAGTAGCCCTAAACTAAGACTGACTGTGTGACTTCTAATTTTATGTCTAAAATATAAAAATATATAACTTTTAGTAAGCTACTGATTTGTAAATCTAATAAGTTAAAAAGCTAAAAGCTAGTTTAATTTTTGTTGAATTCGATGTGTGCATAAATCTCAACCAAACACTAACTGTTTTAATAAATGCAATAACGTGGACAAACTAATGCTCCGCACAGTTTATTGCGTTAAAGGGTAGATCAGAGCGAGAGGACTAGCCCGGATTTAATTATCTTAGGATAATGTTAACCTAGTTCAGCGCCGATAGTCTGGCACCAGTTATATAGAGTTGATATATTGTCGAAAGTGTTATTCGTCTTGATTACCAAGCTTACCTTCAGCTTTCATCTCAATGTACAAGTTCTAAATAAATTGATACATGTGAATACTACTATACTTGGAAGAAAATAATTTTTATTTTATATTTAATTTTAATTGGTGTCCTAATTTTAGGCCATAAATTGGAAATTATCAAGTCGTTCTAAATTGTATTTCGAAACATTTCTGTTTACTTCTATTTTACAGTTATTTATCTTTGTAGATTTGATATCAGTAACATTTAAATTACATTACAAGCAGACTGTATATAATTAAAATTCATTCAGCGGTTTATTTATTATTTTTAACGTGTAGTACAATATTTTCAGAGATTTTAAAAATATATGTGAAAATTATGGTTTTCTCAATGATAAATAGGTGTTGATATAAAAATGTTATACATTTTGTGGTACTTAAAAAAGGTACTGCATTTTCTTCTGTTATCTGGTAAATATTAGCGTCAAAATTTGCGTATTACATTTGCTAAATACTATTGTTGTAACCAGTATTTCTGACCAGAAATATTAAGTTGCCCCAGTTAGAACTTGAGATCAAATATCCAATCAAATAAATTAATGTTCTACAAACATGACTAAAATCGCAACTGGTAATTCTAAGATTTCAGAATTTCAGTGCTACTAGGTGGGTCATTCAATTGTAGTATTTTCTACCTGAATGGCAGGTGTTTTCACTATTGTCGATCGCTTAATGTAGATTTATTATTGGTTCCAAAAGATACATAGGAGAGGAGAATTGGAGTACCTGTTGGGTAATACAAAACTCAATAAATTCAAAAACATTTTTAAAAATCCAGATATTTTGAATGCCTTTCCAATAGATCTCTAACCGAAAGTCACTGAACAAACACAAAGTTTACTTAAATATAAATACTTATTAAAGTTTTGTTTGTGAAAACGTAAATACAGATCACTTCATTGCAATTTGATGAAAAACTAATTGGTATATAAATAATGTTGAATTTAGTGAAAGTATAGTTATAACATTGCATATCATTTATTGCATACTATAAATGATAACAGTTATATAACATGTCGAATATCATTGATTCAGTGTTTTAATCCACCCAACCATGTACAAGAAAACTTATAACGTTACGAAATGTTATAGGGCATTGAAATTTCGATAGGTTAAACCAAAATTCCGTGGCGAATATGATTGGGTGGCTAAAAAAAGCTTAATGAAATATTCTTGGTGTGGTCAATCAATTACAAAGTTCAGGTTGTATCGATCATTAAACTGTAAAAGGTCAAAGAACATAAACGTCACCCACATCTCTTTTACATATGAGTAGATATGTGTCGAAAATATAAACAACAATATTACTTGCTGGTTAGTTGAGTCCAGCCATGCATTTCTAGCATTGTTGCACTTGTCGAACCTGTTGTACTTGTACATAATCGAAGTTTCATGGTATTTGGTTATCTGGACTAAAAGTTAAAATTATATATTGATATTGAGAATAAATTAATTTCCAAAATATAGATTATATATAGATGTAAATTATTTATAAAATATACAAGATAAATGTCTTGTAATCAATAGACATCTTGAATTTCTGGATAAATTGAGTTTGATATGTCACAATCTGTTAAATTGTTCATAATAACCTCGTAAATAAAGCATTATTTGATACTTAAGTGAAGATTTTGCTTGATTATTTATGCTTGTAACAAAATATCATGTACAGAGGCACTAAATATGTTAACGGTACTCTATGGTGCCTCAATATTGTTAGGAACACAATCATATGAGTGGAACAAAAGGGTCTTTTATACCCCTTGCGACAGACGAAAACAATCGAGAACGTTAAGATAATTGTACTCATGAGAGATCGTCATAGCATAACTTGCATACGTGCTGTGATGTATATCACTGAACAGTTCTACAACAATAAAACTGTGAATTTGCAATTTTAATTCATACCATAATAGCTATTTTAAATAAATAAAGGTTTTCAGTTTAGGTAATAATATTAATATTTTACATTATTATGAAGACCGTAAAGTTAGATATGTCGGAATAGTCAGTATGATGTGATAACGAACGATAAGTAAAGAAACGAAGTAATGTAAGATATAAACGAAAGAAGTATTCACTGATTTATGATTATGTGTGTTACAAACATATGATCTCACAAGAAATTAATTAATTAACTATTGCTAAGCTACCAAATATTCTTTTTGTCCAAAATGTATGGCATTTAAATGACATTTATCACATGATCAACAACAATATCGATGGTTTTGTCGTTTTCCATGGCGTGATTCCTATTTAATTTCTTCCATTGGGCCAAAAGAATATTACGCGAGAATTATAGGGAACCATTACAAAGTGGTTTCAGCAACACGACTCACATATACCGTTATATCTACGACTATTTGACCGAAACAACCATTAATACCGTTCCGTAAGCTTCGTATTCACCTGACGTGGCCTCGTGCGACTTTTTCCCTGTTCCCACGACCGAACTTACTACTTCGCGGTAAACGTTTTGAGACAATTATGGCCGTAAAGGAGCATTCGCGGAAGGAGCTCACAGTTACATAAAAAAATCGACCTATGAAAAGGGTTTTGAAAATTTTATTGAACATTAGAATACATGTATTGGCGTATGATGTAGATCACATGACACTAAATAAAATAAACATCGATGAATAATCGGGACGACGATTAATTTTGAAAAATCATTCTATAATATTTTAATGTACTTATTATCTGTAGGAATAATATATCAGAACAAATGCTTTGACCAAAATAAGGCTTTTTTGTTGTTGGACGCCAAAACATCAACATTATTCATTCTGTGTGTTAATTATGAGCCTTAAATGTAGAGGTTTGCTAAATAATGTTTGCATCCTAGCCTTGTTAAAAAAATATAGTAAATATATCAATAAAAAATCGATAGACTATATTAACAGTTTAGTCGAATATAGACCAGGCATAAAAACGGTATATTTTCAACAAACATATATTTTCCAGCTTTTTTGGTAGTCGGTTTAGTAAATCTATAATATGTACAGTGTTTAGATATTTATATATATTTCCCTATAGCATCCGTCATTGAACACTGGCCTAATAATAACTCTCATTGGGTATTCGACTTATTATTCCTGGCTATTATTGGCTGGTGTATTTCCTTGTTTATTTTATCAAATAAACAATATTTAGGTCGATCTAGACCTAAATATGAAAATAAATGTATTTTCTTATAAACTTTTTTATTATATATATTTATTTTTATTTAAAATAAAATTTATTATACATAAATGTATAAATCTATAATATAAAATCGACTTAATTAGACAAATACTAATTTTCTGTCATTGTTGATTAGTCAATGAATAATGTAGTAAATACAAATTCTTTTTCCATTAGTCGTAACTATTTTAGATTCATAGACTAATATAACCTATTAATTATTTTTAAATAAGACATCATTAAACTATATAGTACAGCGTAAAACACACAAGGACTTTAACAATGAAGAAGACGATAACTAATCACCGGAAGTTACGAACGACCCAATGAGGACGAACATAAACTGAAAAAGGTTACACGAGAAAGTCTCCTAGTCTCCGATATTAATCGACGTTAACTGTTCTCCCACTGAAAATTAACGAACAGCTGTTACAACTCTTCATGATCAATGGATTACACTGCTCATTTAAAGATAGTAAAAGGTCATAGTGCAAAGAGGTAATGTAAACAGTAAATAATTCTTGTTATATACATGTTCGCGATATTTTACGTGATACGATGATATGGAGGTCAGAGCCTCGAAGATTCATGACGACGGCATCAGATATGCAAAAGTTATTATTGATATATTTCGTATACCATAGTCTGGATTAAAAAGTAATATAAGATAATTAAGTACTTAAAAATCAATGTTCTTAAGGATTAATTGTATTAAAATATTTTAAAATAACATGCATTAATTTTTTTTATTAAACTCTTAGAACGTCAACAATCTGCCCATAGGCAATAAGTATTATTATATGATTTTCGTTATATAATATAACCATCCTGACATGTAGAAGATCACTTTATCTATGTGTCTATTAATCAGTTCGTATGGTAGTTTGCTTTTGAGCTTACGCACTTCACGTACATTCAACTGTTTGGCGAGTGCATTGGGGTGCACTAATAGTCTTTCAGAGTACTTCGCACTAACACTTCCAATCACACTCGTTATGGGTTCTAAGGGGATACTGCGCTGAATCGCGCAGTTTGCTGGACACGTAAATGGGGCATCGACGATGACCCACAACACTTTATTCTGGAACCTCAGAAGGATATCTATGTTAGATTTGCTAGTAATACCCCACAGTTCAGTACCATAGATCCAAATGGGCCTAAGTATTAACTTATACAGCAAAACCTTGTTATCTAATGATAATTTAGATTTACGCCCTATTAGCCAATACATATAGTTTAGTTTAAGCCCAAGCTGTTTGCGTTTTGTCACTATATGTTTTTCCATGTCAAACTTCGATCAAAACATGCATTAATAAAAGTGTGTTTAAGAACTCAAAACTGACGTATATTTTGCTGACCATTTCTGTAATCTCCTTGATCCTGGCTGAAGTAATATTTTTTCGAAAGAAAATTCTCGCATGAAAGAGAATTCTGTACATTTAAACCTATTTTAGCTGGAGTTTCTCAGGGTAGTGCCTACTGTATCTGCTCTATACTGCAGATATCCTAACAATAAAAGAAACAGTACTTGGAATCTCCGCCTAATCTGGAAACTGGAAAAAGTACAAGTTACAGTCAACAAGACCTACAAATGAACTAGAGACTCGAAAATACAGCTTAATAGCTCCAAATCTGGCCGTGTTAATTTTGCGTTGCAGCAAACTGACAAAAACCTAATTATATCACCTGAGGGGTATCTGATTCCTCAAGCAGAATGAATAAAGATCTCGGCAACCATCTAGATGGTAGGTTAAGGAAACATCATATTAGACAAAAGGCAGAGCAGACTAAAAATCAAGCAAATGTACTGTTTATTCAGAATATACTCTCAACTTAACCGATAACTGTAATGTGAAAGCAACACAGAAGAATGAAACGAACCAAATCACACGAAACCACAGGAAAAACCTATAATATGTAAGTGTTACTTGTTAACTTGTAGGCAGAATTTTGAATTACTTGCCTTTTTTAGAAATGGGTACAATACTTTCGACCAATAGGATAGAGCTGATAATCTTGATTAACTTCAGTAGGCTAGCGTCAGTACCAATAGTGTACCGTTCTTAAAAGAAAAAATAATTGAATGAAGATTTCAGTATACTTCTATCTTGTAGATTAAGATGTCTGTTAAATAAAATAAATTTGTTGTGAGTTTTTATTAAAAAGAACCAGATTATATATAATAAAATAATATAACTTATGCAGTTTATGTTTGGAAAGTTTTATTTTTAGTTTAGAAATTGTATTTTACATGTGGGCATACGACCCTTGTAGCAACAGCTAGCCATGATAAAACCCTGGTTGCCTATCCCAAAAAGGCCGAAGTATCAGAAAGGTAGATCTTGAGCAATAGATATTCAACTATATATATATATATATATATATATATATATATATATATATATATATATATATATATATATATATATATATGTGGCGACCGCCACGACCCTTTAGGCCACCACCGATTCACCATCAACAACTACAAAGGTTGGCAACGCCGGTGGATTGGTACCATGCAAGTTCCAAGGTATAAAAGACCATCACGACGACGTCTCGCTCTCTTTCTTATCACCGTCCCCCTGTAACAGTATCACTTCCACAGCGCTACCGTACTTCCTTCACCTTAACCTAATATCCTGTCAATTATCCCATCGACCACATGTATCAATCGTAAGTTAAAATAAACAACTTTGATTCAACCAGTGTTTTTAGTTCCCGTGCAAATTCCTTCCAAAAATAGTAGTGAGTATTCTGACAAATAATCGCAGCGGCAGTCACACATTTCGACCGATTGACCGACCCGACGAACATTCCTACAATTGGTGACCCCGACGTGATCAAAGTGCCTAACAGGTAAATCAACTCAACATAAGCCACTCGACAGGTGCTTGACACGTGCATGGAAGGATAGCACGAGGAACGGAACCCATCAACATCACGTGGTCGACGACATCCCACGAGACTAGCCTGATGGACGAAAACCACAGAAGCCCATCATGTATACCAGCAACACATGAGCACCCTCGCATCACGAAACGGGACACGTAACACATTTACAGGTACCTTCAAACAAAGCTAAACGCCTCAAGACGAACGACGTCCTGCTACAGCTCCGATGGCAGCTGATCCCGTAAAACTCCTCGCTCAGGTTGGGATCCCCATCTTATCAGCAGTCCCCGGGCGTTTGTTTGCGTGATTGCGGGTGTATTCCGGAACTTGCACCACATATAGGTACGTTCCACGGCTGTTCCACTAGGAGGGGAGTTATGTGGCGACCGCCACGACCCTTTAGGCCACCACCAATTCACCATCAACAACTACAAAGGTTGGCAACGCCGGTGGATTGGTACCATGCAAGTTCCAGGGTATAAAAGACCATCACGACGACGTCTCGCTCTCTTTCTTATCACCGTCCCCCTGTAACAGTATCACTTCCACAGCGCTACCGTACTTCCTTCACCTTAACCTAATATCCTGTCAATTATCCCATCGACCACATGTATCAATCGTAAGTTAAAATAAACAACTTTGATTCAACCAGTGTTTTTAGTTCCCGTGCAAATTCCTTCCAAAAATAGTAGTGAGTGTTCTGACAAATAATCGCAGCGGCAGTCACACATTTCGACCGATTGACCGACCCGACGAACATTCCTACATATATATATATATATATATATGATATAGTATTATAGTAGGCAACGATTGTAAAAAAACGGCAATAAAAAAAGTTAACTTCGCGCGATTCAACTTAATTAACTAATTAAATTAAATGTTCATTATAGACTTCAAATAAAAGATAAAGAAACATTTACCGTCTGCTCTCTTAACCGACTAATATGTCAGAACTCTTGTTTTCGTTCCAGCGAAGGAAAGGACCACTTCATCTAACAACTTCTCAGACAAAGACGAAAAAAACAGAAAGCGAAACTTTCGACATTCGCACCTCCTCGCGCCAAAAGCGCGTCGACGACGTCCTCCACATTCCGAGTGAATCAGATCGTTAACAGACGAATTCGCAAAGTTATAATCGTTCGGAATAAATCATCATTAAAGTTATCCGTCGTAAGGAGTCCGCGACCTGCGAAAGAAGCTCAGGAAAAAAATCCTATCGAAGGAAAAGTTGGCACTTTATCGTAATAAATACGGTTTGCCTCTAAATTTAATTTGAAATTTAATTACAACAGTAAAATGTAAAAGCGACCGTATTACGGCGGTAAACAGGCGGAATTTATATCGTTACGCTTAGGGAGTTATTGCGTGCACGCACATTAACGTTAACGTTATTTACGTTTAATTAAAAAACTATCTGCATTTCTTGTGTTGTTTGTTCTTATTATATATTGTATTTTTTAGTTTAAATCATTGTTACTGGTGTAATTGGGGGAGAGAGTATTTCTTAACTAATAAGCTGATGTTGAGTTGGCCTACAATATATTTTTTAAACATTTTAACCATTTTAACATTTATCATTTTGTCATTTTGATACAAAGACCAAATTAAGCAATGAAATGTATCTAGCAAATGAGCAATACATGGTGGTGAATTTCTTTTACCCAGTGACAAAAATTATAAGTCTAATCATGCTAAGCTAGTGCTAGTTGCGATTTAATAATGGTATTCTGAATTATACTAAAGTGGAGTGTTAAGAAATACTGTTAATATTACGTGGCACGTTTATAATGATTATTCATTGGGCTTTTGGATGAATTATGTAAGTCATGAGGTTTTATAAAAGGCAAATGTTGAAATGTCTTAAGCATAAAGTATATATCAAGATTTTTCTTAAATAGGGGAAACCAAAGAAATGTTTTGCAAGGTCCAACCAATATTGCCTCTGAGATCACTTTCTTGATTAGTTCATTTGAAATACCCTACAAAGACACTTGAGTGGCTCATTTCTAACAACGCAATTTGTTGTTTCTTGTGCCATTTTTGTGTGTCTTGATTATAACACAATCAGCATTTTTGTAACTTAATTATAATCTCTATTATTTCATTATAATGTATCTTCAGTTTCACAAGCGTTACGTATCCCGTGTATGTGCGGAAACAAAAAAACAACACGTCATTTTCATTGGAGGAAACAGCCCAAGTTGGCTAGATTAAGGATGTCAGTGTGGCTTAGCATTACCTTTACCTGGTACGTCTACAATTATTAATATAGAGCACCTGTATTCACATGTATGTATTTGTACAACAGGAATACAGCAGATGAAATCATGAAAATATTACCCACAGTTTACACCAAAAATGAGTCCAAATAGGGTGATGGCAAAATTACATTGAAGGTAAATGTGATTAAACTACATGAAAAGTTTTAGCATATAGAGAGCCAAATTTTGTTGCCATTTAAGAGGTTGTTTGTAAAGGTCATTAATTAAAAACTGGCTTGATTTGAAAGTGTTCATTTACTAAAGCAAAAGTATATTGATCAAGATTCTTATATTTCATATATCGGCTTAAGGCTATTTAACTCATTTAGGTGGGATTTTTTGGGTCTACAAAAATTAAATTGGCAAAAATTAATTATTCAACAAGGATGTCAAAAAACACATTAATACAAAATAAAATAATACAATTTGTAGACCAACAAGTTGAGACTGATTTTATAGACAAAGTAGTCTCATGATTGTTTTACTATAATGTTAATAGATCCTTAAGTTGTCTCTTTAACTCCTCGATTTTACCATAATAAGACTACAGCAGTGATTTTGATATATATCATACATTTTAATTTTGTGTGTGTGTGTGTGAATGATGTGTTTTCTCTATTCTGACATATATCATACTGATTAACCGTTTTAATTATCCATTCTACAATTTTCACAATAACATTGTAAAAAAAATAACTTGCCTCGATACATTTTGTGTTGAACAAGTAAGCAAAATGTTAATAGACACAGACTTTCAGCTGTGTTGCTTTGCTTTCAGTATCACTACATAGTATAAAACAAAGTCGCCTTTTCTGTCCCTATATCCCTATGTGCGCTTAAATCTTTAAAACTACGCAACGGATTTTGATGCGGTTTTTTTCAATAGATAGAGTGATTCAAGAGGAAGGTTTATATGTATAATACATGCATAATATACTAAGGCAACATTGCTAATTTTAGAGGTTTCTAACGTGATGTCGTAAATTAACCTATTTTTTTTAAGCTTATTTAGCAATTAGCAAAAACGCTGCCTAACCCTACGAGTTAGATCAAATTAATGTACTACAGTATTGTACACCATAAAAAGGTCTACAAAAAAGTCCGCGATGGTATATGTTTATCTTTTAGGGATAACCCACATTAACCATTTTTATTGTTTACTTTTTACGTGAGAAAATGGCTTATTTACGAAGCTATTTTAAGCAATACGGCATTAATCCTTATCGAATTAAGAACCTTAAATACAGTGTGCAATTAATATAGATCAATACGGTTCCTTACAGCATGTAAATTAAACAAATATTTTCGGAGATATTACAAATTTAAAATTTGCGTTTAAAAAAGTGCAACGTAATAAAAATTGTATGAATTTAGATATTCCAAAGAGAGCAGGAAATCTTCATAGTAAGTATAGGGGAAGAGGAATTGTTTTACTCCAAATTTAATGCGTGCAGGCCAAGGGCAGTAATGAATGAACCAAAAATACTGGATCGATTTTAATCATGTTTTCATTGAGTGACATAGGCATATATATTTTATGCCCGTGCAAAGTCGGAGCGGGCCGCTATGTTTTTATATACAACGTTCATATTTTTTCTGTAGTGTATTTAATTTAGTATCAGCATTGCACCCGTGCAAAGCCGGGGCGGGTCGCTAGTACAAAATAAAATGATACAATTTGTAGACCAACAAGTCGAGACTGATTTTATAGACAAAGTAGTCTCATGATTGATTTACTATATTGTTAATTGATCCTTAAGCTGTCTCTTTAACACGTCGATTTTACCATAATAAGACTACATCAGTGATTTTGATATATATCATACATTTTAATTTTTTATTGCTGTTTTTTAAAGTATTACTTTATGGTGTGTTTTCTCCATTCTGACGTATATCATACCGATTAACCGTTTTAATTATCCATTCTACAATTTTCACAGTAACATTGTAAAAAAAATAACTTGTCTCGATACATTTTGTATTGAACAAGTAAGTAAAATGTTAATAGATACAGACTTTCAGCTGTGTTGCTTTGCTTTCAGTATGATAGAATAAAAAGATAGAAACCTTAATACATCTTATTTAAACTGCGCTAACGAAATATGTAAAAAAGAATAAAATGAATGAATGAAGAGAAAAGTGAAAATTATGGAAAAAAAGTTATTTATTATATATAATATATTATTACTATATACTTATATTTAGAATTTTAATATTTTATAATACTTGTATTTATCTAGAATTTTATTTTAATAAATTGTTTTGAGAAATTATATGTGGATTTTATTTCAAATTTCACTGATTGAAAGTGACCTCAGAGGTTAGTCACGTAATGTACATGAAATTTTCAACCAATAATGCCTGCAACCAACCAACCAAATGCCCTCGTAATAAAATATTTTTGATAGGTACCTATAATGGTAATATAAACTAACCAAATGCAGCAAAATGGCGTTCTCAGGTCTCGCCTTCCTGCTAAGATCATGCAACACAATTCTGAAATTATATGTATTAAGTTAACACTCTATATATTACCCTATGATAAACACATTAAACAAATTCAGTGATACACGCCCCTATGTCCATGGATATAGCTACACTAAAAGGCGCTGTCCAGTATTCATTCCATTAATAAAATCAGCATCAACCATAACCGGTTAACGTTTTTCAAATGAAGCTCTGCGAACGACCCAACAATAAAAACAGATGCCACATAAACCGACGCCAGCTGTTACGATAGCGACTCATTAATTTCCCGTCAACCCGACAATGTATTCGCATCGCGGCATCAGAATCCGTCGTCTTCTTCTGAATATCCGATTCAAAACGCCTCAAATAATAAGGCAGAACGTCGTCACTGACCATTCCACCGCGGATTTTTACGTCTCGTAATTAAAGAACCGGTTCGCTCGACGAGAGCCGCCTATCCGACGGTCGGTCAGCCTCACCAAACAAGCGACAATCAAAAATAGTGGATCAAGGCCAACCGAGACTCAGCAGATCGGAGCGCGAGCCCATTGCGGACGGATCGGATCGATGGAATATGGCGAAATCGACTTTTGGCATCTCTTACCGCCGCTTTGTCAGTCCGCGTGTTCGGCTTGCGAACCTTAATTTCGGTAAAATGTCCCGGCAGATCAACAAGTCGATTTCCTCGTTTCGTATTATTGTTCTGTTGTCGATTTCTTATAAGATCTAGTAAATGATATCTATAAAATTATAATACATAAATAGATATAGGACTTTTGAATAAATCGCGAGTAAAGCTGTGTCCATGGTAGAACTGTTACGTTATTCTGGACGTATTGGGACCTATATAATGTCAACATATTTTAAAGTGAATGTCTGTATACCGAGACCGACCCTTCAGATGTTTCGATCCTTATCACTTAAATGGGGTTCGTTTCCTTTCTTTTACCATATTGATCAGCTAGAACCATGGCCTGATGGAATGGTCTTTGACTGATATCGCTTCGGCTTCGGAGTATGATTGTTTTACGGGCGACAGAGGCCTTGGGTTACGACGGGGACTGTCGTAGTTTGTTTACTACCGGGATTGTGGATGGGTAGGGATTTTATCAAGGTTGTAGCGACCTTGAGCATGTCAAATTTTACATCGTGGAATAACGGTCTACAAAATACCCAGAAATATAATCCCAGATGTTGAACACGGGCGGGGTGCCAACTGGAACCCGACAACGAATAGCTGGCGGCAACCCCGAGACGTTCATCTGGGATATTATTGAAGGGTATTTCGGTCATTCAGTGCTCAACCCTCGTTTGGTTAAGACGTGCCATCATCGACTGCCCAAGCCTCGTCTTCAGGTAACTCCGCTGCCATCCGTTTGATTATTTGTGTTTTCACATTTTTTTATATTGCCAATAAATAAAGGTCACATTATGTAAACACCACTGTTTTATTTCGTTTTACCTCCCTTCACCGAGCCACATCATTTACCCTAAAGTGGTGACCCCGACGTGATCTTTCGCAAAATTGGGTTTGGACTCGTGAATGGAGGGTACGTGGAACATGGTGTTTGGTATGTATTTTACGTGGCCGTTATATTTTTTTTTGTTTCAAAATTTTAAATATTTTTAATTCGATTCCTTTTCAATTTTACCTTCAAGATTCATTTTCATTTTATTCCGATTAATTTCATTATTTTCAATTAATGTTTTAAAATTTTTTTTTGTCAAAATTTTTATTTCACAATCTTTTGGAATATTTTTACATCACTGCTTAATCATCAGCGTCTCGGCTAAACATTTCTTTCGGCGCTATGTTTAAATCATAATGTCTTCCTTCGCTCGCCGTCTCCGTCATAATGGCAGATATTTTGATTTGAAAGGCTTTGGGCAGCTTCGGTCGGATACCGTCGTTATTTGTTTTTTCTGAATTAACCTAACGTATGTGACTACGGATTAGTCACAGAGTAGCTCCAGAAGCTAGGTACCGATTGCAGTCACCGTAGACTCGTCATGTCTTCGCCGAGGTACCAGAATTGCCAACGTCTCGTCGTCGAAGAAAATAAGCTACCACGTCGTCGAACAATCGATCCTCCCACAGCGTCGATTAGGCGAGCCCTGTCCGAACAATAGCTTGTGTTCAACGTCGTCGATGGACCACATTCAAGTGCCAAAGCGAAGATGATGCAACTGTATCTGTAGGACCGGAAGATATCAACAGCCGTACCAGATCGCAACCGTACCAACCACAACCATTTCGAACTATCATATTTTTCAAAGCTCATTTTACACAGCACATTTTGTTTGGTATATATTTTTTTTGTATTTAATATTTTTTCATGCATTTTTGTATTTTTGTTGCTAGAAATAATTTTATGTAAAATTCTGGCAGGGGAGTATTGTAGCGACCTTGAGCATGTCGAATTTTACATCGTGGAATAACGGTCTACAAAATACCCAGAAATATAATCCCAGATGTTGAACACGGGCGGGGTGCCAACTGGAACCCGACAACGAATAGCTGGCGGCAACCCCGAGACGCTTATCTGGGATATTATTGAAGGGTATTTCGGTCATTCAGTGCTCAACCCTCGTTTGGTTAAGACGTGCCACCATCGACTGCCCAAGCCTCGTCTTCAGGTAACTCCACTGCCATCCGTTTGATTATTTGTGTTTTCACATTTTTTTATATTGCCAATAAATAACGGTCACATTATGTAAACACCACTGTTTCATTTCATTTTACCTCTATTCACCGAGCCACATCATTTACCCTAAAAGGTGTTGTCGTATTCTAAGGTTCCTACGGAGAACCTGACACAGCAAGTTTATGAAATTTTTCACAAACGGGATGCCTGATTCGAAATGTGTATTGACGTTCCTCATAAACCATGGGGCTTTGAGCAACGCGCGCACTTTTTTGGATTAGAACACTTGTAGTAGTTCAAGTTGTTTCTCCGAGACATATCTATGCTCCGTTGAAGCGGACTGGATGGACTAGCATTTTATACAGCGTCGCTTTCTGTGGGATTGGAAGTTTGCGTTTTCTGCAGAGTAGTGGAAATAGTAGGCTGTACACGCCATTTCCTTTGCAAATGGCGCGCTGTATTTGGGTTGACTTGATATTAGAATCTGCGGTCGAACTGGAGACCGAGGAACTTTCTGGAGCCATGGGACTTTATCGATTTGGAGGCGATAGGCGCGGAACTCCTTCTTGCGGTGGAACAGAATAGCCTGAGTTTTGCTCAGGTTTATCTGTAGCCGCCAGAATTTGTACTATGCTATCGCTTGGTTCCGCTGTACTTGAAGTCTGTTACGGATAGTGTCGGGACAGTAACCGGTTGTGAAGAAAGCGGTATCATCTGCATAAAATGCTGTGTGGGAAAGTTAGTAGAGCGGGAAATCAGCCATATAAAGGTTGAATAGGGCTGGGGCTAGTGGAGCACCACCTTGCGGAACTCCTGTGGAAATTTGTTATGAGAGGAGACTGCATCACCGATCCTCACCTGAAAGGGCCTACCGTCCAAGTATGAATCTATCAAGGAAATGAGGCTCAAAAAATTGTTATCACATTTAGGTGCTTGGCAAGTACATTGAAATGCTGTAACACTTTTTCAAGTGTCACAGCACGGATTCACTATTTCACTATTTGAGTTTTAGAGCGATATCCCGTTGAATCACTTCATTAAAAATGTATTATGGATCAGCCAGATGCGGAAGATACAATACTGAAATCAGTACACTGCCTTGTAGAACTCTTGATATACAAACAACCGATCTGTACGACAAGATATTAGTAGAGAGACGATTTTTTAGTTTAGCCTGCAAATCCGTATACCATAATTTATCAAAAACCTGCAATATATACATGGATGCAGTCGAGCAATATATTTTAACATTTAGGTCTGTATTCGTTTGGTGCTTATAATAAAAAAACAAATAATAGACAGAATATTTCGTCCTATCTTGTTCAAATATAGAACTTCTAATAGATCCTTGGTTATTTAGTTCATGACATAATATTTAAAATAGATTGATATAAATTTGCACCTGTTGCGCATCAAAAAAAAGATCGATTAATAAAGATGGTTATCAATTAAGAAAAAATTCGAAATTAAACTGGCCAGAATACAGTACTCCCGAAAGAAATAATTAACATACAGCTAACGGCCCAGATGTATTACCATACTCACGTTGAAAACATTCTAGAATGAAAATATTTCATATAACTCCACTGTATTCACTGCAGCTTGTCGATGAAAGGCAATAAACCAAAGGAGTATCAGGAAAAAGACACGACAACATTACTTCTTTGAGACCTGACTGAAAATATTTTGAATTTACAAAATTTAATTCCTTAGCTAAATGAATGTACCTAAATAATGTTCAGTTATTTTATATTTAAATATTTAACCCATGTAGTTAGTTCGTGATCTGTACTTTCTCAACTAGTCCATCTTCTCATATAGATGTCCATACCTTTAAAGGACGTGCCAAAATGTCATGACAATGTAGCAGTTAGTTCAGTTTTTAAGGTAGTGCTTTTAGAAAAAGTTTCAAATTTTCAAACAAACCACTGTGTCAAAATTTCATGAAAACAGTGATCTAGTTCTGATTACTCATTATTTGTAGACTTATTCTTATTAACATGTAATTTCGACTAGAGCTTGATGCTAAGTAACAGGTCAATTGAAAAGCCTCCGGCCTACCTTAGTAAAATTTTTTTTAATCTATTTCGTTCTTCAAACGGTCCAATAACGCTATGTAATAGTCGCTGTTTATGGTCCTTCCTTTTTCAAGGTAGTCAATGAAAATTATTCCATGCATCCCAAAATAAAGACGCCATAACCTTGCCAGCCGACTGTTGCATTTTTCCACGCTTTAGAGCGGGTTCATCGTTTGCAATACACTCGGATGACTGTCGATTGGACTTCGGAGTGAAATGATAGAGCCATGTTCCATCCATTGTCACATATCTTGATCATCTTCAAACACTGCTCCGAATCATCAACTCGTCGTTGTTTTTGGTCAAAAGCGAGTTCGCGCGGCATCCACTTTGCACAAAGCTTTCTCATACCCAAATATTCCTGAATGATATTACGTACACGTTCAGTTGATATCTTTAAAGTGTCTGCTATTTTATTCACTTTCAATGTACGGTCATTCAATCATATTGTAGATTTTTTAAATGTTTTCGTCGATAACAACATCTTTTGGGCGTCCACTGCGTTCACCACCTTCGGTGCTCATATCACCATGTCTAAACTTAGCATACCCATCCTTGATGGTTGGTTTTCCTGGGGCAGTGTCCGGACACTCAGCGTCAAGCGAAATTTTTGCTTCAACTGTATTTGTTCCTTTCAAAAAGCAATATTTTATTAACACGCGAAATTCCTTTTTATCCAGTTTTTTTTTCACAATAACAAAAGTTATTTCACTCAAAATGCTATAATTCACAAACTAATGATCCGACAGCTGTCAAATTTATAAACGCATTTTTTGGAGGTTCGGGCTAATTAAAAAATATATGGATATAATTCTAGTAACGCCATCTATGTGTCAGGCCGGGGACTTTTCAATTAACCTGTTAATAACGAATATGCTTTTTATTAAGTTTATATTTTAAATTATTTCAAAGTCTTATTCTACTTTCCATTTTTTTTGTATTATCAAAATTATCTAATTTTTAAATAATGGAAAATAACCTTTATCTTCGCCTATGGCCACCGGCGTTTTAAACTCGAAATGCCGTGGTCAGCGACCGAACTGCGGTTTCTAACCGGTCTCGAACCATTGCCCCAACATCATCATCATAATCATCATCGAAACCGAAACGTTTATCGTAAGGTTCGCCGTGCGAATACCAAACAGGGTATTATGACCGTGCGACATATGAAAGGCGACCCAAAAACAACAATAACAATCGTGGCGAGAACGGCGACGACCAACGACTACGAAAATAAATTACGCGGCCGAAACCTTCGACAGAAACGACGCGAGCGTCAGCCTCCGAGAGCGCGATACGCAATCCCAGCCGCAGCGGACACCTTCGCCTTGACCGTTTTAAACGTGTAGCAGAGATAATATCCACACAAACACATACACATATAACATTTCGCGTATTGAATTGCATAATAAATCGCCGCTCGGAGGTCTATCACGTGCGGGCCTGTAGTTGACGAATACCGAAAATTACACGACCGGTCGATCCCAATAACCTATTAAAATCGAAATAAAATATGGTTTTTACACCGCCAATAACGAATAATAACCATTTGTATATTTTGATCGTGTTTTTTTATCTCTACACGTATCTTTAAACTACAGTATCATATATAAAAATAAATGTTTATTTGTCCTCCATGCGATCTTAAACTGTTGATCCAATATGATAAAACGAAGCTATTTTATTGGTTTGTTTGAATTCACCAAACTATGATACACAAAAGCTTTGATTGATTCATTTCTCCAGCTTGTTTATTAGTCTTGGATGCTGGTTTCTGTGTCTCTAGCAAAGAAACGTACATAGATATTTTTAGTTAGTTTTATTGTGAATAATCAGTACAATGTATTTTATTGTCAATAATGTGTCCAATACGCCATCAAGATGTTTTAATGTTGTGGCGACCGCCACGACCCTTTAGGCCACCACCAATTCACCATCAACAACTATAAAGGTTGGCAACGCCGGTGGATTGGTACCATGCAGTTCCAGGGTATAAAAGACCATCACGACGACGTCTCGCTCTCTTTTCTTTTCACCGTCCCCTTGTAACAGTACCACTTCCACAGCGCTACCGTACTTCCTCTACTTAACCTAATATCCTGTCAATTCTCCCATCGACCACATGTATCAATCGTAAGTTAAAATAAACAACTTTGATTCAACGAGTGTTTTTAGTTCCCGTGCAAATTCCTTCCAAAAATAGTAGTGAGTGTTCTGACAAATAATTGCAGCGGCAGCAACACATTTCGACCGACCGACCGACCCGACGAACATTCCTACAATTGGTGACCCCGACGTGATCAAAGTGCCTAACAGGTAAATCAACTCAACATAAGCCACTCGACAGGTGATTGACACGTGCATGGAAGGATAGCACGAGGAACGGAACCCAACAACATCACATGGTCGACGACATCCCACGAGACTAGCCTGATGGACGAAAACCACAGAAGCCCACCATGTATATCAACACATGAGCACCCTCGCATCACGAAACGGGGCACGTAACACATTTACAGGTACCCTCAAACAAAGCTAAACGCCTCAAGACGAACGACATCCTGCTACAGCTCCGATGGCAGCTGATCCCGTAAAACTCCTCGCTCAGGTTGGGATGCCCATCTCATCAGCAGTCCCCGGGCGTTTGTTAGCGTGATTACGGGTGCATTCCGGAACTTGCACCACATATAGGTACGTTCCACGGCTGTTCCACTAGGAGGGGAGTTATGTGGCGACCGCCACGACCCTTTAGGCCACCACCAATTCACCATCAACAACTATAAATGTTGGCAACGCCGGTGGATTGGTACCATGCAGTTCCAGGGTATAAAAGACCATCACGACGACGTCTCGCTCTCTTTTCTTTTCACCGTCCCCTTGTAACAGTACCACTTCCACACTTAACTTCCTCTACTTAACCTAATATCCTGTCAATTCTCCCATCGACCACATGTATCAATCGTAAGTTAAAATAAACAACTTTGATTCAACCAGTGTTTTTAGTTCCCGTGCAAATTCCTTCCAAAAATAGTAGTGAGTGTTCTGACAAATAATCGCAGCGGCAGCCACACATTTCGACCGACCGACCGACCCGACGAACATTCCTACAATGTATTGCCTGCCGCAATTTGTAAATTCGTTTTAGAATCAGACAATACTTTCCTTTTCACTTTATTCTACTTAAAATAGATACAATGCAGTCCTGTATGTATGAACGTGTAGCCAAAGTGGTCCGGTTGTCAAACGTATGCAAAATTTTTCAAAACAATAATGACAAGATGGTATAAACCGGCAAACGTTATTTTAATGCTTTGCTTGTTTTGATCAATTTCAAATCGCTGCTTGTTATCGCTCTGAAAATTCGGAAGCCAGACAGAACAGATTGCGTCTCACTACTAATCAGTTACTTTAAACAGAAACGAGGTAATGGAGGCCCCCTTTTGCCAGTAAAATTCGTTAGAGAGTTAAGCATTTTTACTGTTAAATATTAATTTGCTGCAATTTTTATTGAAAATATTTCTTAGCGTATTGCAACTGCACTGAATATTACTATGAACACGTTCACTGAAATATCTCAAAAAAATTAAAAATATAATCAGGAGCAGCTTGATGTTAGCTCTATCAGAGATTAAATATATGAAATATATAAAAACAGTGAGTAATTTTTTTAGTACAAACATAATTTAATATAATTATTTCAAAAGAAACTGTTAGTCTTTTCTGTTAGATTTTAACAATAATTCATTGCAGACATGTGGTACTTCATGCTGGAATTCATTGGCATTCGTTCCAATGGTAAATATTTGGTTGTATAATATGCTTATTGAATTTAGTTAGGATACACATTATTGATTGTGTTTCAGTCTAGTTCTGATATCTTCATAACGACTTTTACACGAATTGATGATCATTAGTGCCAAAGTAATTATCGCGTTTGGTCTTCAATCAAATTATCCCTAGTATTAAATTATTTAACAGCGTGTTGCATTTCTCTATTTTTATAGAAGTCGCAAAATATAGTATTTTAAAGAAGTTAGATCACACCTCTGAACTATTTACAATATAAACTCTGTTTAGTTGCTTTTTTGTTTTTTAGATACCTGCTTATGCGTCTGCCTGGTGTCAAAATATAACAAAAATAAAAATAAAATTAATACATATTTATGTTGACACGAATAATAATAATAGCTCAAAATATTTATCTTCAAACAATATGTGTTTCTTGAACCATAGAGTAAGGGATTGATGAAATGCATTTCTTTCAAATAAAACTATCAGCAGCTAATTCTTCGGGATTCTGACTGATATGGCATTAAATTTAACTGGGTTTGGGGGTTTTCGGAAACCCAACGATCGTATAAAAGGAGAGGGTCTGCATACTCAACGCGCTAGGGCAAGTAGTCCCCTAGAGAATTTAGGGAACGATTTTCTTATTCCTGTGCATCAAAGGGAACCGTGCACTAGCCTGTGGAAAATCCTTGGTAAATAGGATCCAAATCTCATGGTATATTCGGGGAGTTTGTAATCTGCTAGGCGCGGATATTTTTTGACAGTAAATCTTCCAGTTGAATGAAACATATCTCTGGCCCACTGGGTTATGATTCTTTTAACTTAGGGAATAAAATAAGTTGTTTATAAAATTCGCCTGATTGCTATATTTGTTGAATCAGATGTTGCATGGAATAACGAATTTCAACGTATGTTATATCTTTCCTTGGCAAAAAATATGGCTTAACAGGTCAACTGAAAAGTCTTCAACCTGACACATAGATGGCGCTACTAGAATTAAATCCATATGTTTTTAACTCTATTTTTCAATATTATTTACTAATTTACCAAGGTAAAAAGAATTTTCCAAATCTCTCAATGTTTATTCAAGCCTTATGAATGTCAAAGCTATTTTCAGTGAATTTTCAACGAATAGTAATTTTAAAATATGCCTTATTATTTAAATTGAAATTGACTTTTGGAACATAATAGAACCCATCAATTATCTATTTCTTGTTCTTTCCCAAAATTAGTACGAGAAGGAATGCGTACATCTAAATTATGTCATTGTTACTTTCCAAATATTAAAATACGATGAAACATATTTTGGACCATTTAAAATTATTTAAAATGAACCTCTATGACATAAGAGATCCAGCAATATATACGTTCTTTTTTTATTTTTCACTATTTTCACTGACTGACTGTTTTCAGTCAATAGTTCCCAACGCTAGTTTTATGATTGAGTAAATCGGTTGATGCAAACCATAACGTATATTTATATAAGTGCAAATAAAGAATTCTGATTAGTTTTAAATATGTTTTCTTCTTTCATATTCATTTCGTGTACCATAGCTGTGACTTCTGTGTTAAAGAAAGAAGGCGAGAGCAAACAAGACCCGACCATTATTCGCAAACTTCCTTAATTATTTCTTTCGTTTTGTGCCGTCGTCCGCCCGTTGCCGCCGCCGCCGTCGTTCGTCCTTCGTCGACCCGGGGATCCTCCTCCTCGTCTCGTATAACTTCGCACCCTTCACGAAACTGTTTTGACAAAGCAGTAATTGTAATATAAGAAGGATCTTAGTCAGCACGTACTATCGTCCCAGTCATTTCGGATCGATTTAGGATTATAGCTTTGTTAAAACTAATTTTTCCTCTCCCATTCATTGAGGTAGGACATAATAGACAGAAGGGATCGTTAAAAAGCAATTTTTGTATTTTCGCTCATCCGTACTGAAAGATGCTGATGTCTGTTTTTTCCTTCTGTCGAATTAAAGATGATTTTGTTTTCTAAGAAACCGTAAAACATTATGTCTTATTAAATTTTTTGTTATTTTTAGAGTTTCCTTTTAATCAGCTAGGGTTTATCCACACCGAACCTACTGTTTAACGTGGACTCCGAACCACGGTCTTCGGCGTTAAGCCCACTGAAGAGACACCAACCGAGGAGGACATCCGGTCTTACTGGATTTTTATCACTGATTGATTAAACAACATTAGTCGCTAGAATAAACCATTAATTATTCTAATAATCTTATTTACAAATAAAACTGTTTTAAGAACAATAGTTTTATTAAGGAATACTATATGCTCACCCTATATTGTCATGAATACATTATTGCACACTTTGTTGATTATTGCAAACATTTCTTCCATTTCGCCTAAGATATTTAAAACATCCCAAAAATGACTTCCGAAAGCAACAGCTAGAGAACTTTGTCGATACATAAATTTATATCAAGTTGATTATTGATTACCAACCAAGTACTGTCATTGTTTCTTGAAGAATATCTTTGCGCAAATCGACAAGAATCTCTTACAACGAATAATTTTGAGTGGTATCGGACTTGATTAAAAAGGACGTATTAATTCCTTGAAGTTTTAACAATTGTACTTTCAATGCAATATTTAATACTGATGTATACTAAATTGTGAAAGAAAAACGTTTAATATATAAGCAAAACCGTAAGAATCGAGTTAAATAATGTTAGGATAGGTTACGCATAGAATAATCCATAGAAAAGAATAAACTATACTGTCTTCCTTTTCTAAGGGCGGTAAATTCTTTTTGAATCAATCAGTAAAGTCGATCAAGTCAAAACAACAACAAAATTTTAGGATATTTAGATTTTGTGTTACTAATGTAATAATTCTATAGCAGTAATAATGAAATTGTTGTGTTATTCTTGGTGGTTTAACATACAATGGTTTTAAAGTATGGATGAACGAGGGTAAGTGCAGAATGTAAGGTTATATTTTTAAAGGTGATAAAATCCAAACAGCATCAATTTTATTTATATTGGGAATGTTAGCTGCACAATATAAAACACATCATTTTCAACGACATCGAATAGGTATCAACATATGCCAAAATTTAATGATAACGAGAAAAAAGAAGAAAATGATTCTTGTTGTATTGGAAGTAGTCAGTCAAGTCATTAATGAGGTTTGTCCAACAGGAATAGTAGCAAAAATTGTAGTAACTGGTAATAATTAGACATTTATTTTGAACATAATATATTCTAGTGATGAATTAAATTTTATTTTATAAGTCAGATGTAGCTAGAATTTGTCGAGAGTGAAAGTGAAAGAGTGAAGAAATTAGACAGAATTTTGCTAAGATGTAAGAACAGTGTACAGTGATACTATGGAATAATTAAATTTCATTTAAACAAAAGCAGACCTGGATCAAATAAACAAAATATAAAACTATCAACGACACCCTAACGATCTAATGACAAAGGAAATATAATGCATTATTATATAAGACTATAAGAAAATAAACTCGGATTACTCTGTTTTAAAATTAAATGGAGCTTAATATGCGCATGCGCCAAATCCGGAGATAGTTGTGAAGTAACGTATCTTAATAAAGTTAACTCATTATATTTAAAGCAAATGATAAAACTGGAGTAACTGAATGATTTCCGTTGAATATTGGATAAACTCGCATTCGATTCTTCTTCCATTATCCTACATACACATTTTGCAACTTGCTATGATTATTTAAAAATCGAATACTAGTAACATTTGAGTATACACATATTGTAAGTTAATAAGGGCATGTTTATTCATGTATTTACTTGACAATTCCTTATAATTGCATTGGATACTTATCTAATTAAAATTAGAATAATTTTTAATATAGGATTGTAAATTTATTAAGGAAGTATTCTAGTTTAGAAATTTGAAAAAATGTCATCAGATTTTCAAACCTTATTCGTTTAAAGATATGCCCCTAAGATAATTTTTCCAAATTTATGTTTTCGGAGATATAGATGTTTTATTGACGGTATCTAAAAGCAGAAACTACTTTTTTGAGATGGTTGACATTTCAAGTTATACTGAACTGATGTACTTAAAATTTAGTATGAGCCATTTCAATATATTCTTCTATGGTATCAAATGAAAGAGTGAAAGATTTTCTTTGACTGTTTTACGATTGTTCGAAAAAAACGGGACATTCCAATTTGACATTTCCGAATTTTTTTAAAATTCATTCAAATGTTATAGTTAAAAATGTATTTTTGTTGACCTTATTTTTTAGTCCATATTATACAGGTATTGAAGTAACTATATTTCTGCAAGCCTTACTTATTGTTGTGCTTCTTCACGTATTTATTCAGCTATTATTTATTCAGTTATTATTAGTATTTATTCAATGATTCGTGGTTCATGATGAACGTAAACAACAGTAAGCTTAAGATTCATCAAATAGTCCCTCCTATTTATAAAAACTTGAAGCTATGATCTTTGTCAGGGCAACAGCATTGGAAGATATAGTTTTATAATGCTATAATAATATTTACATATCCAAATGATATTATTTTAATTCAACAATATAAATTTCACAGTTACAATCCCGTCAACTTCTTCATTAAGAATTAAAGACAGAACATGAATGAACGATGATGGTATCAAAAGACATCGACGCCCCTACCTTCTTTATGGTACGACACTAAACAAAAACCCCAAAGGCCAACCAAATGGTCAAACTCGGAGCCCATTCACATCACCGACGGCGGCCCTTCACCCGAGTTCATCGACAGGCAAGATTTACGATACAGTAATGGTTTTCGGTGTACTTTTTCCTGCGGTTCGGCAGAGAGCTCAGCGAGCGTTCGCCTCGTGACGCAATAGGGCGGCACAAAAAAGGGATGAGACCTCATAAAAGGGAGAAACGTGCTCTAAATGCCCGAGGTATAAACGAACATGGCGCGGGGACAAATTCGGGAGACGTTGCGGACCGGGTCTGTATTTTAAATAAGGCCGTTCTATGTTTCGGGTATTTTTTATTTCGTGCGGGACTGTGAGCTCTTTTCGGGGAGATTTGCGCGAAACGGAGAGAAAACTCGGGAATATGGCGGCGTTGGGAGTGTGACCTCGCGATAAGCGTTGTAAAAATGTTCCATCATTTTTTATTAAGAAAGAAGGGAGGACGACGGGGAGGAGGCTAATTTAAGTATTGAGATCGAGCTCGGTATTAAATATTCATTTATGCACTAAATAATGGGTCTGTAAAAAACGACGACGGTTTTTTGGGTACTGATGGCGTACACATTAGGGCATCATATTCATCACACTGTTAATTCTACCAAAACATCACTTTTCAGAACATATGAATATCAAAAGGCATCAAATATGCCAGCAGCATTAGGGAGAGGTTCCCCTAAAGGACGTACGCTTAGTATAAACTCAATTATAAATTGATTTATTCTTACTTTAATTTTGTACCTATTATCAAATAAAAGATAAAGTCAATAGTAGCCAATAGTTAGCGGTTTTGAGGCATGTCGAATTTTACATATTAGAATAGCTGCCTATAAATTATCTCAGATGTTCAACGGAATATCGATTACCCAATTAAAAAAGTGCTCCCGCATAAGCAGCTCGCCGAACTGGCAAACAACATTAACTCCATCATGCGGCTGCAACATTTCTCGGCGTCTTGGAAACACGCATATATATAGCGGTTAATCTCAAGAAAGGAGCAAAAGCATCTCATCAAGCATCATATATTGGTAAGCCCAAAATTTATAGAATCAAAAGGCCAATACTTTGAATGAATAAAAATTGTAAATAAAATATTTTCTTAGAAAGCAATTACCGACATACCTGGTTTCACATATTAAAATTAAATTATTCATTCGGAATTGGACATCCCTGATCTAAGTTTCTGTCCTTTCGCATAGGACGTAAATCCATTTTTGGATCGTGCTGATCATCACCCGTAGTTTTTCTATAACTCTAGGCAGAGATACATCTTTTGCCATGATAACATTGTAGTACAGTAGGTAGGAACTCTCTCACAAGAGATAAAGGAGTGTTTCATAGATGCAAACCTACACTATGCGAACCTTGATTCCCAGACCGCTTTCTCCAGGAAAACTATGTTCCAAATTCAAATACTTCACGCTCAATACCCGTCCCGGAGCATTCTTTTGCAAACCAGCGTAGCCAAGGTAGCGAAATAGAGTCTAGCATATACATAGATGGCTAGACAATAAAGATGATGATGAAGGCAATAATCATAAACAAGATAAGAACTTCCAGACCTATATACTAAATAACTCACTTCTTTGATGGTTTGAAAATCATAATTAATGCTTTACCTATCCGAAAAGGACAAAACTTCAGCAAGAACCTGCACATTCATTAGAATTTACTCAACAAGACTATTCCAATCACGTTAAAATTACTCCCATAATAATATGCTGCGGGAATAATTTAAAAACAAAGATATTGTATATGATTGAAAGCCTGTGAATATTGGTGAGAACCACTCGGCTCGGTCTACTACGAATGAAACGACTAAATAACAAAATAGCCGCTATATCAAGAAAAGCCAGACAAATATTCTTTGTGACATGGCAATGCTCGTCCGTTGAAAAGGTTAAAGGGAAAATTCTACCCACCCGCTGTATTCTCCAGATATTGCTCCTGTAGATAACTATCTCCGGTTAAAGGCACACGGTCTGGCAGTACAATAATTTCATCCTTTTAGAAGATATCGATAACTTAGTCGATTCTTGGAGAGCCCGCAAATAAGAGGAATTTTATCGACATGGAATTGGCAGGTTAACAGAAAAATGGGACAAAGTTGTAGATAGTGCTGTGGATAGTATATGTTTTGTAATTAATTTGAATTCCTAATAGATCAGGATAGTGTATAGTTAAAAAGTGGATTATTTAGTTCAAAATAAAATTAGGAAGCTGCTGTTGCAATTCGAAGTGCATTACTACTTTTTATTTTATTTAGCGTATGAAAATATTAAACTGAAAGCCTGTCAATGTAATACCGCATAACACATTTAATAAAACATTAAATCTATTTTCAATGCTCTGCTCACCTCTAGCCTTTCTACAAAAAAAAACCTGATATCCGACAAAAAATAATGATGGAAAATGAAATATGGACAAAAAAAACATTTCGACCTATACGTTGTGTTTATATCATAATAAAACTGGCTAAAACCGAAATAATTGCCTATTTTGATGGTTTGTTTTTTTTTCTGTTATACAGAATTGATCAGTAGAGAGAAATTCTTTTCTCATGTTCTGGTTTAAAAAAATTCAATCTATATATTAATGAATACTTTTCCATGTTCTAAAACATATTATTATTTCTTTTCCTCTTGATGTCTCTAATTATAAAGAAGATTAATTTTTTATAACAATGTCCATATATTTGTTTTACCACAGAAGATATTCACGTGCATAAAACAAACAGAAAAAATAAAAATAATCTCGATTTACAAAACAGATTAGGAAGTTACAAAATTGTTCGGGCTGATTCACAGAACGGACTTAATGAGATTTATAATTTGAACCGAAACTAAACTTAATAAAACCTGAATGAACTCATCTGGTTGTTTAAATTGCTTCCTCATTCACACGATATGAGAATATATATTAGTTCAAGGAAAAAAAACACATGTGAATATTTTAGGTAATTTCAACCGCAAGATAACAGGATATGAAATATTAATGTATATCAAGTAATTGGCGAATTTATAATACAGGACCTTGCGTAAGTTCTCGCTGATTTTCTTTAAATATTAATATTTTATTCATTACTATATAAGAGAAAAAGTATTGTTCATCGAGAGCTAGTACTATTTCCCTCTTTTTACAAGTATCAATAGCGAATTTCCTGATGATACTAACCGGATTTAATATGAAAATGATGTAATATGCCTTCACTTGACCGTTAATTTCATACGTTCAACGATTCGGTTGCCTATAGAGCTAGTTCTTTCAATAAAATAAACAGTTAATGTAAATTTAAATGTCAGCTTTCCCATATTACTGGTCATGATTAGTTCTCCCATGAATGAATGTATTTCAGAAATGCCATTACCTAAGAGTCAAGGTTGTAATAAACCAAAGACATAATCCCTAGGAACGATCAAGATTACGAAAAACTACATAAACGTGTTCAACGGCCATGCAAATTATCGCCTGATTGTTATTAGTTTCTATCAATGAACGCTCTTGGTTTATTAATTAATGTACTTGTATTCTGCTGAGATAATTCGAGACCACACATGTTTTATCATCTGACAAGCATTTTATGTTTATTTCGCTTTTTGCCTAACAAATCATCAGATTAATAAACAGAACGTATTACACTGAACGATAAAATTTAACTTCTACTGTGTTAAATTAATTTAACTATGGTTAAATGAATATATTAATTTTATATGTGAGGTATAGAATATTCTAGTATGACAGTTTTTATTATTATAACTTTCTATTGTGACTATGTGTGATATATAAAAAATGCATATTAACCAGAATGGCAATTTGGAGAGATTGACAACGTAGCAGGTTAAGTTGGTTTGATTTTCCACCTGTTATAAATCTGTTGAAATGAGATTAGCCCTGGAAAATAAATTGGCAAAGTGTATTGTGACGAAGAATTAAAGAGATGGTTATTGCTGTATTAACAAATAGGTAGAAAAAGAAGCATAAATGTAGAGGATAGTGAGAAAATAAAGAAAGAGGTTATCTGACGTTAAAGCCATTATCGGCCCACGGAGATTCGCCTAATAAAAGCGCACCGATGCCGGACTGACTTATAAACCTCGACAAGAGAAAACGAGTTGAAAGACATATTATTTTTCAAAGAAATTGATTTAAAAAGCTCTTTTATAGCGGTACGATATTGCAGAGAATGTATCACTAACGACGACGGAAAAAGAAGAAAACTTAGTGCACAGAGGGTTTGGAAAGAGTACGACGATTAAAAGAAGCCCAAATAGAAGAGAGAAAAGGAATAGTTGGACATGATTATTAACTTGAAGGAACTAAGGGAAGAACAGGAGCTGGACAGGATCAGGGAGGAAAATGAGAAAAGATCTATTAAGATGGAGGCAAATGAGAAATAGGATTAGTTATATAGATGGAGAGAAAAGGAGACGCAATGCAGTTGTTCAAGGATTGGCTGTGAAAATAGAAAATGAGGACGAATTGAAGATTGACATGCAGCGTTTTGTAGCCTACTTTTGTTCAATTTCAATTCTTCGGGGTATTGCTTAATAGGTACGTGGTTTTTGGCGCTCTCTGATATCACAAACCATGAAGGAGATACGAGATACACTAAATAAAGGGGTCTAGCGAGAGGGTACAAGGAAAAATAGGATAGAATGTCACTATATCTATATCACTTATTTGGTACAATATTTCCAATCCTCTGTGGCGACCGCCACGACCCTTTAGGCCACCACCAATTCACCATCAATAACTACAAAGGTTGGCAACGCCGGTGGATTGGTACCATGCAGTTCCAGGGTATAAAAGACCATCACGACGACGTCTCTCGCTCTCTTTTCTTTTCACCGTCCCCTTGTAACAGTACCACTTCCACAGTGCTACCGTACTTCCTCTACTTAACCTAATATCCTGTCAATCCTCCTATCGACCACATGTATCAATCGTAAGTTAAAATAAACAACTTTGATTTAATCAGTGTTTTTAGTTCCCGTGCAAATTCCTTTCAAAAATAGTAGTGAGTGTTCTGATAAATGATCGCAGCGGCAGTCACACATTTCGACCGATTGACCGACCCGACGAACATTTCTACAATTGGTGACCCCGACGTGATCAAAGTGCCTAACAGGTAAATCAACTCAACATAAGCCACTCGACAGGTGCTTGACACGTGCATGGAAGGATAGCACGAGGAACGGAACTCATCAACATCACGTGGTCGACGACATCCCACGAGACTAGTCTGATGGACGAAAACCACAGAAGCCCATCATGTATACCAGCAACACATGAGCACCCTCGCATCACGAAACGGGACACGTAACACATTTACAGGTACCCTCAAACAAAGCTAAACGCCTCAAGACGAACGACGTCCTGCTACAGCTCCGATGGCAGCTGATCCCGTAAGACTCCTCGCTCAGGTTGGGATCCCCATCTCATCAGCAGTCCCCGGGCGTTTGTTTGCGTGATTGCGGGTGCATTCCGGAACTTGCACCACATATAGGTACGTTCCACGGCTGTTCCACTAGGAGGGGAGTTATGTGGCGACCGCCACGACCCTTTAGGCCACCACCAATTCACCATCAACAACCACAAAGGTTGGCAACGCCGGTGGATTGGTACCATGCAGTTCCAGGGTATAAAAGACGGTCACGACGACGTCTCGCTCTCTTTTCTTTTCACCGTCCCCTTGTAACAGTACCACTTCCACAGCGCTACCGTACTTCCTCTACTTAACCTAATATCCTGTCAATCCTCCAATCGACCACATGTATCAATCGTAAGTTAAAATAAACAACTTTGATTCAATCAGTGTTTTTAGTTCCCGTGCAAATTCCTTCCAAAAATAGTAGTGAGTGTTCTGATAAATGATCGCAGCGGCAGTCACACATTTCGACCGATTGACCGACCCGACGAACATTCCTACACCTCTACTAACAACTAATATTAATCAACTTACTCTCTAATTCTAATATACTATAAAAAAATAATATTTACAATATCAACCGAATTAATTTCCAACGTTAATTTTAAACGTTAGTTTCATGCAACGCAGCATGGGTATAGAAGAACTAGTAAAAAATGCCTTAGTATTGGAAGTATAGAGAAGTAGTGAGTATTGGAAGATAGGATGTGTGTAATTGAAATGAGAATAAACTAGTTAAATTGACAGAAATAGTGTATATTAACGAGAATATGTCTAAGGAATAGAGGCAAATGCAGGGAAAATTAAGAAATAAAACGAAGGCAGAGAGACAGAGAAAACAGGATCGGAAATCGGAAGTTGATAATATATGTAGAGAAGTGGACATGTAACAAGGATAATATATGTGGAGAGAGAAAAGAGGATGATAGGAGAGTATTTGAAAAACAGTTAATGGTGAGAAAAGGACAGTGGGACAGTGAGGTATGACGGCGGCAAAAAGTAAAGATATTGGTGAATCAAAATTGGGAAAAAACGACGACGAAAAAAGATAAAGTAAATGAGAATGAGGACAGAAAAATTAATTCATTTCTTATACTAGTATAACCACCACGTTTTTATATCAAAACAGACAGATGGACAAGCCAAATTTTGTCATTTTTTAATATTTAACAATTTTTGGGTGTTACTAGGACATTTAATGATTTTTATATTACGCAAAATAATAGCTCATTGATTTAAAATGTAGAAAAAACATGTGTATAGTTTACACATCGTTATTTTCAGTTATTTATTCAATAATTTCGCATTGACTTCTGTGATGTATACGAAGAACCTCCTGAAATAGAAATGATTCGTCTCGTCTCACTAAACTATAAATCGTTTTAAACAGAAACTGGTAATTTCTTATCTGAAAATTCTTTAAAACAAATTATAATACATTCCATTTCCATCAGGAAAGGTATGGGAATAATAATTATTAATTTATTTAACCGAGCGCTTTTTTCATACAGTCGTCATCGAAAGAAAACAAAAGCAACAATTACGACCGCGTATGCAGAACCGACGCCATTAAATCTACACAACTCAAAACGGCCGGTGCTCCTTTCTAACCCAGTTCCGGTTCCCGAGACACATTCAGGACGCCGCGTTCGCGAGAGACTCGCAAATTAACCGGGTAACGTGGAAATTAAACCGTGTTAAAACATCGAACTCGAAGGCCCATCGACACGGCCACACGTTTTCCGACGACAAGGAGACGAGAGAGTGAGCGAGAGAGGAAGAAAAATCGTCCCGAGGCCTAGAAAAGTTTCAGGCCGGTCGGGTGCTTTATTATTTGTTTACGTCTTTGATAGTTTACGACCAAATAACCAGTTACTTTTAAGAAACAAATATATAGTCCTTCCAATAAAACAGCCAATGCACATTTTCGACACCGTCGAACGTATTGCCCAATTCAGTTTAAATCAACATAAAATCCCTTTTATTATCCGAACATATTTCTTGCTCATTTTACTAATTAGCATGACTAGTGTCTAAATTTGGTACGACAACGTTGCATTATACATTTTGATAACGTGCATAGGCTGTTTTATTGGACATACTATAGTAATATATTTAAACAGTCGAACTAAACGATAGTGAATCCCTGATAATTACTACTTCAGTCCTTACGAATTCCTTTCCATATTAACTTTGAGAGACGAAAGGACCGAAATAATTGCGCTGTAGAGGTCAGTTATACATACAATTTCGGGAAAGAAATGGAAAGACATTATGGTTAGATTTTAGTATATTCCAAAGAAAAGTTTAATTTTGGATCAATCATTTTTATATTTTGCATATTTGATTTGACTGTAAAGAGGAATGAGGAAGAGAAGGTGAATAATGACCTCTAAATATTTGTGTGGCATGTTCTCAATCAATCTTGATCAACTATTTAACTACCACACTATTTTTAAATAAAACAGTGGTTTTACTTATTATTAATCAGGAATATTTTAAAATTATAACTCGTTGAAACTTAAATGAAAGTAGTTTTAACTTTCAGAAAGCTTGAACAAACATTGAGGAACTTCTAAAATCGAAAAACTCAACCAAAATGAAACCTAATAGCGGAGAAGATAACATAAATAGAGTCAAAAGTATTTTACTATCCTTGAATCTTTTTAAAGTTTAAAGTTTAAAATCTTCGTTTTTTTAATCCTATTAGATTAATAGATAACATTGAAAAATAGAGTTCCTAAATGCTGATGTACATTGTTATTTACAATCATATTACAAATAAAACATAAAACCATATATTTGCATATAAACATAAATTCCGCCATTATTTTCAAGGTTGCGGTAAAAACAGCAAGGTCAGAAAGTTAAAAATTTGTTGAATGAGGTAGTTGGCTGAAACTAACCGACTGAAATAATTGAAACTGAAACCATAGCAAAAAGTGGTCAATTACTAAACAGTCGATAGTTCCCAACGCTAGTTTTGACATGTCTAGGATTTGGTTTCAACGACATAGGAGCGGTGATTTTGACGTCAATGACAAAGAACTGCCCTGAGGACCAAAAAGAGTTCGAAGACTATGAATTTGCAAGATTTATTGGAAGAAAACTTTCAGGCAGATTAGGATTTAATGGGTCAGATCTGTAAAAGAACATGTGGAACAAGAAAAAAACGAGAACAAGAATGGATCTAATAAAAAGGAAAATGGCTAGCACACGAATTGGCAAAATGCCAACTAGAACTGTTTCAAAATCACGGCTTCAGTGATTACGAAAAAGCAAAAACAAAAGATTCTTCCTGTAGCTTTGTAACATCAAACTCAAAGCTTTTCCTACTTTGGAGAGGACTTTTTTATTTAATTTATTGAAGTATCAAACGTAAAGTTAGAAATACAAATACAAGAAATGTAAATATAAAATATTTCAACAATAAGCAGCACGATTTAAATGAGAATGAGGTCATATAAAAAGTGATTTTCATATCGTCATAAATATACAAAGATGCTCAAACGGCCTTTTAAAGAGGAACAGATTAGCAACATACTTCTATCATTTTTAATGAGCAACGAAGGGAGATTGAAATGGAAACAATGTTTGACAGTCTACGTTCGAGTTATACAATGCATACACCCTAACTTTAGGTGACAAACATGATCTAGCTGTTCCGAGATACTGCTTAACTAATAAACACAAATTAAAATCATGACTACATCATTTTAGATGTCCATATATAAAACGGGACAACTTTATCATATGCTGCGAATATTTAATGGGCTCAATGCGAATTTTCTAAATAATGTTGTGATTATATATTTATCAGTCTATTGGCTTTACGAATTTTTACACATTGAACATTTTATGATAAATATTCACTACCATATACTTCCTGTAATAAAAATATTAAAATTGCGGTTTTTCAAAGTTCCATATAAAATTACACAATGCATTTCTTCATTAAAACATTTTTAATTTCTTCCGGTAACGAAGGTCATGGCCAGATTAATATGTCTGCACCAGGCATGGAAGTGGTAACCTTATACCGCTGATTATAATACGACTTTGGCGCATGAGTAGTCCGCCTATAGTAGCATCAGTATCGTTAATGTTTGGTGCTTTCGTCCTGGTTGACAGCATTACTTTAGCGTAATCATTTTAATACTCTTAATCCTGCCTTTTTAAATTAATTGAGAGTTGCAAACAAACAAACAACTTCAGGTTTGCGATTTTGCAAATTTAAATAAAAGCGACATATAATTACTTACAAACATTTGGTGAAGCTTGATGAAAATTCCGATTACAACATTAGGATCCCTCAAACTAATATTGTTTTTGAGTGTAATCCAACTTACAGTGCCTGAAACAAAATAAATCAATTATTAAAACCAATTCGAAAAAAACATAAATGCACAACAATAAGTTAATTTTTTATCTCAACTAAAGGTGATGGGAAAACATTTATTTAATAGCTGGATTCAATTAATTTTAATTAAACGAATATACGGCTTCAATTGTACACGTTCCCGAGTTAGAAACGACAGAGAAAGTATTAGGAAATGAATATTGTGTTTTAACGATGTGCAGGTCTTCAACGCCCACATATACTGGAGGAGTGCTTGCTGTGTAACGTTAGAAAATATTATTTTCACTTCAAACGTAATTTTAAGCAGGTGTTATTAGGGTGGTATATTACTTGTTGACTGTAATTTGAGTTAATTAACGAAGGCAAATTATAAATCTAATTTTAAACGATTTATGGGAGAAATTAGAATAACACGAGAATTATTAAACTACAGAAATACTGGTTGATTTTGGAAATACTTGCTGTAGCTAGAGTGCTAAATTAAGAATGACGCCCGGAATTCGCGTTCAAGTGTAGCAGTTTATATATCTATAGCAGATATTTCTAAAATTAACGATTTAATCAGGGTTGTTTCTTTTCTTTCTGGCCTTGATAAAAATTGTTATGATTTTTTTTGCTTTCTTTGTTTTTTTTTTGAAGTTCTGATTATTACTAAGTTAATAAGACAGTTTTAAGATAGTTTTTTTATTGTTATTAATAGGACCTGGCATTACTTCTATATTCCATTAAAATTATTTTGTAGAAAACATACTTCAACATATAAAATTGAAAGCAAAAATGATATTTATCCTAACAAGTCTATCCTAACTTATTCTAAAGACTATTCCAACTTATTCTAGAGATTATTATTAAACCCTGTTATCTAATGATAATTTAGATTTACGCCCTATCAGCCAATACATTTGGTCTAGTTTAAGCTCAAGCTGTTTGCATTTTGTCACTATATGTTTTTTATATGTTTAACGTTGTCTGCTTGCGGAAGTTCATGATTCTTGTACAAAAGGTGAATGTTACATGGGTAGATTTTGTCTCATTTGCTTTCATACGCCACGTTTTCAACCACAATTCGACAGTGTTAAGATGAAGTTGGAGGTTTCTTGTGACTGATATTGGATCCTCGTGTGGTGATAAAACCGCTGTATCGTCAGCATATGTTGCAACAGTAGTGTTTCTTGAGGTCGGTAGGTCAGCTGTATACAATAAATATAACAATGAGCAAAAAACACTGCCCTGCGGAACACCCCAATATATTGGCTGTAGGTCAGCGTATTCGTCACCCTGTTTGACAATAAAATGTCTGTCTGTGAGGTATGATTTCAGCAGTTGAAAGTGCGTATGGGGCAGAAGCTTATTCAATTTAACGTGCAGTCCAGTGTGCCAGACCTTATCAAAGGCCGGAGGTATATCGAGAAATGCAGCAGAGGAAACATTTTTATCGTCTAAGTTTTTGTTAATTTGGTTGACAAATCTATGTATTTGTTCTGTTGTTGCGTGTTTATTACGGAAGTCAAATTGATGGTCTGGAATATTTTTCTCTTTTCTGCGATTATTTTAAGTCTCTTAATATATAGTTTTTCAAAAAGTTTAAGAGATCACAGGTAACAGGCTTATAGGACGATAGGAGGAGACGTTTTCTGATTTTTTCGTGAGGTTTTGCTCTAGTAATCTAAATTATAAAAAATTATATTAACATAATTATAAAAAATTATACACAACAACTGTTATACACTTACAATTATTACCCATCAGAAGAAAAAATAAAATATTAATATTTAATGTGAATAACAGCGAAGTATCATATAACTAAAACAATAAAATAAATTTTAAAATCCTTCAGTTCCAATCAACTTTTGAGAACACATCTTTCCATATGAACTTCTAATAATCTTATTTCTCATATTATTCATATCAATGAATATAACCCGCATAATAACTAAAGCCTCACTACCATTAGAACAAAAAGTATGAAACCTGTATTAATAAATCAAATCTGTCAAACTCGGGACTTTCAATGAGGAGCCGTTTTGTACCTGCCTAGCAAGGAAGACAGTTTAATTGAAAATTTAAAAGTCAATTAAAGGCGAGGGGTCTATCGATCACTGGGCCATTTATTTATTATTTGTTTCCATTAATTAATTTTCTTAGGTTCTATAATTTTCATTGGTTTAACGTATTGGTTGAACGTAAATATCCTGAAGAAAGGGAAATAACCATTCATCAAGCCAGTTTTTAACTTCTATTAAATCGACAAAGTGCTGCTTTGCAAACTCGTGCCCCGTCGATGCGAAACGGAGGTAGTCAATTCAATCCAGGTCTGGAGAGTAAGGCGTATGCGATAAAACTTTCCATCCAAGTGATTTTAAGAGTTCTTTGACCTGTTTTGATGGATGAGAAGGCGCGTTATCATGCTACAGTCGTCTTATAATCTTTGGGCGTATTGTGAACGTTTTCGATCAGTGACGTGTTGAGAGTGACTGTTTGTTATCGGTAGCAATCAGTATAACTGTTTCTCCAGGTTTCCAATATCAGTGTGGTCTAACCACACACAAACTTTGGTTTTGCAATCAAAATGTTTTGACCTTGCATGATGCATGATTGCAACATGTTTTTTTCGCTTGGGATTTTCGAAATAAATCCATTTTGCAACTTCCAATTTTTCTGCCAATTGTGTTTGAGTTTGTGTTGAGTCTTTTTCAACCTTTTCGATCTACTAGGAGATTTTTTGTCTTGAATGTTGAAATCACCACGTTGGAATTGTCAAAATCACGTTTCACATGTTCTTATGATTGAAGCATGCTCACCGAAAGTCTTTACCAACAAACGATGACATTCAGCGAACAAACCAAACCAAACCAAACCAATAACGCTGTTATTTTGGTGGAACGTAGCTTGTATCGATTTGAAGTTAATATCAGTAGAATAAAACTGTAAAATTGCATATATCAAATGTAATATTATATGTTTCAAATCAAAATATTGCATTTTTATGGTTAGTGAAATATGTTACCAAAAAAAGGAATTATACCTGGCGGATGCGAAAATGGAGGTAGAAATTACAGGAGACAGATTTCATTAATTAAAAAAAATATTAGCTACATTTTATGAGTTACGAATTTACTTATTAATTTCAGTATGTGTCATTTTGTGGAAGTGTGAACAAAAAATGGTTTCGGTACACTGAAAATGTCTACATTTGTATCGACTAAATCGCACTTGCGGGAAGCTTTACTTTTTTAAATTAATTTGGTTGAAGGTTATCGAATGCTATGAGAAACTAACGGCAACCATGCTCCATTGATTTAAACATGTGAGCACTGGTTTTGACCATTTAGAAGTGGTGATTTTGTAACCGAAGGAAAACAGCATTCTAGACAGTCAAAAAAATTTGAGGGCATTACTCCATGGATCAATGGGACTATTGACTACAATTGATGCGTTTAAGGAGAATACTGCGCAAGAACGGCAAGAGCAGCGCCTCACTTTTCATGAAGATATCAAAAAAATAGGTCACTTCGTGGATAGCCTCAAAAGATATATCGTTCATTCGAGATGAAATCCGTAAATTGCCTGAAATATGGGAAAATTAACGGCTATCGATTGACAATACTTTAAATAAAATACATTGTACTTATTTTTCACATTAAGGCTCCAAATTTAAAAAAAATCCTTTCAAACCAATTTATAGGCCTGTAAAATGAATTGAAGCGATTTATTTTAGTCACCTGTAGAGTCGCAGAAGCCTTGATATTGGTTCGATTCTTATTCCAATAAGATACAATGAGGATGATGAATCGTTAAAAATGGCTAATACTTGAAGGTTGTATTTGAGGCAGATGACAACATTATCACATCAATTAAATGTTCTATTTTCTAATTAAAAATGTTTTATAAGAAAGAAGTTATTCTATGATGGATCATCTGAATCGTAGAACAATGAATGTTTAACTATTTCTTGTGGTGGAATACGTATCGCGAACACAAGCCCAAGGCCTCTAAAAGTTACAGGCCGGAGATAGGCGGCAACGTCGCGATCTGCCGCTACTCGGAACGGTATCGCCTCGACTTCGGAAAGAATTCCATTTCGGCCGTCGGTACGTCGCGCGCGACACGGTAGTCCCCTCTGCCCCCACGCCCCAAACCCCTCCGCGAAGCGGTCAATGCCTGCTAACTGTTCCGACGGGACCGGCGGTGGGAGATGGACAGAGAGGGCCGGGCCGGGGGACGGGCGGTTAATGTGGTGGTGGAGCGAGGAACGGAGAAGCCTGTGGATCGGAACGAACGTGGATTTATCGTCGGCGGTGTATCTCGACGACGACGAAAAGAGGTTGAAGGGGGCAGGAGGGGGACGAGGGACACGAAGGGTGGGAGCCGAACTGGGTGACGGTGGTGGTGGTGGTTTTGGTGATGTTTCGAAACTGAGTTGCGTGTTCGTCTTCGGCATCGGTTTTACGTGACCGAAATTGTTCGGTAATTAATTTGCCGCGCGATAGTCTTTTTTGCGTATCCGTATAGCTTCGCGAACAACAGTTCATCTACCGGTAACTGGAGTGGACGTTAGTTGTCCGGTTAATGTCATCTAGGAGAACAATAAAAAATATCTAGTTATACAAATATGCAACTACGTTCAAATTTCCCATAATAACATAGAAAAGTAATGACATTTTTATAAATATCACTTTCAAATGGTATAATAAAACAACTTAACGGTTCCATAAAATGGCATCGTCACTTTCAAAGTGTTGTTCTTCAAAAAATATATAAGGACCTCGCTAAAAATAAAAAAAAAATAATGAAACTACACAAAAAAAAACACGGACGGAGAAATCGGCGAATATACATCAAAAAATATATATATACATCCGAACACAGAACCTCGTCCTTTTTCGGTTAAGTCGGCTAATTATTACTCAAAATATCTATTACTGTTATTGGTTATGATCACAACTAAAAGAAGCCTAGAAAGAGGATCTTGAGAGGAGAAAAACTTGATAAGTTTTTTTCAAATCTCACCTAGAGTAAAAGAAGTGAATTGACGCCATGCTACCACCCTAGTCACAAAATGTCTTGTTTGTCAGGAAGAGGCAAATAATTCAAAGTCTTGACTTCGTGCCTAGAGATGCCTAGATTTTCAATAATTTATTTTTTCAATATTTTTTATTTGATGGAAGTAAAAACCTTATCATCCTGGAACGCTATCTAAATATAAAAAATATATTCATACAACTTGTATTAGTTTGTGCTCATCAGGATCTGTAGAAAGATTATTTTCTTTAGTAGGTTTTATTAGCTCCCCAAAGAGAGGAAATTCTTCTGTTACTGGTTAATAGGCATGGCTGAATTAGTTTTGTTCTATTTACATAACCTAGCATCTAACTGCATTTTATATTTCATATTTCAAATACTCGAGTCACTTTGTATTATTTTGTAGAGGAGAGAGTATTGCGTAATTTGTATTTTAATTAAAGAAAAGCTTGCATTTTATCCAGTTCTGCTCATATTGATATTTTCTTTGATTTCTCCACTTCGTTAGGTCCTTATTTATTCTTGTATATTTTTAGTGTGTCTTACTTTACTTTTCCTCAACTTAAACTAATTTATTATCTGAGTTTTCTATTTTGAAATGTTTATCAATATTAATCTGAAGATCAATCGTTAAAACATTAATATTTCTCAATGTAATTAGTCTCCCTCCGTCATATTTCTCAAATTGTTTCGTTTATTTTTTATGGGTCCTATATTGCTATATAATAAGTTTTACCTCTTTAGTAAATTTAACACTGTAGTTGATTTTTTATCTGTTATTTAATTACTTTATACTATACATTTTTGTTTTACTCAGCAGGTCCCTTTACAATTAATCTGATATTTTTCAAAACTGTACGAAATGTAAATGGAAAGAAAAATAATCCAATTCAAAAATAATTAAAAAATCATCAGCACCATGTAGTAAATGTTAAATATCAATTCAGTGAATAAAACAATAAGGAACTTTTAATATTTTTAGAAATATTCTGAAAGCTGATAACACTCTAAATCTAATCAACAATCGATAAAAATATTAAAATCATTTTGTTTATTTCTACACCTAATCTCGTCAATTTGAAAACAATGACGTTATATTTAACGAATTTACTACGTTACTATTGTTTTCAAAATGTTAAATTACAGTAATTAAAAGATTATCACTATGAATATTGTAGTCACTATGATTATTTTATTTATAATTATTTTTATTTTTAGCGTAATAACTATGAAACAACTATAACGAAGTAATATGTAGAACAACATAGATTAACGTAGATCCAAATAATATTAATTATCTTTTCACAAAGTGATGATAGCATCTTGTATAGTTAAATTACGGAAGAAAGTTTTTCATTAATTATTTATACTGATAATTTCGATCCAACCACTTATTTGGAGATTTTTCAATTTTAATTCTATAAAATTTATACTAATTTTAAAATTATGTTTCTTTTTATTTTCTCGAATATTTTCTTCGAATTCTTCCTTTTTTTATTAAGAAGAAAAGTAGAACAAGAAGAAAGTAGAAATGTGTAGAAGAACTTAATGTGTTGCTATATGGTCTCAGGTTGTTACCCTACTTCAATAAGAAAGTAAGAACTAAAAAGATAATCTTGAAAGTTGATAAGTTAACAATAATGATAGTTCGACGAGAAAATTCAAAGGTTCTTGGCCAAACACATCAACTTACAATCATTATATGTCAAGATGTATCAAGATAAATATAAGTTCGAAGTGCTGGTCCACAATTGAAGAACTCTTAGACCACCTTTCTCAACTGACCACTTGACACAATGAGGTTTTACTTGGTCTCCTAACTCAAGTTACACAGGACCTCGTATCTCACTTCTTATTAGCTCCACACTCAAATAAAACTCAATATTAAAATCTAAGGGCAATTAGTAACGGATGTTTCTTTATGTACCTGAACGTCGACATGTAAAGTTCATTTAACTGGAGTTAGGGAAAATAAATTGTAAACCATTTCACATATTATAATCCTAATATTATATCCTTTCACATCTTATTACACGAAAATGCATAAAACATATGAATAATGATGTAAAATATGACATAATACACAAATCACTACAAATCATTTCACTACAACCTCCGCATACTAATCCGACAAGGTGGTGATGTGACGACATTGAAGCGAATTAAAAAAAAAAACATCGAAACCGAGGAGTGTTTTAAATACTTGTAGCGTTGTCGTATATAAAAAACACTAACAACATCCTATAACGCAGAACTAAATAAAACACCACAATTTTATTCTAATTATCGATAATAAAACTATTCAAGGTTTTTTTTTTTGTACGGGCCGAAACCAGTTCAGGGCATACCTTGACCTTTCTTATCCAGAGACAACGAAACAAACGCCATTAACCGATGAACCCTTCGACAAAATCGCAGCACACTAATCGTCATTTCGGTCGGTTATATTTAGAAAACGCTGCATATCTGACAACTTCATTAATTTATCATCGTCTTTCCTATATTCAATTGACTGGCTATTTTTATTCAATGTAATCATAACCTTCGCGGCTCGTTGTAGTTTATCGCTCGAATTTATAAGTAATTGGACGAGTACGAGAGCGAAAACGCTCGAATATAGATGTCCTTGTTTCGAAAATAAATAACCGATATAAATGGGGTAAACTATTTTTAAGTTTTACTAATAACAAACGATTTATTATTGGTAAAGAGTTATCAGCGTGTCGTATAAATAAATAAATCGATGTACATATTATCATCGCCTTATATATATATATATATATATATATATACTAGAACAGCAACGACTTTTTGTTATTGTTCTAATTTGGCTAGAACATTTTGTCAGGTATTAAACAAAAATGTGTGTATATAGTAGAATATAAAATATGTGTAGTAGATAGGTTAGGTATGGTTTTTGTTTATTTTTATTTTGTTATTATAAGGATTATTATGTACATATTTTATATTAAAACGTTTTTTTTGTGTTACAAATCTAAGTTTGATTATTTTTTCTTTTTAGTGAGCTCCTTATTAAGTCGGTTAAATTTTTTTGTTAAAAATATTTTATTTTTTCCTTTTTAGTGTTAGATATTTACCCAATAAATTACGCAGTTATTTTATTAAGTATTACATGGCCCAATTAAAAGCACAGCCCTTATGAGAAAAAATAGCAGTAATTTAACGATGATTAAAAATAAAGAACGCCTCAGTACCTGGTGTCCGCTACCTAGTCTAGGTACCTGACAAATTTTCCAACCAAACTATAACAAAAAAAGGTGCTGCCCTCGTTGAGAATCGAAGACGCGTGTGAGCATAATATCCTAATCGGTACACCATTCAAACTGTTGCTATTTTGTTTCAACGACGTCTTATATCAAAAGGTTAGTGCATGAAAAGCAAACTGAATGCTATTTACACTAAATTACTTCTAATTTTTCGTCGCATCAGCTCAGAAATAACATTATAAACAAATATCTGATTATTTTAGAAAAAAATATGTGAAAATTTTGAGCGTGCCTTTGAAATTTGAGCGTCTCACTCGATTTCCTCCCCTTCCCCCCCAGAGATCCTGACTTGGTTAAAATGAGACCACCTCGGAAGAGTACTCTTTCTAATAAGAAAATAATTTTGAAAATCGTTCCCTAATTGACGGAGAAATCGGCGAAAATACATTAGAAAAAATACACAGTGGAACATAGAACCTCCTCCTTTTTCGAATTCAGTTAAAAAACTAGAAAAATATGTAGTGTCGTGTGCTTGAAAAATCTTTCATACTTTATGGAAAATATTTACTCTTGCTTAGACATTTAATATCAAATCTTTCACACAGCCTCAAGCAAAAATTATTCATTAAGTCAGCCAACGAATAACTACATTCTCAACTTGAGTCATTACGTCATGGCTAACTAAGACCACAACGTAACTGTACTTATGATATAATGGTAATATTTATAAACATGCTTTGTTTTGTTGTAGCGATTCTGGATGCAAATAAAACATATCTTGCATTGAAAAAACAAAAAATAATCAACCGAATAAAACAATGGACGGTCTTTTCTCAGGAATGATTTCATACTGACGCGACGACGCTATTGTTCTTGTTAAGCATTGAAACGTATTATATACTTTGGCTTTTATATTGAATGTTTGGCAAAATATAGTAAAACCAAGTTGAACATATTGAAACCAGAGAGTTTTTTTAGAATTTTTATGTTAAATATGTTCAAAATAATTTATTCCGTGTGATGAGTAGAAATTATATGGCTGAAATTTTGCAGGTATATACGTTTTAATCGCCACTAACAATTATTAATACTTTGATTTGTCACCTACTAGGAAATACAATTTTTGTAAATGTAAATGTTTGCGTAATATATGATCAAATTACACGTTGTTTACACGTTTTTTGTTATTTTTTTATTATTTTATTAATTACATCTTACATTAGATATGCTTAGTAAAAAGTTTATTTACAAATTAATTTATTACTATTGTACTATTGTACTTGCATCAATATACAAGCTGGGCGAGTGTGGGATGAATACCATAGTATGTATTTCCCAAATTAGAACTAAATTATTATAAGTAATTATATATATATATATATATATATATATATTATAATATATTATAAGTAATTAATATAATAATTAAGTATTGGAAATTTGAATAAGTTCTCGCTGTATTCTGAGAGATAACGTTATCATTATTGCGTTTGTGTAGTTTACAACGATAACGCATTTTAAGCAAATTTGAAATCCAATGTCTTATAATTTCTACGAAGTGTAAACATATTACAAAAATTAAACACGTCGAGGTTCGTGCTAAAATAAAGAGAATATGCAGCAAATTATTCTGCACTATTTAGTTCAAAAAAAGCTGCAACTGAAGCATTCAATATTCCTATGAGAAAAAGCGCGCATAATGGGTTTAAGATGTTTTATCACCCAGCTATAGTTTGTTAGAAGTTGCTTAAATTGAAATAAACCATCAGAGGAGGTTACTGCTGATTATAGTTGATGTATTGAACTGCGTATTAATTAGTAATAAGTAATTTAACACCAGCTTGGTTGGCGCTTGATCTAGGCTAGAAAACTACTGTTGCGATAGCCGCAGGTTACAATCTTAATTCATGGTTGTAAATTTATGTTTGTGATTTACGTTTAAGTTTTTGTAATAGAAATTAATAATATTTTAGCCGGAAATACCGTTAAAAAAGAAAAAAGCGTATATTTGTTTTAATTAAATCACTAAATGGACCTACAACCCGTATAAATAACATCATCTCCCATAAAATTTCTAAAAATATCTCCCGTTTATCATGAAATGCATAAAGCATATCAATCAAGTTGGTTGAATAAATAACTATTAGAAATAGATTTTATTTATGATTTAAATAGGATTGTATTTAACAGGAATAAGAGAACTATTTGTGAATAATCACTACATAGTATAAAACAAAGTCGCCTTTTCTGTCCCTATATTCCTATGTGCGCTTAAATCTTTAAAACTACGCAACGGATTTTGATGCGGTTTTTTTCAATAGATAGAGTGATTCAAGAGGAAGGTTTATATGTATAACACATGCATAATATACTAAGGCAACATTGCTAATTTTAGAGGTTTCTAACGTGATGTCGTAAATTAACCTATTTTTTTAGGCTTATTTAGCAATTAGCAAAAACGTTGCCTAACCCTACGAGTTAGATCAAATTAATGTACTACAGTATTGTACACCATAAAAAGGTCTACAAAAAAGTCCGCGATGGTATATGTTTATCTTTTAGGGATAACCCACATTAACCATTTTTATTGTTTACTTTTTACGTGAGAAAATGGCTTATTTACGAAGCTATTTTAAGCAATACGGCATTAATCCTTATCGAATTAAGTACCTTAAATACAGTGTGCAATTAATATAGATCAATATGGTTCCTTACAGCATGTAAATTAAACAAATATTTTCGGAGATATTACAAATTTAAAATTTGCGTTTAAAAATGTGTAATGTAATAAAAATTGTATGAATTTAGATATTCCAAAGATAGCAGGAAATCTTCATAGTAAGTATAGGGGAAGAGGAATTGTTTTACTCCAAATTTAATGCGTGCAGGCCAAGGGCAGTAATGAATGAACCAAAAATACTGGATCGATTTTAATCATGTTTTCATTGAGTGACATAGGCATATATATTTTATGCCCGTGCAAAGTCGGAGCGGGCCGCTATGTTTTTATATACAACGTTCATATTTTTTCTGTAGTGTATTTAATTTAGTATCAGCATTGCACCCGTGCGAAGCCGGGGCGGGTCGCTAGTCTTTCCATAATTCGCGAAGCCTATTAACAATTTATTACGAGGTTCAACTAAGAAGGTATCCATCCGTTCGTACTCATTTACAACAAAATAAACAAGACCTTTCTCGCGTCATACTACGGTATCCGTCTGGCTTCGCTAATTTTATTGCTGGCTTAATGTCATACTTAGTAGAATGAATATTAATAAACCTACAGGAGAGTTGACCACTAGTAAATAATATCGTTCGACATAATTTACTAGTAGAGTGCTACCACTAATTCGCTAAAAAAAGCAGCCGAGCTAAAAATAAAATAGCTATATTAGCGTCTTAAAACACGGTATTGCGTAAGACAGTAAACCTACCTAAATACGTACGCAATGAAGATTTTCATCCAGAAATCCCTACCATCAAAAAAAAATCAAAATGAACGATAGGAAGCATGAGACTAGGCGGAGACACCTCCAGGCCTGAACTTCCAGGCTCTGCAACTACAAGACGGACAATACCTTGTTCGTACCTTAAGAGGACGGAACACAGGATGGAAAATCTGGGAAGGATTGCCTTCGTTTTAGTTTGTCAAATAATTTGTTTATTTTGTTTGTAAAAAATGTTGAATACTGATTAGAAATACCGACCACAATTAGCAAACCACGATTAGAATATATAATGTGTTAAACATTTTATTTATAACATTTTTATTAGATACACTTAGTACAATCTTAATTATTATTATTATTACAATTAATTTATTACTACTTTTCCTATGTGCTTGGATTAATTAACAAGCAAGACGAGTGCGAGAAAATACATCAGTATGTATTCCTCCATTATAAAATTATAATTATTTATTAATTATTAACTTATAGCTATAGTTTACACTAGTAATACACACTAAATGTTCACACAAGTTCGTATGGTTTTGTTCGTTTCAATCTCCCGACATCCTGCGCGCTGTGCAGCAGTTCTATTGCTTCCACGTTAGTATGATTTAGTAATCTTCTTTCGTGTTTCAAGGCGAAATCCTGCACAACTTCGCAAATCCATTTGATTTCCAGGTCATCGTGCAGTTTTTCATTGGTTACATAGCGATAGGCATTGGTAATCAATCGAAGAACCTTGTTTTGACAGCGCTGTATGACTAACTGGTTTGAATTTTTAGTGCAACCCCATATTTGCACCCCATAGGTCCAAATTGGCTTTATAATTGTATTATAGATCAACCTCTTTGATTTTAGATCAAGTCGAGAGTATCTTCCGACTAACCAGTATAGTTGTTTTATTTTGGTTCTAATGTGTTTTGCTTTTTGTCTAACGTGATGCGTGTTAAACATTGAAGATAATTTCTCGGCACTGAACGTATCATACTTTCCACGGTGTATATTAATTAGAAATGTGGGTATTTTCTGACAGGTACATTGATTTGATAACGTGAAAATAAAGTGAACTATAATATTATACAACGCTAACGATAGTTTCGAATCGTATTCTAACATAATTACGAATAAATATTTACCAAGAATAAAGTTCAAATATGTAATGACTGTTTATGGAAAAGAATACTTTGTAAATATATAGCACATTTGTTATTATTTAGTGACAAATTTAGTGCGCGGACACTTTCTTTACATTTATTATCAACAATACCAAGGAGACTTATACGAGGGTCACTATTTATATTTCAGGAATTGGCAACAGTGTTGTTATGTGAGTCCATCTGACGGTTCCATCGTAAAGTTTGACATTTTTGACGATATACGTATTCAGAACATTTTGTCGCACGGACGCCATTTGTTTATTTTATATTTAGTTGAAAGTTTCGTCTCGGCAAAAACTGGAACTGAATCCTGAACGTGGATTATCACAAGAGTGCATCAATCAACTTAATTTGACTTTTGGCGATGAAGCTCGCTGGTTTAGTGAATTCAATCGTAGTCGTAGTTCGCTGTCCGACGAGTTTCGTGAAGGTCGTCCAAAATCGGCTGTTCATCAATTTCAAAAGAAAAACAATTCACAATTTCGACGTTTTTTTGTAATTACCATTTGCAAAATAGAAATCAAAGTTAAATATTATTTCAGATATCATAATAAGATTCCGGCAAGTAAAATATAAATATTTAAATTTTTCGTGCTTTTTATCAGGTTTGTGTATAATTATATGTATTATTATTAATCATTAATAGATATAAAACGCATATTTATCATCCAAGGACATCTTTATAGTAATAATTAAACTACAAGCAAAAACAGGGTTATTTTCTCGAAACCAAAACATGTCATTCATAATCCCGCCAATTTCTCCTACATTCGCTCAAATTTGTTGGCTAGATCCGCGGCTCCTGGAACTGCGTTCTGTTCGTCGTCAAGCGCTGAAAGTCATTGTGGCGAACACTGGAACTTAGCAAAGTGCATGCGCACTACGACTGTGAACCAATTTTGAAACCTGTTCATCATGACTGTTCGCCAAATTCAGTTCTGCTCATGCGCATTTTCAATTTTCCCACGAAATTCGCCCTGAATGCTTGCTTAGGTCTGTAGCCACCATAAGGTTGCGCACCCCTAAAATATAGAAGCACGCGCCGCCGCTGCTTGTATGTATGACAATGTATGTATTGTATCTATGTATGTATCACAATAAAACGATTGTATGACAATCGCTTGTCAATACTACATAGCGATGCCACAATTGGTCCAATCAATGGCTGGGAAATGATTCAGTAGTAATGTGCGTCTTGTCGGTCGGAATGTGTGGCTGCCAATGCGATTTTTTGTCCGAACACTCACTAGTATTTTTATGGAAGGAATTCGCACGGGAACAGAAAACACCAGTTCAATAAAAACTTGTTTATTTCATGTATTAAATACTACAAATGTTCAATGGGGGAATGGACAAGATATAAGATTAGTTTAAGCAAGTACGTACGGAAGTGATATGGAAGTGGTACTGTTACAAGGGGTAGAGAAAAGAAAGAGGAGGTTTAATTCGCTGACAATCGACGCTAAATTCGTAAGATACAAAAGCATAATAATAATAATCATAATAATCAATAATCAATAATCATAACAATCACTGTAATCACTAATAATAATCTGTACCGTGGCAAGTATTTTATCGAAGCATTTTTCATTATAAAGAATAATTACACGCCAAAAAAACATATGATCTGGTGTCTCCTTGGCATTGGTAGCCAACACTTTCACGAAACTAAACGTAATCGAGTAACAAACACAAACAGCGTTTCCCTAGCAAACTTTCAGTCAGAACTAAGCGATAAAAACCGCTACCTTACGAAATCATCGAGCACGACAAACAGAGCTTTTGCCGAAAACAATATACCCAGCCAGCGTCATAACCCGAAACTTTTTAATCCAATTGTACGCGTTTATCGGTGTCGATTTCGAAACGACATTGAAAAGTATGAGTTTCTGAATAGTTCCTGTCCCATTCTTTTATACCCATACGGCTTTAACGAGACTTGCTTCCATTCGATAAGATAAAGCGATAAAGAATCGAGTGTGAGATGTTTGTATATTTTTTAAGAGATTACGTGTCGTAAACATAACCTAGAGAGAGGCTCTCGCAAGTTTATTACCACCAATATTTTCTTTAATAATGTTTACCACTTATTTTATTCTTAAAATTAGTGTTGTAAACTATAGACTGAAAACGACTATCAACTGTTTAATATTTGACTACTCTTTACTATCGACTGATTCAGTAGTGTAATTTCTGTTGCTATTGTCGAACCTACTAGTTTCATTCAACTGATTTTTAAGGTTCTGGGGCTTTGCTGTCCTAGCTGCGACCTTAAATGTGCCGAATTTATGCTTACATAGATTTATATGTAATATATATAGATTTGTTTGTAGTATGATTGTAAATAACAATATATTGTACATTAATATAACCGCATTTTGGGACTATTTTCAAGATTATTTATTAATGTAATAATAATATTGCGTCTTTTTTGTTTCATTGACTTTTTGAAGGCTTTTGAATGTTAAAACTTCTTACATTCAAGAGTCAACGAATAATAATGTTCTTAATAATAAACTATTTTTTATTAAGGATAAATAAAATTATTATTGCATTTAAAAAAGGTGCGATGGTTAAATAGTTGACAAAAATAGATTGAGAATATACGATACACATATTTAGTGGCCATTGCTCCATTCCTTTTTACAATCATGTCAAATATATTTTTTATTAATCTCCTAGAACGTCAACATCTGCCCGTGAGCAATAAGTATTATTATATGATTTCAGTTATATAATATAACCATCCTGGCATGTAGATCATTTCAGTAAGTGATTTACTTTACAACTTATAAAATTCAATCTAAATCTTATTCTAAATACTATTCTAACTTATTTTAAAGTATATCCTAACTTATTCTAAAAACTATTCTAGAGATTATTAAATCTCACTCCGTGTCTATTAATCAGTTCGTATGGCGTTTGAGCCTATGCACTTCACTGTCACTGCGCACATTTAACTATTTGGCGAGTGCATTGGGATGCACTAACAGTCTTTCAGAGTACTTCGTACTAACAGTCCGAATCACACTTGTTATGGGTTCTATGGGGATATCAAGCTGAATCAGTTTGTTGGACACGTAATGTGGGGGCATCGACGATGAATTGCAACACTTTATTCTGGAAACTCTGGAGGATATCAATGTTAGATTTGCTAGTAGTACACAGTTGAATAACATAGGTACAAATGGGCCTAAATATTGACTTTACAGCAAAACCATATTATCTAATGATAATTTAGATTGACATCCTATCAGCCAATACATTTGGTTTAGTTTAAGCTGTTTGTGTTTTGTAACTATATGTTTTTTCCAGAGAGATGCATTCGCAGATATTTAACGTTGTCTGTTGCCAAAGTTCATGATTACTCAATTTTATTGAGGAACATGTTTTTCTACAAAAGGTGAATATCACATGGGTAGATTTTGTCTCATTTGCTTTGATACGCCACGTTTTCAACCACAATTCAATTTAATTAAGATGAAGTTGGAGGTTTCTTGTGGCTGACACTGGATCCTCGTGTGCTGATAAAAACCGCTGTATCGTCAGCATATGTTGCAACAGTAGTGTTTATTGAGGTCGGTAGGTCAGCTGTATACATAAGATATAACAATGGGCCATGAACACTGCCCTGTAAAACACCCGAATATATTGAGTGTAGGTCAGTGTATTCGTCATCCTGTTTGACAATAAAATGTCTGTCTGTGACGTACCATTTCAGCAATTGGAAGTGCGTATGGGGCAAAAGCTTTTTCAATTTAACATGCAGTCCAGTGTGCCACACCTTGTCGAAGGATGTCGAATATATAAAACATACAAATAATTTTGTATAATTCAAAATGGACCTGTTATTTTGAAGCTAATACATTATAGCAATTATCTCTTTTCTTTACTGTTCCAAAGAAAGTTCTAAAATAAATATGTACATCTCCGTCTCACTTACGATCTGATCCGTATAGTACCCAGAGTCAAACAATTGCTTCCGTTCTTTCCTCACTCAAAATTAATACAGGAAGGATGTCGTACTAAGTTAGGTTTTTACTACAATAGGTTTTTTGCTAGTTCGACTGCTTCTATTATTTTCAGTCAATAGTTCCCAACGCTACTTAAAATCTTAATATTTGTAATGAAAATATAGTAAACATTGATCATTTACGCCACAAACACCTGGGAAAAATAAATGATTTGCTTTAAATAAATTACTCATTACAAAATACTATCTCCCATGTTATAAAATAAAAAATGCAAAATAATATTAATATTAATATATAATATAGGACCTTTAATTAAAATATAAAACTATTTTTATAGATTTATATTATTTATTTTTATTATTTAATTATTTATATTAACTATGTTTATTTAAAATACAAAATGCAAATTACAAAATACAGTCAGGTGTTGTTTTCCTTAAATTGACATTAGATTTTTAAATATACTAACAGACAGACAGTCTCTTGTTAGGAAAATAATGACACCTGCTAAAGAAAACAATCTTTTTATAGGTCCTGATGAGCGCAAATTCCTGTTATATTGTGTGAACACATTTTTTATATTTGGATGATATGATTTGGATGTTCATGGATAATAAGTTTTTTGCTTTTATCGTTTAGAAAGCTAATTATCCATTTCTTCCATTTTTGTTGTCTGTGATGAAATATCACAAAATTATTTACATTCAATTCTAGTACTGCCAAGCGTTATTTTATGATTTTGGTGAAAAATTTTGTGATGGCTAGGCCCATTTAGATGATATGATAGTTTAGAAAAATTATCAAACATTTCTAGGATTCCTTTTAGTTAAGATGAAATAACGATAAAACTCCACAAAATGCAATACTGCTCCGATCCATTTATTTTATTTGAAATATATTTGTATATCAATATATATTTTTATTTTTTATGCTTGCAGAACCATTAACAGCCAGAAGACAAAAATAATGAGTAAGAAATAATATTAATCTTAAGGTCACTGAACTACTGAATAACAACATGGGGATATGAGACGCCCGGAGTCTGAAGGGTGAAGTCATTTGTATCGGTTAAGTTACTATAAACAAAGTTATGAGTAGTACTTTAGTAATGAACAAGGGTTTGTAATTGCCAGAAGGAAACCAGTGAGATTAAAACTAATGTGTTGGACATTCATTTATGAATGTAGTAGTGGTTAAATGTATATGGAGGGGTCTACTTAGATGTGTTGTGTAATTTAAAAAAACTATCTCTAATAGGCGATGTATTCCTCTGAAAAAATACTTCTAGGATGTTCGAAAAATAATTGAAAAAATCAGACCTCTAGCGTCAATCTGGCGACCACTTAAGCCGATGTTATATAATGAAACAAATGACAGTCTGGCCAAAATAGGCTTAGGTTATATGGTTAACGTATCAGGGCTTTCAGTTTGTGTTCAATTCTCGGAAACTTTGCCCAGGAGTTTTTTCTTCGTTTTACTCAGATTGATTTAATTTTAACATATTCAAAATGAATTGTGCACTAACCACACAAAATATTATTCACTGGAACATCAATAGTATAACATATTTAGAATGACATTGATCGACATAATATTATAAAATATTTGTCAAAAGGCAACATCGCACAATGACGCGAAAATTGTTACTACTGTAACATTAAAGGGTGTCCACTTGTATATATATATATATATATATATATATATATATATATATATATATATATATACAGTTACAAGCAATTTAGATGTTACCATTATTTATATATTTTTAGTTCCTTTATTGTCTTGTTCCTTATTTATTATTATTTTTCGTTTAGGATTATATTACCCAAGTATAATACTTACTTTTACATTTTATATAGAATATAGAATGAAGAATATATAGACTCTTATTTGCTTTTAAACAGTTGAGATTTTAGTTTTCATTAGTTGGCTGTAATAGATAAGTCATTTAGTTGTGAATATTGTCAAACCACCAAACAGTAATTTGGAGAAGTTTCTTTCAGATGAGTATCTATTCTATTAATTTTATTAATTCTGCAAATTGTATTCAATTCTATAGTAAATTCACTGTACTTAAGTCAAAATTGTTGCTGTGAAAGTAAAAGTTCAGAGAAATATCACTTGATGTACCTTGTGTGAGAGAGAAAGTCCAAGAAGAAACGTTTGTTTGACTTGTTTGAAGCGTATCACTACATAGTATAAAACAAAGTCGCCTTTTCTGTCCCTATATCCCTATGTGCGCTTAAATCTTTAAAACTACGCAACGGATTTTGATGCGGTTTTTTTCAACAGATAGAGTGATTCAAGAGGAGGGTTTATATGTATAATACATGCATAATATACTAAGGCAACATTGCTAATTTTAGAGGTTTCTAACGTGATGTCGTAAATTAACCTATTTTTTTAGGCTTATTTAGCAATTAGCAAAAACGCTGCCTAACCCTACGAGTTAGATCAAATTAATGTACTACAGTATTGTACACCATAAAAAGGTTTACAAAAAAGTCCGCGATGGTATATGTTTATCTTTTAGGGATAACCCACATTAACCATTTTTATTGTTTACTTTTTACGTGAGAAAATGGCTTATTTACGAAGCTATTTTAAGCAATACGGCATTAATCCTTATCGAATTAAGTACCTTAAATACAGTGTGCAATTAATATAGATCAATATGGTTCCTTACAGCATGTAAATTAAACAAATATTTTCGGAGATATTACAAATTTAAAGTTTGCGTTTAAAAATGTGTAATGTAATAAAAATTGTATGAATTTAGATATTCCAAAGATAGCAGGAAATCTTCATAGTAAGTATAGGGGAAGAGGAATTGTTTTACTCCAAATTTAATGCGTGCAGGCCAAGGGCAGTAATGATGGGATGAATCGGAATGAAAAATACTGGATCGATTTTAATCATGTTTTCATTGAGTGACATAGGCATATATATTTTATGCCCGTGCAAAGTCGGAGCGGGCCGCTATGTTTTTATATACAACGTTCATATTTTTTCTGTAGTGTATTTAATTTAGTATCAGCATTGCACCCGTGCGAAGCCGGGGCGGGTCGCTAGTTATGGTATATTTTTGAAATATATGCAATTCAAAAAAATTGGCAACGTGGCTAAACCAAATTTTAGTGCGCATGGCATGTGTCCTATGAGTATGTTCTTGTCTTTCACAATGGGTCTTTCGTCAATCGGTGTGTTTAATACCAAGAATCATGGTTCCTAGATCTAGTTAAGCACTAGGTCCCGTCCAGATAAATCAAAATTGACGAAAAGAAGTAAAAATAAAAGAAAATATACATCAGTGGTCATTCACAACAGAAGGAAAAACCCCGCTGTGTACAAATAAAGACCCGATCGGTCTTAGACCCTCTGAGCGAATAATGGTAATATATGATCGATGACAACTTTCAAGAACTAGGAAACTGTTTTATTCCACTGTTATATAATGACCACGTGAGAATTTTGAAATATCATTAAACCAACCGTACCAGTTTCATTCTAGATTATTCATTCATATTATTCATGATATATCACATTTAAAATAATAAAAGCATTAAAAATCACTATTTCCAATTAAAAAATATAGAAAGAATTAAAACGGCTTTTCTCAGGAACAGCTATAATTTTAAAAAAGAATGGATTAATCATTAAAGATGATTTACTGTTTACAGTAACTTGAAAAAACGCATCTCATCTAAAAATAGAATCGAGTCGTGAACATTTCGAATCGTTTATTTTGAATTAATCGAACAACAGTGCATCGATGAATTTAAATCTACTTTTGATGTTGAGGCACCATTGAGGTCCAGGGTTTATTAATTGATTTTTATTGATTGTTCATTAACCGTAGGTGTTGTGCGGGTTTAATGATGAATTCTGTCCGAAAGGTCGTTTAAAAATGGACTGTTGATCCGGTAAACTGATATTATAAGATGGTCATGTGGATTATGGTGAGATTAAACCATTCTTGAGGGTTAACTGATACATTCAATAATGGTTTAACATTTTGTCTTCAAAGATAGGTTAATTTCTGACTAATTTTTATATACAGATATTAGGAATGAATTGGAATATTTATAAGTTAAGGAACAGAAACATAAGGTGCTTGATTCAGTGTCGATAAGTGCTTTAAAAGTATATAAAAAGATACATAAATCAGTGCACTGATTATTGTCACCAAAATATTTTAATAATAAGGTCATGAAGTTCTGTTTTTAAAATCTCTAAAAATAAATGTACATTTTGTATAGCAAATAAAATAAATATGACTTTTGCTGTTAATGCATATAAATGCTAAAATGACTTTACGAAGACATGAACAGTGAAGCTGAACTAGAATCATCTGACAAATCGTTTCTAAATTTCCTATAAAGTTTTAAATGTCATTAATTTTTGAACATTATCAAAAATTGCAAAAACTGGCTTATTCGGGCGAACTTAAATGTACAGGGAATTCAAATTCACGTTTTTGAAATGCCGGTATTAGATTTTGAATTAACTAATTGAAAAATTGCTAAAATTGATTAGTTTTTTCCTCAAATGGACAAATATCGATTAGGCTAGAAGATATTCCTCAATAAAGCGCGTGCGTTATTGTTTCATTACCAATCACTAATATATCAGGTGCTTGCATGTATTTTGAGATATCTATAATTAATAATAATATCTATTGGTAAAAATCCGAAGTATCTATGTATACAACTGTTAAACAATTTAACTGAACTATTAAATTGGACGATTTTGACATTTCTTTACATAAACAGTTTTACATTTAGTATTACAGAGTTTTTCAGTACAATGTAAGGCCAAACATGGAATGTTTCATTTGAAGAAATCTGCGGCCGAAGCCGATTAAACAATATTAGAAAACTAGTGCATCATATTCCCATTGCCGGTTTTGGTTTCATCGACTTAAAAGTGGTAAGTTTCACGTCAGTGACCAAGAAATTCAAACATTATAACATTCCAGACTTATTGGATGAAAACCTAGCTCAAATTCTCAAACACATTTCTAACAAACCTTCAAATACGTAAGAACAACGAAAAGTACATACGCAGACGTACATATGGGTTTGCTTGCCAAATAAAAAAGAAGAATTTTCCGCAGCGTATTGTGAATGGCGATGAAAATTTACCCTACTACGATAATCTCAAGCTCAAAAAGTCATGGGTTGATTTAGGAGACCCATCTACATCAACATCGAGGAGGAATATTCATGGCTATAGTCTTGCCCTGCTTTTGTTAATATCAGCATGGTACGTATAGCGTATTACGAACTATTAAAAGCGAACGAAACTGTTATTGCAGAGGTTTACCACAGTCAAATGAAAATTGAATGATACATTGTAACAAATAAGCCCTGTAGAGTTGTGAAGGATACAGTGTTGCCGCTCGGATGATAAGTTATGCCACACCCAGTCTACACCAAACATAGCGCTTTCTAATTATTATTTCTTTAGATCCATGACTTTGATGGCACATATTTAAAATTTATGAGATCTTATTATAATTCGGTTGATTTATTCGGTTTGTATTCAATGGTAGTAGATATAGAGATAATATATAGTTATCTAAGTAAAATATTAATTACCTCATTAATTTTATCAATTAGATATTAGATGCTGGCTAAAAACTAGAGATGCCGAAAAAATATCGATATTTTTTTCTGCCGATAAAAAAAATAATTAAAAATATTTCTAAAATATATAAAATTGGTACCTAACTTTAAAGGTTTAGTGTATTTTGGTCTTAAATTTTGAATATTTATTAAAAATATTGCAGTTATTTCAACAGAAATGCCGATATTTTTTCCCACCGATATATCGATAATTTTTAAAAAATATCGAAAACGATATGTTTTAAAATATCGATATTTTTCTCGCCCGCCGGCACCACTACTAAAAACAGCTCAGATCTCAGATATATTTAATTTAGAAGTGGAACAAAATATTCAATCAATGAAACACTTAAGAAACCCAAAAATGACGTTATTTTACGTCATCACATCTGTTGATAGGACGTGACTCATTGAATACAATCCCTTCAACAGCTAGAAAGAGAACACCCGACATAGCCGACAGACCAACTTATTTACCAAGCGTAATATTTCATTCGAAACAGAACGACACGAAATAGTAAATAAAAAGCGGGCCAAGACGCAGTTTGTAGTGGACAAAATAACATCGGAAAAAAGCTCATAAATCACGGCAAAATTCCGATCTCCGAAATTTTGATTCTGACGCCAAACGGTGAGAGCGCGCGCTACCGAAATTTCGAATAATTATTTTTATTTTCCGTTTCGGAATCGAATTATGTCAGGCCTGTCACTGGAACGTTGTTGGATTGGTATTAACGCACGGGCTTTGATGGTTACATCAGATTTTCACACAACCAAGAAATAAATGCCTGTAGTCTGTAGTTCACATATAAATTCAGCTCTCGATGTTTTACTTTTTTCGGATAGTTCCTTCAACTTTTTCTTCTATTATTTATATATTAATAGAATAATTCAAATTAAACATCCGGCAAGGAAAATAATCTGAGATGATGTCCCAGTTGGTCACTCACTAGTCGGAGCACATTTAACTGTAGGTTCATAAAAAATATATGTCCCCTTTTTTAAGAATATTACGTGCAATATTTGAAACAGTTTGAGATTTCGCATAGTTAAAATTTATACAAAGTGCATAGAACAAAAGTTTACACATAATATAAATTTCACATATAAATTCAGAACATTATATAAAATAAAAGGACTCACATACAGGCCTGTACACATATATGTTAATTCGAACAATCAGGTGGTAACCTTTATTTTTTATATGGTAGTATATCCTATTGCCAAACATATATTGAGTGTGCTTGTATTTTTAAAAAAATTAGCAGCACTTTAAAAGAAAAATGTAGAAAATATAATTTCATATAAAGAGTGGTGCTGCTGATATTTAATTACTAACGATTTCTTTAATTATTAGGCAATATTATTATTCCAGTAGTATTGGAAATATGAGAGAGCAAAGGTAAAATCAGATTCAAAACTATTTATATATAAATAGTATGAGAGAATATATTGTTAATTCTTTTAAGTACAATGAATGTATGCACCTACTTTGTCGAAGATATATCCAACTGTGAAAAAAAAACGAATACGTGAAACTTTCATCCTGATAGAGATTAACAATATTCGAAAATGTGAGCAACAATATGCCCACAATAGAAAAATGTCACCATATATCCAGACTTCCATAGGTATCTCAAATTCACAATATAAATATTAGAGATAATAGTAATTTAATTGATTCTAGAAACAGTGAATCATTGTATTAGAGGTAACTGTAAAGGTTATTGAGATTTTTGGGTGTTAATTTTGTTGAAATTAATTTTTCGTAAGTAAAAGCACCATCCTAATGTTGCATATAGTAAATATATTTATATGATTTTGTACCTTATTACCTAACTTACAACCATTATTATTAAACTAGTAATTATTTAAACTAATTAAACATTAGTAACAGACATTAGAACATACGCGGATACTTTCTGGTATTATAAAAAATAAAATATGAAACATAATTAATATTATAATATCCCATAAATGGAATATAATACATAATATAAACTTGGAATAGTGCAATATGTTATTCATTTGTCGAAAAATGCATATATTGACAAACAACGAAACTAACACACGACCAAAACAGAATATATAATTTGATGTTCCTTTTATATTCGTATAAGTTTTAAGGTCTTTATCAACAAATGCAATAAAATATGGGGTAATAATGCGTTTTGTACTTTCGATGTAGTGAGCGAGCCCTGAGTGATTTTGTTATTTAAAATGTTAGCAGTCTTTGATTTTTGGTGATTTATATTAATTAATATATTTATAATTTAAGTGAGATGTCAAAAATATTAGGAATTAAATGATATTAAAAAACTGTTTTCAAAACACTATCAAATTTTCAGTTAATTTTAAGCTCATTTTTTATATTAATATAACATTCTTCAATTTATTTTTATAATGTATCAGTAGAAATGTTTTAAGCCACTGGATAATTATTAATAATAAGAGTAATGTATTAATTGATGTTACAATTTGATCATTGATGGTTTATTGATTAATAAAGCCTTGTTTACTGATATACCTTCTTTAGTAATGAAATAGTCTACAGTGTCCATTTCGATATTAATTTTTACTTTTGTTCACAATTCAGTCCGGCGTGTTAGATCAGGCGAATAAAATGGATAGTTTAATACTAGAATGTTAAAGGTATCTGCTTTTTTGTCTGATTTTGAGGATTTTTAGTTTTAGCTATTTCAAAAATAAATTATTAAGCCGTGCCCATTAGTAAACCTTCGCTTCAAACATCTTGTTAGTCGTGGAATATTTAATTGTTTCAGCATTAGAAGTAGTATAGTCTAGTATTTTTTCCTTAAATTTGGGCTGTGCGTTATTTTCAGTCATCACGGTCATCTCGAAAACACTTAGGCAATCAAAAGAGTACATATATTCATCGCAAGTCACATGTTAAAACTGAATTGTCATATCATAGTTTTAGTAGAGAATACTTTTCAGCAAAGACTTAATATAAAATTTCATAAAAATGTATATTATAATGATATAAATGTATTCTATTGAAGTCATTTTCAGACAATAAATGGATGTTATATAAATGAAGGTCAGAAGTAGAATGCCTACAAACACGGGAAGGATAATTTAAAATGAGGTTTTACGCTACACAGCTGATGCTTGTAAGAGTGTGTTATAGTTCATCTAGTTATATATAGTCATATTTCGTATTCCTCATATAAAACATATTACATTAAATTAATAAAATTTCTCCCGTTTTTATATTTCTAAAATTTTTTCTGTATTAATTATTTTAATTTCCTTTACGCCAAATAACAATAACATTCATCTAGTCTACACATCTTATATAACTACGAGGAACAATGGGAGAATGAATGAAAAATATACGCGATACGGATAATTAAGACTAGAAACAAAATATTATATTTACCCAAAATAACTACTATTGTTCGCCGACTAGATAATGATCCGACTTTTTTGATTGCAACAGGTTAAAAATCTCAAAATTTATTATTAAATGATGTTAATTTTCTTCGACCTTGTTTTGTTCCCTTATTTCTGAGAGGTTCTGGTATGCGGAAACAATCATCTGTCAGACCGTGGTTATGATGAAATAATTATGTGAAAGGACCATACATAATTTTAGTTGTTATTATTAATAAATATTTACGTATATGTCTAATGATTGACATTGAAAGGGAATCGAAAAATGTCTACGATAGGTTTCAAATATTAATAAAGAACTTTTATTCTTTTCTAGTTTCATCCAGTATAGTAAAATAATATTACTTACATCTTTAAGAGAATTGGAAAATGAATGAATTTTTTCATACTTGAAATACTTCTTTTAGAACAATCACTGAAATCAAATATTATGGGCTAATGCGTTAGATTGTGAAAAAATCAAATGTTAAACTGCATTTTTAATATATTTGTTTAGTTGCCAAAATTTATCACGCCTTATAAAATATTTTGTGTTAAAAAAAGATAAAACTTTGGTTAAATCCACCAATGAATTAAAGATGTTGTGATGAAACGATATAACCATAATGATTTCTTATAAACACAAAATCTCGATAACAAGAAACATAAGCTCTACTTTTTTTCTTATTTCACTATCATTTCTTCAACAGATTACTTCTTAACAATAATTAATGATCATATCTATCATATTTCAAGCTTATCTATTAACTGGCGGGTTATTCACTCTCAAATGTTACACTCTTGTCTAACAAGTGTCAATGTTTTAGCAGGATTCGACTAACAACGGCTTAGTGGGAAGTTTTTTTTTTGAATTTGAATAAGTTTGTAATTGATATGTAATATGTAATTGAGTTTGTTTCGAATTGCATAGATTGCTTATTGAAACATTCGGTTCATTTGAGAGCGTTACTCCAAGATATCTGGTGCTACCTATTTGAGCCTGAACAACATTTCCATATGAAGATGCCAAAAAAGTGGGTCGATTTGTATATATCCCACAAAGATAAAGAATTTTTCTGAAGTTCCGTAGCTGTCAGAAAGTAAGGAAATAACCGGAAAACAACTATAGTTTGAATAAAATATAAGGTTCCATTCTTTTGCAATATGTCCGAATGTACGAATTCATTCTGGTACTAATTTTAAGAGAGACGACATATATGGTTGCTTGGAACTGTGCGTTGTTAAGATCTGCTAATTTCAGTCTTACTTTCGATTATAAGTATTTGATTAATAAAATAATTAACTGCAGTACCTTTTTAAAATAAAATTTTATATACTGGATCCAAAATCAACAAGCATATATAGTGTATTAGTGTTGTAAGGGGATTATGTACCCAATATATTTGATGCCGGATAACAAAACTGATTCTCTTATCGCCTATTTCTCATATTTCGCCTATTTCCAACTAAAAATGCTTAACGCTCTTTTTCCTTATTTAATATTCCCATGTAAATTTTATTTACTTTATTAGTTTTTGATGAGTGAATAGTTTACGTTAAAACGTCAAAGAAGATTCAAAGCAAAATCCAATTTAGATTAAAACATTTAAAGGCAAACATCAGAACAAAATTAGAACAAACAGCGGAAGAGGCAAAATATCGAAAAAGTTGATCAAAATGAACATTGGCCAATAGTTTACCAACGTAACAAAAAAAAATGTTTTACTATCCCAAATGCTGCTATATTAAAGTAAATTATTATTTACAATCATAATACAAACAAAACCTACCTATTTTGAAAGCACATGCTTTGCCTGAACAACATCTCATACCAAATGAATGATACCATGTAGTTGATTTGCACATTGTATGAACAAAATTTTTTCAGAAAAAAGTAAACAAAAAAAAGTTTCAGTTATAAAAAAACTGACCGATAAGTGACATTCTTTTGAATTAAATAAAAAGTTCCGTTAAAAAATAAAAGCACAATTCCTGGATTCAAGAAGGTCCTACTAAGCTGACGTATTTCAATCTGAAAACATCTTCAAAAAATCTACGACATTGCATTTCGAAAATATTTCTCTAGCGAAAAATCATCACAATTTCCGGTATAATCCGCCGGATCATAAACCGAGCTGTAAATGTTAATTTTATTAACCCTTCGCGATGTCTCGCATCAAAGAGGAGTAAAATAATTTTATCGACATTTTATTCCGGATTTTTATATCGGCCTTGCACTTCTATTCGCCAAATAACGATGATAATTCCACCGAATAACTTTTGGCCTAATATCGACGCCCGACGCTCCGGGCCAATAATCTTTATTTATGCCCTCTCCTGGCTGTTGCCATTTTCTGTTCCTCCTTGTAGCTTTTACGTATTATTATATTTGTGTTTCCAGATATTTTTTCTTCATTCGCCATTTCTTATTGTTATTTTCGGAATAGAATCTCTCTCGGTTTACGATGCTCTAAATATGACGTTGGTACGGATATTTTCGAATATAAAAGGCTGCAGTCTTAGTTATTTTAATCTGTTTGTTATTTCGTAAATTCGAAATAATGTCTGGTAATCTTTGAACATTCTTGATTGATGGATAAAAGTGAAACTAGTTGCTTTGTAAAATAAACATAATGGGAATTTACGAAAAAAATAATAGAGGTTCAGTTATTTCGATGCAAATAAATAAGTGATAACCATGACAGTCATCTTACTGATTCTGTAGTGGGGGGTTCAAGACTCGCTCAGAGACTAGATAGCTTTAATTGATGACTGTTATTATCTGCGGCGAGGGTATATAATCCGACAAAAAACGACCATACTAGTCATGTCAGTAACCAGTCTAGATAAGACCGGATGTTTTGTAAGTTAGTCGCTCACTAAGAGCCCTCGCTAACAAGTAGTCTAGTCTAGATAAACCCTAATTATTGAATGTCCGATATCATGAAATACATCAAAGAAGCCTTCTGGTTGAAAGAAATCTCAACAAGAAAATAACTTAGAATAATCAATAATATCTATCAAAATCACAAGACGTCATACTATAAAAGTGACAAAAACTGTGTCAAAATATGTCTGACATATACGAGGGTGGTTCAAATATGATGGAGACAAATGTTGTAAATAACGCGCATGTAGCTTTGAAGGTCATGGCTTGAGTATGTGATAGCTGGGTCCCTTACAACAACTTACTTACTTCATTTTGGAGGACCGTAGGATGAATGTTCGAGACATTTCGGCTGAACTCGGTATCAGTATTGGTAGTGTAGAGTCTATAATCCACGAATACCTTCAATATCGCAAAATAACGGCGCGAAGGCTTCCTAAATTGTTCTTCTCCAGGCGCCTTAATACCGCGCGTCTCACGCTCGATACAATATCGGAATTAGGCTGCGAGGTACTGGAACACGCCCGCTACAGTCCGGATTTATCACCCTCCGACTACCACATGTTTGGACCACTGAAAGAAGCCCTCGGAGGTCAAAGATTTAACAGAAGGAGGACCTTCCTGTCGCCATAACCAGTGCATTCACCATATTATTATAATAATAGTATGAACATAAAAAGATTTGTAAAACAAAAAAATCTGAAATAAATATAACAAACGGTGAAAAAGAGCTTCAAATATTTTTAGACGGAAATAAACGAAACAGGGCAACCTGAGATGATAAGAGACTACCACTAATAAGCAACAAATTTGACACAAAAAACTATCTAAAGCATTCAGTGATAAATAATAGTAATTTCACTGTAGTTACTAATTAGTTGGACATTAATGAGCTGATGCTTAAATGATGAAAAACTGCTGAAAATGGATGAATGTTTACTTAAAATAAACATTGTCTATAAATAATGCTTATAGAATTCTTCGAAGAGGCCAATATAAAGATGAATAAAATCACTAATACAGAAATAAGGAAAGATCCAATGATATAGTGAACGTTGAGGTTACTAGAGAATGGACAACTTGAGTTGATAGAGCGATAGTAGAGAATCGCTATTTACATGCAAACCAAAATAGTACAGGCCTAGATCAGACAAACAAATTAGAAGTAAATAAGTCAAACTTCAATAAAGGGAGAAAGGGTCGGACAATCCTGAAATTATGGTTAGTTAAATATCAACGAAAAGGGGGAACTGAATTTAACCGAAGAAGGAAAGAAATTGGAATGATAATAAATTAGATGTGTTATGCGATAACCCAAAGATTAGCAGGTATAAAAAATAAAAGACGATGTCATTTGTGAAGATTTAGTACTAAAACATCAGTAAGAAACACTGGAGCTGATCGACCATCGAGACTTACAGTTTCACGCTTATTAAGAAATATTGGTATGTTCGGGTGTAAGTATCAACAGCAAAAATGAAACAAACAAAATAAAAACACGTCAAGTTAATTTTCATCGAATATGATAAGAAATTTATAATCAGAATCCTATTACATCGATCTGATATTTTAGTTTCTGATATTTATATAAAAAAATATTGGGGTGATGCTCATGTTCTGAAATACTTATGTTTGAGACAGTTATTAGTGAACGTGTTGTAAGTGACTCAAATTATTGAAAATATTAAAGAAACAAAAATATTTTATATACATTTCAGTCCTTTTTATTGACAACCAAACAAAAAAATGAAAGGATAAATACATTAAAACTATCTTCGAAACAAACGACAATATTCCGGTTTTCCCATCGTTCCGAACACTAAACAACTACAAGAAAACAATCTCTATACCCTCGCTTCGATTCCAAACAATTCCGACTGAGGCAAACGACCCGAGAGGATCCATCCCTCGATGAAAGACAGAGAGAATGCCCTCCCCTCCCCGGTGCCCGCGACGAATAAGAAAACAAAAATACGCACAAACTACATCACAAAACCAGGCAATGAACCAGAGCAAATAAAGAGTCCTCGGCGAGGGCCTATTCGGCGAAGACCAGACCGGAAACGCCCAGCGATGATCGCAGACTTTACCAGCTCGGCTCCGAAAGTTCTCATGAAATATTTATTAAAAGTTACAGAAAAATTTACTTTTAATCCAATGAAAGACGGAAGGCTGTTAAGGCATTAGAGTGTTTTTTTAATTAATTACATCTTACATTAGATATGCTCATTACAACACTGTACAAGTTCGTCTGGTTTAACTCACCTCAATCTTTTGAGTTACTGCGTGTTGTATAATAGCTGTACGGCTTCAATGCTGTTGTGATTTAATAAACTTAATTCATATTATAAGGCGATAACTTCGTAAATCCATTTGGGTTCTAGATCATCGCGCGTGTTGCGTAGTAATAAGCATTGTAACTAAACGTAGAACTCTGTTTTTCCAGCGTTGGATTACCATTGGGTTTAATGTTTACACTAAAACATATTTTCAAATTAGTTTTATAGTTGACTAATAAACCAATCTCTTCGATTTTAGATCAAGTTGAAAGTACCTTCATTAACCAGTAGAGTTCCTTGAATTTAAATCTGCTCTGTTTTTTTGTCAAACATGATGTTTCCAATTTAACCTACCATCCAGTGTGATACCGAAGTATTTAGCTGATTCTGCTTGAGGAACGAATCCGACAAGTAATATAATTACGTTGTCGTTATTTAGCCGCAACGTAAAATTAACATGGACAGAATTGGAACTATTAAGCTGAGTTTTTCCAGTGTCTAGTTTATTTGTAGATCGTGCTGACTGTCACTTGTATCTTTCCTAGCCAGCCTTAGGCACAGATTTATCTTTTGCCGTAATAACTGTGTTAGGTAGTAATAAGAACAATCCTTCATGCGAAACTCTACATTTTCTTTTGAAAATATACTATTTCATCAGTTGACCATAGTTCCCCGGTCGCAATTCTCTCCAAACACAATACAATGTTAAAAGCTGATGAGACCTTCAGGAATATTGCAGGACAGTATTTATTTTCTTCAAATATCTTTTCAACAACTGCCGTTACTATGTGCACTGCGTCGATTGTTGAGTGGTGATTTCAAAATCCGAACTGAAAATCTGGTATTTCTATAAACGGTTTAATACGTTCCAAGAGCAGTTTCTCAAATAATTTTGATATCTTAGGTAACATCGAAATAGGCCTTTAAGATCCGACCGATACTGTTGGTTTGTCAAGTTTTTTAAGCACAATTATTTGCGCAACCTTAAAATATTCAGGTACATCCTTCAGTCCCAAACAGGCACTTAATATATATGTCAACATGATGATTGCTTTTCATGGTAACAGAGTGTTGTAGAAAAGCTTAACAAAAGTGTAATGATGTCGATATTTCAAAAGAGATAACCATGATAAACCACGAAGAAATAAAAATGCAAGAACCAGTAATAAAATTGGAGACATGCAGAAACGTGACAAAGTAACTCTACAATATCAATCAGATATCAATACCAATCAGGTGATATATCTACAATATCAATCAGGGTCAGACGATGTCGTGGCACTTGACCAAAACACCAAACGTTGTAGCACTTTGCTTATGTCTGAATATCATGTTATGATGGATTCACAGTATAATGATATCTTTGTTCATTTATGCTTTCGTTAAACATGTTAATATTTAAAATTAGAAACACTGCAACTGTACTCTACGTCAAACTGTCAAGTATCTTGTTGTATCTAATTGTCATTTTCATTCCTAAATGATTTATTTCACGAAAACTGTGTATTAATTAGTATGAATGTTGTTGTTAGTTAGGACAACAATTGTAGCTATTTAAGCAAACTTCCGCCTATTTTAATGTCTGTAAGAATCATATTAGATCTTACTGCAATAATATAGAATCACAACAAACACAAAGCTTAGAAAGAATATTTGATAATTTAACTATCATCTGAAATAAAAGGAGCCATATTGGTGTGTATAGCCAGAAAGTATTACAACCTTACATACTGCCTGGAAGTAACGGCTGTAGAAGCACTAGTAAGAAGATGATGATTTTATTATTTTTAAGGATATTATTATAAATTTATTATTATTTATTATATATAATTATAAAGGATAATTAGCAATATCTAAATTATTTTTACGGTTTGTTCTTAAATACACAGTAAATAATATTAACGAACAATATCTCATTCTCTTGTTTCAGAATTTATATTCCATATATCTCTATAAATCTATTATGTGAGGACACTCTGTACAATAGATTAAAAGCAAATATATACAACAAATAAATTAATGTTAAAAAATGCAAGGGACTTGTAAGACTAAAAATGATTAAATATTAATAATGATAATGTTATCGTATTACTCAGATAAGATATTACAAAGTTGTAAAATATTCGGCGGTATTTCCACTTCCTTGCCTTATCCTCACTTTTTGATATAAAGTTTTGGTTAAAATCACAGTAGATATTCAAAACTTACATGAATAAAATATTGAACTGAAATAACGGTTTTATTGCCTTATTTACTGAAACATATTTAATACAAGAATATATATTATCGTTGAAATTGTTTTAGTTGGTGTTTAACCTTGAATACATATTAAAAGCCGACGGTCTCCATGATTGAGGTTATGGCCTTGATAAGATTAAATATTTCTTAAGAAACCATTGTGATGATCCAACACCAAAAAAATATTATTTTTATGTTTGATTACTCAATAAGTATCCGGTCTAAAAAAAAATGTTGGTTCATTAATTATACATAACATCCAATGGTTTCTCTAACTTTTAATGTATTTTTGTACTTTAAAAGCAACTTTCGCATGTTATTTGAATTAGATGTGATCAGAATGTTCAGTATCTTTGTCTTATCAGTATAGGTATAGATATGCAACTAGTAGTGGTTACCAGGGATGTAGGCCGCCGAGTTTCACTCCATAAACATATCTAGAATTGTTAAATTTCAGGTATTTTAAGATTTATTGCTTTTAAAAAGTTTTTGATATTGCAATGTTTATAAAATGATATATGCAGATTAAACTAAAGTCCCCCACCGGAGTGTTAATTTATGAAGAATCAAATAAATAAAAGGAAATGACTTACTACATATACATAACAATGCTGTTACATCTGCAGGATTAAACTGGTCCAATTTTATTCCACTAGCCACGAAAACATTACCAATGGTAGTAAAATGAAAGCGATATTATTATATTTGTTATCCTATATATTTTATAAAAAGTTCTTATCAATAAATTATTAAAAAAATGGTTCTTGAACCAATAAATTTATCAATGTTTCAACTTTAAATTAAAGAGATATTTCAAATTAATTCGTAAATCCAAGAAAATATAATCTATATAGATATTCTTGAAATATGCACATAATTAACAAGAACTAGCAACGTGGCAAAATCAGATTTTATTTGTTATCATGCAATTTTGATACGTTGAAATGTAGTACGGTTCAGAAATTATACAAATAGTTCTGTCCACAGTGGTATCTAGAGGCTTGCAAGCATTTACACTTTTATGATAATACAAAGTCTAGGAAACAAAAAATATATAAATATATATAGAACATAAAAATATGCAGATTAAATTAAAGTCCCCCACCGGAGTGTTAATTTATGAAGAATCAAATAAATAAAAGGAAATGACTTACTACATATACATAACAATGCTGTTACATCTGCAGAACTAAACTGGTTCAATTTTATTCCACTAGCCATGAAAACATTACCAATGGTAGTAAAACGAAAGCGATAATATTATAAATAATCACACTAGAACGCTGCTTAGAAATAATTATTTAATATTACCGCTTAGTTTAATCTTTCTTATATACATACGTGTAGGACATAGTCGTTAATTATATGAATAATTAATGTTGTTAATAGAAGTACCGTTCGAACCTAACTATAGTCAGCTTATTCCGATTCAATATAAAGATTGGACGATAATATTGGCCTATAAATTTATTTTAAAGGATTTACAGCAAATGGTGTATTAAATCGTATCTGGTACATTTGTAATCAACTTCAAAAATATTTTTCAGTGCGTTGAAAATTTCTGAATTTGTATCGAGTAAATCGCATTTGCGCGATCTTTGAAGAAAAAGGCGACTGAAGGTCATCAAATCCTGTGTGAAGCTTATGACTTATGTTTTAAAAGTGGTGACTTTGATACCGAAGTTAAAAAAGCATGGACAGCCAACAAAAATTGAAGACGAGGATTTAAAGGCATTACTTGATGATGATCCGTGTAAGAGGCAAGAAGTATATGTAGAATTGTTGGGAGTAACACAAGACACTCCAATTCCAATCGCTTGAAGAACATTAGAATCATCCAAAACTGGGATGCTTTGTTCTGTATGAATTGAAGCCTAGAAACATCGAAAGGCTTTTGGTCATATGTAAAATGCTGCTTCAACGGTAAAATTGGAAAGATTTCTTGCATCGTATTGTTACTGGTGATGAAATATAGGTATGTACCGGTGATCAATGGCGATCGCTATCGATTATAATTGGTGTGTTGAGCACTGTGCAAAAAAAGGCCGGAATACGAGCGAATGGTATTCTTCAGTATGATAATGCTCGACCACATGATACAAAACCGTTGAAAACATACTTGGAAACATTAAAATAGGGCATGTTACACCATCCGCCGTATTCTCCCGACCCTGCTCCTTCTGATTGTTACTTGTTCCGACATGAGTAGTGACCTGTCTAAGTAGCACTTGATTTCTTATGAGGATACCAAAAAATAGGTCGATTCGTGGATAGCCTCAAAAGATGGACCCTTCTTTGCAGATCAAATCCATAAATTACCTGAAAGACGGAAAAAGCGGCTATCGATGTGCAATACCTTGAATAGAATACATTGTGACGATTTTTCGCAGTAATTAAAGCTTCAAATTAAAAAAGAATAATGTATAGGCCAATGATAATAATAATAAGGCGCAACTACCTAACATACGTCGGCTATTAATTTACGAACCTCCTCGGTAGATCGTTAGAGAGAGTATCGATCGAGGATGACGACGAGCAGGTATCGCGGCCGCTGTGGACGACACTGAGCCTCGTAAATAGTTGCGAAAAGGAAAAGAAGGTGTTTTGCGGAGGTGGAGATGGTCGTTCCACCGTGACTTGTATATTCGTGTTAAAACAATGACTCGGATGCGAATCAATTCGCATTTTTAGGATGACACGGTGCTTTGTGTTTTTATTTTCCTTTCTAACAGGTTAAAGTTCGTGCGTGTATAGGTAACAAATTACTTTCGGGTTTCACGAAGTAATACGCAGCTTATCGAGAAAAAAAACTTAATACGAAAACACCAGTTTAGATTTATTAATAGACATTCAAGAATTGATCAGGTGCATTGTATAATAATTATCACTGAAAAAGCCAAAAAAATATGCTCAGCTATATCCCTAGATGTAGGACAAGTCTTCAATAAGGTTTGGCACGACAGTCTCTCGTTCACAAGCTACAGAAAATATTACCAACACAACATACTTAACTAATCTTTCATCACAGCCAGAATGTCTGTCAGTCTACCCTACAATAAAATAAACCAAAGCAGGAGTATCACAAGCAAGTGTATTGGAGCCAATTCTTTACCTACTTTACACATGTGCGATGATTGCTGTTGGATACAATAGCGGAGAAGTAATCCGAATGTTACAACAAGTCAGTGATTTGACCAAACTGTACAAATACCAATAATAATAAATAATACTATCATTCCATATAGCAACAACGCTAACTATATCCTAATGGCGTCTGACGTAAACATTCAGTGGAAGGAACATGTTAAAAAGAAAGATCTGGAGTTGAAATATAGTAAAATATATTAGTTAATTGGGAGAAAATTAACATTATCAGTGCATATTATACAAGCAAGTATTAAAACCTGAATTCAATTATGGGGATGTTGCGCGAAAGTCAATGTAGATAAAGCCCTTAGATGCATCCAGATACTAGGACAGATTACTTCAGATACTGACTGTGAGAATCAAGAGAATCGTAAGGAAGCATGAGGGGAGACTCCAGAATCAAAAGAATCAAACCATTCGATTTTGAATTGTGTTGATGTTGCTAATTGTTGAGGATGTTTCTGCCTTCCATAATGTCAGAGTAGTTCAAATGTCCTTAATATTAGTTTTAAGTTTTGAAACAAGCAACGTGTTGTGTTAGCAAATAACGATCTAGCATAATATATAGAATTAAAATTAGTAAATACATTTGATAATAAGATCATTGTTTAATAGGTAGTGTAGTGTAGTGAAGTGCATTTAAAAGAACAAATTAAAGTTTTTAATAGAATTAAAAACAGCGGTGTTAATACATGAACATTATTAGACTAGAAATCTAATTGAGAACAATGGGTCACCCTAGTTATATATTAAGATGTCTATTGTAAAGACAAATTGTAGGTTAGTCGGTAACAACTAGTAACAATATAAAAAATAATTAAAAAAAAACAACGTAATATTTTCGATTTTCTTTCAAAACTATGTTATGTCAGCATGGTGGAGAATCACAGAATTAAAGCAATAATTATCACAGAACATCACGGATAACTTTCATAGAATAAGAAAAGAATGAATGTCAAATTACAAGACCTAGTCATTTAGTCGATATCGTTTTCTGTGTTTAAATATTAATCACAATAGTTCAACTATTAAAATATTAACACAATAGTTTTACTGTCCTTGATGTAAGAATGGTTTAGAATAATTTTATGAAAATAATTCACGGAAGTACGAAAGCTTTTGTAGGCCCTGAAAATTTTCATTTCCCATATTTAAAAGTTTATCTTGTGACGGTCCTATCTACCTTTATATATTTGTTCCTTCTCCATGTTCCTTAATATAATTTTCAGGACTAAAAAAATCTCTTCAGGCAACTCTGGAGAAAGTTCTTGGTAAAAAAGGATTTGAAGTTTGCCAACATTTTTGCAAAATTTCTTTATAATTTTCTGTTTTATAGTTATCTAGAAAGTTTTTGACCACCAACACAAAACCTCTACAAGCATCACTATCACAGAATCAGTGTAATTAGGTTTGTATTTTTTATATTATTATCTGTTAAATTCTCAGCTATGTATTGAAATTGTATTTGATGCATATTCTTTCACTGTCCAAATGTACTCAACAAGTCATAGGTCATAGGGATACACATGATACTTTCCTTTCTTCGTTAAACATAAATTCCCAACAAAAGATGAGCAAGCCTTATCAAGAACCGATGACTTTTTTTATTAGTTTTTCCGAAATAAATAATATATAATCCTCCTTGACAAAGCCTGTGATATTTCTGTTTCCTTATATAAACACCACAAATATAAAAAGTTACATGAGAGCTATATTTCATCATTGACGTATCTATGCTAGAAAACAATACAAAAATAATAATATAATTTTGTGATATACAAAAAATTAAATTACCAACAAAACAAATCTAAATTAATATAATTATTAACGACTTCAAAGTAGTCAGTTGTAGTAATTAAAATAATATTGTAAATAGATAAATAGGTTTAGGTAGGTATTAAGCCAAATTGTGTGTATATAGTAGAATGTAAAATAAGTGTAGTAGATAGGTTAAATGAGCTTTTTGTTTATTTTTATTTAGTTATTACAACGATTATTATGTACATATTTTATTTTAAAACGTTTTTTTGTGTTAAAAATCTAAGTTTGATTATTTTTAATTTTTAGTGAGTTCCTTATTTATTTTTTGAAGTTGGTTCAATTTTTTTGTTAAAAATATTTTTTAACTAGTGTATTCCAAGATACAAGATCTTAATTTAAAAGACCCTTAATCTTATTAATGTTATGATTGAATATGAGCGCGAAGGCGACAGGTGTTATGTAACTGTATGGCCCCGAAATCTACTAGGCGAGCTACTAGCGAACGTTGAATTTCTCAGAATCGAAATCACATTTTAATTATCTTTTCTATTTCATAACGGTGCATGCTGAAACCGCAGTGGTTTCCTGAGAGTCAAGAGCCTGCCGGCTCTTGTCTTTTTCATACTGTCCGTTTTTTTACCAGGATCATCAGATTAAAACAATTTATGTTTTATGGTACAGTATAACATTAACATTATACATTTTAAAATTATTAGTCAACAATAAATCATTGTGTAACTCAACAATAAGTCATTTTCAAAAACATTTCTGTTTGTATATAGGTTCTATTGTCTAGCAGTCAGAAACTTTTAACGCTTGCATAATCAAAACGTATGACTATTTAATACATGTGTCTATAATAAAATCGAATTATTATGTTAGCTATAGAAGTTTCATTCTTCTTTATTTTAATCTTTCGAAAACTAAAAATTAGATGTAATATTAATGTATATATAACAATTAATGTATTGTATATTTTACATTAAATTTTAGAGCTTTCTTTTTACCTAGAATTTATATAACTAGAATTTATATGAACTAATATTACTGCTTAGTATGGCACTGATACCTTGGTTACCGCCTGAGCAGGATTCGAACCCACGACGTATCATGAAGAACAGTTGCGTCGACTAGACCACTATGCTACGAAATCGGTCCCTATAATTTTTAAATCATATATTTTTATAGCATAAATACTTTTTGTCCTATGATTGTGATTAATTAGGTGCTTGCATGTGGTTTGATCAGCGATATCTACTGATGTATATGTGAAGCATCGATGATATTTTAATTTTAATTTTTGATATTTCCGTAAATAAAATAACATTTTGCATTTAGTATTATTTGTACTTTATATTTATTACTTTTGTTGTTTAATTTGAAGAAGAAGCCCATAAATACTTTTAGAAAAATCTGTCACGATCTGTCATATCCCAATTGTTGGTTTTGGTTTAAGAATCGTCATTTTGGTGTCGGTGACAATCAATGGCCTGGAAATTAAAAAAGTTAGGACACAAAGAATTGCAAAACTTATTAGACAAAAACCCAGCTCAAACATTGAATGAACTTCTGATAGTCTAGCAACTGTCTTCAGATGTTTGGAAGTAATTGGAAAGATACAAAAGGAGGGAAAAATGCTACTACATGATTTGACTAAAAATACAATTTCGAACCGATTCAACATCGGTGTTTCATTGCTTGCTAAGCAGAAAAAGACGAGTTTTCTAAGGCATATTGTGACTGGCGATTAAATGTGGATCTACAACGACAATACCAAGCGCTAGAAGTCATGAGTTAGTTCTGGAGAGCCATTCACATCGACACTGAAGTGGAATATTCATACCCATAAAGTCGAAATTAAACGAAAAACGTCGTTAAAAAACGTTATTTTTTAAAATCGAATGAAACTATTTCTGCAGATGTCTACCGATACTAAGTGAACAACGTATTGTTACAGAAAAAGTAGCAGTAGCAAATAATCCTCTTGCAGAACAATGCTCGGCCACACTGTTGTAGCTTGAATGGGAAGTGGATCGCACCCAGCGTATTTACCAAACATAGCACCTTCTGATTAGCGTCTATTTAAATCGATGCAGCATGGCTTGGTTGGCAAACGTATTTGAAAAATTGAAGTGCGAAAATCGATAGATGACTGAATGGCTAACTAATCAATATCATCCTTTCGACACAGCTTCGCAGTGTTTCCAAAAATATGCGACAAACTTATGAAAAATTATGGGAAATTGTTATAAATATATACTGTACCAATTTCTCCTCAATAAGTGCCTGTTTAAAGTGGAAAAATAATCAGAATATATGCAATCACCTACTAGTTCAATTATAATTAATTTGTATTCAAATTCAAGATGACTAAACGCAGAGTTCAAGATCAACCGCTGTCAAATGAATTTTTAAAAGTATACTGGCATAACTCAGTATGGTTACAACCGGTTTATTAACAAATTCAGTACTAATTCAGAAGTAATGATAAACAGAACTGGAAACCTCGAAAGATATGCTATAAAATCAAAACAGATCGTTGAATCAACTGAAAAAAAAGATATTCCAATTATTTAAAATTAAATAAATTTTAAGTTTGATATAAATTAAATGCATCTATTATTAAGTAAAATTGAATTCTTTTAAACGAACTTTTCTTTAGAATTATAGAGAAAATCGGTTTAAATCACTAACAAATATACTTTTTGTTGTTGTTATTGTTTTATATACACAAACAGTTTTCAATGCTTCGGTACATTATAGTGTCCAACATTTTTATCTGGATTTAAATACAATAGAAATCCTGCCAAGAAATTCTGGCAAAGGAGGCTTACGATAAATAAAAATCTCCAACTACTTATTCATTTTATGTTCCAACTTATCAAACTAACAAAGTACTAAATAAATTAAATAATACCTGATAGGGATAGGAAAACAAGCGCTTATTATAAACAAAATGAGGTTACTAATTTTTTCAATTGTTTAAGAGTATGTAAATACTGATTTTAATTCTATAATATTAATAGATTAATTTAAATTATTAGTAACTCCTAACATAAATTTTCATAAGAATACTGTATAATAACAAATAAATTAATAATTGTTTCAAGTATATCTCGGAAATCCGTATTGAATAAGCATCATCAGATAATAACAAAGCCATCGACCTTGCCGGAATGATTTTCTATTCTCGGTATTCGAGACGTTTTATCTGGCGTACGAATTTCGTGGCCTGCGTACCTCTAAATAAAGCGGTCGTTGAAAGTTTACGTAATTTTAAATTGTTCGGAAAATAAGTAGGGGCCGTACGGTAGAGGGCGTTAAGGGAACGATACAAAGCGATCCGTGTTACGACGCCCCTGACCGTAACAAGTCGCTAATTAAATTCAGAGCCATGTTTATGCGTTTATACTTTTAATTTAGTGAGGCCTATTTTTCATACTGATTGGAAATGCCAAGCTAAATGTAAGGCTATTAAAATTATTCGGACGGCAGTCACCGCGCCTACTGGATAATTGTTAAAATTAAACAAGTGAAAAATGATTTTATTTTTTACAAGGTCGACGTTGCGATTCCACTTCCATTATCTTATTGTTTTTTTTATAACGTTAACACGTATACGTTCTGTATAAAAAGTATCAGGAAAACATTACTTGAAAGGCTGCGTACGGGATATCCCCACAAAACATTAAATGAGTGCTATGGTAACCAGGTTCACACTATGCGTCTTGGCCACCAGAGGTCCAGAGGCATAAAAACAAGAATAACTTGCATTTATTTTTTTTTAGTCCGATGCTTTGGTCTGAAATTGTACAGGACATTTTTGGTTATATTTGTTTCTATTGTGCATGACATTTTAAAGATATTTGTTGTTATATGTTGTAATTTAAATAGTGAGTCCTTCATTATGGTTAATACACATAAGTGAAAGGAAATACGTAGCGTGTTCATTCACAAATCCTTTACCTTAACCTCACGAAAAACAAAAATTAGTTGAAATTGTTCAGTCCACATACTTACACATAATCCACATATTGCATATGTTTATACATTGATCGTTACATTTTAGCGTTATTTACAGATCTGTTTATTACTCAACGGTGTCAGGAATCTATTTTAATTATTTAGTCAATGATACATTTCTATAATTTAAATAAAATTTCCAATATTTAATCCTAAATACGACATCGTAATAAGAATAAATAATTAACGGTAGTTTGTTTTGATGGATTAGAAAAGTCAACAGCATTTCAAAGGGCATTTTTTAATAGAAATTTTAGTATATTCCAATTTAAAATTACATTATATTGGACTAACTTTTCGTACTAGGTTAGATTAGATAGTATTTTAATTAATTATGGTTAATATATTATGGTTTTCTCCGGTTTTTAACATGAGATACATTGCAGGAAACCTAGAAACACCCGTATAAATGGTGTTATTCATATTCATTATTCATATTCATATATAAGGGAATATTTACAAAATTAAGAATATGGAGGATAATCATCATATTCTTCTTCAAAAGTTAACCAATAGTCGTATATATATTTGAAGTCCCTTCTGATAACATTCTAACTGATATCAATATGAAGAGTTCATATCTGATTAACCAAAGTTCTACTTACCCAATGTGCCTTCGAGTGATCTGTTCTCTATTTCTGAAATCAAAATTGTCGTAATAAGTGGATTGTGTAGAGGTTAGGAATTATTATACAACAATCATCACACAGAAAATTATTGGCTTAGTAGTTCCATGTTATTTATTCAACCGATCTGTATCTCATGGCACATTTTCTTTAATTTTTTCTTATAACATCTTCATTAGATACGCTTAGTACAATCTTAATTATTATTATTATTACAATTAATTTATTACGACTTTTCCTATGTGCTTGGATTAATTAACAAGCAAGACGAGTGCGAGAAAATACATTAGTATGTATTCCTCAATTATAAAATTATAATTATTTATTAATTATTAACTTATAGCTATAGTTTACACTAAGTTCGTATGGTTTTGTTCGTTTCAATCTCTTGACATCCTACGCGCTGTCCAGCAGTTGTATTGCTTCCACGTTAGAATGATTTAGTAATCTTCTTTCGTGTTTCAAGGCGAAATCCTGCACAACTTCGCAAATCCATTTGATTTCCAGGTCATCGTGCAGTTCTTCATTGGTTACATAGCGATAGGCATTGGTAATCAATCGAAGAAATTTGTTTTGACAGCGCTGCATGACTAACTGATTTGAATTTTTAGTGCAACCCCATAGGTCCAAATTGGCTTTATAATTGTATTATAGATCAACCTCTTTGATTTTAGATCAAGTTGAGAGTATCTTCCGACTACCCAGTATAGTTGTTTTATTTTGGTTTTAATGTGTTTTGCTTTTTGTCTAACGTGATGCTTCCAATTTAATCTACCGTCAAGATGGATTCCAAGGTATTTTGCTGATTCTGCTTGAGGAATCGGGCATCCATTGAGTGATGTAATTAAGTTTTTATTAATTCACCTTAATGCAAAATTAACGTGGACAGATTTGGAGCTATTAAGTTGAATTTTCCAATCTTTTGTCCATTTGTAGATTTTGTTGACTGCCAGTTGCATTTTTCTATTGCCCTAGGCAGAGATATATCTTTTGCCATAATAACTGTGTCATCAGCAAAGGTTCCAAGAAGTGTTTCTTTTGTTGTTGGAATGTCAGCAGTGTAGAGCAGATACAGGAGAGGTCCTAAGACGCTACCTTGTGGAACTCCAGCCGAGATATTTTTAAATGTCGAGAACGCCATTTCGTGCGATACTTTAAATTTTCTTCCGAATAAATATGACTCCAACAATTTACTTATCTTACAGATTAATCCCAAATGCCAAACCCAAAAGCTTGTGAGACATCCAGGAATATTGCGGGGCAGTATTTCTTTTCTTCAAACGCTCTTTCAATAGCCGCAGTTACTCTGTGCACTTGATCGATAGTTGAATGGTGATTTCGAAAACCAAACTGGAAATCTGGTATTGGTACCAAATGTTTAACACGTTTAAATATAAGCTTCTCAAATAGCTTTGATATTGCAGATAGTAGCGAAATAGGCCAATAAGAATTTTCTTTAATGCCTTTTAATTTCATTAATATAAAACACGCTGCCTATTACAGCATCAATCTGATTAGTAATTCAATTAAAAATGGCTTTAATTTATTTGTAATTAGTCTTAATAAGGCCTATACAACTGAAATCCTGCTAATTGCAGACGTTAAGATCTGATATCCAATAAAAATGTTATGATTATATAGGGGCACTATATCTTTATTTATATTGATATTTCACCCTCTTATCGGATAAGCGTCGCCGAAGACCTGGAATGCCTCAACATTGACAGGTTCCTGAAATTAATGTTGTTTGTGCCCTCGTGTATACGACCACTCGATGGGCCTCAGTGGTGCCGAGTTCAAAAGACGCTTTAAAAATATGTCTCAGTATTTATTTAAATTTTCTAGATAAAGTGTCAGGCTATAAAAACTAAAAAGTTGATTTTTTTGTAATGTTATTTTTAACGGATCATATAGTGTTGAGCTACTAGTAATAAGAAATTAATCAACAAATAGTGTTTATATATTGTTTGGAATACATTCGGATTAGTCATTATTATTATAAATAATACTAAAAAATAATAAAAAATGTAACTTGCTATATAGGATCACTGGATTCGCACAATCCCGTAATATAAAAGACAATCTTACTTACTTATAATCACGGTTGTTCAGATTTTCTGTTCAGAGTTCGACAGTGCTTGGATATTCCTCAAAAGGTTCAATTTAACTGAAAATTGTCTTCTATAAATAATTGGACGTTGAATTTACTCTAATGAATAATGTACAGTACTATGTATAAATAGTTTAGTTTACTGTATAAAATCAACCTGATATATAAATAAAAATAACAACCAATAAGAACCTAAGACCATTTTGCTTATTGACAAGTTAATAAAAATATAACATATTATGACATTTATTTAAAGTCTATTTTGATATTTAGAACACCGTCCAAAAAAAACCCATTTACCATTTGTTGATAAACTTTATAAAGATGGGCTAAGTGACGGGCGTAACTTTTTAAAATGAAAAATATCCTTTATGACAGTGTGTACTTTATTGTGCTCGAATATAGTAGCAGTAAAATATCGTCGACGCGATATATTATTGTTGGTTTTTTGTTGTTGCGAACATTTTGTTTGCATATAAACACGATGACGGCACATGTTAAAATTACATGCCGTAAATCAAAGGTAATGAAAATTATGTCCGCGCTGTTAATAATATAATGGTCGAAATTAATTTAACATGACTTGTATTCATATATATTCTTAAAATCACAGATATAAACTATGAAATGATATTAATAAATAGTATAGTAAAATAAAAACCTAACTAATAGTCAGACGGTGTTAAGTCTAGACTATAGAGCAGGTCCTTTCCTGAATATATATGTCGCCTGTGTATATTTGGATGATGTAATAGATTAGGACGTTCGTATTGTAGCTGAGGCTGATATGACTTGAATACAGCATGTGCAGCTTCCGAGTATAACGCAGAAAAAACATGAAGAAATATTGGGAAGTGAGGTAAATGAGGAAAATATTATATATGGAAAACTATTATACTAGTAGGAATATGGTAGAAGTTTTTGGTGACGAATAGGAATTCTGTAGAAAGGAGGACAGGAGTAGTTGCTTTTTGTGAAAATAATATCTTAATAATCGATCAAAAAGTTAGTTGGTTCTTCAGCCACTGAATCTATTATATCTCTTATCTTACACATATACTTTAGTTTACAAAGTTAAAACAATATATTTCGGATATACAACATATATATATTCAGGAATTTCACAAGACAGTGTAATGGGTTTAGTATTGTATCTTCTTATTCTAATGATTCACCGACCATAACAATACTACTGTGGCAAGATACGCAGACGATACAGCAATTTCAATCAAAATCAATCAATATAAACCAAAATATTAAATCCAGCTGATAAAACTAATTTTAAATATTAACATTCCAATCAAACTACAGTTTGAATTTTATTATTTGGCGACTATTTATACTGTGTCAGCACACGTGTTTTATGATTCTCCTGTGTACATTCATTGAAGCCAAAGCTGTTCGTACAAAATGCATGACTAACCGTTATTTACATTCATATTAAGATTTTATCAAGCATAAACATTTGTAGGAAATTGCTCGTACGTAGGGGAGATCCTACGGAAGAGTCGGTAAAACGAGTCGAAATTTCAGTGGTTTAACTTTCGTTTAGTTTTTCGAATAATTTAAGTGGAAACGCTTATTTATTGTTTTAAATTGTTTTATTTATCAGATAAGATTATATTTTACAGTTTGTCAACCTTCAAATGATAAATATCTTAATGTTCCCCAAAAATTTAATAACTATAAAAGTAATTTTGATTATGATATTATGTAATTGTTATAGTTATATGTACTTTCCCATTGTGTAAATAAGTGTCATAACATCATTATCATAAATTTTGTTTTCAATTTCAATACTTCCATTTCAATTTAACGATTTGTGAAAGTTACGAGTCAAATTCTTCGAATTCTAGTTTTGAGAAGAGTAATAATGTGCAGTGTCTCGATATTAAGAAACAGGCAACAATAATTAAATTATTTCTATTTTGTATCTTCCGTAAGTAAGCTTCAATAATTCCTTTATTATTTTGTTAACAATTTCAGGGAACCTCTAAAAATACAGAATAAAATAAAGGAGACATTACTTCATAAATATAATAAACTATATTCACAGAATATTACCCTATGACTATATTGTCTTTCTTTTCTAATGGCGGTACATTCCTTTCGAGTCTACAGGTAGGCCATCAAGTCAAAACAACAAGAAAATCTGGAATATTTAGATTTTGTGTTATTCTTGGTGGTTCAACATACATTTGGTTTTAAAATATGGAAGATCAAGGGTAAGTGCAAAATGTAAGGTTAAATTTTTAAAAGTTTTAAAATCCAAACAGCGCATCAATTTTATTTATAATGGGAATGTCAGCTGCTAAATTTATAATACATCATTTTTAACGACATCAAATATGTATATCATGCATGCATTTTGCTGAGATGTAAGAACAGCGTACTATGAAATACTATGAAATAATTAAATTTTCTATCAAAAGTAGACCTGGATCAAATAAGAGTACAGTAGAGTACAGAGTAAAAGAGTAAAAATAATGATGAATTGACTGAGATTTATTTCAGCTTAAATGTTCAATAATCCATTCATTTTAGGCTAGTAAACCTACAATATGTTAATCGAAAGCTCAAGGTAGGCAATTCATTAATGGGGTTTGTGGATTAAGAATAGTAGCGATCATAGTTGATCATATTTGGAGTTTTTAGGAGAATTTCACTGCTTCTATATATAGTGGTGGCTTTTTCGTTTGATTTTAACTATATTGGCTGGGTTTGATCTAAACGATTTCGGTCTATTTTATGGTAATGTTTATTTATATTGTAATTTCTTTCTAAAAAGTTCTAAAATGTAATATATTTTATAAAAATAGAATGGCTGGACATATTAAGTATATTTTTATTATTTCGTTTTATTCAATACTTTTTTAAATAAAATGTGTTAATTCCAAAATTTTACCATTTTTATTTACCTCCTGAATATTTTTATCTGCTTATATATTTTCGACATTAAATCTGATAGCCATTACAATCATTAATAAGATACAAAAATGTAAGTAAATAAAGTTGTATGTACGCATGCGCCAAATCCGGAGATATTTGTGAAGTAATGTATTCTCTCCCAATAAACCCTAATTGTTAAATATCTGCTCATTACGACACTGACACTGAAAAAATACACTCAGAGCTACATATTCATTAACAATAGTAGTTAGGTTAATTTTATGTTTATATAATTTTTCAATTAGTTTATGTAATTATTTATTATTTAATAAAAAAATTATCAGTAGTCCATACGGAAATAGGTGTAAGATATGAATTATTAGTAAAATGTTATAATTTTGCATATTGCTAGGGAACAAAGGAATATTCATGCCGAACAATATGAAGATAGAACTCGTTTGAAGAGTACAGTAGATAAGAAGAATGCTACCTTTTTTCGTTAAGGATGTCAGAAAGATATATGTCAGTGTTTGATGACATTCTGCTACCTGCCATTACCTGGCCTATGGCTTAACTGAAATATCGACAAACCCTTATAATTTGCTTGATTAGAAGGAATGTGATCGACAGATACAGTTTGCTTTCAAAGTATGAGTGACATGTGTTTCAAAGTACATGTCACCTTAAAAAATAGCGTACCGAGGGGTTCTATTGCATTTACTAATATTCATTTCATTCAGTAAACTTACAATTCACGACAATTTGTGGATCTGGGAAGAGAAGTTTATTAGATGTAAAGACCCAAATTAAAGGTCGCATTAGTTCTCTTAATTGTAATTAGTGCAAATAAGATAAGTGGTGTAAAGTAAAAGTGTTTCATTAATTCGTAAGAAAGCCCAGCTGAAATCGTCAATTGTGAGCAACCAGGGCGTAAAGTGAATCAACAACAATAAACAAATAAAAGGGCTGACACGGTAATTTGCTGCGAGAGCTATTGAAGAAGTTCTCCGACGACGACGAGAGATCTACTTGTTTATTAACAATAGTATGAACTCAATGGAAACCATAGCTGGGGATTGAACCATGACCGTGAACATTAAAAGGAAAAAAGCTACTTCACCTAGCCGTATTCACCAAATGTTGCTCCGTCCAACTGTGGCTTCGATAAATAAGTTGTCAGCCAAGGGTCATTTGGTAGATTTTATTGTAGCAAATCGAAGTGAATTTTCTATGAGCTGAACAATCATTTCATCAATTACCTACGTTTTTTTGATGATATTATAACTGATTGCATCATCCCGAAAAGATCATACCTCAAATAACGTAGTACAACCACATATAAAATAAAGTGCACAACAATTAATATAAAATATGCCCTCCTTAAACGGTAACCGAGGTTCGTACATGATCCGTAGTGTCTTTATTCATCAGAACGTTTACTCGAACTCGGTTGCGGTCCGCGTTTGTTGTTATCGACGAACGAACGAATCCCCCGGGTCGGCCGAGCGCTCGGCCGGAGACCCGGCAACACGGCATACGTGAAATTAGCCAAGATCTGTGTCACGGCACTTTCACATCGCTGAAACTAGAACCGTAGAAAATACGCAGCGAAATAAAGCTGATTCCTTCCACGGACGTTGGGTGCCTGCCACATAATCTGATCCGGGCTACGGAAGAAAAGACACAGAAAATATGTGTCAGCTGTTCCCATTTATTTTTAATAAAGCAGAAACCGTTTTCCAGGTTGTTATCAATTTTTCTCTTTCGGTCCTCGTTTTTACGGGATTTTTATTACTGTACATTTATTTCACTCTGGTTATATAACTTAATAACGGAAGGTAAATGATAACAATAAAAACAATTCTTTGTAAACAAACTTGAGATTCAAATATAATTTATTAGGTGCTTGCATGTATGCTGATCAAAACATTAGTTTTCTGTAACTTTTTCGTTGCCGGTTTGATGGCGCAGTGGTAAAGGCGACAGGACAATCCTCCTGCTGTTGCGATAGTCGTGGGTTCGATCTTGCTGGGGCATGGTCGTTAAGTTTGTGATTGTTTAACATGTGTGTGGTTGTCCTTAGCTAAAACCTCAAATCCAACAAGGAAAACGATCCCAGTCACGCTGGTGACCAAGCTGGGTAAGACTGGATGCCTTTTGCAATGAACTCTAAAGTTGGCCGTTCGCCAGCCGGTAGGCTTGATACCGAGGACCGTGGATCGGAGCCTACGTTAATTCTGGTACCATGGTAATACCATGTCAACAGAACAATTTTGGTTTGGTAGTGATTCGATAATTTATCTATTTCCGGATTTTTTCAGCATTTCTAAATGGCATCGATTTGAATAATTGATGGGAAGTGGTAAACAGAAGATAGCGCCTAGTCTAGTGAGTACGCTGCAAGAGGATAACTTTGAATCTGTTACTCGCTATTGCTGATCTTTTTTAACAGTATGTCGTTCAATTTAATTAATTGACAGTAGCAGTTTTATTCGGTCTCCCAGCTCTTAATACACCATCATATACCAAGCAAGACTTAAATGGCCATGGATATTGTCGGTTCCTTGATTGTCGATAGCTTTCCTAGATTAACACTTTACTTTTTGCGCTTGGGATCATCATAGTATGTTTATCATCGCATGTAAACGTCTGGAAATGGTTGCATTATCTGAACACTTATTTCTACTAGTCATAATTCCAATTTAGGTGTGCTGTTGCAAATTTCAACCTAGCCTGACTATTTTCCAATTATGTGATTCGTTTGATAGCAGGTCGTCTAGCATACTATTTCTGAATTCATCTAATGAAAAATGAAAAAATTGAAATTATGGTTTCTGGTTAGTTGTTTCAATTGGTTTTTGATATAAATATTGAAAATTACTGCATACATATAATGGTATTGAGTAACAATAGTTTTTTCTTTCAATTTCCTGGAATGGTACTGTTCAGATTGAGCACACAATTCTTCGATTTCAGCTTTTCCATCGGCCAGGGTCTCTATATTAAGTGTACTATTGTAAAATTATCCCTTCCGATACATGAAACCAAATTATAGTGAAACATTAATCAATATAATATATAGCCCATCGAATAAAACAGCCAATGCTGGTCACAAATGTAATTAGACAATTGGGTTTTAATTCTAGAGGAGAAGTAAAACTAGAATGACAATTGATTTTTAGCAGTTATGATGAACAGAATGATTTATTTTAAAATTTAACAAAGAAAATTCATTTCTGTTCACCAACTAGATATCATCGGAGCTAAAGTAACATATGTTGTTTGTTTGCACAGCAAAATAACATAAACTACTTCAGAAATATCTAATAATATATAGTATAAATCCCTCAAAATTAATTAACTAGTAGTGTGGCTACACTTTGGATTGCAGAGATTTTAGTTGTTTATCTTTTATAATTTCAAATTAAGATACCCTATCAATGGCCTTGAATCGTTGAGATTTACGAAAACGGATGATAAAACGAATAAATGTGTCGGTCATATTTAACAAGAAACTTTCCTATATCGAAAACTTTACCAATTTCAACACCAAATGCGAACAGCTGACGGGAAAGCTAGAATTCAGCGTGAAACATAGATCCACCGCTAAATATCGCGAGTCGAGTCGAGTGAACAGAAAAATGTGAAAGCCACTCAACGAGACCAAAATAATGGTACAGTCGACCGGAAAAGTTACGGCCTTCATCGACTACACAGTATTATTGGATGGGACGAAGGTTAAAGTAAAAGAAACGGCGGCACACAGTAAAAAACTTCTTGATGGGATAAATTAAAGTTTGAATTTTAAGAATTATTTATATAGAGTGTTCAAAGATCTAGCTACTATATAATATATAAACAGATAAGTATATAATACAAATTGTATTTACAAATTCTACAATAAATTACAAGATAAAACTCTGACCTTGTAAGAACAATTTTCTATTTTTAGCTCTTTATTCAACATTTGTTTGGAATTCCGAACGTATTTAAACATTTATTCTATGCACCTTATTTTTTAACATAAATTATCAAATGTGACAGGAATCATTTTGTTTTGTTAATGGGTTTTCAGTATAACAATGCTTTTAGAAAAGAATGAATACCTGATTTATTTGCTAAAATAAATTGATTTCTGAATATTATAAACAGATCTGCAATCTTCAATCATAAAGAAGCTTTATAGATCCTTTGATATGTCCTATAGATGTCCTTTGATCATTTTGTTACTTTGCCATGTCATATTTATTTTGCTCACTATTTTATTTTCCTACTATATCGACTTAATATCTATTCGTTCTATGATATTCTTGACCTTGATTGATTTTATTGTTTTTTCCTTCAATTTTAGTTCTTCATCAGGGTTTTTCTTATTAATGTATTCTTTTTAATCTTTAAGTGTCTTTTAGCAATATTCTATTAGAGTCTTATTTCTGCGAGAATTTTATCTTGTATATTTAATATTATATTTATTGTATGTTTAAACTCATTTACTTCTACAAACTAAAGGTTTCCAAATTTTCCTTTCCTCTCTGACATTCCCATTATCATTATTTTTAATTTATCGTTGTTAATCCCTTATCCTGTTATTTACTATTCTGCTATTAATATTTCAATTAAGAATAGTTAATTTTTTCATCAAAATTTTTATCAGTCAAATATTTCGAAGAATAAAAAATACTTTCATGAAATCTAAGTTTTTATTAGAACAATTCAATACTTGTATAAATTGATTTGAAAAATTTATTTTAATGCTCTACAAAATAAACTGGAGAATAATATTCATGTATACTTTAAGCTTAAATCGCAAACAAATGAAAGATTGACCTTGTAAAAATAATTCTCTATTTTTAGCTTGTAATGATTTATATCACATACAGACTATTTTTATTTCATAGAAATTCTATTTAAAAAACAATCCAAAATTATCCATATTATGTTTTTTCTCTCTAAAAATATCTATGGTTATATTATATTTTTAGATACAGCATTTCTACATACTCTATGCATTATTAAAAACCTATACTATATCAAATTAAATAATTTATAAGCTTAATGCTAATTCAGTTTATATTAACTTTTTAGGTTAATATTAATGATGTAAATTAATGTGTTTTTTTTGTTGAAGATTGAAGAAAACCAGGCTATATTCCTTATATAGAACCCAGACCACTTTAAAACTATGTTAATGAACACGTAATTAAAATGTCGTCCAACATGTTCGATTCAAATCGTTTCAACTAAATACTTGCTTATAATCAGGACATTAAAAGGGTAATTAAATTTCAAAAAGGAATAATCACGAAGCCGTGACTTAATGGATGTTTTCGACGACAATAACAATCAGATGGGTGTCTATATCTGAAACTGATAAGGCCTCTCGTAAGGGTAATTGTGCTTGAAACATTTTCTGTTCTTTCCCAAGTCTGACAAGTCCTATTAACTAATTATTTGTTGTATTATTTCAAAAATGCTATTACAAATAAAAATATTTTATGTACAAAGCTTCTATTGATTTTTTTCAATTCTTTTGATTGACGACTTTTTGTTATTTTTCGTAAAACTTTCGATCGAAATGATTATTTCTAGTGGGAAAACTAAACAAACTTTTACCGGAGTTCTTTTGATACCAAAACTTGTAATTTTACTTATTTCAAGCGTTTAGCTTATGATTTAGGTTGTTGCCTTCCTTTTCTTTTATTAATATGTCTTATTTTATTAATTTATTAATATTGATTTTATGCAACAGGTTTTTTCAAATATTACCGTTTGGTCATTAATTTCAATCGAATTCCTTCAGAAATAGTATCCAGCTAGTTATGCTGTCAACAATCCGATGCAGCTCCTACATTTACTCACTCTATCAATTAATTAAATTAAAATACATATGTTGTTTCCATCTAAAAATATCATCAAAACGGAACAATCTGCAAGAAAAAACGGGGAATTCGAAAGAGAATAACTTAGTTATGATAAAAACTAGACCTTCTGAGATGATCTCAGAATGATGTAGATCAGTCGCCATTCAATAGACTTCATAAATTGGCAAATATTAAATTGTGATTTAAAAATTGATCTTTTTTAATTTTCTGAACTTCTGCAATTTCTAGAGTTTGTTTAGCAGAAAGAACAGAATATGTAAATCTTAAAATAGGATCAGCAATCACTCATTAACCAAATGAGTATTAAGTCAACTTTGAAAGCCTTTTCCTCAAAACTAATTCTTCGACCAAATCGACATGATAGTTCAAGCTCTATGAAATATATATCTTTGAAATTTAGTAGAAATCTTCCTTGTATATCCTTCTACATCAGTGAACAAGGATTTTTTCAATTTTTTTTTTAAAGGAAGGGCCAAATAATTACCTATGTTAATTAATATTTGATGAAATTATTTGAATACAAGTATATATTGCCAAAATATATAATAATATAAAATAATGTTTTTTTAATAAGGCTAATTGACCAGTCCACACGGAACCAATTGGTCTTTTGCTGATTTCGCTTCAGATTCAGGATGTTTGGATATGCGCGCGAGAGAGACCCTTAGAGTATATATTATTTTGATTATCTACCGCGAGTGAGGAATGAGTAGGGTTTTGATTTTCGTGTTGCAAGGTTCCAAGGGAGAACCTCACACTGAGCATATTCGCGAAGATTTTCACGAACGGGATGTCTGATTTGAAATGGGACATTGAGTAACGCGCGGACTTTTTTTGGATTGGAACACTTGAAATGCAAGTTGCCCCTCGGAGACGTACGTTGTACCACACCTATGTGCCATAGAGGCTGGATCGGACCAGCATTGTCTACAGAGTCGCTTTCTGGGGAGAGAAAGTTTACTTTCACTATAGAGGAGTGGGTAATAGGATGCAGTCATTGCCTTTGCAGATAGCGTGTTGGATTTGGAGAAAAAATTACGTATACCTCTTACGGGTTGACTTACTTAATAATACATATTTTTGAAGGGAAGGTTTATTAATCATTTAGAAATATAACTGCTTCAATATACATTTCAAGTACCTCTTAATAAATAATAATATATAAATTGCAAATCCCATTTTGAACAGAAACAACTTGGTTATCTAGTACGTCGAGTCAAAAAATCAGAAAAACTAATCAAAATTCTTTCCACTTCCCAGCTCTGGTAAAATTTCAAACAAAAATAGTTAAATAATGTATCATGTACATTTCAAAAACTTTTCTCAACAAACTTATCACACTTCACTATCGTAAGCTTCAGTTTTCGTCAGAATACTCAACATACCGTGTACGTACGTTATAGAAAGACCACCCCAGTGGGCGGTTCGTTTCTTTTATCGATTTTTCAAACCGACTCAAGCCCTAAAAGGTTCACTTCAAGGCCAGGAAAACCGGAAAAGGTTAATCAGTAGTTAGTAGAAGTGAAGTCGATTAAATAGTCGAATCTTCTCGTAAAACATATACACCACATCAATAAGTTATTAATTTTTTTTTCTGTCCGCTCTCAATAGAGTATCCCGTGATATTTTAAATTAATTATAATGTTAATAATCGTATGCTACAGTAAACGCTTTCACGATTAAGTCAATTTAATTCATGGACTATTGATTATTATAATAGTTATGTTGGCGTAGTATTAGTTGAATTGTTTATTAGACTATAAACACGACATAATTTGTCTCGATTAAACTCGCAAAAGAAAACATTTATGAGTAACAAATAAAGTTTTAATGATTTTAATGTTTAATGGTTATATATTGAAATATAATGATTTATAACTTTATTTATTTTCTCTCGTTTAGTTTAATGTATTAATATATTTACTCATAATTGCTATACATACTCCTATAAACATAGGTTAGACAAACAGCAGAACGATCAGACTCAAAATCAAAGAACTACATTGGTTAGCCGGTAGACACTCCCAACCTGTCTTAAGGTCAAAGACATGATACTGATGAACCAGTTAATTATAGAGCCAATTTAAATTGATTATAGAAGCTTATCGCTACGTAATCTACGAAAAAACTGCACGATAACCTCGAAATTAAATAGATATACGATGATTGAAGGAAACCAAATGGCATGAATCTGTATAGGATATAAGAGTTACTCGTAATTTTAGATTTGGGAAATACAGACTGATTTATTTTATATCGCACTCGTCTTGTTTGTGTATTGATGCAAGTATTGACACAACAGAACAATAGTATTAAATAGTGTTGGGAACTATCGACTGTTTAGTAATTGACTACTTTTTATTATCGACTGTTTTATTCGCTATTTTCGGTCCGACTGATGTTACTATTTACTATCGACTGTTTCAGTCGTGTACTTTTAGTTACTATTTATTGTTCTACTAGTTTCATTCGACTGATTCTTAACGTTCTGGCTGTGTTGTCCTAGCCGCGACCCTGAAAAAATGTACCTAATTTATGTCTACATAGATTATATGTAATATATAGTTTTATGATTTTTTTGGTAGTTTGCTTGAAAATAACAATATATCGTATATTAATATAGCAGCATTTTGGAACGATATTTTTCAAGATTGTTAATGTAATAGGGTAAAAAGATACAATATTTTTGACTGTTTTTATGGCTATAATAGGTAATATTTCGACTACTCTCTCGATTTTAGAAAATATATATTTCCGTTCAACATTAAATAAAGCTTTTCTTAAATAAATAATCTTTATTTAAAAAAGCTCTAATAGTTATAGTGCGATCAAGCTCGATTTTAGTTATGTCATGGATTAGAATTTTTCTATGATTAGGTATATGTTTAATTCTTATTTAGTATTTATAGTTATTATACATCTTTAGTTCTTAAAATACGATAAAACATTTGTGGGGTATTAATCAGTTCCATACAAAAATTCCATTTCTTTTTACAGATCCACAGATGACTCAAATATAAAAGTAATTCTACTTCGTTTAAAATGAAATAATTAACTACATGTTAATAGTATTCAGTAATTATTTTTTCCTTTTCTTTTTTAAAGTTAGTACGTGCAAGAATATGTACATCTCCGTCTCGCTTATACTACCGTTGGAAAATATTGACGCATATAAAATTAACTGCTCCAAGCAATTATCTCCGTCCTTTCCTCTCCCTCCTCTTCCCAATTTATACAGAAAAGGGTTCGCACACCTCCGTCTGACATCACGAAAAAATCAGTAGAACCGCGCATTTGACTGAAAATAGTAATTACTATTTTCAGTCGCTAGTTTTTTGACTATCGACTGTTTCGACTGTTTTCGGTCGATAGTTCCCAACGCTAGTAATACATTAATTTATTAAGATTGCGTTAAATATATCAAATCTAAGATATAACATAAAAAAATCGCTAAAATAATTAGAAATATGGAAAGACACATTATTATATTTTAGTTATTAAGTTAACCCATTTCGCTGAATAGCGCGGATAATTAAGAAGCATAAATTAATTAAAAAGAATAATAAAAGTTTTTTAACCTAACGTAAGTAATGGCAACAATGTAAAAAGAAACGAAATAAAGAACTAGACCTTTTGAATTTATATTTACATTACATATGATAAAAAAACCTAACAAAAAAGCTAAAACAATACCTTACTATTTATCTATTCCCTAAATCAAACTAGTGACTGTTTTATTCACTTTATTATGAATTCAATGTCTTATAAAAACCTTTCATCTAACCAAAAAATTAGCCACATGGTGCTCATTTTTCAATTAATTAATTATGTCATCAGTATTAACAAAATTGTCACAAAACATTAAGGCCGATATACACATAAATGACATTTCCGATAGTTATATATAGGGTAACCACCTACCATTGACGCAATTTCCGCTGAGTGGCAATAATGGAACGATTATTTTCAATAAATATTGTCACTATTTCGTTCTTGTGGCGTATATTTATCCATAATAAAATTTGGATGTCTACACAACACAATGGTTATAGCGAAACTGAGCTAAACGTCACATAACAAAGATGGCACGCAATCACAATGGTAGCGGGACTTTCGCCCCACCCTATATAAGATTATTTGAGTTTGTTGATTTCCTCTATGACAATTTAAATTAGTTAATTTATTCGAAACCGTAAATTCGGGAAAAAGTAATTTCGATTTTCCGGAATAGAAACCATATTATACCGCCTTTGAAAGGTAAAATGACAATAAGCTCGATATTTGGGTTTAATATTAATTCACAGTAAAAGTTAGACCAAGTTTTCATTTGTCAATCACTGTTGAAACGAAATCGAATTTTTTGTCGTTTTCAAGACTGGCGAATCACAATAGATGTCAAAGCTAAGAAATCTAGCCAAATCATTAATTCGACTGTTTACTGTCAAAAACTAATGTAACTGAAACACATTATCAAAGAAAGTCTCCAAAGGCGTTGTCTCCCATAATGACCACCCATATCTCTAGTGCTTCGCCGAAATGTTGATGCATTCACCATATAATCCGGACTTTGCCCCATCTGACTGCCATTTCTGTAAAATTACTTTAATGTGTACAAACTGGCATTAAAAGAGGCGTGAAAGTCAATTCGTCCAGTTTCTCGCTCCGAGATATCAGGAGTCCTAAAGTGATGAAATATAAATTAAAGTGATTTTATAACAAAAACCGGAAATTCATATGAATAAATTCGTTTTGTAAATCATCAAAAATGGTTTAAACTATTTCAGTATCAATTATAGCCTCAGTGAAATTGGTACAAGAAATAAACGAAATTGATACTTTGATGTTGATAATATTGTAAATATTAAAATAAACTGTAAAATTAAGAGGCATTATAATAAAAAATCATTCTAAAATATACCACAAGCTTAATGTTTTGAAAATCACACTAAAAATAACGGAATAATAGCTGACGATTACTTAACAACAATTTTATTTTAAATTTATGGATATTCATCAACTGTTGAAACGAATATGAAATAGAGATACCCATTGATCAACCATTTATCAACCTCCACAAGCAAAAATGTTTTAAGGAATGAAAACTGTCTATAAAATTCGATATATAACATATAAAAAAAATAATACATAACATTGTATCCTTATTACAAAGCATTATTTTATAAAATTTACATATTTCAATAAACGATAATCAAAACAAAAAAGAAATAAACACGAACCCATGATATTTGACCGATAGATAAGCCTGACCTTTAACCGAAGGAATTAATTTAAATACAAGGAAAAAATCCAAAATATATCACTGATTAACCAGCAAATATCAACATATAAAAATTGTTTTAAAATAACATGGGGAACTGTAAACATCGATATTGAAAATGCTAATAACATAAATAATAAAAACATAAAAAAACGAATATTTGTTGACATAAAACACCAGGTGCTGATGTTAAGACTGTGTTTTTATTAAAATTAATCACTAAATTATGGCTATTAATAGGATGTTGTCTTGGATATTGGAAATTTAGAATTGACAACAAATGGTATGTCGGTATGCTAGCAATTTTGCATTCCGTTTTATTTTGGTCGGATGTAGTCAGGTCTGGAGAGTACGGCGTTACTTACGATATAGAAATGAGTTCCTTTCATACCCCGGAAGCAGCCACTGACAATTTTTCGACTTTTTAATTGCCTGTCATGTATATGGGGCGTCTATTGTACAACAGGTCAATTGAAAAGTCCCCGGCCTTCCATAGTAAAACACTTTTTTTGGCCAAATTAGTTTTTCTTATTCAACATAATTTCCCTTTAAGGATTATACACTGATTATAGTGACCCTCCAACTTTTCGATAACATTTTTGTAGCACGATTTGTGCTTTGCTTCAAAATATTGCCTCAGTTTCGGCAATCACCACTTCATTCGACAAAAATTTCTTCCCAACGAGCATTCTTTTGAGATCTGAGAACAGGAAATAGTCGCTGGGGGGCAGATCTGGGGAATACGGTGGATGAGAAAGAAATTCGAAGCCCAATTCATGGATTTTTTCCATCGTTTTCACTGACCTGTGACACAGTGTATTGTCTTTGTGAAGCAGCACTTTCTTTTTCTTCAAATGCGACCGTTTATCTTCAAACAGTCCAATAATGCTATGTAATATAGTCGCTGTCCTTTTTCAAGGTAGTCAATGAAAATTATTTCAAGCGCATCCGAAAATACAGACGCCACAAACTTGCCAGCCGACTGTTCCGTTTTCCCACGCTTTGGAACGGGTTCATCGTGTGCAGTCCACTCGGATGACTGTCGATTGGACTTCGGAGTGAAATGATGGAACCATGTTTCATCCATTGTCACATATCGACGCAAAAACTTGGGTTTATTAGGCTTGATCATCTTCAAACACTGCTCCGAATCATCAACTCGTCGTTGTTTTTTGTCAAAAGTGAGCTCGCGCGGCACCCACTTTACACAAAGCTTTCTCCAACTCAAATATTCGTGAATGATATGATGTACACATTCAGTTGACATCTTTAGAGTGTCTGCTAATTCATTCAGTTTCAATTTTCGGTCATTCAAAATCATTTTGTGTATTTTTTTAATGTTTCCGTCGGTAACAACCTCTTTTGGGCATCCACTGCGTTCACCGTCTTCGGTGTTCATTTCACCACGTCTAAACTTAGCATACCAATCCTTGATGATTGATTTTACTGGACAGTGTCCGGAAACTTGGCATCAAGCCAAATTTTTGCTTCAAAAGCAATATTTTAGCAAACACGCGAAATTCCTTTTTATCCATTTTTTACAATAACAAAAGTTGATTCACACAAAATGCTATAATTCACAAACTAATGATCCGACACCTATCAAATTTATACACGCATTTTTTGAGTCATTCTTCTATGTCAGGCAGGGGACTGTTCAACTGACTTGTAAATTGTGAGGTCAATGTCAGTAGAATAAATTGACATAAATGCATGTATCAAATCGTAACATTTCATACTAATGGATACCGGAATCTTTTACAAAAATCGGAAAGTAATTACCGACACACCTGGTAAATTAATTGTGAATTAAGCAAATAAAATATATAAGAAAATAAACAATAGAACGACCCTAATTTTCACCACATACACCAGAAATATCACCGATATGACCGCAAAAACGAATATCTTAGGACAGACTAAAAGGGAGCAATAAACCGACCTTTTCCGTCTTCAGGCGGTCATTTATTTTGATTACTTCTCAACGTGCCTGCCGAGACCAAAAATGGCAACCAGGTCCCTTCCTAGAACGATATACAGATGTAATCTAGCCCTTTGAGCTTAGTGAAATTTTAGATAGACACACCCACAAAAGCCCGATTCTTTAGGATGTCAATATATCGGTGTAAAACCATTCTCGTGGATTTATTACTGTAAATATTAATTATTTATATATTTTATTAAGTATAAATTACGTACCAATAAAAGCAGCACTCTTTGTAGTACTAGGTTTGTTTTTTATATTTTATATTGCGTTCCTAGACATATCTCAGGCCTTTGATAAAGTATGGCATACGGAATTGCAGGAGAAATTAACGAAACTTAGTCGTCATTTTGCTGTAAAAAAAAGGCGATGCACATACCGAATTACATGCAATATATTCAGGAGTCCCGCAAGGTAGTGTACTGTTCCAGTATTATATCTTCTCTACAAAGATGATCTACCTACAACAAATAAAACCACTGTGGCAACATACGCAGACGACGCGGCAGTATTAGACTCTAATGAAGATCCAGCCACAGCATCAATTAACCTACAAACACACCTAAATCAAATATAAATGTGGCTGAAGAAATGGCGTATAAAAGCCAGCGAAACAAAATCCATATATATATATATATATATATATATATATATATATATATATATATATATATATATATATATATATATATATATGTAGCTTTTACGCTCCGTAGAAGAACATGTCCACCACAAAATTATCTTATCATATTTCATCTTTTTATTCTCTTTCGATCTTATTATATCAATACCTTTTAACAACTAAGGTTTATTTGAACTGGAAGTGGATCTATCAAGATGTTAAGCCTTACCAATTATTAGTAACCAACTTTGAGACCACAATTTAGATTTATCCTACAGGCTATTCTTGTATATCTAGCTGAAAACTAAACATTAACAGTTAAAACTTCATGAACCTCCCTTTTATCAATCCACACATTCTGGTTAATTATATTAGCCCAATGTCTATTGCGAGAAGATTTAGTCTGAGTGTGTATCTCCAAGGAAAACCAGCTATCGGATAATCTGCGAATACATTCAGTTTCCTAAGAGATATTGGAGTTATTACACTATTATTTCTTATCATGTGTTTATTATATTATACCTTTTACGCCCATTTAAACTTTATGTATTATACTCATTTATTATTTTAATCTCTATTCGCTTTTTTAATGACCTATATTGCCCCTACCAACTCATTTAACAAAATTTTATTTTATTTCGGTTTTATCTTTATTGTAAATGCTTCATCTTGTAAACATTAAGTTTAAGAATATCGTTAAATATTAATGTGCGATATGATGTAGTTTCGGTGTCTTTTTCAACAATTTATACAACAATTCTCAGATCTCTTATAGAAACTCAGTGAAATATCTAAAAACATTGACAAAACACAAAACATTCCAAAAAGGTTTGAGGAGCATTGCTAATTCACCTTGAAACATCAAAACTGGTAATAAAATTTACAAAAAAGAACAGTTATTTCAATAGCCAGCGCTGAAATTATTCTGGTTTTTGGCCATTAAAAAACCTCAATAAAAAAGCATTTGCAGCAAGTAACCGCTACAGTGGTAAAACCTATATTAAAAAGAATATGTAACACCTAACCAGAGTTTTTATTATGTAGATTGTACTCATATTAATATTATCTCTGCTCGCTAATAATAAAGTTATAAATCATTATTTCATAAAGCGCAAAATCCCTAAAACTTTGCTTCTTGCTCATAATTGCTTTACTCATAAATAGCTTTTAAATATATTTCATCATTTTAATAGTTAAAATGTTAACATTCTCCAAGTATTAATAGAATTGAATTAATCTTGAGACATTAAATAACGATCATTAAATATAAAAATTAAGTGATTAAAGCTGTGTATGATAGACTAATAGTATAGAACGTAAAATACTAATTAAAGCAACAGAGTTATTACCATCAAATTTGTTCAATATTTTATAACATAATATATAATTATGTCAATAGAAGATTGAATATAATTAACTTGTCTCAATTAAATTCACTTATAAATAAGAAGTAATTATATATAACATGTATGTAAATATAATGTATTTATGTAAATATTACATAATGAGAAAGTGATGAAAAAAAAACAGAAAATATAACTTGGAATAAAAAATATTATTGGGTTTAAAGTATAAAGCAGGCATATAGAAATTAGTTGAGTTGAGTGAAATCGGAAAAGAACATATAGTATTTAAAAAAGTATTTCAAAATATTTCTATTATATAATTATTACACCATTATTATTACAATACTAAGATTTTAATGAAGATAGATGAAGTTAAAGTCTCTATTAACTATACATTGTGACAATTAATTCTGAATATAAGTAAACACAAATAAACGTTTTGTCATAATAAAACTAAATATTGAAATACTTCTTAATAAATCTGAATCAGAATAATACAATCCAAAAACATACTCTTTAACATCTTTAATTAATAAAAATGTATTTGGCTGAAAGAACATGAAACTGAGCAGTCAAACGAATACAAACTAAATAAGTTAACAACTCAAAATTCTTGTAAGTGTTCCATTTCACCACATGTCCAATTTAATATCCCCCCTTCAAAATCAAATTAAACCAAAAGAAAACAGAAAATAAAAGTTTGAAATTATGTAAGAAATTCCCAAACAGCGATTTATAAAGAGATAATAATCGAAAAAAATCTATATCTAGTATTATTGAGTTGTTTAATCGATTGTTACAATAATACCTTCTAGTACTTCAAAATCCTATCTACACCGCAAGATAGCAAACTTCAAAGTGGATCACCTTGACTCGCATAGCGAGTAAAAAGCAAAGCCTTGAATAACTTGTTTGGTGACCCGCTGACTTTGCAAACCTAAAACTAATTGAAAATAACGGGCATTGACTTTCCATAGAAATATACACTTGATGCCATGGATATGTCAATATTTAAAAAGAAATTACCAAAAATAAAGAGTTAAAGATTATTAAAAAGTATATTTTAAAGTTAATGGCGTCGATATTTTACGAAATCAAAAGAAATATCTTGCCACGCCTACGAAACTTGCCTGACCTTGTGCCGTCAAACTTCTACCTCGGTTTTGTTAAAAATCCCTCACTCCTGAGAAAAAAAGCAAGAGGTCGTTGAACAAGATCAGGTAATAGCAGCCATTGATCTTTGTTCTTTATAAGAAATAAGTATGATATATTGTATGTTAAATTTAAATAAATTTTTTCATTTCATTCATTTTTTCGGCATCCTCGAGTATAAGTGTCAAATCAGTGGTTATTATACTCTCTATACTATTCTCTAACTGTACTATCTTTCTCTAGTTTCTGTTTTATCACATTACAGTCAAATGTTTTAACTACAGGGCAAGGTTTTTGTATTTTTTTAATTTACAGAAACAGCAACATTTCGATGCTCTATATGTTATTTAGCTACGAAGTATACATATAGTCTATTCAAAGTTTATTTGTATAGGCGTCATCAAGATGTTTAAGGTATTACCTACCGCAATTTGTAAATTCGTTTTAGAAACAGACATAATTTTTCTTCTAATTTTATTCTAGTTAAAAAGAGACACGATGCTCTCTGATTAGTTCGAACACGTAAACGAATGAGCCTTTCAAAGTCATCCAGTTGTCAGACGTGTGCAAAATTCTTGAAAGCAATAGTGATAAGAGGTTATAACTCTTGCTAATGGTATCGAAACTATGTTAAGTTTGTTTATATGACATTCTATGTAGTCATGGTAAATGCATTGTCTACTTACATAATTTTGCCTTTGTTTACTTATACTTTTTATTTATAGTGGCTATATTTATACATCTTGCGTTCTGTTATTAATTGAAATCGTTTGTATATACTAATATTTATTATCATTCTTATTAATTGTAATTAAATTTGTACTTGGCTCTAAATAGCCCAAGAAGTTGAGGGGTCGTAAAATTAAAAATAAAGTTTAAAAAAATAAAGAATCTTAGGACTGCACGTTTAGAACAATTATGAGGAAAAATTACTAGACAGTGAATAACTGCTGTAATACGTGTTCCATGTGTTATATTTTTTTGTGATTTTACATCCGTTTCCAAATTAAAATAACCCAGCAAATGACAATGAATGTGTGAAAATATTCTGCAAATCGTAGCCTACGTCGCACGATATCTTAAAAATGTCTATAACTGATTAAAAAACCGTTACAACTTGTGTAGGACCAGTGAAGTTATCACTACATAGTATAAAACAAAGTCGCCTTTTCTGTCCCTATATCTTTTGTGCGCTTAAATCTTTAAAACTACGCAACGGATTTTGATGCGGTTTTTTTCAATAGAGTGATTCAAGAGGAAGGTTTATATGTATAATACATGCATAATATACTAAGGCAACATTGCTAATTTTAGAGGTTTCTAACGTGATGTCGTAAATTAACCTATTTTTTAGGCTTATTTAGCAATTAGCAAAAACGCGTTAGAGTTAGTTCAAATTAATGTACTACAGTATTGTACACCATAAAAAGGTCTACAAAAAAGTCCGCGATGGTATATGTTTATCTTTTAGGGATAACCCACATTAACCATTTTTATTGTTTACTTTTTACGTGAGAAAATGGCTTATTTACGAAGCTATTTTAAGCAATACGGCATTAATCCTTATCGAATTAAGTACCTTAAATACAGTGTGCAATTAATATAGATCAATATGGTTCCTTACAGCATGTAAATTAAACAAATATTTTCGGAGATATTACAAATTTAAAATTTGCGTTTAAAAATGTGTAATGTAATAAAAATTGTATGAATTTAGATATTCCAAAGATAGCAGGAAATCTTCATAGTAAGTATAGGGGAAGAGGAATTGTTTTACTCCAAATTTAATGCGTGCAGGCCAAGGGCAGTAATGAATGAACCAAAAATACTGGATCGATTTTAATCATGTTTTCATTGAGTGACATAGGCATATATATTTTATGCCCGTGCAAAGTCGGAGCGGGCCGCTATGTTTTTATATACAACGTTCATATTTTTTCTGTAGTGTATTTAATTTAGTATCAGCATTGCACCCGTGCGAAGCCGTTTAGTATAACTTTTATTTATTTTTTTACAACAGGATTTATGATCCATCTACTAAATACTTCTAAACTGGTCTAATATAAACCATTTGTTTAAGACTCTTGATCGTAATTATATGATAACGTTTTTCCTGAGACTGTCATTAAAACATTATATAACTGAACAAAACTTTGTACGCCAAACCGTATAATCACAAAACGAGTAAGGCGTAATTCTAAAACCAACAATCTCAGAAATCAGACACAGAGATCTACAAAACCAACGGCCGGCATCTAATTAACGACCAATACCGTCCAATTAAATTATTCCAGATCTCTTCCTATACGTTGCGCAACTATGCCGACCCAATAGCCGCCCGCCCGCCCGCCTTTACGGTTCGAAACGAAAAGGAAATTGTGTCGACACGATTTTTTCCTCATCAAGGTTGTTGTACTGTAATTCACTCACTTATTATTCTTGGTCGGATCGTCGGTTACCTCACGCCCATTACTAAAAAAGATGGAGAACAGCGGTTCGTCGCCGACTCGCGCTTAATTTATGTAAATGGGTTTGGAGCGCGGGTGACGTCACTCAGTCCTATCGAAAGCAAACTACTACCTATTCGGGCCGCGAAAGAACCATCATCTAACGGTGAAATTGCTCGTATGGCCGACGGCGTTCGCCCGAAGCAACTGCCGAAAGTTAATTGCGACCGTCTCGAATTCTAAGCCTTCCTTGAACGGTGGATATTTCTTCGGTAATAGTAAGGGGATTTATGATTTTTTTCACATCAACGAAGAAAATGGGTATTTATTTTACTTGTATTATGGTTTATTCAAATTTAAATAAAAATGAATTTGTATATTATTGTTGGCTTCAAGTCGCTTATAATATAACTGGGCTGAAAATTCCCGGGCGTAACAAAGAACACGCGTTTTTTTTTGTTCAAAATAGGCTTTATTAATCAAAGTTGTCTCCATCAAGGGCCACGCAATCATTCCAACGCCGCTCTAACATTTCAATGCCACTTCTGCCAGAACGATTTATCTTTTGCCTCATAATATAACCTATAACCAGCAATATCATTCGAGCGAAATTTCTTTGAGGTTTGAGAACAGCCAGTAGTCACTGGGAACCAAATCTGGCGAATACGGTGAATGTAGGAGTAATTCGAAGTTCAATCCATGTAGTTTTACCATTGTTTTGATTGACTTGTGGCACGGTACGCTGTCTTGATGAAATAACAAATATATTTGTCCCTTTCGGTCGTTTCCTTGCAATTTCGTCCTTTAAACGCTTCAATAATCTCTATATAATATTCACTGTTATTGGTATTTCTCTTCTCAATATAGTCGATAAATATTACACCACGTACATCCCCAAATACCGAGGCCATAACCTTTCCAGTCGATTGTTCTTTCGAGTGCTTTGGACGAGGCTCACCAGTTGCTGTCAAATGAGTTTTTGATGGAGCCGAGTTCTTATATCACTTTTCAAGCTATTGCTTCGCTTGAACAGCGGGACATAAATTATAATGTACTAACCAATCAACTATAATAGTGAAACGCATAGACTATGACCTTTACTATCATCGATCTGATTAAGGTAAAGATATATATTTACTTAAAACATTATCTGGACAGGATTATTGAACCCCTAAGGACAATATAAAAATATAAAATATTGGTGAATTTTACTTGGATAAATTTGCTTGAATAGTGAATTGCTGAATAACAATTACTGAGAAAAGATTGTGCGACGGATATTTTCAAATATTCGATGGCGTTATCGTACTACCGTTCATCAAGTATCGAACAGACTAGAAATATGCTTATCTCTGGAAACAAGTCAAATTCCTTACTTATAAATCACTGGCCGATCCTTCCTGCCACGCTTAGCCAAGAAAATTTTGACCCTAAGAATATGTATAGAATGCCTGACAATATTTCCAAGAGACATTGGTCAAGCTCGTTACCAATTACTCAGTAAAAAACACTTAAAACTAGTGCTAGTAATAGTGCCGAAAAGGAAAATAGGTGATACAACAAATTAAAAGACATAAAACTGATTAATTACAGTTATAATAGGTAACAGGTTCAGTGATAAATAACAAAAAAAAATTATCTAGTTATTACTTTGTATGTCAAACAAAGCAGAACATATACAACAGCTCCATTTTTTATAAGCAAATATCGACCAAAAATTATGATGTTTGGCTCAGATACATAAGAAATACAATGGAAACATCAAAGTAATATCGTTACTTTGACAACAAACCTGCTAGCCATCTGATATAATTATTATAAGATGAAGATCATATGATGATTGATGATGAATGATCATATAATGAAGACCTGATATGTTCTTGAAATTATTCAAACATGCACGGAGCCAACCAAAGTACTTACCGAGTAATAATAATCACGTAAACATCGCGACCGATTGACAAAACTAAATTGACATATGTAGGGTAAAATTAAATTCGAAAGAGATACAAACTCTTCAAAATAGGATTACGTACATATAACTCTCTATATAGACTCGGTTTAGTTTCCTTCAATTACTTTTCTGATATATTCAAGATCTAATTATACTTTTGTTCTTAACTTTGTAGGAATGTTCGTCGGGTCGGTCGGTCGGTCGAAATGTGTGGCTGCCGCTGCGATTATTTATCAGAACACTCACTACTATTTTTGGAAGGAATTTGCACGGGAACTAAAAACACTGGTTGAATCAAAGTTGTTTATTCTAACTTACGATTGATACATGTGGTCGATGGGAGAATTGACAGGATATTAGGTTAAGGTGAAGGAAGTACGGTAGCGCTGTGGAAGTGGTACTGTTACAGGGGGACGGTGATAAGAAAAGAGAGCGAGACGTCGTCGTGATGGCCTTTTATACTCCAGAACTGCATGGTACCAATCCACCGGCGTTGCCAACCTTTGTAGTTGTTGATGGTGAATTGGTGGTGGCCTAAAGGGTCGTGGTGGTCGCCACAACTTATATCATCAACAAAAAATCTTTATAAATATTGGAAGTAAATAACTTTTACAATAAATCCCCAGTCCACAATTTCACTGAATGCTCACGTATTGAATAATAAATAAATATAAGGAAATAATTCCCAGGATATCTTAGACACCCCTCCATATAAAAACTGTTCTTTTATTTAAAAAATCAATAATTGCCTACGTGTTTATCAATAATCAATCTTTTCTATTAATAGAAAATAGTAAATATAATAAAAACAATATAATTACTGATTTCTGCTGAGTACCACTGCAACCGAAAAAACATGGACACCCATAGAAATAATTAACTATATGATTGTAAAGATTAGTTATGCTCAAATATAACACCTATTAGGCGCTACAACAAAATGTTAAGCGTAAATAACGACTACCTACTGTGTTATAGTGTTGAAAGAACCATTGTATTTACGACTACTGAGAAATATTAAAATCGAGGTAAAATATACACACACTTTATTAACAGAAAATTCAACCGATTATACATAATTCGTTTACTCGTATTATTTGAACATGAACAAGACCCGCATATTATTATTTTAATCTACGAACAAGTAGGTGAAGGTTAAGATGCTTCCTTAATCATTTGGATAACAAAATGCAAATAAAAAACTGATTTTACACTTCGTTTATCTATACTTAAAACAACATAACATTTTTATCTGTATAAATATTTGCAGATTTGCATAGATATTTGCTATAATGCAGGAATCGGTCATGTTCTGCAAGGTCGACTCTCTTTAACTGCTTAAAGGAAAAAGAGAATAATCTGTGTATCGTTCTAATAATAAACAACAATTATTCATATCAGACAGGATCTGTCTTTCATAGATGACTAGACATCATCAAATATGATATGTGGCATAAAATATAACACTGCCAATAAACAAATAAATAGAATTGAATATAAAATTGTTAATAGATGAAAATGTTGTGAAAACATAGTTGTTTTTAAATATTAACAATGTTATATGAAATGGGTATGTATTGTTAAATGTTGTTATAATGAATAAATATCACTTGATCTAAAAATAAATATTTCATTCAGCAACAAACGTCTACTGTGTATAATTATTATAGGAACTCAGTGTCGTTAAGACGTCTATTATATTATTACTGTTTCATCCATTTAGCCTTGTTTGCAATAACTACAATTTATTTCTCAGGCGCGTTATTAATTACCTCCTTTAGCAAACTGGATTAAATTTTGGATCAAGAAGATTGCAGCACTTTGTTCGAATTAAGGATTATTATTAATTGATAGTTTTTCCTGTCTAGGATAATTAAAACTCGATAATTAATAGCTATTAGTCGATAACAGTAGATATTCTATCTTTAGATATCTAGTGATACAAGCCTCCTTAGATCATGGACTAATCCACCTCCCTTAGGTCGATAATTCATTATTTTAATAAGTTTTATATATTGTATATTTATACCAATCAGATTATTTTATTCAATCTCCTGTTTCTATAAAAACAAAAACAACAACAAACATAAGAAAGTGCATTTATACATATAAAATATACCAGTAAAGAGAAAAAAATCTAATATACTTAATTGGAATATATTTTATATTAAACACAAATAAAAAACCCACCGTTAAAACGAAAAAAAAATTGTATTATTCTTCCCAATAATTTTTAGTGTTCATAGAATGTAACAAGGAAAAAAACAACGGCAGTTTTCATTTAAAATCGTAAGAACTCATTAGCATACTGGCGTCCATAAATATCAATAACAAAGTCAAACAGAACAACAGACGGTAGCATTATTTTTCCATAAATTTTCAGGGAATACGCTTATGTAAAGGCGCTTATCTAAGAACGCATAAAATTCTTAGTTTTCCCTACAGTACGATGTAAAATAAAAAACAGTTTATAAAAGAGAAACCAGAGAACAAAAATTGGACATCCGGGATGTCTCAGACCGAAGGTGGGACCCGAGGGTATTTAAATATGAGGCTGGCCGAGCAGGTAGATCTTTTAAAAGCAGATTAATTCCTATGAAATAGTTTTTAGGTAAATAGCAGTAACAGATAAATTGATATTTTATAGTCAACAAAATATTTCCCGATACTAACAGGTTACAAACAATAAAATGTATAGATATACAAGCATGATTCTGTCTTTTCAATAGTATCTGTTACTGTTTTATGATTACTACTCGTATATTTACATATAGCAATGCATAAACAGCAAAAGACTCTTATTTACCAAAACATTTAATACACAACAGAAAATTAAAAAACACATATATTCTAAAATCCAACACTTTTCGAAGAAGGCCATAAAAATAAACGAGCTTCTCTGACATGCTTGGTTTCCTGGACTTGTCCAGTAAATTATCCCAACAAAGACCCAGAGAGCCTGTGTGCCACATCTGTTCAATAGTTTCCCCCTTTTTACGGATACCATCAATAAAAGAAGCTGATTTACTCGTAGGGTTGATAATTTAATTGCTGGAATAAGTTATAAGAATTAACGCGTACATATCAAAATGAATCGTTAATGAAATATTTTCGCACTAAAAAACTTACGAGATAAATCCGAGATAACAGGTGATTAAACGACCGAAGAGGACTGATGTTAATCGCGTAACTGTCCGAAGTTGAAGTGTGCTGTTAGTCAGGTAGAAACTTTTCTTTAAAGAAGGCTTTCAATAGCGCTTAGATTCTTACAAAAATAGATCTATACGAGTAATCTAATAGTACGACAATAAATAATACATTTCGCGTGGAAATCCACTTTAGTACTGTTACAAATATCAGAATTATTGTAAAATGCCGTAAATTAGAAGAACTTACACTATTGTAGCTCTAGTAGAATTGTTTTATATATTTGTAGAAATTAAAATAAAAGATACTAAACCAATCCGTTAAAAACTGGGTCTTACTAATCTTTAGAGAAAAAAAGTATTAAATAACAAAATATTAAAACAAAATATAGATATTATGAACTAGTGAAAGAATCAGTTAAATATTTAAAATTCATAAGTCAATATATTAAAGAAAAACAGTTTTATTTAATTTCTGTTTATTACTAGAACCATACAACCAAATAATTGAAAAACTATGTCACAATGGATATTAAAACATCAGACAAACAGAACTCAATAAGAAAAGGGCAATAATTATCTCAATATTGTCTTATACAAATAGAAAATAGAAGGCCAATACCACACAGTTATATTTATAGAAATTTACAAAAAGATGAAAGTAGAATACAAAACAAATGGTAATTTATAAAATTCAGCAAAATAGCAATTGAAAATCTGGTTAATTTCTAATAATTTGACATGAGAAAACAAAAATATAAAAATGAGTTAAATTCTATAAAACAAATTATTATATTTCACTAACTGATTATCATTAAGAGATAAGTAATCAAAAAGTTGGATAATTTGCACTAATTTAATATCAGAGAAATACAATTTAATAGTAAGTTGATATTGTACTGAACAAACCGTTTTAATTCCTATTTTTAACTATACAAGTAAGAAGGGTCATTTATTTTTAATTAGTGATGGAAGACAAATAGATAGAAATAAAATAGAAAGTAATTAATAATTTATTAATAAGGATTCACAAATGTAAATAGGAATTGAAAGCTTGATTAATTGATAATAATTTAATATGAGAAAACAAAAATTTAAAACAAGTTATATTCCATAAAAAACTCGTTTTTTCATTTCACGAACTGATTATTATTAAGAGATTACTGTAACAAAAATATTGTAAAATAATTTTATGATGAATGTCAAAACAATATTCATGAGATAATTAATCAAAAGGTTGGTTAATTTTTATGAATTTAATACCAGAAAACTACAATTTAATAACAGGTTAATATTCTAGTGAACAAACCGTTTCAATTCGTATTTTTAACTATATAAGTAAAGTTGAAGACCATTTATTTTTAATTACTGTTCGAAGACAAATAGAAATTGCAAGCCAAATAGAAATTAGAAAGTTTTACGATGATTTTATGTCTTTTTACCGACGCTAGACTATTCAAATGAATTCTCCAGACACAAAGCTTCTTCGAAAGAATGGTTAGCGTGGTTTAAAACACGATGGTTCTAGAACTCGACTAGTTAACGATAATGATGACGTGTATAAGACAGTTGTCGTAAATAATGACTCAAAGTTTGACTTACCTTAAATAACACCGAACAAATCCAGAGTGTTTCGCACAGTTAATCCAAAACACCTGAAAAAGAGAAACAAACTAGTTCACTTTCAGTACACACCAGGCCGAATAACAATAACAGAATGGAGACGATTGAATCGTCTCGGTATTTATAGAAATTTCAGCTTCGTAGTTATTTTCAGTGAGAAATGTGGTAATGTTGGCGCGTTGTCACACAGCAAGGTCGTCACCGAAATAGCGCCGATTGGCGTCTTTCTAATACCGAAGCGAAGAAAACACAAAGATACCACCAACACAATTAGGGATCACACAGAGCGAGAGAATGGAGGAGAGATCGTCGACCATCTCATGCACACAGACACACAACAGCACTGACGACGACGACGTAGCGTGGTTTTCCTTACGTTCTAACCTAATTCTCGTCCGAAAACAAATGCCGAACGTCTGAAAATCGATTTGCAGTCGCGTTTCACGACGGAAAATTCACAATAAAGAACGTGTACACGCACGTAACAAGTGCAACGGCGAAATCTTGAGATTTCTCGGCGACGCAACCCACAACGCAACTGGCCGCCGTTGATTCAGCGCCAAGGCCAAGCGCGATGCCCGTGTGGTACGGGGGAACGCGCGCGATCGCAGGGTGGGGATGGAACGAGCCGATGCGCAAGCGTGCGGCAGTGTTGCCGCTGGCATACATTTCGTTTTGATGAGAATTAATTTGATATAATGCACCGATCGCGGGGTGCTGGGCGAGCGGTATGCATTTTATTTTCGTGCGAGCGCTAAAAATTAATAACGTGTCTTTTTGAGAGTCACTTAATTGACGTTTTATGACCAAACGAAAAAAAAACAGGCCCGATTTGAGACTATAATTTGAACAAAATGTGCTGATATGAAGTTGAGCGCCACAATTAAAACAGTGGGCGAGGGAAATATTCAATATTCATGACGTTTCGTGGGACGGTGCAAGAGTGACGACGATTGTTGGAATCGGTAATATTAGATTTTTTAAATACCGTAATTTTTGACTTGAAATATTTCGTGACCCCTATTTTTAGACGTGGAATATTTCTGTACTATTTATTTTTTGCTAGCAGTATAAATAATAACTGTTTATTTTATAATTTTATTGTTTCCTTTTCGGTTGATGATTTAATAGGTTTCCAAGAAGATTTTGATTATCGGTTTACATCTCGATTATCATGTAATTATTGTGTGTATTAAGTAATTTCTGGCATTCCTTTTAGTAATAGATTGTCTTCAATTTTTTATTTTTAATATTTAAAGTAGGAAAAAGTATTACGATTATACTTTAATAGTTTCTGTATATTTAATCGTGTTTAAGAAGTATAACAGGTCAATCGAAAAGTCCCCGGCCTGACACATATATAGTGCTACTAGAACTAAATCCATATGTTTTTTAGTTAGCCCTAACCTTCAAAAGATGCGTTTATAAATTTGACACCTATCGGATCATTAGTTTGTGAATTATAATGTTTTGAGTGAAGCAACTTTTTTATTGTGAAAAAAATGGATAAAAGGGAATTTCGCGAGTGGATGAAATATTGCTTTTTGAATGGAAAAAATAGAGTTGAAGCAAAAACTTGGCTTGATGTCGAGTTTCCGGACACTGCCTCAGGAAAATCAACCATCAAGGATTGGTATGGTAAGTTTAGACGTGGTGAAGTGATCACCGAAGACGGTGAACGCAGTGGATGCCCAAAAAAGGTTGTTATCGACAAAAACATTTAAACAATCCACAAAATGATTTTGTATGACAGTAAATTGAAATTGAATGAAATAGCAGACACTCTAAAGATATAAACTGAACGTGTACGTCATATCATTCGTGAATATTTGGGTATGAGAAAGTTCTGTGGAAAGTTGGTGCCGCGTGAGCTCACTTTTTACCAAAACCAACGACGAGTTGATGATTCGGAGCAATGTTTGAAGTCCAATCGACAATCATCCGAGTGGATTGCACACGATGAACCCGCTGGGAAAGTGGCTGGCAAGGTTATGGCGTCTGTATTTTGGGATGCGCATGGAATAATATAGTGTTATTGGACGCATTTGAAGAAAAAGAAAGTGCTGCTTCACCAAGACAATGCACCGTGTCACAAGTCAATGAAAACGATGGCAAAAATCCATGAATTGCGCTTCGAATTGCTTCCTCCTGCACCGTATTCTCCAGATCTGGCCCCCAGCGATTATAGTATAGCAAAAGTATAGTATACGTAGTATCGAAAAGTTGGAGAGTCGCTATAATCAGTGTATCACCCTTGAAGGAAATTATGTTGAATAAAAAAAAGTGCCAAAAAAATGTGTTTTAGTACAGTAGGCCTTTTCAATGGGGACTTTTCAATTGACCTGTTATGTTATGGAAGTATTTATTTCTTATATAATTTTATTTTCTTGGTGATTTTTTATGATTTTACTGTTTCCTGGTCTATATTCCTTGATTATCATGTATTTATTGTGTGTATTAGGTAATTTATGGCATACTTTTTAGTAGTAGAATGTTTACAGAATAATTTTTTGTTGTGAATATTTGATGTAGGAAAAATTATTGCGTTTATGGCTAAATCGTCTCTGTATATTTTATTTTGTTTAGGAATAATTATATATTAAAGAAATATGTATTTGTTATTCACTTTTATTTTCTTGATGATTTAAGGGCTCTTAAAATCTTATTATCTTATAACTTTAATTATTTACATGATAATGGTAACTAATATTTTAGTCCTATAGATTAATTTTAAAGCATTCAGAATAGATATGTAATGTATATTAAATCGCATTGGGCACATTAGTAACCAACTGCATGTTGAAGCCTAATTACAGAACTTTCGATACGTGTCATTTCGTTACATTATACACATAATAATGATGTGAGTTCACTGCTACTTTGAATAGACTATATGGCCTATTGGTCTGTTTAAAAAACAATTAATATTATGTTTTTATCAAAAATTACCTAATATTTTCAAATTTATAATAAAGTCTATTCAATGTATGTGTAATCAATGTTTCTATCGAAGACAATACATCATTTATATTTCTTTGCATTTTTTACGAACGAAAAAAGGAAAACTAAGAGACGAGCGAAAAAAATTTACGACAACACACGTGAAATATTCGGAGTGATAAAGGTCGAAATTTTCCCTGTTTTTCTGTCTCACGTCTTGTCGCTTTATCCCGCCGCCTGCAATCTCTCCGCCAGCCAACGGTAGCTACATATTATTTTCGTAAAAAAGGCCCTTCGCGAATTTGACGATCGTTTATATTATTTTTGAGAAATATTCTATTTATTTTTTATACAGCTTCGGTGGCGTGTGTTGAAGTCAGGCTATCAACGATGTTCTGTACGTCACATAAAATATAGGGTAAATTATTTGCTGATTTATTTTTAATAATGCCGTTGAGACTATATTTGCACTTCAAGAAGGCACTTATTGGAATAAGTGATAGCCCTGTGGGCGAAATTCGACTATATTTTATTAACTTAATATTTCTTCCAAAATAGAGTGAAGGGAATAACTTAAAAATTATATGTTACTAAAACTTGTTTTCATAGTATTTTCAATATAAATAAGCCGGTTTGGTTGGCGCAGTGGTAAAGGCGATAGTACGATCCTCCTACTGTTGCGATAGTCGCGGGTTCAAGTCCTGCTGGGGCATGGTCCTAAATTTATATAAGAAAGATCATGTATACTTATATATGATACTCTGAAGTTGTATAACTGTTGTTCTGAATAAATCTTCCTTCTGATACTTTGTGATGTTCAGTGTTGTATAATGCAGTAATTTAAAATTATCAATAATTATCAATCAATTTAAACTCTCTTTTTACCAACTAGGGGTTTATTTGGACTGGAGCTATAGTTTAACGTGGGCTCCGAACCACGGTCCTCGGCATTAAGCCCACCGACTGGCGAGTGACCAACTTTAGAAATCATCCCAGAAGACATCCGGTTTTACCCAGCCTGGTTACTGGCGTGATTGGGATCACTTTCCTTGTCAGATTTTACACTCTTGCCTAGGACAATCACAAACATAAATTTACGACCATGCCCCAGCAAGGTTCGAAACCGCGACTACCGCAACAGTAGGTGGACCGTCCTGTCGCCTTTACCACTGCGCCACCAAACCGGCTTATTTTCCTTTTTAATATCGTTTCAAATGTATGGCATTTTGTGGTACAACGTTGCCTGATTTTGATTTTAAAACTTACGTATCCCTACTTGATATACAGAAACGACGAATAATCTATCGTAAGAGATGGAGCTGACAGCGCGTTGGTCAGAGCCTAAAAAATGGTTTTATATTTTGTGTCACCTGTCTGACAGATATTCTTGGTTGCCTAATTTGGGCGTATCATTGGCGTTTTATTGGATTTTATTTATTTGTAGCGCACACTACACAGGTGGTTCCGGTTTTCCTCAAAAACTGAGGCAATATCTTCGCTAAGCTGATTAATAAATAGCTAATAATTATTGAGAAAGAGGTACAATATATATTAATCAACATATTTTCAACTTTTTCTCATCTTTCTGACAACATGACGATACTGTGTTGAGAGAGTGGTGTTGGATATAATGACGTTTGAACAATCGCGGTTTCGGACTCCGCCATTTTGTGGAGAAACGTATTAGAAGTGGAAAGCGTGGATGGATTTTATTGATTGATTTTCACCCTGCTGTCGACTGTATACACTACATTTTAAGTAAAGTTAATACTACCTCCCGACTAGTCAGTACAATTTTTTGATTTTCAATTTGGTCTGCTCTGCTTTTTGTATAACGTGATATTTCCAATGTATGCTGAGGTATTTAGTTGGTACTGCTTGGGGAATCGGGCATCCGTCAAGTGATATAAATAGGTTTCTGTTATTTAGCCGTACAACAGATTTGGTGCTATTAAACGGTATATTCCAGTCTCTAGTACATTTGTAGATCTTGCGTTATCGTGTTGTATCTCTATTTAGGCAGAGCCTAAAGCAGAAACATATTTTGCCGTTATAATTATGTCTTGGCAAATATTACGGAATATCAGCAAGGAATAGCATATACAAAAGTGGTCTCAAAACACTACCCTGGGGAACTCTAGCCACGATAGGATTAATTGTTGAGAATGCCCCTTCATGTGAGACTCTAAAGTATCTTTCGAAAAAGCTTTAGCAATTTACTCATCTTGTATGTTAGTCCCAAATATACCATGGCTGGTCAAAAGCTTACAAGACGTCCAGTTAAGTTCAATTGATGAATAACCATCGTTAATTTGTGCACTTGGTCGATTGTTCACTGGTTATTTCGAAATCCAAACTGGAAATTTCGTATTTTTATTAATAGTTTAATAAGTTTTAACAGCAGCTCCTCAAATATTTTTGATATCGCAGATAGCAGCGAAATAGTCCTGAAAGATCCGACTTGTTCTGCCAGTTTGTCATTTATAATAGTATGATGCATCCGGTTGGATACTTCTGAAACTACCCGCGTACATACAATACAGTCTCAACAATAAAACAATTAATAATATATATGTCATCTGTTTAAGATCAGGTTAACAAATGATCGATGACGAAAAGGAATCAACATTTCAGTCAGTGTATAGAACACGTTAATAACGGACAGGTTATTGACAATTAAAATCCATCAAATTCCAAAGCACCTGCAGCAATCATCAAAACTAAATTAACCACAATAGATCACCTCCATAATATCGAACGCGTTACCGTCTATCTATACTGTTCTTCTCGTAAATTGTATGCTAAAGTGAAACTTGAAAAGGGTGCGCGTATGTCGGGAGGGTTACAACACGCCCCTTTATTTTGTCGAGTCTATATCGAGACACCGTTTATTAAAACGAACCGAGGAGCAATGACGAGTATCCGAAGTCTCCAGGGTTTGAACTTGTGGATTAAGATTGTAAGTGGAAGACAAAGACATTTTTGTTCAAAAATAATTTTTGCTTATTAATAATACAATAAATAATATTAAGCAATACAGCAGACAGTAGTTAATTACTTTAAACCAAGTATCGTTTACATAATTGAAATGTCGACATTAATGAATGTAATATAAATGATTTTTCCCTTCTCCGTTCTGAGCCATGACAATTTGTTTCAGAACATTATGCCACTGTGTTGTCTATTTTCTAAACTGTTTGTTATTATAATTTCTAATGAAAGAGCTTCAATTTATGGGCGCAGCTTCCATCCATCCAGATGAATCTATTGCTGAGACTAGAATGTCGCGCACGACAGTAAGGCCACGCGCAAAATGGGACACAACATGGTGATGTTTGAACAATTAACAAGAACTCCAAGAACCATATAAATACACATACCATAAAAAAGACCAAAGTCGTTAAGATCAAACACAGCCAATATAGTTAAAACCAAACGAAAAAGCCACCACTATATATGAAAGCAGTGAAATATGATCAAATATGATCTCTATTATCCTTGATCCATAAACCCCGTTAAAGAATTGACTACTTCGAGCTTTCGACTAACATATTGTATATTTACTAGCCTAAAATGAATGGATTATCGTACTTTTAAGCTGAAATAAATCTCCAGTTAATATATCATTATTTTTACAAATCAATAACTTATTTATCTAAACTCTTATATATGATAGATTTATATTTTGTTTATTTGATCCAGGTCTACTTTTATTAGCAAATTTAATTATTTCATAGTATCACTGTACGCTGTTCTTAAATTTCTTCGACTTTCACTCTCAACAACTTCTAGCTACATCTTAGCTATAAAATAAAATTTAAATTATTACTAAAATATATTATGTTTAAAATAAATGTCTAATTATTACCAGTCAGTACAATGTTTACTACTAATCTTGATAGACGAACCTCATTAGTGACTTGACTACTCCCAACAAAACAAGAATAATTTTCTTCTCAGTTCTTATTATCATTAAATTTTGGCATATGTTGATACCTATTCGATGTCGATGAAAATTATGTGTTATTAATTTCGCAGCTAATATTCCTGCTGTAAATACAATTGATGCTGTTTGGATTTAATAACTTTTTCAAATTTGACCTTACATTCTGCACTTACCCTTGTTCTTCCATATTTTAAAACCAATGTATGTTAAAACACCAAGAATAATACAACAATTTAATTTTTATTACTATAGGATTATTAATGTAACACAAAGTCCAAATATTCTAGATTTTTTTGTTGTTTTGACTTGATCGACTGTACCAATCGACTGAAAAAAAATGTACTGCCACTAGAAAAGGAAGGCAATATAGTTTATTCTTTTCTATGGTTTATTCTATACAGGAGATACGCATGCGCCAAATCCGGAGATAATTTTGAAGTAACGTATTTTTTGCTGGCGCTGTTTTGGCTAACGTGATCTTGCGGAAGACAGTGTTCTTGCAGTTTTTCGAATTCGCCTTCCAAATCAGATTCAGCACCAAATTCTAGTTCAGTCGTTATTAGTGCAGTATCAATTTCCATTGAACCAAGCCTACTACTGTGTACAGCTTTACTTACTGCGAAGCGACAACTGTAATCGTATTGCGCGGTTTCGTCGTTTGGCAGTTTTATCCCGGGGACACTCGCCCTCAATGCGTCACCTCACCAAGCTGCGTCCCATTTTGCACCTGACCTAAAAGCCAAAGGTCTACGAACAGCTCGTGCGCATTCATACGAAACTAGATTGACAAATTTCAGATGTACGCCTAGTTTACAAATGAGAGTTATTATGAGGTATTCTTAGGTTAATTTTATGTCTACAAGAGATTGTTGAGGTAATATAATTAATTACTACTTAATAGAGAAACTTAACAGCAATCAATACGAAAATTAGTATTACAGCCTTCAGGCAAAATTTCAAGTAAAATATCAAAATAAAACATACAATGTAAACGTAAATCAAATTTGAGAATAGTTATAATATATATTATATTGTATTGTAGAGTATGTAAGAGTGTGCATAGGTATGTCCAGACAATACGACTACGAAAACTCTGTAAGCATGTGAATTTGGTATATATGCACAAGGAGAAAATGGGCACAAATTCTTTTGTAGATGATTTATCAAGTGCTCTAGAAGAAAATGCGGTTATTAAATCGCAAGATCAGGAAGAAATTAAAATAATATTTATTACAAGAAAATTATACACAGGGATTAGCGAAAGAAGCAAATGAGGACAATAATTTATATAATATATATATATATATATATAAAACCATTGGATCAAGATTCTCAGGTGATGCTTCAGAGATTTTAACAAAAAAAATAAGCCAAAAGGAAAACATAAAATGGAAACGCAGCAATACCTTTCAACAAGCAAATGTAGAAAAGGAAATATGTTCTCACTTTTAGTGCATCAGTATTTGGGTTACATAATTTTCTGTAATAGTTATCTGCTCTGGAGAGATATACAAACCTAAAGAAATGATAGGTCACAAAGCTTCACATTTTATGTTAATAATTTATTTCATAATTTCTGCTAACTACATCTTGTAACTACACTATCCTAAAAATTCATGACATTTTATTTAAACGTCTACAAAATCAAAAAGTTATAGGTATAAAGTATAGAAATATGACCATTTTTCATTCTTACCTTTACTAAAATCTTCAAGCAAATCCTGTTTTCAAGTTATTTAAAATACATATCCTATTACTTACCTGTGATCTTTATCCTGTTATTACTTCCTATGATTCAATTGCCTATGCCTTCCTATGCCACTCAACTCATTTGTATGCAGCGCATGCCTCCTCTGATACTTTATGCTTTAACGTATTATTTCCTGTTTTAAGGATTATTGAACATGTCCCTTAAAGTCCTGCTTTGGAACCTTTCCAATGCTTCTATAGTGGCAATGCTTGCTGTACCCTATAATTGAATATCCTATATCCAGATTGTCCGGATGATGGATTTTTAAACCACCTGTAGCGACCTTCAGATGTTTTGAATTGTCCCGCAATTCTTAGCAGCCCACAGATCTCTTCGAGGCGTTGTACATACCTGTAGTTAGCACCCACAGTGAAGTGGTACTGACAGAAGGTACGATGTGACAAAAAGTTGGGTGGTGAAGCTAAGGGATGACGCGACGCCTCGCGGTTCTCTCCGTTCGGGACTCTGAGAGTGATCTGACGTGTCGACTGTTCGCGTCACCTGAAGGTAACTGTGCCACGTGCATTTTTTAATTTGTTACATTGTGGTTCTGTTTATTTTTAGTATCTATTCTTCATATAATTGGATCCTGTTCGTATAGAAATAAATATTCGAAATATTCGTCCTTGTCTAACCGCACCTGAATCCTAAGCATCATTTTGCTCTCTGTTATTAACTTTTTTTTCTTGTTCCAGAATGACCAACTAGAACCAAATGGTCTTTTGCTGATGTCGCTTTAGGTCTACGATAGTGGCGACACATTTATATATATATATATATATATATATATATATATATATATATATATATATATATATATTTGTATATTGTAGGATATTTGTAGGCGACAGAGACTTCTATATACCGAGGGTTGTGAATGGGTAGGGATTTGATCAAGATGTTATCGTGTTCCAAGACGCCTCTGAAGAACCTCATACTGAGCATGTTCGCGAAATTCTTCACGAACGGGATACCTGATTCTAGATGGTTATTAAATGGGAATGGCGACCTGTTAACCAATACAAACGACGGGGTCTGCTATCGAGTAGTTTACGCTTGATCCAGATGTGCCTCTGCCCAATTACCATACGACACAAGTATTTTGCATGTTCCTCTTGTAGGATGTTGCTGTTATATAATTTCACCGATAGACAGCTTTCTATTCTCGAGTGTAAGTAATATAAGTGTACTTGGTTTGGTTTGCATTTATTCTCCAATGGTTAAACAATTTCTCGATCAACAGCGATAATTATTTTTACTTAAAAAATGACGTTATTCTATTTATAATCTTACTGTACCTGATGATTTAATGGGAAAATATTTTTTTGATCACAAAATCTCTGCTTTCTGTGAGTTTTGGGACGCCCAATACAACATATGTTATCGTCGTCTTGTTATATACTACACAAATTAGCGAGGCTTTTATAAAATGTTAAATATTGTTATTTCATTTATAAGGTATGTGCTAAATATGTATGGACATATACAGTTTATTTGACGGTTGTTTAATGTTTGTTATGATGTAAAGAATTTAGAATTTTGATAAATGTATAGAAAATTGATTTTTGAATTTAATATATCAACAACCTATTTCTTCGTTAAAAATAAGAATTTTTATTAAATTTAGAGGCCTTTATTTTTTACTTTGATTAATTTTCTGATTTTTTGACATATGCATCTGGGATTAATATAGAAAATGAGCCAATTGCTACCACGGAATTAGTGTCTGTCGATTGCTTGAATCATATCTTGTCGAAGAAAAATTTAGTCTCGCATGAAAGTGTACTCTCAGCACTTAAGCATATTTTGGCTGGAGTTCCATAGTGTAGTATCTAGGATATACTGCTGATATCTTAACAACAAAAGAAAAAGTACTTGGAACAATTGCCGAGGACACGGTTATCATCGCAAAAGATGAATTTCTGTCTAGGGCAATAGAAAAGGTACAAGTAGCGGCCAACAAGATCTATAAATTGACTAGAGACTGAAAAATGCAGCTTAATAGCCCCAGATCTGCCCATGTTAATTTTGCGTTGCGGCGAAATGACAAAAACCTAATTATATCACTTGACGAATTCCGGATTCCTCAAGAAGAATCAGCTAAATGTCTCGGAACACATCTCGATGGAAGGTTAAATTCGAAACATCATCAGACAAAAAGCAGAGCAGATTAAACTCAAAGTCAAGCAACTGTACTGGTTCGTCGGAAGATATTCCATGGTTTGAGTGGTTTATCAGTCAATCATAAAGCCATTTTGGACCTACGGGGTACAAATATGGGGTTGCGCTAAAACATCAAACCAAGTGGTAATCCAAAGGACGCAAAACAAAGTTCTACGATTAATTAGCAATGCTTATCGCTACATAAACAACGAAAAGCTGTACGATGACCTCGAAATCAATGGATACACAAAGTGATCCAAGATTTCGCCCTAAAACATGAAATAAGGTTGTTAAAATCTAGTAACGTGGAAACCATACAGTTATTGGACAACACGCCATGAGTCATCTAGTCTATTCTATGATTCTAGAAAACGAAATACTATAAACGAGCATTGGAGAAGAATAACTAGCTTTCATTACTACTCACTATAAAAAAACGTTGGCTTTTGAAAAAACATGAAAAATAAATATCTATCTGAAAGTTCAATATACATAAGTGTAGATATTGCTCTACATCTATGAATTCTCTAAAGAATAAACAACTGAATATGAAAAGCATAACCATTACAGGAAGTCTACCAATAGCTTTAGCGAAGAATTATGAAAATGGTCAGAAATGGCGAGTAACAATTTCATCCATTGTTACACATGGACGCAAAAATTCCGGCTTGTTACGTTTAAACATGGCCAAACACTGCTCAGAATCATCAATACGTTCATGCTTTTGGTCAAGAGTGAGCCACTTTAAACTTTCTCTTAGTCAAATCTTCATGCAATATAAAACTAACACGTTCCTTTGATATCTTTACGATGTTAGCTAACTCACGCAACTTCACTTTTCGATCATTCAAAACGATTTTGTGGATTTTTTTAATGTTTTCTGGTGTCATCACCTCATTTTGACGTCCACTGCGTTCTGCATCATCGATGTCTCTACGGCCATGATTAAAGTCAACAAACCAACGTTTTATTGGAGTGTTTCTGATGAAGCAGAGTTCAAGTAATTTTTTCATCATTGTTTTGAAAATAACAAAAGTAGTGTCACTCTTAGCACAATAACTCACAAACTTATGAGTAGAATATTATGACATTTTGACAACTTTCTTTTGAAGGTTGGTACTAACTGAAAAAGTGAATGCAATAAAACCAGCGCCATCTACGTGTTAGGACCGGGACTTTTCAATCCATGCGTTATAGTAGAAAAATGTATATGAAGATGCATTGGGATTATCGCAATAACCAACAATCACAATATTAATAAAATATAGATGTACATGTACATTTATGTGTTAGGTTCGATACTTTTCAACCTGTATCTTATAAGAAAGAGAATTTACTCGAATGGGCCTTGAACACTTAGCCTACTTACCAGATTTGGGCCTTCTGATTATTCCTCCTCCAGGCTTACAACAAGTATCACACTTGGGTTCCTAAAATAATGAAACGATGCGAATATGGACAACTAAAAGAATTAACTCAAAATCACAACGGTTGTATTGATACAGACTCGTTATATTACCAGAAAGATGGGAAAAAAAATTAAATATGTACTTAAACAAAACAATGTTAATAATTTTGCGTGGACTTAATATTTTCAAAGTACAATGTCAAGGTCATACGCCTTATCACGTAAAAAAATCGTATCATTAATAATAAATGGCAAAGAACATGCTTAAAATTAATACCGAATACATACATTTTGTGAGCGGCTTTAACGACAAGAAAAAGAAACAAAGAAAGAAATAAATGCTAATACCACAATAATAACATAATCAACCATTATTATTTTTTCAAAGTATACGTTCGTTTCTCTCTCCGCGCTCTTTTGTCAATATCTCTCTCTCCACTAGCGTATTCGACCTTCTGTTATGTCGCGTTTTTCTGCTCGTTCGCCGTCGACGAAACAACGACGAAGATGACGGAGACGAGGTCCCTCATTTTTATGGCATACATCCTAATCAGTTTTCTTTCGTACTTTCAACGAAAATGGTTTTTGATTAATGAATCTACCGCGAAATAACAAACCGTAGATAATAAAACCACGGAATGAGAAAAAATGTTGATTTAATTAATATATACACTAATATTCATATTAAAATAACATGTTGTGCATTAAATAATGATCAGATGTTTAATGCTTCAGGATTGTCAGGGATCTTAACGAAAGCGACTACTTTTATATAGGAGATATTTTTTAGATCGTGCTATTGAGATTTTTAACTCTACCTGTAACAAAAATACATTTTCGTGTAAAACCAGGGTTAATATCATTATACTATTTTGAATATTTTTTATAATAATATAGCACGCTCAAAAATATAGGTAACACATGGGCTGAAAACTCCCGGGCGTAACAAACAGTTGGCTTTATTCATTAACATACTTAATCTCCATCAAGAGCCACACAATCATTCCAATTCCAGCGCCATTCTAATATTTCAGTACCACTTTTGTAGAACGATTTACCTTTTGCCTCAAAATATGCAGTATGCAGTTTCACCGATAACCTCTTCATTCGAGCGAAATTTCTTACCGGTGCGCACTTTTTTTTAAGTCTGCGAACCAGGGTTAATATCATTATATTGTTTTGAATATTTTTTATAATAATATAGCACACTCAAAAATATAGGTAACACATGTGCTGAAAACTCCCGGGCGTAACAAACAGTTGGCTTTATTCATTAACATACTTAATCTCCATCAAGAGCCACAGAATTATTCCAATTCCAGCGCCATTCTAATATTTCAGTACCACTTTTGTAGAACGATTTATCTTTTGCCTCAAAACAGGCCTCAGTTTCACCGATAACCTCTTCATTCGAGCGAAATTTCTTACCGGTGCGCACTTTTTTTTAAGTCTGCAAACAGCCAGTAGCCCCTGGTATCCAAATCTGGTGAATATTCTCGATGTGGAAGCAATTCGAAGTTCAATTCATGTAGTTTTGCCATTGTTTTAATTGAGTTGTCACACGCTGCGTTGTTTGATGAAACGGTTTTTTTTCTTTGCCATTGCGGTCGTTTTTTTACAATTTCGACCTTCAAACGCTTCAATAACGCTATATATTATTCACTGTTGATGGTATTTCCCCTATCAAGATAGTCGATGAATATTATTCCATGTACTTCATGTACTCTCTGCGCTCTTTTGTCAATATCTCTCTCTCCACTAGCGTAATCGACCTTCTGTTATGTCGCGTTTTTCTGTTCGTTCGCCGTCGACGAAAGAACGACGAAGATGACGGAGATGAAGTCCCTCATTTTTATGGCATACATCCTAATCAATTTTCTTTCGTACTTTCAACGAAAATGGTTTTTGATTAATGAATCTATCGCGAAATAACAAACCGTAGATAATAAAACCACGGCATGAGAAAAAATGTTTATTTAATTAATATATACATTAATATTCATATTAAAATAACATGTTGTGCATTAAATAATGATCAGATGTTTAATGCTTCAGGATTGTCAGGGATCTTAACGAAAGCGACTACTTTTATATAGGAGATATTTTTTAGATCGTGCTATTGAGACTTTTAACTCTACCTGTAACAAAAATACATTTTGGTGTAAAACCAGGGTTAATATCATTATATTATTTTGAATATTTTTTGTAATAATATAGCACGCTCAAAATATAGGTAACACATGGGCTGAAAACTACCGGGCGTAACAAACAGTTGGCTTTATTCATTAACATACTTAATCTCCATCAAAAGCCACACAATCATTCCAATTCCAGCGCCATTCTAATATTTCAGTACCACTTTTGTAGAACGATTTATCTTTTGCCTCGAAATAGGCCACAGTTTCACCGATAACCTCTTCATTCGAGCGAAATTTCGTACCGGTGCGCACTTTTTTTAGGTCTGCAAACAGCCAGTAGCCCCTGGTATCCAAATCTGGTGAATATTCTCGATGTGGAAGCAATTCGAAGTTCAATTCATGTAGTTTTGCCATTGTTTTAATTGAGTTGTCACACGGTGCGTTGTTTGATGAAATTTCGGCCTTCAAACGCTTCAATAACGCTATATATTATTCACTGTTGATGGTATTTCCCCTATCAAGATAGTCGATGAATGTTATCCTATGTACTTCAATGAAGCAATTAATGCAATTCAGAGAAGAAGAAATTATATAATATAGCACGCTCAAAATATAGGTAACACATGGGCTGAAAACTACCGGGCGTAACAAACAGTTGGCTTTATTCATTAACATACTTAATCTCCATCAAAAGCCACACAATCATTCCAATTCCAGCGCCATTCTAATATTTCAGTACCACTTTTGTAGAACGATTTATCTTTTGCCTCGAAATAGGCCACAGTTTCACCGATAACCTCTTCATTCGAGCGAAATTTCGTACCGGTGCGCACTTTTTTTAGGTCTGCAAACAGCCAGTAGCCCCTGGTATCCAAATCTGGTGAATATTCTCGATGTGGAAGCAATTCGAAGTTCAATTCATGTAGTTTTGCCATTGTTTTAATTGAGTTGTCACACGGTGCGTTGTTTGATGAAATTTCGGCCTTCAAACGCTTCAATAACGCTATATATTATTCACTGTTGATGGTATTTCCCCTATCAAGATAGTCGATGAATGTTATCCTATGTACTTCAATGAAGCAATTAATGCAATTCAGAGAAGAAGAAATTGGACAGTATTTTGCTAAGATATAAGAACAGTGTACAGTAATACTACGAAATAATTAAATTTGCTAACAAAAGTAGACCTGGATGAAATAAACAAACTATAAAACTATCAACGCCACCCTAATGATCTAATGACAAGGAAAATACAATGCATTATTCTATAAAAGTATAAGTAAATAAATTATTGTTTTGTAAAAATAATAATGTGTTGACTATATATTATATATAGAGATATATTTCTTTCAGCTTAAAATATGATATTCCAATCATTTTAGGCCTGTAAATGTACAATACGTTAATCGAAAGCTCGAGGTAGTCAATTCATTAATGGGATTTGTGGTTCAAGAATAGTAACGATCATAGTTGATCATATTAGAGATTTTTAGAAGAATTTCACTGCTTTCATATACAGTGGTGGCTTTTTCATTTGGTTTTAACTATATTGGCTGGGTTTGATCTAAACGATTTTGGTCTTTTTATGGTAATGTTTATTTATATGGTCCTTGGAGATCTTCTAATTGTTCAAATATGTAAATTAATTTAAATAAGTTTTAAAATAAGTGTTTTTATAAAAATAGAAAGGCGTATAGAAATTATCTTTATTTCATTTTATTCATGAATTCTTTCAATAAAATGTGTTATTTCAAAAAAAATTATTTCCCTCCTTATATATAGTTTCAACACTAAATCAATTATTTGTCAAATTTGTGTATATTTACTTATAAAATATAATGATATGTAGTATGATTTTATAAAAATAGAATGGCTGGATACATTAATTATATTTTTATTATTTCGTTTTATTCAATACTTTTTAAAATAAAATGTGTTATTTCCAAAATTTTACCAATTTTATTTTATTTACCTGCTGAACCTATTCTTGACTTTTGACCATTTGTTCTCATTCGACAGTTCCTAACACCAAAAATATAGTAAATCCTAATATATAATCGTAGTACAATAAATCCTAGTATAAATAAGTAATAACTTAGAAGAAAATGGACTCGATTTCCAAAAAGAAATCATGGTATTTAACTACTAATTAGCGTCAGAGTTAAATCGATGAGATCGAAGATCCGATTGAACAATTACCGAAAGCATGGCCGGACTAATCGTTTGGTCAGGTAACGGTCCCTAGATGGCGACTCCCTCCGTTCTCCATCTCCTCTTCGGTTGGCAATTAATGATACTCGCCCCCCCTCCACATCTAGCGCGTCGCGAACGGGGTGAGATGGGATCTTAGCGCGGTATCGTCGGCGATCAATTTCGATGCAAGTGCAGCGAAATTGGCTCGTTATCGATCCCGAGAATATGCGAAGCAACGATCACGGAAGATTTGCGTAATAAGTAGGAAGTCGTCGCGGAGATGTTGCAGCCGGCTCGATGAAGGAGCTAGTGATTGTGGCCGTTATCGGTACCTGTTCAGTTGTATCGGTTATTACGCGGGTAACGGATGGGAACCTCTGTCCGTTGATTGACTGCTACGATGATGCTTTAGAAACGGACTAATTATCTAGGGAACGGAATTGTCGTGGCTACGGTGTAATTGATTAAATCGTCATGCAATTATCGGCCTATAAAAATTCGATTGTTTTTCAAATTCCGATTGAAAGGTTGTTAATGAAAGGTTCCATGTCCAAGGGGACTGTACAAATGTTGTTGAGATGTTTATTATTGCAATTTATTTTGATTTTTTCTCTTCTTTGTATGAGTTAATACCCAAGGAGGAGCTGTTTATTTTAAATTAATAATATATATATATACTAGCTGACCCGACAGACTTCATACTACCTCAATCGGTATAAATGCTCGGTATGAATGAATTATTATTATTATTTCTATCTTATCTTTCTTTTTATAAAGCTTTCTAATAAACTATATTTTTTGTTTTGTTTTGTGATACGTAAATAAACAAAGATGACGGTTTTCCGACGTGCGAACACGCGACCTATAATTATCCATGCGCCAAACAGGGAAACTCCAAGTTGATTCCGCAAACTTCCAACGACTGGCCTTGAGATTTATTTATGGTCATTGCAAAGGCAAGACGCACTGGAAATTGTAAATGTTTAAAATCGAATGGTAAATCCGTTGGAATCATCGGTATACGCGAGATCAAGACATCCTTTCCTTTGTATTTTGCCTTTATGATTGTTGCCTCAATGACGTTATTCGTCATTTTTTTTTTCACAGCCGCTCTTGTTCTATTGCACAGTCGAGGCTGATTAATGTTACGCAGCATGATGACAACTGATCCTACTTTTCACTTGATTGAACAAATTGTGGGGTGGTAATTCAGGTAATTCCAGTGAATTTAAAAACTTCATGAGATAGTTGACTACGTCGTCCTAGTTCATAACGCTGTCGACTGATTTGCAGGAAACCAACTGTCCCGGAAGAAAATTCTGAATGGCCGCATCGAGATCCTCGACAAACTCGAATCTTCGACTTTTTTCCTCCTGACCATTTTCTAAATGGATTGCCAAATGGATTACTGTAGGTTGTCTTTCATGGATCGCAAATGAAAATTGCTTCATTGCTGCTTACATAGCGACCCATCTGGTACTGTGATATTTTGTCATTTGCATTGGTTACAGCGAAGAGGGCCATATCGCTACCTTTGTTAACATATTTACATATGTACTTTATCGACTTCACAGAGTTACAATATCCCACATTGATGTGAGTCTCAAAAGTTTTGAATAATATTGGCGAGTTATCAGCATTATCCAACGATTATCTACATCAACATTTTGTCATCTTGCCTTTACAACTACCAATCGCCCATTGTCCGTAACTCATCGCAGGCGATACAATGGGTATCCATCATTTCCTTATGGTTTCAGCAACCAGGTCTCTTGAGTATTGCTTGGAACACTTGCCGTCAACCATACAGGGTGAATTGTAGTTGAAAACTCCGGAAGGTTCATGTATTATGTGTTTGGTAACTACTGCATGCAATTTTGGGTCAACTGTGGGAAAGTGGGCAAGAAATTGCCCTGTATAATATGTGTGGCGCCAAATGATGTCCCCTGGAAACAGCTGTTATATTTCTGAATGTTGGCCAAGAAGTGCTTAGAATCATTCAAATCCCAGAAACTAAAGACCGTAAAGGATCTGGAGGTGGGACCAATTGTGGCAATTTTACTTTACCTCCAGCACAACAGAATTATTATTTAAAATCATTTAAAACTCAAAGTTGATACGTCAATATTGTAACATTTTCACGTTCTTCAGTTCACTGTCTTATTGAACGGATTATAAATTTGTTTTTTTTATAACATCTTTATTAGATACGCTTAGTACAAACTTAATTTACAATTAATTTATTACTACTTTTCCTATGTACTGGGATTAATTAACAAGCAAGACGAGTGCGAGAAAATACATCAATAAGTATTCCTCAATTGTAAAATTATAATTATTTATTAATTATTAACTTATAGGTATAGTTTGCACTAAATGTATACACTAGATCTAAGTTCGTATGGTTTTGTTCGCTCCAATCTCCTGACATCCTACGCGCGGTCCAGCAGTTGTATTGCTTCCACTCTAGTATGATTTAGTAATCTTCTTTCGTGTTTCAAGGCGAAATCTTGGATAACTTCGCCAATCCATTTGATTTCCAGGTCATCGTGCAGTTCTTCGTTGGTTACATAGCGATAGGCATTGGTAATCAATCGAAGAACCTTGTTTTGACAGCGTTGTATGACTAGTTGATTTGAATTTTTGGTGCAATCCCATATTTGTACCCCATAGGTCCAAATTGGCTTTATAATTGTATTATAGATCAACCTCTTTGATTTTAGATCAAGTTGAGAGTATCTTCCGACTAATCAGTATATTATTTTGGTTCTAATGTGTTTTACTTTTTGTCTAACGTGATGCTTCCAATTTAATCTACCGTCAAGATGGATCCATTGAGTGATATATTTAAGTTTTTATTATTTCGCCTCAATGCAAAATTAACGTGTATAGATTTGGAGCTATTAAGTTGTTTTTTCCATTCTTTCGTCTATTTGTAGATTTTGTTGACTGCCACTTGCACTTTTTCGATTGTCCTAGGCAGAGATATATCTTTCGCCATAATAATTGTGGGATTATAAATGTGATTATCAGGTACGTATTTGTTCAATAATTTGATGAAATTCAGTTCGACTTACTCGAATGATTTATTTGTTTACATTGATATTCACATGTTTATTAAGGAATGAATGAAATTAAAATTAAACAATTTTATCTTCTTACAGATGAAAAGTTGCCAAAAAAAACAACCCAAATGCACGTCATACTAAATATTTGAACATACAGAAAAAAAGCCAGTGAAAACAGAAAACAAGGCCCAATAAATAAAACAACAATTCATTTATCGAAGTTTCTCCCTCGTACTGGAAAAAAGGGACGGACCCGTCCCAAAAGAAACAAAAGAATACGCTGAAACAGATGAAACTCGATCGCTGAATTTCCAATTTGCATTTAGTCAGACACCCAGTTTCATTCTTGGAAAGAGCCTTTCCTTTTATTTTATTCGGTTGATATAAGCAACATTCTATGGAGATACTTTTAGTAATTTTATTATCCCATGAGGTGTTCTAAATTCAATTCGGAACAAGAGATCCCTTAACACACGGAAAATATCTTGCCATAAAAGGTTTATTAAAATCTTAACACGAAAGAACGTTATGGGTTTAAACAAGACATAAATAATGTAATGATAATGTTGATAATGAAGAAATGAAAAGATGTCGCCTCATAATTCCGACCTCTGGTGGATGTAAGTAATGTAAGTAGACGAATTTTTTAAAACTATTTAAAATCCAAATTTTGTTATAGTAGAGAAGAATGTATTCAGAAGGTGCATACTTAGTCTTGAATAAATCGGTTCACCAGAACTTGAGATATTATGTTAAATATCTCTAAAAAAGAAGTAGTCTCGAAGAAAACGCGTTTAAAGTTTAGTTTCCATATGGCGTGTCACTAAAATAGCTATATCTCCGATTTTTTAAAATTTATTTGTTATATTGTTACTAGTCGTTGCCAACTAACATACAATTTTTCTTTGCAATACTTCAAGATTAACATAAGAATGGAGTCTCTTCTATGCCGTCTTGCGACTTTCCGAGAAACAGTCGGTAACTGAATATGTCGATGCAAGCAATTAGCCTGTAGTATCTGGCTGCACCTACAATACTTCTCAGAATTTTGTTCTGGAAAACTTACTTATTATACTTTTCGCGGAACCATATTTTCGCCATATACTTTTCAATATTTGCTTGTATAATAGCAAATTATGATGTACTAACAATTGTCACTTTATTCCTATTAACCAATACGAGTTTCTTCTAGTAAAGTTTTGCATCAAAATTGTCTTGGGGACACTTAACGTTGCCACTTAACAGGTCAATTGAAAGGTCCCCGGCCTGACACATAGATGGCGGTACTAGAATTAAATCCATGTATTTTAGTTAGCATTAACAGCTGACGGATCATTAGTTTGTCAGTTATAGTATTTTGAGTCAAGCAACTTTTGTTATTGTGAATAAAAATGGACAAAAAGGAATTTCGCCTGTTGATAAAATATTGACACTCTAAAAATATCAATTGAACGTGCACATCATATCATTCACGAAAATTTGGGTATGAGAAAGATCTGTGCAAAATAGGTGCTGTGCGAGCTCAGTTTTGACCAAAAACAATGACCAGTTGATGATTCGGAGCAATGTTTGAAGATAATCAAGCGTAATAAACCCGAGTTTTTGCGTCGATATGTGAAAATGGATGGAACCTGGCTTCATCATTTTACTCCGATGTCCAATCGACAGTCATGCGAGTGGACTGCATACGATGATGCCGCTCCAGAGCGTGGGAAAACGCAACAGTTGGATGACAAGATTATGGCGTCTGTATTTTGTGATGCGCATGGAATAATTTTCATTGACTATCTTGAATAAGGAAGGACCATCAACAGCGACTATTACATCGCGTTATTAAATCGCCGAAAAACGGCCGCATTTGAAGAAAAAGAAAGTGCTGCTCCACCAAGGCGATGCAGCGTGTCACAAGTCAGTGAAAACGATGGCAAAAATCCATGAATTTGATTTCAAATTGCTTCCTCATCCACCGTATTCTCCAGATCTGGTCCCCAGTGACTATTTCCTGTTCTCAGATATCAAAAGAATGCTCGCTGGGGAGAAATTTTCGTCGATTGAAGAGGTGATCGCCGAAACTGAGGCCTATTTTGAAGCAAAGGACAAATCGTACTACAAAAATTGTATCGAAAAGTTGGAGGGTCACTATAATCACTGTATCACCCTTGAAGGGTGTTGCATAAAAAACTAATTTTTCCAAAAAAATGTGTTTTACTATGGTAGGCCAGGGACCGAATGGCCTGTCCCGAATTTTCTTAAAAAATATTTCCGTTCAATTTTTTTTCTATGATTAGGCATATGTTTAATTTTTATTTAGTATTTATGGTTATTTTACTTATTGTACTAGGTTTAAGTTCTATTGTGTTGTCTATATTTATTATAGTATATTATTTAAAAATAGCAATTAACATTAATTTTCTCCTTTTCTATTTTTAAGTTAGTATGAACTCCGTCTCTCTTATTCTACTGGTGGAAAATATATTAGCACACATAAAATTAACTGCTCCAACAATTATCTCCGTCCTTTCCTCTCTCACAATTTATACGGGAAAGAGTTCGTACATCTTCGTCTAACATCAGGAATTGATAAAAGCAGTAGAATCGTGTATAAATAGTAAATATAGTAATTACTATTTTCAGTCGCTAGTTAGTCGATAGTCGACTGTTTTAACTGTTTTGCAACTATCGACTGTTTCGACTGTTTTCAGTCGATTGTTCCCAACGCAACTTTACCTTTATAGGTTTTATCAATTTCATATGCTATTCTATCTATGTACCTGGTCAATTGATGAATGTTTGTTATTAAACTCAAACTGATGTAGGTATTAGATTTTTTATAATCGGATTTGTTCTTTTCAACAGGGTTTTTTTTAAAATACTTTAGATATTTCTGGAAGCATTAAGATAGGCCTATATATATATATATAGGCTTTTATTTCATTTGCTGATTTTCTAGGTTTCGAAAATCATGGTAATTTTAGCCACCTTGTAAACGTCCGGTACTTTCTTGGTAGTAAAATAATTTAAATTTTTAAAAATGCATATTTTAGAGTAACCTATGAAAATCTGAATAATTTTTTTTTCCAAATTTATAGACTAGAATGTCACCTTAATACTTTCCGTTGACAGTTTAACACTATAATTTTTAATCACAGTAGTAAACCATTTTTAGTTAAAAACAAATACAAATTATTCTCAAGTAACGGAACTATTACTTCAACATTAGTTTTGCAACATAAATTCCTTCCGGATTTTTCGTCTATTCAATTTTTACGTATCATTTTCGTGCGCGTTTTATACTCTTCCCTCTTGACTTATTCCTCATAAACGTTATGAGAGCTTGCGGTGGTTAAACGGTCGACGTGTTTTACGACTGTTTGATGGCCTATAAGTAATCAAAAAAGTAAAAGTAAGAACGTCTTTTTCGGTCATTGGCAATGTGGGTCACAGCATCTGGGCACATCTAAATTATTAAACACATATATAAAATTTATTATGGGAATATACCGATTTTTTATAACGCCGATGTTTATATTCGATTTCATTTTTACGAAATCCTTTTTCGTATACATATGACCTGTTTTTAATCGTTTTCTAAGAACACGTTACTTCTAAAAACTTTAATAAATCCAATATTATATATAAACGAGCATTATTTATTTATAGTCTGTTCAAAATAACAGTGAGCCGTCATCAAGATGATTAATGTAATGCATATCGCAATTTGTAAATTCGTTATAGAATCAGACAATATTTTCATTCTGATTTTATTCCACTTTCAGAGAGATACAATGCTGTGAGATAGGTTCGAACATCTAACCGAATCAGCCTAGAGAAAATGACCAGAAGTTGTTAAACGTCTACAAAATTCTTCAAAACATTAGTGATGTTTTGACGCTTTGCTTTTTGATATGTTTTAAATCGCTACATGTTATTACTCTGATTAAAAATGTCATTAGATAGTCATAGTCAGAAACATATAGAACTAACACGAACGAAAAATTAGAGACCCGCTCTAGAAAGTAAAATGCGTTAGAGAAGTTATTATTACAGTTAAATACTGTAACTATTTATTGGCGTGTTGTAGGAAATGGCGTGTACAGCCTATTATTTCTTCTACCCTGCAGAAAAAGCAAACTCCCAATCCCACAGAAAGAAAAATGCTAGTCTGTCCAATCTATCTCACTGGAGCACAGGTGTGGTACAAGTATGTCTCGGAGAGACAACTTGACAATCCAAAAAAGTCCGCGCATTACTCAGAGCCCCATGGTTTGTGAGGAACGTCAATACACACCTCGAATCAGGCATCCCGTTTGTGAAAAATTTCATAAACATGCTCCTAAACATGTGTGAGGTTCTCCACACGAACCTTAGAACACGATAACACCTTAATAAAATCTCTACCCGTCCACAAACCCCGGTAGTGAACAAACTACGACAGTCCCACCCGTAACCCAGGGTCTCTGTCGCCCGCAAAACAATCGTATCCCGAACCTAAAGCGACATCAGCCGAAGACCATTTGGTTCTAGCTGGTCATTTTAGTAAACGAAAAAAAAAAAAGAATTTGCGTGTTGCAGCTGCTCTGTGACTAAAATGTCTAAAAAAATGAAAAACAATATAATCTTGGATTGACCGAAAAGAGACAAATCAAGACCACCTTGATGTTAGCTCTATCAGAGGTCAAATTTATGAAATGAATATTACCAGTGAGTAGTTTTTTCAGTGTAAACATAATTTAATACAATTAATTCCCAGAAAACTGTTAAATGGAAAGTATACACAGAAAACTTAATAAATATGCAGCTCTTCGAGGGATATAGAACTTCTTACGCAGTTGGGAAACATAGGATTTAAATGCCGTAAAAATGTAAAGATAATCCATGAAGAGGTGTAATGGAACACAATTTTTAAGATGAGACAGATACTTCATAGATAGAGATAATTCATTATTGATATATTGTTCTTCATGCTGGATATAGGAACGGTTTAATTCCTGGCGCTGAGTTAGTGTTTTCCTCCAAGACCAAGGGAAACTACCAACTTAAATAACGGGAATAAGGGGAAACATCTGTTATTGTTATAGAAAATGAACAACATACTGGTCGATAAGATTCCATCAAGTACTGTACATTACCACATTACTACTACTATTTACATTTTACTTCTGTTTTGTTTACAGTGAACTGAAAATCTCTAGGGAAATGGATGAATAATGAATTTTATGAATTAATTATACTATAATAAATTATGAACTTCCACTCTGATTATCAAGACTAGCTATGTGAAAATTTGGTGTAATGAGCTAATCTAGGTCATATACGATAGTCTCCAAAAACCAATTGTCTTATTTAAAAAAAGCATTGAGGAAGTATTTTTTTAGAAAATATACATATATACCATTATAAAAGTACTCGAAAGTTCACAAAACTACTAAAACTAAAAAAACTGTCTAAAACCATACTTTGAAGATACAAATGAATTGCAAATGATGATTATCGATTATAATGGAGAATATTTTGTAATACTACTGAAACCTTCTCCAGTGTTAAATTGGGAGCACATAGAACATCTTTAAGCAATATATATCAGGCGCTGATAAGAAACACATTAGACTATGCAAGCCAGTGCTACATTACCGCACTCCCTTCATACGTGAAGAAACTGGATCCCATCCAAAACGCCGCTATGAGAATCATATTGGGAGCACTCCGCACTAGTCCAGTTGAAAGCTTACAGTGCGAGGCAAAGATTCCATCACTCTCCTGCTACTAAATTATGCAAGTTCCCTCAAATTCCATCCAGAATTAAACCAGTTCACTACCTTTTCCCCACGGAAAACAGGCTGGATCAATATAACGAAAAGGCACATAAGCCCTTCATCAGTCTTCCAGAGGATATGCAATCGAATGATGATTACGATCCCAGATGCGAACAGAAGAATCACTACTTTACAATCATGGCAGTTCTCAAAAATACACACAGACTTCTCTATGAAGGCTCTGCATAAAGAAACAACTAGACTCTCTACAATAAAAAGGTTTTTTCGACAGATAATTGAAGAGAACTATCCGAATCATCTTATCATCTACACAGATGGTTCAAAACGAGAAAACTTTGTATGTGCCGCTTACACTTCTAGTCTACTTGAGAGACACTTTTGGCTTCCATCACTAACTAGCGTTTTCTACGCGGAGCTGCTGCCTTGGAAGAATCATTGATTAACGAATCGATACTAATTGTATCGGATTCTATGACTTCCCTAGAGAGCCTAAGATCTGTAAAGATAATCCACCCTCTGGTTACATATATTAGAGAGCTACAGACAAAGTTACAATATAGGGGAGCAAGGATCACATACGTTTGGGCCCCCTCTCATAGGGAAATACCCGATAATGAAAGAGCCGACCACCTGGCCAGCAAGGAAGAGGAGTCAAACAAATTAAATAAACTATTTAGCAAAACAGATGCCAGAACTTACATGAAGGACCTCTATTGGCAGTTAACCCAACAAATTATGGGAAATCAAGAAAATATTTTATCAGTCCATTAATTATAACATCAGTAAATATAAGTCAAGTAGACTCGCACGACTACGAATAGGGTACTGTAAACTAACTCATGAATATTTGTTGAAGGGACAGAGCCCACCCCTGTGCGATATATGCCGGACTCAGCTTAGCGTCAGAAACATGGTGATTTGTGTTCAAGACAACTAAAATTACCGAGAACACTGGAGCAATTGGCCCAACCTGAGCAGCTGAACCTGCTGATTAGCTACCTGAAGACAGCACACCTTCTTCAGCATTTGTAATATCCATTAAGAAAATGACTATTTTAAATATTTTATTATGTAATTTATATATTCTTTTCGCATAGCACTTAATGTCTCTTAACACATTGTAATCCACCCTAAATAGCCCTAGAGGCTGACGGGTTAAATAAACAAACAAATAAATAAATAAATAAGTGATTTTTCAACTGGTATTTTTATTTTGGCATCCTTTGTTTTATTCAGCTATATAAATATGAATATGTCCATATATGGTAGACCTGAGCTATCAATGTCTTTTTAAAAATATTATATACACGAAAGCAGGCGATTAAACATAATTAAAGAGAACCTGGCCATTTTCATGAAACATTACCTTAAGTCCGAATATTGCTAATAATGTTTTCATTAATACGTTATCAAATTTGAAATATGTCTCTTCTCGACCTGTTTATTCCCAAATTCTTTGAAGTCTTATTTGTAAAACTCTTACTCCAAATTTTAAAACTTTTATAATAACTTAATAACATTATTTTAAAAACATTGGACAGCATTTATACTTGTTTATACTCTGTAAGAGCATATTCCATTGGGTGGTTTCTTATAATCTGTGGTATTTGGTCAAATCATAACAGTTGCATAGACTATATAGATATTAAGAGTGCGAACTGAATCGACATTTTAAAATTAAATATCTTATAAAGAAAATATGTAAAACTTTGCCATATAAAATTCAAACAGTTGAAAAAGCGTGACAAATGCTTGTCATGTGAACGAGAACTTAGTCAATGTAACAAGAATTTGCATCAAGTGTATGCATCTTAGCTAATAAATTACGGTCGAATTTCGGCCATCTGGCGACCTCTAGTAATTATAAATTACCTGTAATAACTGCTAGAAAAACATATTGCGTATTCTGTTATTTTTTATGGTTATTGTATTATGTAACGTTTCTATGCATATCTAAACATATTTTGTGACATATCTCACAAGATAATTCAGCTTCATATCGCGTTTGTCTTGTCTCTTATTTAAGATAAATTGCTTAATATTATGCTCTCAATGTAATATTGTAGAGTTCTTTGTTTTTGTAACAATGATTAGTGTAGTACACTTTTACTCATTGCTGTATCCAGCTCTGATTGATTCTAATAATATTATTTATTCATAACTCATTCATAACAATGGTTCGTTTATCGTTAGACATGCTTTTTCCTATGATTTTTCAATAACATTTCAATAGCATCCAATACATTAACTATTCAAGAATAGATTCTTCTTCTAATAATAAAGAACAACAGATTATTTTATTCCATATACAGTGAACATAACTTGACATTTTTGGAGTACAGAAAAAATATGGCGCTGAGAAAACTCTTCGGCTTTGCTTGGCTTTAAACCTGCATATCTGTGGTTACAGTTCATAGAATATTTCAGTTATAATGGAAGCGCCATTCACTTACTCATTCAAAAGTTGTTGCACTTTGAAAATGGATGTTCCAGAAGGTTATTGTCGTCATGTATTGTTTTTTTCTACCAGCAAAACGGAAATATTGTAGCGTAAGCTCATTGAAAATTGTTGATACTCAAGTGAACGTCAGTGTTTGACTTAGTTTACTGGTTATCGTGTCCCGAAAATTTCGATCTTAAAGATGAACCTGATGTTTGGAACTCTCATCGTCAAAATTTATGACGTCACAACGTTGTGTCGTTCAATGTTGGCGCATCAACTCTGACTATTTATCGCCTTTAGCATTTTCAATGAGAGTAATCGCAGATACTAAGCAGCAATTGGAACCTTTTTAGAACAAAGCGCCCAAATAACGTTTGCTGGTTTATAACCTGTAATTAATATCAGCAATATTTTAAACAATTTTGCAGATACTTAACAACCAGGTGAATTTTATAGGCTGATTGTAGTTTTTTTTTTATTGGAATAAAATCAGAAGGATTACCGTCTTAATTAAGGTGTGAACATAAATTTTCAAACTGTAAATGGTGTAATAAATTCGATAACGTGATGACGTGACTTCGCTGTTATTTTGAACGAACTATAGATGACATTTTTAGGCGTATCGACTTACACTGGGAATAGAGATCGATCATAACAAAGTTCAGAACCATTTACATAAGAATATAAACCGAAAGAAGCTCGGTACTTGGGTCCAAAAGAATTAACAATGAAAAATCAAGTACGACAAGTTTTTATTTGCGACGGAGCGGATTGTAATTGTGGAACGGGAGAGATTTGGACTTTTCTTCATCTACCGTACAATCCAGACTTTGATTCCCTGATTACCATTTGTTCAGACCTCTACAATACTCTCAGTAGTTTTAGGATGGCTACAAAAAAGCTTGTAAAAATCACTTAGTTCATTTATCGGTCAGAACGGTTTTATTACAAATAATGGATCAAAACTGTACAATGAAAACAATGAAATTATTTGTAATATATATTATATTGTGAATGTTAAAAACCCTAATGACAGAGCCTTGACATGTGTCGAATGTGATATAGCATTACAGTTGCAGGGACGTCATTAAAACCTTGGAATATGAAAAAATGCATTGAGTACTTAGAAGAAAATACAAATTATCCATACATAATAACTTTCTGCTGTATAAGCATGTACTAAGTACTAACTATCTAAGTATCTAAGTACTAAGTCCAGAGAAGTATTGTGTATGCACCCAGATACTATAGGAACAATTAGTTACATCGAGACTTCAACTGTCATAGAGGAAATTAAGAGAGCTCTTAATCAACTTTTGGATAACACCGAACTAGGACGCAGACTCAGAAAAACCAAACCTTGTGATCTTGTGTAGTTGTGTAATGAAACGTTTAAATGGCAAAAGCACTGAAGAGTGCTACTAACTTTTATTTTATTAGACTTGCAGGAATGTTCGTCGAGTCGGTCAATCGGTCGAAATGTGTGGCTGCCGCTGCGATTATTTGTCAGAACACTCACTACTATTTTTTGGAAGGAATTTGCACGGGAACTAAAAACACTGGTTGAATCAAAGTTGTTTATTTTAACTTACGATTGATACATGTGGTCGATGGGAGAATTGACAGGATATTAGGTTAAGGTGAAGGAAGTACGGTAGCGCTGTGGAAGTGGTACTGTTACAGGGGGACGGTGATAAGAAAAGAGAGCGAGACGTCGTCGTGATGGTCTTTTATACCCAGGAACTGCATGGTACCAATCCACCGGCGTTGCCAACCTTTGTAGTTGCTGATGGTGAATTGGTGGTGGCCTAAAGGGTCGTGGCGGTCGCCACATAACTCCCCTCCTAGTGGAACAGCCGTGGAACGTACCTATATGTGGTGCAAGTTCCGGAATGCACCCGCAATCACGCAAACAAACGCCCGGGGACTGCTGATGAGATGGGGATCCCAACCTGAGCGAGGAGTTTTACGGGATCAGCTGCCATCGGAGTTGTAGCAGGACGTCGTTCGTCTTGAGGCGTTTAGCTTTGTTTGAGGGTACCTGTAAATGTGTTACGTGTCCCGTTTCGTGATGCGAGGGTGCTCATGTGTTGCTGGTATACATGATGGGCTTCTGTGGTTTTCGTCCATCAGGCTAGTCTCGTGGGATGTCGTCGACCACGTGTTGTTGATGGGTTCCGTTCTTCGTGCTATCCTTCCATGTAGGTGTCAAGCACCTGTCGAGTGGCTTATGTTGAGTTGATTTACCTCTTAGGCACTTTAATCACGTCGGGGTCACCAATTGCAGGAATTTTCGTCGAGTCGGTCAATCGGTTGAAATGTGTGGCTGCCGCTGCGATTATTTGTCAGAACACTCACTACTATTTTTTGGAAGGAATTTGCACGGGAACTAAAAACACTGGTTGAATCAAAGTTGTTTATTTTAACTTACGATTGATACATGTGGTCGATGGGAGAATTGACAGAATATTAGGTTAAGGTGAAGGGAGTACGGTAGCGCTGTGGAAGCGGTACTGTTACAGGGGGACGGTGATAAGAAAAGAGAGCGAGACGTCGTCGTGATGGTTTTTTATACCCAGGAACTGCATGGTACCAATCCACCGGCGTTGCCAACCTTTGTAGTTGTTGATGGTGAATTGGTGGTGGCCTAAAGGGTCGTGGCGGTCGCCACAGACTAAAAGAGCCTATGAGTTTTCCTAGATAAGTATTTGGTTTTAAGTCACTGTAATAGATTTAAAAAACTATTAAATCGTTGAAATTCTTCAAATCCATCAATAATATTTATTTAAAACAAAAATGATCACAGATCGCTTACTGATTTTATCAAATTATTACAAACATATAAGTCCAATACATATAAAACTATTCTAACCGCCGAATACATTAAAAATACTAACACAATTATCGGACCTTAAAACCGATAGAATACGTTTTACCACTCTATTAAAACCCATCCGGATAAACCACTTAAAAATAACAGGTGATGATTCAGAATGAAATGTGTTTCGCGTGTTCCACAACGGAAATGGAAACAAACGAGTATCCCGATTATATTCTAAGAAGAAAAAACAGTCCCGATTCAAAAACAAAGGAACATATTTTTAGAGATATTAAAAAGGTCCAAAGTACCACATATACAATTCGCAGGAAGGTTGTTATTGAAATAAATCGGAATTTATTCATAACGACATTCGTGTTAAGGCGTATTTTAATATAAACAAGGATATTATGGGGCTGAATACAACCAATATGAGACGATATTTTTCGATTGTACTATACTGTACGTATAGGATAAACACCTGACATATATGCAATTTTTATATAGTAATAAGGTGTTGAGGCACCATATGTTTTTAAAACAGCTGTAATACTTCAACGAATAAATTCGTACAGATGAAAACACTCGACAATTGCTTCCATGATGTTGTAGATAGATATCTACTCCTCACTTTCTGCTCTATTTAGAGTATCGCACGAAAAGGCGTTCTCGACATTTAAAAATATCTCGGCTGGAGTTCCACAAGGTAGCGTCTTAGGACCTTTCCTGTATCTGCTCTACACTGCTGACATTCCAACAACAAAAGAAACACTTCTTGGAACCTTTGCTGATGACACAGTTATTATGGCAAAAGATATATCTCTGCCTAGGGCAATAGAAAAAGTGCAAGTGGTAGTCAACAAAATCTACAAAGGGACAAAAGATTGGAAAATTCAACTTAATAGCTCCAAATCTGTCCACGTTAATTTTGCATTAAGGCGAAATAATAAAAACTTAATTATATCATTCAATGGATGCCCGATTCCTCAAGCAGAATCAGCAAAATACCTTGGAATCCATCTTGACGGTAGATTAAATTGGAAGCATCACGTTAGACAAAAAGCAAAACACATTAGAACCAAAATAAAACAACTCTATTGGTTAGTCGGAAGATACTCCCAACTTGATCTAAAATCAAAGAGGTTGATCTATAATACAATTATAAAGCCAATTTGGACCTATGGGGTGCAAATATGGGGTTACACTAAATATTCAAATCAGTTAGTCATACAGCGCTGTCAAAACAAGATTCTTCGATTGATTACCAATGCCTATCGCTATGTAACCAATGAAGAACTGCACAATGACCTGGAAATCAAATGGATTTGCGAAGTTGTGCAGAATTTCGCCTTGAAACACGAAAGAAGATTACTAAATCATTCTAACGTGGAAGCAATACAACTGCTGGACGGCGCACAGGATGTCAGTAGACTGAAACGAACAAAACCATACGAACTTGTGTGAACATTTAGTGTGTATTATTAGTGTAAACTATAGCTATAAGTTAATAATTAATAAATAATTATAATTTTATAATTGAGGAATACATACTGATGTATTTTCTCGTACTCGTCTTGCTTGTTAATTAATCCAAGCACATAGGAAAAGTAGTAATAAATTAATTGCAATAATAATAATTAAGATTGTACTAAGCGTATCTAATAAAGATGTTATAAAAAAAACTGTCTGCTCTAAAACTCCCCACAACGGTTCAATTACGTCAATGTTTGGCTAATATGGTAGCCAAGGAAGATTTTTGATAATATTATGATGTTCCTCAAACCAAGACTGAATTGGGTGTATGTATGGGCACACTGACATCTTCGAATATGGCAGAAATATACCACCTGACTGACCACAGTCGTTTTGGTTCATGTTAATCGGTCTCTGTCAGTTAATTTTGGATTTGGCCCACTATTTCTCTTCGCCGATTATATTTTACCATGTTTCCTATAAGCTGTCATTACTATGGATATTTTCGATTGTCAAGGGATTCAAAAAGTCTGGGAGATCACACATTTCATCCAGGTATCGCTTGTGTTAACCCTCGTAGAACAAAACGTATAATACTCTGAAATGTAATTTACAAGACTTCGCATGTTGTCTCCTCGCAGTGTTGCTAACATGCAACAATATCATAATTATCGTTGGGAACTATCGACGATTTTGTAATTGACTACTTTTTAATATCGACTGTTTCAGTTGCTATTTTTGGTTCGACTGATTTTACTACTTTTTACTAGTGACTGTTTCAGTCGACAGTTTTCAGTCGCTATTTTCGGTCCGACTGATATTGTTACCATTTACTATCGACTGTTTGAGTCGTGTACTTTTAGTTACTATTTTTGGTTCTACTAGTTTCATTCGACTGATTTTTAACGTTCTGGCTCTGTCGTCCTATCCCCAACCTTGACAAAGACGTACCCAATTTATTCTTACAGAGATTTATATGTAATATATGTAGTGTTAGGTATTTGGATCGGAAAATAAAATTCTCGAGCGGGTTTAAGACGTATATTATAATAATTCTTTAAATAATAAAAATATAAACGAAAATAATGACATATATTAAGTAAGACAATGAATAATATAATAAACACGTAAATATGAAGAGGGCTATTGTTATTATAAGAGAGATGTGAACTGTATAAGATGGACCGAGGAATGTATCCTCGACGTTCCCAAAGCGTCCTTTTGTAATCCATGCCAAGGGCCATGGAGAGGGAGTAGGCGGTACCAGGCAGTAGCCCAGTGCATCGCTAATAATAGTTTTATTTATTTTTTGCTAGTTTGCTTGTAAATAATAATTTATTGTATATTAATATAGCAGCATTTTGGAACAATATTTTTTAAGATATGTTATATGTTTAATTTTTATTTAGTATTTATGGATATTGTACATCTTTAGTTTTTAACTGTTTGTTTAATTCTATTGTATTGTCTATATTTATTATAGTATATTATTTAAAAATAGAAATTAACATATTAAAATACGATAAAACATTTGTGGGGTATCATTTCATTCCATAAAAAAATCCATGTCTTTTTACATATCCACAGAACATTCAAAGAGTAATTCTACCTCCTTTAAAATGAAATTATTAATTGCATGCCGTCTCGTTTATACTACCGTTGGAAAATATAAGCATAAATAACATTAACTGCTCCAAGCAATTATCTCCGTCCTTCCCTCTCTCACAGTTTATACAGGAAATGATTCGTACATCTTCGTCTGACATCACGAATTGAAAAAACAGTGGAACCGTGCATTTGACTGAAAATAGTAATTACTATTTTCAGTCGCTAGTTTTTTGACTATCGATTGTTTCGACTGTTTTCAGTCGATAGTTCCCAACGCCAATCGTCATGTTAAAAAATAAAAAGACTAAAATGGTTTATAACAGTAGCAAAAACAAATAAATTGAAAAATTCGGATAAAGAATAAAAAACGAAAACAAAAAAAACTATTCTTAGATGATTGATCTATTAGCTAATCATCATAATGAACCAAAATCAATAAAAATGTAAATTATTTGTAAAACTGTGCTGTATTTTAAAGTTATGTGGAGGGCATAAGTGAGATTATTGCAGTGCAAATATTCTGATCGAAATGTAAAATTTAAGAGTTCAGCATGTTGCTTTGATGTTGCTTCAAGTTAGTGGGTGAGTGCCATATCTTGTCAACGTCTAACAAACCTTGAGCTACGTCTAATAATATTGCTCTGAGAGTAGTAATTATATGCACCTGGCAATTGTCAATTATTTTCTCTCTACAGTTGGTCTGGTTCCTCATCATCATTCTATTGGTAGCAGTGTAATAGGTTATTGGTTTTGGGATCATTATTATTTCAGCCATATTCCAAATATCTGGGATATAGTTCAGTCGAAGTTGTTTAGTTTTATAATTCCCTTTCTTAGTAGATTTTACAACACTCGTTCGATTAGTAACTCATAATCCGGTGCATTCTTTGGCATTAAAGAAATAAACAAGGATCAAAGATCTCTGTCCTTATTATAATATAACACCCTCCTTAAGAAATACTAATATATGTTGTTGTTGAATAAAACATGTATATCAATTATAATTAATTAACAAATACTAATAGGTTGTTAGGGTAATTTAAATACAATCGTCTCAACTATGTTTAAACATAAATGTTACATTAATATACTCATTAGTCTTAATCACTAATATTTAATAAACAGACATTAGTGTTTTAATTTGACATTTAAACAGACATTTAATTTCCAATTGAGCGCGCCCGATATAGCCCAAGACGAATTTGAACAACAAACGAGAAAAATGCAACAGTAAAAATAACCATAAGGAAAACATCTCCAGAAAAACAAATGAAAATCGATGATTACGACATCATTTCCTTTTCCGGTGTGATATATCGGTGTCTGCGCCGCTCCAAACAGTTCCAAAGGACGGCAAAATATGTTTTTGTTTTATGCCGGCAGTAAAAAGAGAGAACATCAAATAAAAGTGGAGGATTTGCTGAAAAGTGGAATAATAAATAAGCAACAAATAATTTTGATGATAGAGTTACGGAAGATAAATGAGCGATAGTTTATAATTTAAATATCAATAATTTAAAGTCATATGATTGATAATGTTAATAGTTAATGATATTATATAATTATTAATACTAGTGATATTGTAGTGATCGAAATTCGACCGAAATCCGTGAAGTTAATAATGTTTATTTATATGTATATATAAATGTATAACTATATGTATTTTGGTCTAAGATATAAATATATTGAAGAAAATGCGAACAACTTAACGTAACTGATAAATTTGATGGTTTTGGTAGTGTTCTATGCTGTCAACATTTTGTCTTCATTTCCTATCAGAAAAATTTCTGTGGCGTATTGACTACGATAAACCCAAACACAAAACGTCCTGGGATAGTCTAGGGGAGTCATCCACATGGACACAAAAACGAAATATTCATATCCACAAAGTATTGCTGTGCATGAAGCGGCGTCAACAAATTGTGGTATAAAAGAGAGACTAAATCCGAATGAAATTGTTATAGCAGATGGCTACCCATGTCAACTGAACAAACTGAATGACGTCTTGTTCCAAAGAAGAGAAGTAATAGCGAGTAACAGACCTAAAGTTATCCTCTTGCATGACAACACTCGGTCACATGTTTTAAAAGTTGTGAAGAATACACTGTTGCAGCTTGGATGGGAAGTTCTGCTACACCCAGCGTATATCAGGCACGCGCCTTCTGATTATTACTTGTTCAGATCGATGCAGTACAGCTCGGATGGCACAGGATTTCAAAATACTGAGGAAGTACGAAAATGGATCGATGATTGGTTAGCTTTCAGAGTAACATATTTCTTTCTATACGGTTTCCATATCGCCATGTATCGATAAAGATGGGAAAAGTGGAAATTGAGGGAAACGCTCAAATTTCAAGGCTCGTGCAAAGTTTTCACATATTTTTATAATAAAATAATCGGATATTTGGGTATAATGTTATTGCTGAGACGATATGACGGAAAATCGGAAGTCGTTCAGTGCAAAATCCATTCAGCTTCCTTTTTAAACGCTAACTATAGCATATAAGACCTCGTAGAAATATTATAGACAACTGCTTCTATGGTGTAATAGTTAGAACGTTATCTCCCAAACGAAGGTCACGGGTCATCCATTCCCGGCGGCGACGATACCTTTTTGTTATTTAGTTAGAACATTTGTCAAATCATCTAGGTAGTGGACCCCGGAGTTTGTGCGACAACAAAATGTGAAAGTTTCATCTTAGGATTAACAGAATACGATAAAATATTTGTAACAAAAAATCATCTAACAACAAATCAGTTGATAGTAGTTAAAATAATATTATAAATATATAAACAGGTTTAAGTAGGTATTAATCTAAATTGTATGTATATAGTAGAATATAAAATATGTGTAGTATATAGGTTAAATAAGGCTTTTGTTTATTTTTATTTAGTTATTACAACGATTATTATGTACATATTTTATTCTAAAATATTTTTTTTGTGTTAAAAACTTAAGTTTGATTATTTTCGGTCGGTTTAATTTTTTAAAAATATTTTATCGTATTCTGTTAATTCTAAGATGGAACTTGCACATTTTGTTGTCACTGCTAAACATGTAAAGTGATTTAACTCTTTGTGGACATTACATATATTACTTATAATAATTGTTTATCCGATCAAGTTTATGTTCTGTCATGGTTCAAACAATATAGAAATAAGTAATTCAAAATTTATATAGTACTGAAAATTAAACAACATTGTTTAAAATCAAACAAAATCGTTTAATGTTGTATCGATTTACAATTGTATGGCTTGAATTTGGTATGATTCTGCTTTTGGTGCTGACAAATATGGCATTGTTTTATTCATTTCACGTATTTGTTTCTCTATTCATTTCTTCTTCTTCTTCGTAAAATCTCATAGTCTTGCATATGCGCAGGAATTTTCAAACGAGAGGCGTTTTCAGTTACCGTATTAATAATATAGAATTTCTAATAATTAGCTACAAATACTCATCATACAAATCATCAATAAAAACAGAGCTCTCCACACGAACCCCAAAATACAGTATTAAAACAAAAAGTTATATAAAACGCCGCTAATGGAGCGTTAAAAATCAACCGGGCACAAACAAAAGAACGCGCCCCAAACAAATGAAACTCGATGGCGGAATTTATGATTTATGTCTGGGCCGATACATTTCCATTTTGTCCCCGAAACGAAAAAAAAGGGATCTCGGCGTTCTCCTTTTACTTCTTCCCGTATTTTCCATAAAAAATTGATTCGACGCTGAACCGTATTCAAAACTCTTCACCTAAAATGGAATAAAAATGCAGCATTACGGAAACAAATGAATGTTTAATGGGGATATTCTAATTTGGTATTTATGTGCGGAATATATTCGGTGGCGTTAGTACAAACCGGCAATTTATTAAACAAAAAGTCAGCAACAAGTGTGGTACATTAATTGTTATGTCACTACAAGGTAATTTTTAAATAAACACATGAAAATAAATAATTAATATTAATCACAATAATCCTATTAAGGAATTACGAATTGTGTTAAATTATAATTTAACAAAAATAATAATTATATAATTAAATCACGTTTAATTCGCTAATAATTAATTGTAAATTAATAGTAATTATTAGGAGTGACACTTAATTATAATGGACATCTTATTGGCTCTAATACATATGTTACTCAACCAAATTAAATAAAACTTAAACGATCAAAAATATTGCTCCCCTGCATTTCTCGATATTTCTCAGGCCTTCCACAAGGTGTGACACACTGGACTATATGTTAAACTGAAAAAGCATTTGCCCCATACGCACTTTTAACTGCTGAAATAATACCTCACAGACAGACATTTTCAATCAGTTAGAGTCATTAGATCAGCTGATAGGGTGGGTAGCCCAGAGGTAGTCTCCACATAACCAGTCCAACTCGCTTATTCCTGCGGTCTTCCCGACCAAGTATCCGTAACAGGATTCCCCTACCCGGTTCCAGGCCAAAAAAAAGTTTCATTCTCTTTTCTTTTCTCCATCCCCTTGAAAACAGACATTTTATTGTTAAACAGGGTGACGAATACATATATTCGGGTGTTCCGCAGGGCAGTGTTCTTGGTCCATTGTTATATCTATTGTATACAGCTGACCTACCAACCTCAAAAAGCACTACTTTTACAGTATATCCCGATGCTACAGCGGTTTTATTATCACTTTATATCAAATCTGCAACTTCATATTAACAAAGTCAAATTGTCGAAGAACTTTGTAGAAGGACATGGCCTTCAGTAAAATTGAATAATCATGAACTTCCGCGAGCAGACAGCGTTAAATATCTAAGAATGCATTTTGATCGGCGTTTAACACGGAAAAAACATATAGCGACAAAACGCAAACAGCTTGCGCTTGGACTTCGAATTGCTTCCTCATCCACCGTATTCTCCAGATCTGGCCCCCACCGACTATTTTCTGTTCTCAGATCTCAAAAGAATGCTCGCTGGGAAGAAATTCTCGTCGAATGAAGAGGTGATCGCCGAAACTGAGGCCTATTTTGAAGCAAAGGACAAATCGTACTACAAAATTGGTATCGAAAAGTTGGAGGATCGCTAAAACTGATTTTGCCAAACAAATGTGTGGGCCGGGGACTTTTCAATTGACCTGTTACTTACTGAGAAACCATGGGTAAAATTGTGTGGAAAAAAAGTAGAAAAAAATTAGTTTATAAATTACTTATCATGAACATGAAATAAATATTACAGATATTTACAGTAAAAAGTTGTCAACAACTAGTATCAAGTGTCACGAGAGAATTTTTTATGTTGATAATATGGTGTAGCGGGAAGCGACGAAACTTTCTTCTGAGGATAAAACGGGATAGGTGTCTGGCGAGACGTAACTCGCAACTTATACGAACGAGCTTTATCTGTTTTGGCATTTTCTTCATTGTGTTCGGACTAATTGCATCCTCTTCCGGTCCTAATATTATGCTTTCTCTTTTATATACAATGTTATCATTATTTCCTAGTTTGGAAAAAATGTGGAGTGAATATGATTAGATTATTGTTCGAAAAAGCCGTTGTTGATTTTTTGTAGGAACTGATACGACCATTACAAAAATGTATTGTAATTTCGAAATCTTAGAATAAATAATGGCAATATACTGGTTTAAAATTTAGAAAAAAATTTCTTTTTGCGGATATTGGAAATTTATTTTTGTTTTGTCCTTTAACCTAATTATTACAAATTAATTTAATTGCGAGCTACCCCCGGCGCTTCACCCCCGCCCCTTTTGATCCGCATTTGTAGGCATATGCGAAAATTTTAGAATTTTTTGTTTGTTGTTATTATCATTATTTATTAATTTACTTACATATGGCACTGGTTGTTCAAAAAAATACGGCGTGTTTATACTAAATAATAGAAGATGTGATGAGTGAGGTGTGTAGAGAAAGAGAGAGTCTTAGAAAATAATTCAACACATTATGAAAAATAAAAAAAATGTTTGATTTATATCCTGGACACTTTAAAACTTATAAACAATCAATATACCCTATTTACTAAACCAGTACTAAATACCCAAAATACCCAGAAATATAATCCCATATGTTGAACACGGGCGGGGAGCCAGCAGCGCCAACTAGAATCCGATAACGAATAGCTGGCAACCCCGAGACCTTCATCTGGGATGTTATTTAAGGGTATTTCCAATCATTCAGTAACAGACCATCGTTTGGTTTAGACGTGCCACCTTCGACTGCCCAAGCCTCGTCTCCAGGTAACACCGCTGCTATCCGTTTTATCTATTTTATATTTTCTACATTTTTTATAGTACTTCAATGATGCGTGTATAAATTTTGACAGCTGGCGGATCATGAGTTAGTGTAAATTATAACATTTTGAATGAAGCAACTTTTGTTATTGTGAAAAAAATGGATAAAAAGGAATTTCGCGTGTTGAAAAAATATTGTTTTTTGAAGAGAAAAAATACAGTCGAAGCAAAAACTGGACTTGAAGACGAGTTTCCGGACACTGCCCCAGGTAAATCAACTATCAAGGATTGGTATGCTAAGTTTAGACGTGGTGAAATGAGCACCGAAGACGGTGAACGGCCAAAAGAGGTTGTTACCGACGAAAACATTTAAAAAATCCACAAAATGATTTTCAATGACACACGATACACTCTAAAGATATTAATTGAATGTGTACATCATATCATTCACGAATATTTGGATATGAGAAAGATCTGTGCAAAGTGGGTGCCGTGCCAGTTCACTTTTGACCAAAAACAACGACGAGTTGATGATCGGGCCAGTGTTTGAAGATGATCAAGCGTAATAAACCCGAGTTTTTGCGTCGATATGTGACAACGGATAAAACATGGCTCCATCATTTCGATCCGAAGTTCAATTTTCATTGACTACCCTGAAATAGGAAAGACCATCAACAGCGACTATTACATAGCGTTATTGTACCGTTTGAAGGACAAAATCGCCGAAAATCGACGTTGTGATATCATACATTTCGAAGGCGTGAGTTAATTGTTATTTCGGAAAGACTATAGTCAATGGAATTATCATTAAAACATAGAAAGTAAAATTTAAAAATTGAACTATGTTTATTATCAGTGTCCAACTACCTGTATATTGAACCCGATTTTTTATTGCGCCATAAACACCGAAAAATCCGAATAAAATAACAAATTCGCCACTAAAATCAATTTTTCAATAAAGCCGTAATTTTATTCCAGCCGACGCGAGCGGCTTTCAATAAAGTTTTAGGAGAAATCTTTTTTCTTCCTTCTGTTCGACATGGCCAATTGGGAAAAGCGCAAAAACGTTTTAAACCCGTTTTTTTGCCCGACGACTGCGACGACAAAACGGATAAGTATCGGACCAGATGTTAATTACAAACTTTGTGATCCAGCTTCATTTGTTTCGGCGTTTTCTTTTGTTTTTTTGAACCGGTTCTCACCCTTCTCGTTTTTTTTTCACCGGCCTGTCGTAAAAGCCAGGCTAAAGAGGATTTTATTCTGTTTGTTAATTCGTTTCAGATACTTTCTGGTTCCAGTTTTCGCTCATCCACAATTAACCATAATTAATTTGTGCGATACAACGTAATTACTTTAATGTTAGTTAACGGCTAGGTCTGTGAAATAATTTTAGTAGGTGCTTCGCTCGTATTCTATACATTTTTTTACTTACGTACAACAGTACGGTGTTGATATAAAGTGGGCGGGGACAGACATAAAGCGTATATATAAGATAATAAATTTCCGGCTTGGTGGCGCAGTGTTAAAGATGATGGGGCGGTATACCTACTGTTGCCATAATCGCGGGTTCGAATCCTGCTGGGGCATTGTCGTAATTTTTATGTTTGTGATTGTTTAGAATTTGTGAATGTTCCAGCAAAGAGTGTAAAATCCGACAAGGAAAATGATCCCAGTCACGCCAGTAACCAGGCTGGGTAAGACCAGATGTTTTCTGGGATGATTTCTAAACTTGGTCACTCGCCAGTCCAGATAAACCCATAGTTGGTAAAAGGGGACTTAAAATATATAAATTGCAATATTGCCTCATCAACTCTGAGTTTTAGTTCACTTTGGCATTGACATACAAGAAAATTTCAATCTAAATAAAATAATTGAACAAAAATATTATCAAATATAATTTATTTTAACATTATAGTACATCTAATACATATATTATCGAAGGACTTAAAAGTACAATTAGATTTGTTTTGTTTACATTTATAGAATATACATGAATAGATTATACAACAGTACGGTGTTGAAATAACGGGGGCGGGAACAGACATAAAGCGTATATATAAAATAATGAATTAATACATAAATAAAATTAAAAACGCAAACAGGGGGGGGGGGTCGAAAGGGTGCTTGCGTATCTGTAAATATGACTCTCGTACCTATTCCATAATCGTAAAGTAAAATTTTAATACATAATCAACTTGGAGGAAATGTTTCCCGACGCCTAATATCCAGATAACATCACAATTGATTTTCGATCCATTTTATTGGTATGTTCGTGATGCCACGTGATGTGTCAGAGAACCAATCAAATGCCTTCATAATAAAAAAAATTTACAGGTCTATAATGAAAATTTTAACTAACCAGTCAAATTACTCGGATGGTGGTTATTAATAGTACGTCTATGATTAATAAAATCTTCTTACCCTAAATACAAGTTGCACTTGAGAACAAGACATACCTGAAATAGAGAGAAAGTCATCAAAATTAAAATGTTAATACTAATTTATATTAAAAATAGCATTAAACAAATTTGAAACAAACATCAAATTCTCACTAACTTTTAGTAAGTTTAACGAATACAATTAAGAATACATTGTAGCGACCTTCAGATGTCTGTACCCTAAAACATTATTAGCGATTTCTTTAAACAAAGCTTCATAACCAAAACAAATAAAACGATTTCATCATAGGGATTCTTGGTGTCTAACGAAAAATACCGATATCTCTATTTTTTAAATTATCGATATACGACCGCGAACATAACATGTCGATACTAAATCTCGCAAAATTCACTTGATATCCAGGAGGAGAAATCTTAAAACAAAAGTTCGATATATATACTGAACTTTTTCTGCTCTGGTCCTCTTTTTCCACACAAAATTCACATGATGACCGATAGGTTTTTATTACGCTATTTTACTTTGCAAACTAAAAGTTCGATTAGTAGTAAGTAATTAGTAACAGTTTAAAGTAAGTTAGATAGTAGTTATCCACTTCTTTGAAAAAAATATCGACATATTTTTTTCAAAAAATATCGATATATCTTTCTAGTGCTAATTCGTCAACATATTAGGGGTTTATATACGAGAATATTGTATTAAAATGATGAAAATAATTCATAACAAAAATATTATCATCTAAGCACTTATTACTTAATAAAAAACGAGAGTTTTTCAAATTTTTAACTTGATACTTATCTAAATAGTTATAAAATTCTATATTCATGCTCAATTACTCGCTTAAAACTTTCAGCCGCCATCAGACCATTGTAGATGTGCGGTCTATCTTCGCAAACAATTTTCATTACCACAAATTGGACTATCGCAAAAAAACATCGTGAAAGTCTGATTTATGAACGAGCACAGCCGACCTGATCTCGACTATCAGACAGCGAGCGCTCGTACAGACCGCTATGGCCGCTCGAAACAGACGAATGTCGAAAACTAGTCGGACGACCTTGGATGAGATAACTCGGGCCTCATACCAAGGTGTCCAATCAAGAAGCTCATTTATTTATTAAATCCAAGTTAGTGATTATTGTCTGGATTTATTTATTAAAACCAAATTATATATAATAAATAAAATTCGGATTTCTCAGTTTGCAAGATAAAAAAATCAATAGTTTTCCAATTACAAGTTTAAAGACAATATAATATTTATTACAGATAATATAATATTGAATAAGATATGGTAGATTGCACCCGATTACTTCCCAATACCACGTGTGAAGCAAACTGTAGCTGCTCTAGAGTTTTGTCCGCTAACTCAGCTGTGCATATTCTTTTTGTTCTATGAAGGTCACTATTTACATTTCGGGAATAGAAAAAACAAATAATTAAGCTGCGAATATATTTTTGTTTTTAAAAGTACTCGCCACGATGATCGATACACTTTTGCATACGCTTAAATCAATTTTCAAAGCATTTATTCCATTCCGAATGAGGTATCTTTAAAACATGATTTTTGACTTTTGAGGCTTCAATAGCTTCTTCGGACGATGAAAATCGTTGATAACGCAGTTTATTATTCACGGATGGGAAGAAAAAGAAGTAATTGGGTGCCAAATCAGGGCTGTACGGCAGATGACCCAACAATTCGATGTTTTGAGTGCTCAAATAGTCTCTTGTCTGAGAACTCGCATTGTCATGATGATGAACAATACGGCATCTTATGTTTGCTTTCCTTATTTCGCCGAAGAGTTCTGGCAAACAAATGATTGTGTACCAATCAGAATTTACTGTTCTACGATTCTCTAGAGGCACTGTTGCAATATGACCAGCTTTCCCGAAGAAACAGGCCACAATTTTCTTTGAAGTGCTTCGTGCGCCAACAACTTTTGTTGGATTTGCTTCATCTTGGAACACCCATATGGTCGACTGCTGCTTACTTTCGGGCTCATACGAATATATCCATGATTCGTCACCTGTCACGATTTTATAAACGTATTTCGAAGCACCGCGATTGAATTTCTTAAGCATTTCTTTGCACCAATCGACACGAGAATTTTTTGAACGAGTGTCAAATTGTTTGGGATCCAAGGCGAACATAACTTTCGCACAGCTAAGTGTTCGTGTAAAATCGCATATATGCTGGTGGAACTAATGCTTAGGGATGCCTCAATCTCACATTAGGAGACATGACGATTTTGCTTAATCATTTTGCACACAGCATCCATGTTTTCTGGCACAACAGCCGATTTTGAACGACCTTCACGAAACTCGTCGGACAGCGAACTACTACCACGACTAAATTAAGTTAATTATATAATAGAATAATTAAGTTCACGATTCAGTTCAATTTTTTGACGAGGCGAAACTTTCAACTAAATATAAAATAAACAAATAGCGTCCGTGCGACAAAATGTTCTGAGTATGTCGTCAAAAATGTTAAACTTTACGATGGAACCGTCAGATGGGCTCACATCACAAGAGTGTTGCCAATTCCCGAAATATAAATAGTGACCCCCGTAAATAAGGCCTCTTCAAAAGGAACCTGGGGTCTTCTACGATTTAAATTGGAATTAGGTTGGTCTATATGCAAAGATGGCGTTACTTGTAAATTATTAAAAGTTGCATCAGACCTACAAAAATTCATTATTTTATCTTTCGAACGTCTTTTTTTTAAATGTATTTTCAAGTCCTCTTTTACCAACTGGGGTTTATGTTTAACGGACTGGACCTACAGTTTAACGTGGGCTCCGAACCACGGTCCTTGGCATTAAGCCTACTGGCGAGTGACCAACTTAGAAATCATCCCAGAAGAAATCCGGTCTTACCCAGCCTGGTTACTGGCATGACTGGGATCATTTTCCATGTCAGATTTTGCAGTCTTGCCTAGGAAAACCACAAATATTAGACAATCACAAATATAAATTCACGACCGATTTTCGATGGTTCTTCAACATTAAGAAGTGACGACATTTTTTTGATAAACCGACTGTTTTCGATGACCTTTTGGAGTTTCCAACCAAATGTCTATTAAATCTTTAATTTTTTTATTGTAACATCCGCCACTAAAAAAACTCTGTTAATCGCAACCCACAGCAATTCAAATTTTTTTTTTGGAAATAGTAAAGTAGTTTATGAATAGTTTATTGAAAAATCTTGGATGTGACGGAAATGGATTTTTTTTAACTCGACAAAGTCTAAAATGTTGGAAGATTATTATACAAATTTGGCTAGATATTTTTCATTTATATCTATAACAAAATTAAGTACTTACCAACTTGAAAAGAAGTCATGTAAAGAGTATAGTACTTGATTTAATCGTGATTCTTGGCTGAAAGTTTAGAAGAGTGGCTAAACAAAAGCTCGGCCAACCAAGATAAAGTGATGTTTTTATGGTATTCAGTGACAAATAGTCTGCCCAACAATTCAATAAAGATACTAAAATTTAAAAGGTATAAGTTCAGTTTTTAGTTAACACTGTGCGCCGTTTAATAGACGAAAATGAGGTAATCGTTGTGAATCCGAACTTAACTATTCTCGATGTTACAATGAGCGCCAAAAACCATCAGTCGACATCGTCTTTATACCTGCTGTTTATTAAATAAAGGTAGATAGTCATAAAGGTTCCTTCGACCTTGCATCGATTATCCGTTAGAGCGAGTATGCGGGAGCCTTGAATACAATGTCAGATATTTCCTGGGTTCGTGTAGCCGATCCTCCCCACCAAAAACCACTGCCAACGGGCTCACGCTTAATTCGTTCTCGCATTACCGTCGTTTTGCGTTAATTTTAACATTAACAACGTGATGATGTAAGTATCTTTATTTGATATTTTATCAGTTGCGCTTTTATTTACTCCATCAGTAGGTTTTTTACAAAAATAATGCTTGTCTAGAGGCCTAAAATTAATTATTGTACAATCAAATCTATAGCTATAACTTTTGACAATCTTTTCCAAAAGAAATTAATTTCTCTATAAATAATGTAATATTATTTAAATCTGTGACAACTTTAAGACTTTTGGAAGGATTAAATGTCTTATATTAGGTAGATTATTGACTAAATTTATGACCGTGAAAATAAATAACGTCTAGTGTCTTAATTCAATGTGTATTTTACCAATTTAACACGTGACCGAGGCTATCATGAGGAAGTCATGTTTAGGTTCTTTTTATATTTACATTTTGTTGAGGTAATAATTTCATAGGCAATTTCATATATAATTATTTCATAGGCAAAATTAGCAGCAGATAATGCGAAAATAAGTGTAAAAGGTATGAAGTATTAGTAAAATATTATCATTTTATAACACTAATTTTGTAGATTGTTATGGAACTAGGGATGTATTTTTATGTTAAATAATATGGAAACAGAACTTATTTGAAGATTATAGTAAAGGTAAGAATGAAATATGGTTATGTTTGTATACGTTTCCTGTCTATTTGTTATTATATCTTTTTTATATAATACTTTATATTCTTTATACTTATATCTTTTTGATTTTACATATATATTACACATACATATTTTACATTATATATAAAATACATAATAAATAAAATATTATATAAATGTTTAATCGAAGTGGCGTGAATTTTCAGCATAGTGTGAATATAAGGTGTACTTAATAGAAAGTGGTTGGAATAAATTGATAACATAGAATATGACAAGAGGATTTGATTATTTCGCTCATTTGCCTAGGCAATTTCTTTGCCAGCTTGTACTGGAGGCAGGGATGTCATACTATATCAAAGGCGGTATAAAGCGAATTATACACTTTTACAAAATGCAATTCGCAAAATATTTAACGTCATGTATGACGTACATTGTTTGTTTTATTGGACGGGCTATAAAATTAATTTGTAACGTATTTAAAACCGTACAATACTGTTTTTCTTGTAAAACGACAACATTTATGGAACTCCATAATATATCAGACCTATAAATAAAGGAATTACAATAGGTGGTGTTACTGTGTATTAAATCTCATTCCTCTCCTCTGTGAAGTTTGTGGCAACCATAATCCATCGATATCAACACGACGAGCACTTGAAGATATTACTCGATGATGATCTGACTAAAATGCAAGAAGGACGTGCAGAACTGTTGGGAGTAATACAAAAACCAATTCCAATCGCTTCACGTACATGAGAATGATCCAAAAGATTGGGTATTTTATACCATATGATTTGAAGCCAAGATGCACTGAAAGCTGTTTGCAAGGCGACAAACTCGAAAAGGTTTTTTCCATCGTATTGTTACTGCTGATGAAAAGTGGATCTGTTATGATAATGCAAGCAACACAACAACGTTATTCTTTAGTATGAGAACGCTCGATCACATGTAGCAAAACATTAAAATGGGAAGTGCTGCTTCATCAGTCGTATTCTCCAGACCCTGCCCTTTTTGATAACTGTTTGTTCTGACAAATGAGTCGCGACCTGTCTGAACAACGGTTTCCTTCTTATGAAGATACCTAAAAATATTTTTAACAAACAAATTGAACCGATTTTAAAAATAAATAAGGAATTCACTAAAAAGTAAAAAGATAATCAAAATTAGATTTTTAAAACAAAAAAAAAACCTTTTAAAATAAAATATGTACACAAGAATCGTTGTAATAACTAAATTAAATGAACAAAAAACTTATTTAACCTATCTGCAACATGTATTTTATATCACTACATAGCATAAAACAAAGTCGCCTTTTCTGTCCCTATATCCCTATGTGCGCTTAAATCTTTAAAACTACGCAACGGAATTTGATGCGGTTTTTTTCAATAGATAGATAGAGCAAAAACGCTGCCTAACCCTACGAGTTAGATCAAATTAATGTACTACAGTATTGTACACCATAAAAAGGTCTACAAAAAAGTCCGCGATGGTATATGTTTATCTTTTAGGGATAACCCACATTAACCATTTTTATTGTTTACTTTTTACGTGAGAAAATGGCTTATTTACGAAGCTATTTTAAGCAATACGGCATTAATCCTTATCGAATTAAGTACCTTAAATACAGTGTGCAATTAATATAGATCAATATGGTTCCTTACAGCATGTAAATTAAACAAATATTTTCGGAGATATTACAAATTTAAAATTTGCGTTTAAAAATGTGTAATGTAATAAAAATTGTATGAATTTAGATATTCCAAAGATAGCAGGAAATCTTCATAGTAAGTATAGGGGAAGAGGAATTGTTTTACTCCAAATTTAATGCGTGCAGGCCAAGGGCAGTAATGAATGAACCAAAAATACTGGATCGATTTTAATCATGTTTTCATTGAGTGACATAGGCATATATATTTTATGCCCGTGCAAAGTCGGAGCGGGCCGCTATGTTTTTATATACAACGTTCATATTTTTTCTGTAGTGTATTTAATTTAGTATCAGCATTGCACCCGTGCGAAGCCGGTGCGGGTCGCTAGTTTTACTATATACACACAATTTAGCTTAATACCTACCTAAAATTATTGATCTATTTACAATATTATTTAGTAAGTAGTACCAACTGATCACTTAGAAGTCGGTACGAGCAACAAATTAAATTCGTAATTTAATTTTGTATATATGTTACAAAATTATATTATTATTTTTGTATTGTTTGGGCTGGGCACCGAAAACTATGTATGTGCCTTTGAAATTTGAAGGTTTTGCTCGATTTACCCGGATTCCACCATCAGATCCTGACTTGGTTCCAATGGATCTACCTCGGAAGAGCACTCTTTCTAATAAAAAAATAATTTTGAAAATCGGTCCGTAATTGGGGGAGAAATCGGCGAACATACATTAACAAAATATACAGTCGAACATAGAACTCCTCCTTTTTTGAAGTCTGTTAAAATGAATTAAAGCGTATCCGCTGTCGGCTGTCGATGGACAATACTTTGAATAAAATACATTTTACTGATTTTTCTCAATAAAGTTTCAAATTAAAAAAAAATCCTATAAAACTAATTTATAGGCCCAATTATTTAAGTACACTACATTAAAGTATACAATTATTCATGGAAGTTTATTCATACAACCGTCTATATCCTCCTGTTTAGTACCCATATTAACACCTCCATTCATCCTCGTTATTTATAAAAACAACTCGACATTCCCACGGAATTAAATAAAAATAAACGACAAAATTGTAACGTACACAAAGCCTAAATGCAGACTGCCGAGTAATGCGAATGGCCCTTTACAACGTAATTCCGCCGGGAACATCCACAACAGATTCCAGAAACTGCCACGCAAAGTGGAATGTTGTCGCTTAATACTTATCGTCAAATAATTCCTGCGAATGTAGGCGGAGGAGACTGCGGGGTAAATTGTGTTCGTTCGTTCGTGTACGGCAGAGCACCGGCAACAATGATTCATTTGTTTCTCGTTATTTCCGACCTAACTCGATTAATTGAATCGATTTAGATCCTGGATTTTTGGCCGGATTTAATTAACAATTTATAATGAAAGGGATTAACTGTGATATAAATGTAATTAAACAGAAATGTTTACTTTTGTGAATGTTAGTTTATCTACATCATCGTCAACGCATAACCGCATCAAAAGTTGAAGATAAAGTAAAGGCCAGAAATCAAATACAAACAAACACGATAAAAATATTTTTAACGAAAAAATTGAACCGATTTCAAAAAATAAATATGGAAGTTACTAAAATGTAAAAAAACAATAAACAAATACAAATATTTCAGAAAAAAATCCTGATATGCACCTAGATATTGTAGGAATAATTGCTTACACTGAGACTATCGGATTCCAAGTGCCATAAGGGCAATTAAGAGATTCTCAATAAGATATGAGGAAACACTCCACTCCCATGTAAACACCGAAGTGCTGCAACACTTGGACAACACTGAACTAGAAGGCAGACTCAAGAGAACCAAGCCATGTGATCTTGTGTAGATGTAGAAAAGTGCTACTAACTTTTATTTTATTATAGGCTTAGTATTTAGTATAAGTAAGGGCCAATGAGTCTTCCTAGATAAGTGCCTAGTTTTAATTTACTGTAGAGATCAATTATATTAATAGATAAATAAAAAATTAATTAGTGGATTAATTTTGATTAAAATAAAATTGTTCATAACAATTTGTAAAACCACATTTTTCAATAATAACGTATAGATTCACATTAACTAAAAAATGAATACAAGCAAAATGTTAAAGAAAAATTAAAAACTAAAAACTAAATGAAAAAGGCAGACAGTGTTAAGAAAAAGAAATAATCTCAGACGTCTACATTATCACGGTCACGTTATATAATGCTCAACTGTATGTCCGTAAAAGTCCATTCCAACAAGGAAACTCAAAAGGGTTAGTGTAAAACAAGTGAAAAAAATGATTACAACACATGCAAGACCTTCACCAATCTTCACCAATAATTCAAAAACTTTAATTGAAGTATCATCTTATAACTTTTTAATTTTAGTAAAAAGGACATTAAAAACCGAAGATAATTAACCGTCCAGTCGGTCATTGACCACCCGAGTATCCATTTCAAATCCGCAGGTAAAATATATTAACTTCTCCTTAAAAAAATATGGCCGTCTGGATCCCTAAAATTTAAGTAATTTGACGCCCATTTTTCGTCAAATTTTGTAACAATCAATTAATTAATAAGAGTTATTAACTATCAAACTTGATACGCCCGTTCAATATCTAGGTACCCGGGTACCCACTAAGATTAATGTATATGAACGACGGGTTTATACACACTTCAGAGACTGCTTATTAAAGTATTTAGTTAGACTTTTAAATTGATAATAGACAATCTAGTTTGTAATTTTTTTTTATTTAAACAATAATTAAAAAATAATTCTTATTATAAACAATAACAAAAATAGTAAGTAAAAATACATAACTCCGTTTTATTTTATTTTATTAATATCGCTTTCCATTCTTTTACAATTTATTTATTTACATTAATTTATTTATTATGATACAGTGCCATATAAAAATTGAAGCACATTAAATTATTTCGTACATCCTTCACATGTCGTGGTTGTAATACAGTGTTCGTCACAAATAGGGTTCTCACATACCGAACATATTTGTCTAGTTTAACGTATCTAGATTTGACAGCATGTTGGTGTTCCTATTAGGTCTACATCTTTATCGAACAATATTACGCCTCCGAGCTTGATGTTCACTTGGTGATGTTTTTTTGCTGTTATTCCAGACGCCGTCGCTTCTACTTCACTTTCTTTATCTTCATCTTCCTGATCTTTATCTTCATTATTGAGTGCAATTTCACCATCTATTATGAATAAAATATACAATTTATATAACATAAAATACATTATAACTATCAATGTAGACAAGAGAAAATAGAAATGTTAATTACCTGTATCATCACAATCCGGTGCTGCATCACGTAGTCATCATCAGATTCTTCTGCTTCGAATGTTTTCTCCAAATTCTTATTACTCTGAGAGCGGGTGACTCTATTGTAAACAATTTAAAATTTATTTATTACTGTTTTTTTAAATATTGAAAACATAAAATAAATAATTTACTTATAAAACAATTAAATCTCTCCTTACCGTCTAAAACTCGATGAATCAGCCATTGTATTTAGATTAAATACAATTATTTATTAATATATTATTATTATATTATATTTTAATATATTAATAATTAATATTAATTTTGTATATTTTTTTTCACTTTCAGTGTATATTAATAGTCTGGTCACTACCCTTGTAGAATTTCAACTGAACACGTTTCTTTCTTATGGTACGACATGAGCAGGGACATCTCAGCAACCAAATATCGATTGGCTTGGTATTCCGCTATTGTTATTTCTATGAGGACTATAAACTGTGTCCCTATAGCTATTTTAAATGCCACATAGCCAGTTTACATAGAATTTTTTTATTCAGTACACTAATGACTTGCACATCTGCCTATATAGGTGGGTACTCGGGTACTCGGTAATTGAACGAATGGTGTATGTTTGGTCATTGACTAGCAATGTCTCAACAAAAATACATTGCAAAAATAAAAAATATATATGAAGGCATAAATAGAATACAGTAACACTAGGAAACAATAGTTTTGGGAAATATACTTTCAGTTACTTTAAAACACCAATTTTTTTAATATATATTTCAAATATCAATCGATCAATAAATCATTAATTAATGCTACTGCAGAAGAAATTATTCAAGTTTCTCCGTCGGACTGTTATTTGTCCTTGTCTCTGAAAAACTATCTTAATGATGTAAGCTTGCTTAAAAAGAGGCTTATGAATATAAATTTTTCGTCGAAAAATTTCAGAAGTCTATATAGCGATAGAATTAAAAATTTACTATAAAAGTGACAAAAATATTTTAAATTTATAGGAATAAACTTACTTAAAAAAAACGAAATAAATTTTTTCTCAAGCCTTTAGATGCTTAAATAAAATAATATACTACATCAACTATGTATTTAAAAATTTAATTTACAAGAAATACTAAGTACTCAAGATACTATTACCTTAAAAGGATTAAGAGATTTTCATATGGGCTTTCAGATAAAAGATATAAAAGTTTCAACGTTCATAGCTTCAAAGTACCATCTCATGCCAGTCATAGAATACATCAACTTACAAATATTAACCTATAGGGGCAACATTACGTTGTAGTAATTTATGAGTAATGATTATCTGATTATTTACATAATTTATCTATTATGCATGCAAAGATACTGATATAGTAAGACAGCCCTTGCCATCGTTGTAATTAAAATTATGATTTACAATCTGCGTAAGTATTTATTTTACAGCCATTCTATTAAACAATAAATATGACCAGTTTGTTATAAGGAACTTGTTTTTTTCTTCTTACTATTTCCTTACTATTAACTCCAATCTTCTGGGGTTCATTCAGTGATCGGTTAAAACAAATGAGATTCAAATGTGGAAAAACGAGTCAACTTTATTTAATAGCAACCGCCAAATGTTGTTTTCTAGCTTTTTATTCTGATAAATTTCAAATACCTGATTCATATTTGTCAATATTCTGACTGAAAATTCCGAAGCTAATAAATGGTCAGCCAGAAACGTCTTTAATCAGTAACTTGGAACAGAAAGAAGATAATGGAGGTCCCTTCTTACCATACTCTTATATATTAAGTTGCTGGAGTTCCATTCGAGATGATGAATTTATAAAATGTATAAAAACAGTGAGTTGTTTTTTAAATAAATTGAAATAAACAATTAAATAATAAATATAACTTAATACAATTATTTCATAGATAAGTGTTACTACTCTTTGCGGAATGTAAGTCATCCCTTCATACACCGCTAGGAAACATAAGGTTTAAACAGTGGAAAGATAACTTACGAAAAGAACGAGTACCATGCAAATAAAGCATAAATTTTTGCTTAGATTTGCTAATCAGCTGTTACTAGGAGGAACTATCAGTTCATCAGCTATTGTTATTCCCTTATTAAAAGATTCCAACAAGTGGATTGGCAAAGGTTGTAATTAAGGAATGACTTCCATAACATAAATTATGTTTTGAAGATACAGTGTTAAAGGGAAGAACTATTTCAAATTGTTACTTGGTAAATATAAATGAAATATTTAATTGTATTTTACGTAACTTATCTTGGTTGGTTTGCTGACTTTAAACCTGATCGTACAGATACCTATGATACAAAACGCAGTGGATGTCCAAATGAGGTGGTAAGTGAAAAGTTGCGTGAATTAGTTAACACCATAAAGATATTAAAAGAACGTGTTGAAAGTGGGTGCTGGGTTTGCTCACTGTTGACCAAAAACAAAAACGTGTTGATGATAAGCAGCGTTTGGCTATGTTTAAACGTAATAAACAGGAATTTCTGCGTCAATATGTGACAATGGATGAAACATGGATCCATCACTTCACTCCGGAATCAAAATGATCGTCATCTAAGTAGACTGCAACTGGCGCTGGGATGATTGTATTACGTTGATGAATAAAACCAATTTTGAAAAAAAAAATGTATTTTTTTTTGTTAACTACATCCGGGACTTTTTGCCCATGTGTTATATTAAGTAAGATAATAATTAATGCAATAAAAATGTATATATAAAGAGCACTATTATTATTATAAGTGAGAAGTATACTCTACGAGATGGTGCCGAGGAATGTGTCCTCAATGTCCCAAAAACAGGGTCGTTACGTAATTGAACCCAAGGGTGGAAACAGAGTAGGCGGCTTCAGACAAACGGCAGTTGTCCAATAAGCAATCCACGCAGATCCCCAACATTACAATATTCTTTAGGAAAAAATAATTGTATTTCTTACAACTTTCAAGTTTTTATAAAGATTATTGATTTTGTAATCAGCAGTGATACTGTGGCGGAGACAAAATTTACTACCCAATATTTATCTAAAACCCGACCGGCTAATCCCAATAACAAACGAAAAATCTGGTCGGAATTAATTTCTTTAATCGAGTGGTCCTCGGAAAGTTTTCCGCAGAAAACTTCAAGGTCGCGCCAGTATCTTCGAAACTTTTCCGAACTCTTTCCTCGGCGGGCGTCCGTTATTGTCTACGTCACTTTAAAACCAAAGGACCAACTTTTGATTCAACGAACGCAAACTCGATAAAGAGTTTTAAACGTTGTTTCGTCGTTTCTGGTCGTTGTAGTCGGTGCAGCGTAATTTAGTCGACGGCTGATTCGAATTTCTAATCGGATCGAAAGATAAAACGAAGCCGGAATTACGAGCGATTCGTTAATTTGTTGTTGTGACGTCGGGGAAAGGATCGTCGCGGCTTGGTTCGATTAAAATCGACATGTTATTAATATTAGTTCCTTAGTTAATCTTTGATGTATTTATTTATTTATTAAAACTAGACTAAAACTACCGATTAATCTTTCTTAATATCCTAACAAATAACTGCAACTAAGATATTTTCCATTGAGTAACTCAGATACTAGTAGGATAATGGATTTTTCTTTTTGAGAGGTCTATTATTTTTTATATAGCAACTACTTTTTCCCATCCTTCACTCAAACATCTGCCTATTAATCAGATCAGAGGGTAGTACAATTTCAACCGACTTCAAAAACGGAGGAGGTACTATGTTAGGTGAATATATATATATATATATATATATATATATATATATATATATATATTTAGCATTGGGAACTATAGACTGAAAACAGCCGAAACAGTCGATAGTCGCAAATTAGTAGATAGTCAAAAACCTAGGGACTGAAAGTCAAAAGCACGGTTCAACTGTTTTTTTTTAATTCATGAAGTTAGACGAATATGTACGAAACCTTTGGTGTATAAATTGTGAGAGAGAAAAGAACGAAGATAATTGCTTGGAGCAATTAATATTATATGTGCTTATTTTTAGCAATAGTAGTATAAGCGAGACGGAGATGTACATATTCCTTCACGTACTAACTTTAAAAAAGAAAAGGAAAAATATAATTACTGAACATTATTAACATGCAATTAATAATTTAATTTTAAACGAAGTAGAATTACCTTTATATTCGCATATTCTGCGGATATGTATAAAAGAATGGAATTTTTCTATAAACAAAAGTTTTATATATATGTCTAATCATAGAATAAAAAACTAATTCATGACATAATTAACAATGATCCCATATAACTACTAGAGCTTTTATAAATAAAGTAAATGCTGAATTTATTATTGAACGGAAATATTTTTTAACAAAAATCGACAGAGTAATCGAAACATTACGTATTGTTGCCATAAAAACATAAGTATTTTACTATCTATCATTGCCAGCCGACTGTTGCGCTTTCCCATGCTTTGGAGCGGGTTCATCCTATGCACTCCACTCGAATGACTGTCGATTGGACTTCGGAGTGAAATGATGGAGCCATGTTTCATCCATTGTCACATATCGACGCAAAACCTCTGCTTTATTACGCTTCAAACTGCGCTACCATCTTCAAACACTGCTCCGAATTATCAGCTCGTCGTTTTTTTTGGTCAAAAGTGAGCTCTCGCGGCACCCACTTTGTACAGAGCTTACTCATACCTAAATATTCGTGAATGATATGATGTACACGTTCAGTTGATATCTTTAGAGTGTCTGCTATTTCATTCAATTTCAATTTACGGTAATTCAAAATCATTTTGTGGATTTTTTAAATTATTTCGTCGGTAAAAACTTCTTTTGGGCGTCCACTGCGTTCACCGTCTTCGGTACTTATTTCACCACGTCTAAACTTAGCATACCAATTCTTGATGGTTGATTTTCCTGGGGTAGTGTCCGGAAACTGTTCAAAAAGCAATTTTTTATCAACACGCGATAACAATTCCTTTTTATCCATTTTTTTCACAATAATAAAAGTTGGTTCACTCCAAATGTTATAATTCACAAACTAATGATCCGACAGCTATCACATTTATACACTCATCTTTTGAGGGTTAGGGCTAACTAAAAAACATATGAATTTAGTTCTAGTCGCGCCATTTATGTGTCAGGTCGGGGACTTTTCAATTGGCCTATTATGAGGGTTTGATCTATGTTTTCGTCCATAAGTCTTGAGATTCATCGTCTTCGAATTTTTTAGCCCCTCAGATTGTTCTTAGTTATTGACATCAATATCACCATTTTTAAATAATTCAAACCAAAACCCATTCAACCATAACACTAATTTTCTGAAAGTTTAGTATAGCATTTAAAATGATGAATATCGCAAAACCAATTTGGGGTTATCCGTGACAAGCATTTGTGCACGGTGAATAGGTCAATAATACTAAATGAAACATTGTTATTTTATGTAGAGAAATATCAAAACAATGGAGCTAGTTTATTTAACGGGTTTTTACACTAATACTTGGCATCAATAGATATCGCCAATACATCTAAAAAAATTGGAAAGGCCAATATCTTCAAACAATATTATTTGTAATTATAAAGGAATGGAGTGATTAAATATCATTAAAGGCATAATCGATATGTCTGATGAAAGAAAAAAAATTGACAACTGTTGTTCGTAAGATTTCACGACTTAATAAGAAAAATATAATAAAGATCGCGCCAAAAACTGCCACGGAAATCGACACGACACGTTGCCAACCAATTAGCGCAAAACAACAATAAAAAAGCCGCTTTAGCGCGGCTAGTCACGGAAGAATTGCTGTACGAAATCCATTGTTACGCAAAGAAAATAAAATTAAACCATTAAACTAGACTAAAAAGAACTAGAAATTTCAAGACCTTCGAAACACACTTTAGCACTAAAATTGGAATTTATCGCATCTCGGTATCGTTCTCCTTTAAAATTAAATTATATTAATGTATAATTAATTAAGAGGGAGGGTTACAAATTATGAAACAAGAATAAATTAAACTAATAAGAAATTATTGTTCAGTTTTCGCGCTTTCTTGATGAACAAGACTGTATTAAAAGTATAAGGGGTTGTGTATAAGATCTACAAAAGGATTAGAGACTGGAAAAGACAGCTTAATAGGTCCAAATCTGTCCACGTTAATTTTTTATTGCGGCGAAATCACAAAAACCTAATTATACCATCAGACGGTTCATCGATTCCTCAAACGAAATTAGCTAAATACATCGGCATCTGCAAAACATCATTTTGGACAAAAAGCAGCACAGATCAGATTCAAAATCAAGAAACTGGACAGACTATTCGGAAGATACTCTCAACTTGGCCTCAAATCAAATAGATTGGTTTATCAGTCAATTAGGAAGCCAATTTGGACCGATGGGATGCAAATATGGGGTTGCACTAAAACATTAAACCAACTAATAATCCAACGCTGCCAAAATAAAGTTCTATCATTAATTACTAATGCTTATCGCTACGTAACCAACAACGAAGAGCTGCACAATTACCTCGAAATCAAATGAATTTACGAAGTTTTCTAAACGTTTGCCTTAAAAAATAAACAAAGGTTACTTATCTACTACTAAATTATATTCTACTACATATACACAAATTATTTTAATACCTACCTAAATCTATTTATCTATTTACAATATTATTTTAAGTACTACCATCTAATTACTTTGAAATCGGCGCGGAGCCCAAACAACACAAAAATAATAATATAATTTTGTGACATACAAAAAATTAAATTATCAACAAAACAAATCTAAATTAAAATAACTGTTTGGGTTCGGTACCGACTTCAAAGTAGTTAGTTGGTAGTAGTTAAAATAATATTGTAAATAGATAAATAGGTTTAGGCGGGTATTAAGCCAAATTGTGTGTATATAGTAACATATAAAATATGTGGAGTAGATAGGTTAAATAAAGTTTTTGTTTATTTTTATATTATTATTATTAGTTTGCAGTCGGTTCAATTTTTTTGTAAAAAATATTTTATATTGTTTTAACTTTACCGTTTCTATATTGTTCTTTTTTTAATTAATTTTGATATTCTTATCTTTATTATTTAATTAATTAAAACAACAAATGTAGCATTAATATAAATGAAAATGTGGCAAACTAAAAGTATTCTTAGATTTTGTACAGTAATTTTACATTAAAAGATATTTACCAATTTTTCGAACAATTCATCCAGTTAGTTTAAATTTCACTGTTATAAGTAAAGTAAAAGTAGTTTTAATCTATTGAAACATTCATAACTTTAGGGAATTAAATTTTCTGTGCATAACATTCTTACAAAATATGTTTTCTATTCGTCGATTATTTATTCGACGTCAGCATGTCTCAATGTTGCCGAATTAACTTAGAATTTTGGTGTCAGACAGCATTCGTCGTCTTTTTAACTATGGTAAAATGTTACAAGGAAAAATCCGTTCCGAGTTTAAAACGAATGTTATTTTCACAAACTGCCTTTGGCAGTATATTCGAGATAATCTAACAAATCAATTGAAAAGTCCGCGCCCTGACACATAGATGGGACTACTAGAATTAAATTCATATATCTGTAGTTGGCCCTAACCCTCAAAAGATGCGTGTATAAATTTGACAGTTATCGGATCATTAGTTTGTGAAGTATAGCATTTTGAGTGAAGCAACTTCTGTTATTATGAAAAAAATGGATAAAAAGGAATTTTGCGTGTTGATAAAAAATTGCTTTTTAAAGGGAAAAAAAGTTGAAAAAATACAGTTGAAGCAAAAACTTGGCTTGATGCCGAGTTTCCGGACACTGTCCCAGGAAAAAAATTCTTAAAACATTTAAAAAATCGACAAAGTTATTTTGAAAGACCGAAATTGAAATTGAATGAAATAGCAGACACTTTAAAGATATCAACTAAACGTGTACATCATATCATTCACGAATATTTGGGTATGAGAAAGCTCTGTGCAAAATGGGTGCCGCGCGAGCTCACTTTTGACCAAAAACAACGACGAGTTGATGATTCGGAGCAGTGTTTGAATATGATCAAGCATAATAAACATTAGTTCTTGCGTCGATATGTAACAATGGATGAAACATGGCTACATCATTTCACTTCGAAGTCTAATCGACAGTCATCTGAGTGGACTGCACACGATGAACCCGCTCCAAAGCGTGAGAAAACACAATAGCCGGCTGGCAAGGTTATGGCGTCTGTATTTTGGGATACGCATGAAATAATTTTCATTGGCTACCTTGAAAAAGGAAGGACAATCAACAGTGACTATTACATAGCGATATTGAACAGTTTGAAGGACGATATCGCCAAGATAATGCACCGTGTCACAAGTCAGTGAAAACGATGGCCAAAATCCATGAATTGGGCTTCTAATTGCTTCCTCATCAGCCGAATTCTCTAGATCTGGCCCCTAGCGATTATTTCCTGTTCTCAGATCTTAAAATAATGCTCGCTGGGAAGACATTTTCGTCGCTATAATCAGTGACTCACCCTTGAGGGGAATTATGTTGAATACAAATTGATGTAAGAATGGGACAAGATTCTCTTGGAAACTATTCAGACACGCTACAAATTAGTGTTGAGAACTATCGACTGAAATTGACTATCGGCTGTTTAGTAATTGACTACTTTTTACTACCGACTGTTTCAGTCGCTATTTTTGGTTCGACTGATTTTACTACTTTTTACCACTGACTGTTTCATTCGACTGTTTTCAGTTCGACTGATTTTGTTACTATTTACTATCGACTGTTTCAGTCATACTTTTAGTTACTATTTTTGGTTCTACTTGTTTCATTCGACTGATTTTTAATGTTCTATCTTTGTCATCCTAGCCGCGACCTTGATAAAGATGTACACAATTTATGTTTACATAGATTTATATATAATATACGTAGTTTTATGATTTTTTTTGAAGTTTTGTTATAACTGTAACAATATTTTTCAAAAGTAATTCTACATTGTTGAAAATTAAATTATAAATTGCATGTTATGTATAATTATTATAATAGTATTCAGTAATAATTTATTTCCTTTTATTTTTTAAAGTTAGTTTGTGAAAGAATTTATACATCTCCGTCTAGCTTATACTACCGTTGGAAAATATAACCACATATAAAATTAACTGCCCTAAGCAGTTATCACCTTCCTTTCCTGTCTCACAATTTATACAGGAAAGTATTCGTACATCTTCCACTGACATCGCGAATTGAAAAAAAACAGTCGAATCGTGCATTTGACTGAAAATAATAATTACTAATTTCAGTCGCTGGTTTTTGACTATCGACTGTTTCGACTGTTTTCAGTCGATAGTTCCCAACGCTACTACAAATCTATTCCACATTCCATCCTTATTAATAAATAATTTACCCTGTGCTAGGGATGCATATATCGATATAGAACGACATATCGATATTTTCTGAAAAAAAACGATATTTTAGGCCGATATTTTTTTAGCCGATATTTCTCGATATTTTTTCTCGAAATTTAGAAAAAAAAATTTTAAGCTAATATTTCACTATTTTTATTTTCCCTTAAAAATATCGATATGTTTTTTTTGTAAAATATCGATATTTTTTATACTAATTGCAAAAAAAATTCGATATATTTTTTTCTCCGATATATCGATATATAGAAAAGTGAAAAATGATTTAAAAAATATCGATATACCGAAATATCGATATTTTTGGTGGCCAACACACCTGAACAACCACTGTAGCTTACTTTTTGCATCATTAATAGTTAAGAAACAACATAACATAACTTCAGATAATATGACGAGACAAAAGAAAATAAAAGCGATCTCTTACGGTATTCATTCGGATATTCTGAAGAGGCCAATAGCGGCCCTATTTCATAAATCATGACAATAAAAATGAATTCGATTCGTTCCGGATCTCGGATAAAATAATTCCTGCAAACGTGGGCGAGACAGACTGGTTCCGTTATATTTATTTATAAAACGACGATGAGAACGGCCCGAGTCTTTTTTAACTTACGACCGACCTGGACTTTTCTTTCCGATGGGGACAAGAATAGATTTTCAACAATGAATTTTTTTTGTTCTTCTATACATATATATTTTTGCTCGTGCTGAGTCAACTTATTATCGGGATCGTTTCTCGTTCGGTTCTGTGGAGATGTTTGGGATTAAAGTCGATTTATATAGGGGTTGATAAGTATTAATTGGGTATGTTAAAGACAGCGAGTTTCCGCAGCCATTTGTTTAAAATTGAATGGTGTTGGAAATTATGTTATTTTTGTAATAATACAATTTATTGGAGCAAAATATTGAAAAAAAACTGATAAATGATGTGAAACACCATCTTATATTGATGATTTGTGTCTTTCTAGATGATTTTCTGATACAGAATCTTTTTTTGAATTACTTATTTGTTACATTGTTACTGCTCAATGGTGACTAACCTACAATTTGTCTTTATAATTCCTTTGTAGCGATCTTGAGGCATGTCGAATTTTACATCCTGGAATAACGGTCAACAAAGTACCCAAAAATATAATCCCAGATGTTGAACATGGACGGGGTGCCAGCAGCGACAACTAGAACACGATAACGAATATCTGGTAACACCGAGACGTTTATATGGGAAGTTACTGAAGGATATTTCCAATCATTCAGTAACCGACCATCGTTTGGTTTAGACGTGCCACCATCGACTGCCCAAGCCTCGTCTCCAGGTAACACCGCTGCCATCCGTTTTATCTATTTTGTATTTTCTACATTTTTTTATATTGCCAATAAATAAAGGTCACATAATGCAAACAATACTGTTTCATTTCGCTTTACCTCCATTCACCGAGCCATATCAATTGACCCTAAAACCTAAATATAGGTATATATCTAGGAGCACCCACCGGCTCTACCTTAGTCTCATGTAAAATAATGTTTATGTGTTAAGACTGCTGTTTTCTGCTGCTGGTCTGATTCTTTTGAGTCTACATCTTGTCTTGGTGTGATCCAAGAGTTGCCGATATTGATATGAGAATGGAGTTTCTCCTGATGTCTCCCTATGATTCCCTGAGTGACGGTCGGTCTCTGAAGGTCTCGGTGTAATAATCAATGCTGTAGTACAATACTGTAGTACAAAGACAACAAAAATTGATGAAAAAAGGTAAAAGTTACAATAGCATTCGATTAGATTTTGTTTGACATTATATCTATTAATAATTAATTGCAGATATATTGCTGGTCGAGCAGGATATTCCATCAAAAATTGTTTGGATATGTGGAAGGAAGTATTGGCAAACATAACACCTTTGGTTTGGATGAATTCGATAAGACATACAGAGGAAGTAATTGATAAATTAAGGAATTGTGAACATGTTTTAAACAGATTAAAAATTAACAGTTTAGTGATTGAATTGGACAGTGAGTCGAAAAGTGAAAGTGACCGAAGGGGCCTTTCAGGATATGTGATACTATTGTGCAATGCTGGAAATTCCACAGACACAGTGACGAGACTGGAAACAACCAAAGGGATGTATATAATTAATTGAATATAACTGTAGAAAATGGTATTGCAGGGCATGAAAGATTTGTATGCACAGATATGATTGTAATTGTCCAAAATTAAACATGAGCATTAGGTTAGAACGTATGAGGAGAGAATGAGTATGCTAACTGAATGAATGTATGCTAACTGAATGAATGTACTAACTGTCTTGTAGATATTGTAAATACATTAGACATAATTCAGTGACTCATTTTATAAAGAATGGTGTACACAGATAGTAGCAGAAGAAATAAAATATACAGTGATACCAAGATGACTTGACAAGTAAACACACCATCGAAAGAAACAAGAACTAAACGTAAAAAGGTAAATATGCTCTCAAATTAAAGTAAAATACGTTTCTCAGATATACAATTGTTAATTAAGTGGATTAGCCCTCCAGGGGGATACCACTACATAAAAAACGCGCATAGAAACTCTACCTCATGGGTGGTGTGGAAAAGAGTTCAATGTAAACAAAACAAATCTAACCTACAAACTATTATACCTGTTTTCTTAATTGTAGTTTTAAGTCCTTCGACAATATATGTATTAGATGTTGGATATAGATAAACATACGCCACAAGAACGAGGAGAAATAGTTACAATATTCAAGCCTTCATCAAGCTGCTCGCGTCGCAGCAACAATCCACCAGGTATTAAGAAAAAGTCGAAAAACTGGCGCCATCTTTTTAGATGTTTCCAAAGCTTTCGATCAAGTATGGCACCACGATCTAATATTCAGAGCAAAACAGCTGTCATCTACCGAATGTCCTAATCTCCCTGATAGATTCATACTTGGATGGCAGGTCCTTTCAAGTGAGGATCGGTGACGCAGTCTCCTCTTGTAAACAGATTTCAGCAGGAGTACCGCAAGGTGCTCCACTAGCCCCAGCCCTATTCAACCTTTACATAGTTGATTTCTCACTCCACAATCATTCCTACACAGCATTTTATGCAGATGATACTGTTTTTTTCACAACCGGTTATAGTCTCGACGCTATTCGCGACAAACTTCAACTCTAACTGAACCAGGCCATTGCGTGGTACAAATTCTGGCGGTTGCAGATAAACCCGAGCAAAACTCAGGCTATCCTGTTCTACCGCAAGAAGGAGTTCTGCGCCTATCGCCTCCAAATTGATAAAGTCCCTATACCCTGGCTCCACAAAGTATCATACTTCGATCTTCAGTTCGACCTTCAGTTCGACCGCAGATTCCAATGGTCAGCCCAAATTCAGCACGCTATTTGCAAAGTAAACTCCCAATCCCTCAGAAAGCAGCTCCGTATAAAATGCTAGTCCGTATAGTCTGCATCTACGAAGCAACGAGAGATAACTTGAACTACTCCAAGTGTTCCAACCCAAAAGTGATATGAAAAATACACCCTCCATTAAATACCCTAAAAAATAAATTGATCGCCAATAAACGCGCCTAAAATATCCTCAAAAAAAATCTAAACCCCCCAAGTCTAATAGGCGTGATTGAGAAAGAATTAATTGCTCGCTACGCCTTTGTTATAATTGGGTTTAAAATATAAACAAGTCCCGGGGACCTTCCGGTATCGGGCCTACTCCCGGTCCCTCCTTTTTCCATTCTTCGCTTCCCGTGTACGTCCGCGTCGGGACGCCCCGAAAGACGGCCGAAAAACAATTATTCCCATTCTGTTTTCGAGCAGGGTTCCCCGGCCGAAAACGCTTGAACAAAAACTGAAGATGGATCCGATACTCGTCCGGATTTCGTTCGGTATTAACGCGATTAAAAGTATCGAGATCGACCTTTTCAAAATTAATAAGGCGAGATCTATCGAGTAATACAGGATTTTAACTTCAATACTAATTAATGGGCTATTAATTAATAAAAAATATAATTATAAAGTAAGAACTATTTAAAAATGAGTGAGTGAAATCAATTGTTATACAAAATACAATCTATTTTCTCTCTTTTTTTGTGTACATTAATGCACAAAGACGAGTCTGTTTCTGTAAATTAATAATGTAAAAAATATACAAAATAAAGGAGGTATAAAATATTTTTATTAAAAAAAATTTAACCGACTTCTAAAAATAAAAAGGAACTCATTAAAAATTAACAAATAATCAAACTTAGATTTTTAACACAAAATTTAGGTAGGTATTATGCTAAATTGTGTGTATATAGTAGAATATAAAATACGTGCAGTAGATAGGTTAAATAAGCTTTTTGTTTATTTTTATTTAGTTACTACAACGATTATTATATATAGAATCTATTTAAAACATTTTTTCTGTGTTGAATATAAGTTTGATTATTTTTTAATTTTTAGTGATTTCCTTATTTATTTATTAAAGTCGGTTCAATTTTTTTGCTAAAAATATTTTATTTTTCCCTTTTTAGTGCTAAATATTTACTCAATAAATTACGCAGATTTTGTTAAGCATTACAATGGATAGCGCAATTAAAATTACAGTGTGTATGGGGAAAAATAGTAACAAAGATACGATGATTAAAAATAAGGAACGCCTCAGGACCCGGGGTCCGCTACCTAGTCTAGATGATCTGACAAAGTTTCCAACCAAACTACAACAAAAAAAAGTTGCTGTTCCCGTTGAGAACCGAAGCCGTGACCTCCGCGTGTGAGTATAACGTTCTTGTCCTTACACCACACTTACGACCGCCGGCTTCGTTTCTACGACGGCTCATGTCATAAGGTTAGTGATTAAAAAGCAAATTAAATGTTTTTTACACTAAATTACTTTCGAATTTTCATCATATCAGCTCAGCAATAACATGATAAACAAATATCAGATTATTTTAGATAAGAAAATATGTGAAGGCTTTGTGCGTGCCTTTGAAATTTGAGAGTTTCCCTCGATTTCCCCCCTTCTCCCCACCAGACCCTGATTTAGTTCCTATGGGACTACCTTGGAAGTGCGATTTTTCGAATAAAAAAGAATTTTGAAAATTGGTCCATAATTGGCGGAGAAATCGGCGAACACACATTTAAAAAAATATACAGCCGAGCATTGAATCTCTTTCTTTTTCGAAGTCTGTTAAAAATAGATTAAAAATAAAAACTAATCTTCTGTCTAATTTGGCTAATACTATTTTCATCACCAACTGATGGTTATACACATGTTATACAAGATTTCTTCTTAATTCTGATTGTACATTCTTCTCGACACTGATACTCTTGACTTTCACTCTTAGCTTAGTTCTTACTAACTCTGCTTCTTGCTCTTTGTTCTGGATAAATTTTGCTTACTATGGATGGATCGTATTTGATTGCGGGAGCTCCTCCCTCAGGTTCTTGGTGGTGACTGAGAAGGCTGGTTCGAGAACCCTTTTCGGCATCCCGATTCGTTCAAATTATCGGTGAGGAAAATAAATAAATGAGGAGTTATTCCACGATCACAGGCCTTTTGTAGTTTTATGGTTATGGCTACATTAAGGGATACTCCAACAGGTCTAACTTCTTACACACGTCGTTTACCCCTAGTATCTGCATGGATGTGTTTTCCAGATGACAGTAAAAGACCTCGCCATCCATGCCTATACAAGTTTCTATTGGCTAGGACTGCAGATGCGCACTTGTTCTATTTAACCTGACAGTTTTCAAAATTCGCGTCCTTTTCTACCACGCCTGCCGTACCACAGTCTTAGTTGTGGTTAGATGTCATTTTTAGGTTAATTTTGTATTTACATCTCGTTGAGGTAATATAATTATTTCATAGGCAAAATTAGCAGCAGATAATGCAAAAATAAGTGTATAAGTGTATAAAGTATATATAGCGTGAACTGTGCAAGCATGTGCATTTAGTACGTATGCATGAGGAGAAAATGGGCACTAATTATTCTGCAGTGCTCTATGTAGCAAGTGCTCTAGGAGAGCAGTCAGTGATTAAATCGCAGGACAAAGAAGAAACTAGAAGAATCTTGCAAGAAAAATATATACAGGGAGAAGCGGAAGAACCAATGAGAGAAAATTACTGACTTTTCAGTATAATTAACACTTTGAAATCAATGGATCAACAATCACAAAGCCAAATACTTAAGAATAGAGAGGTTATGCTTCGGAGATTTCAACAAAAATGTGATTTAAAAGGAAAACGAAAGATGGAAACACAGCAATACTTTCCAGCACCCAAACGTAAAAAAGTAAACATGTTTTACTAAAAGTACAATGTATTATTTCATTGTTTTTCTTACTTTTAGCAGTAAATATCAGTCAGGAATATTAATGAATACTTAGATGATACTTAGACTTAGAAAGATGGATTAGGCCTACCGCGTAAACCACCACAAAATAAAAATAACGCGCCTGGAATTCTACCTCATAGGTGGTGTGGAGAAGAGTTTAATCTAAATATAATAAAGAAGTATAGAGACAAATAACCTGCTGTCTTTTTGTTAGTATTCCTTTAATATAAATTCTTTTTGCAATATTTCATTATTTATCAGCTCCGAGAAGTTCTATAAACCGAAAGAAATAATACATCACAAAGCTTTGAATACTATGTTACCAATTTATTCCATTTTCCATTAAATACACCTTATATTTACACTTTTCTGAAAACTTATGATACTTCGTTAGCTTTTAGCTTCATTATAGCCTTTTTCTGCTTTTAAAATATCTGTAAAATCAGAAAGATATAAGTATAATAACAAATAGACAGAAAACGTATAAAAATATGACCATAGTTCATTCTTACCTTTACTATAATGTTGAAATAAGTTCTGTTTCCATATTATTTAACATAAAAAAATATCCTTTGTTCTATAAGAATCTACAAAATTTATATTATAAAATGATAATATTTTACTAATAATTCATACCTTATACACTTATTTTCGCATTATCTGCTGCTAATTTTGCTTATGAAATAATGTAACCACAACTAAGACTGTGGAACGGAAGTCGTGGTAGAAAAGGACGCGAGTTGTTGTGAAAACTGTCAATCTAGATTAAAACAAGTGCGCATGTGCAGTCCTAGCCAATCGAAATTTGTATAGTCATGGATGGCCAGGTCTTTTATTGTCGTCTGTGTTTTCCATGTTCCGCAGTAACTTTCCTACAATGACCTGAGTTCAACTTTCGATACAACACGATATTGTATATTGTCTGTATTGTATAAGTGTATTGTATAAGTCATAATTCTCTTCCTATATCATAAATATTATAAAAATGTTCCCTAAACAGTTTTCTTAAATATAGATAAATGTAATTACGTCGCAACAAAGTGCTTACACGTACACTGATAATTTTTCTCACTATAAAAATCTGGTTTCTTTAATATTTGATGTATTGCCTATTGCCGTTTGCGAATTCGGTTTAATATCAGGCAATATCTTCCTTTTCATTTTATACCTGTTAAAAATAGATACAATGCTCTCTGATACGTTCGAACATGTAACCGAATCAGTCTGCAAAAGCCCTTCGGTTGTCAAATGTCTGTAAAATTTATCGAAACATCAGCGATAATAAGAGATTATAAACCGGCAAAGATTGTGTTGGCGTTCTGCTTGTTTTGATAAATTCCAAAACGCCGCTGAATCTTTGTGATTACTCTGGTTGAAAATGTCGCGGCCAAATAAAGAGTTAGGAACAGATTATGTCTCATGTCATCATTATTAGGTTACGAATCAAAATCTTCGAATAAGAACGATGCAATGGCCCCCATTCTTACCGGTAAAATGCGTTAGGAAGGTAAGTATTGATACTATTAAATATTAAGCTGCTGGGGTTTTTATTGGAAATATTTATATTGTGTTGCAGCTGCACTGAATATTGGTATGGACACTATAACCTATATAATGTATCTCTCAAAAAAAGAAAAAATATAATTTTGGATTAATCGAAAAGAAACTATCTACATACCTTAATTTTAGTTCTATTCGGGATTAAATTTAAGAAATGTATAAATACGGTGAGCTGAAAAAAAATGGGTAAAATATTAAGTTAAATATTATACTATATCAAATATTAATAAAATATTATATTAATATAAAATAAGTTAAATGCGGCAACATTGTGAGGTTTTGACGTCATAAATTGAGATAACGTGAGTTCACTGATACTTTGGATAGACTATAAAAACTATTGTGGCTGTTTAATTAACTATAGTTAAAGTCCCTGGAGAATATAAGCATTACATGTACTATAATGTTAAAAAAATACTTTATAGCATTTTTGCGTTTGATTGAATGATTTGATTGATTCTTTAATTATATTTTTTACCTAATTGTGCTACAGTTTTGTCGTTTTTTAGAGTGGTAAAACCATTGTTTATGGTAGATGTAGGTTCCGCGTAAAGAACCTATAAATGATAATAGTAAGTGTTTATTTGTATTATTTACATGAACCGTACAATCTAAAAGCCAACTTTTATTTTTATTGAGAATTGAAATGAAAAATCTGTAGTGTACTAAAACATTGTTATGATTGTCTTTTCAATTCCAGTTGCACAGATATAATAACAGAAAATATAAGGTCGACTAAATCAATGGATGTGCTTGTATTAAAGTAAAAGTATAAACAAGGATGAATAGTAAACAAAAACTAAATTACATGAATTTTAAAATTAAATGGTGAATGCGCCCAACTATTTAGCCGAAATTATAAACACAAACAAGGGGTTTGATTTTTTGAGTGTCGTGCCCGTTTCCCTTTCACCCCACATGCTCTGTTTGGCAGGTTGAAAAACAGTTCGGTTTAATTAAGAGGGTGTTCGTAACGTAAACAAGCGAACAGGGTCTTGAGGTCTTGTTCCACTTTTGAGACTTTTTTAATCCCCGGTTTTTCTTGTTATTGTCACCGTAAATTATCCCTGAAAAAACAACTGTTTTCTCTTTCCTGAACTTCCAAATGAAAGTCATTCAGTGTTTTCGTTATCAGGAATCGTGTTATATTATCAGTTTTCAAATGAATAGGTTTTAAAAGCTAGGGATTACTGTACTTGAGTAAAATATCAGTTATTCTCGGACGGAGTACGGACGATTCTTGTTATTTTCGAATTTTTTATGTCGTGTTTTTCTTGCAGAGATACCGCACTTTTTTAATAGTTCTGTGGCGACCGTCACGACCCTTTTAGGCAACCACTAATTCACCATCAACAACTACAAAGGTTGGCAACGCCGGTGGATTGGTACCATGCAGATCCAGGGTATAAAAGACCATCACGACGACGTCTCGCTCTCTTTTCTTATCACCGTCCCCCTGTAACAGTACCACTTCCACAGCGCTACCGTACTTCCTCTACTTAACCTAATATCCTGTCAATCCTCCAATCGACCACATGTATCAATCGTAAGTTAAAATAAACAACTTTGATTCAATCAGTGTTTTTAGTTCCCGTGCAAATTCCTTCCAAAAATAGTAGTGAGTGTTCTGATAAATAATCGCTGCGGCAGCCACACATTTCGACCGACCGACCCGACGAACATTCCAACAGTTCCAATAATACGGGAATAACCGCAAGTAATACAAATTGTAAAAAACACTGTTTAACATTAAAAACAAAATCATTTAATAATATCTTAACTCACTCACTCATTACACACAAATTTTAGGCCTAAAATTTTTCACCCGAATAAGATTTGACCTTGCCAAATTTCTAGCCTCTTGATGCTCCCGTTTTCCTTTTCAAAATGGGAGGCACAATTTTGACTAAGCCAATTAGTATATAACAGGCTTGTATTGAAAAGTCCTAGGCCTGACATATACATGGCGCTACTAGAATACCCTCACACGCGCGCTACTACCCTCAAAAGGTGCGTGTATAAATTTGACATCTTTCGGGTCATTAGTTTGTGAATTATGGGATTTTGAGTGAAGCAACTTTTGATATTGTGAAAAAATAGATAAAAAGGAATTTCGCGTGTTGATAACATATTGGTTTTTGGAGGGAAAAATACAGTTGAAGCAAAATTGACTTGACGCCGAGTTTCCGTACACTGCCCCAGGAAAATCAAGGATTGGTATTCTAAGTTCAGACGTGGTGAAATGAGCACCGAAGACGGCGAACGCTCTGCACGCCCAAAAGAAGTTATTACCGACGAAAACATTAAAAAAATCCACAAAATGATTTTGAATGGCCATAAATTGAAACTGAATGAAATAGCAGGCACTCTAAAGATATCAACTGAACGTGTACATCATATCATTTACGAATATATTGGTATGAGAAAGCTCTGTGCAAAGTGGGTACCGCGCGAGTTCATTTTTGACCAAAAACAACAACGAGTTGATGATTCGGAGCAGTATTTGAAGATGATCAAGCATAAACCCGAGTTTTGCGTCGATATGTGACAATGGATGAAACATGGTTTCATCATTTCACTCCGAAGTCTAATTGACAGTCATTCGAGTGGATTGCACACGATGAACCCGTTCCAAAGCGTCGGCTGGCAAGGTTATGGCGTCTGTATTTTGGGATACGCATGGAATAACTTTCATTGAGTACCTTGGAAAAGGAAGGACCATCAACAGCGACTATTACATAGCGTTATTGGACCGTTTGAAGGACGAAATCGCCAAAAAACGGCCGAATTTGAAGAAACAGTAAGTGCTGCTTCACCAAGACAATGCACCGTGTCACAAGTCAGTGAAAATGATGGCAAAAATCCATGAATTAGGCTTCGAATTGCTTCCTCATCCACCGGATTCTCCAGATCTGGCCCCCAGAGACCATTTTCTGTTCTCAGATCTCAAAAGAATGCTCGCTGGGAAGAAATTTTCGTCGAATGAAGAGGACAAATCGTACTAAAAATATGGTATCGAAAAGTTGGAGGGTCGCTATAATCAGTGTATCACCCTTGAAGGGGATTATTATTTATTGAATAAAAAAAATTAATTTTGCCAAAAAACCTATTATTTCGACTAATTAAATTATACAACTCGGCACACTCAAAAAAATCTCTCCAATTTCATTCCATTATTTTCGAAACCTTTTACGAAAATCAATCTTAAATCAACCAATCACTCAGGGAAAAAATTCAGACGGAACCGGGATACCTTCTTATTTGCCTTGTCTTTCTCTCTCTCCCGCCGTCCTAATTATTTCTGTTCGGGAAACCGATTCGCCGGGACAAAGTTTTCGACGCTGACAAATACCGATAATGCCACGGAAAATATTGGAGAAAATATGTTACGATAGGATATCCGAAACTCATCTCGATCTCGTTGATTTGTTTTTTATTGTAAAGAACGGGCCGGGTCGGTTCGGTTCCCGGCTACGATCGAATTTATTCGTTTCTTAAATATAGCTCGGGAAATATTGTCGTATAAAACGTTTCTCGAATTGTATTCCTTTTAAGTTGATTTTTTAGAGTTTTTTATAACGTCTAGGGTGTTTTTTAGCACAGACGACTGTACGTGCATGTTCATTAGACGACAGTAAAAAAAACCATCCATGCCTATACAAGTCTCTATTGGTTAGGACTGCACATGCGCACTTGTTGCTTGTCTTGCCCGACAGTTTTCACACTACCCGTCCTTATTAAGTTGTACTTAATAAAGGGGTTTGAAGTTTTGTGAATTATTATTTCTTTCAGTTTATATAACTCCTCAGAGCAGATAAATAATGTCAAAATATTACATCATTTAACAAATCTTATTGAAATAAATGGAATAAAATAAATAAAGAAAATGTAATCTAAACAATACACATTTAGAGACATACACACAAACCATATAAATAAAATATTAAAACAAAGATGTGAATCAAAATAACTTATCTTACATTTTCGTCTCGAATTGACAGACATGTAGTAGATAGATAATTTTATATGTACCTGATAAAACCAATGATGGATATGCATTTACCCAAATACCTGTTCGTGAAGGAAGGATAATTCTAAATTTTTCACTAATATGTTCATAATAAACACCATGACGTTGATATATTTGCATTGTGGTTTATCCAGGTAACTTACTACTATTTACTTGATCAACCCATTTTTGGAAAGGAGCGAGATCATTCTTTGGGAAACGATGTCTAATTTCCGTAGTAGAATTTTACCCTGGTACACTATATCTTTTACTACACTGACGTATTGTCATCAATTTTTATATTATTACCCCATAATAATTAATGTAAAACAGAAAATATGCACAACGTAAAACGAAAATTTCGTGATCTAAACAAAAACCATAACCTACAAACAACAAACATAAAAATGGACGCCCATAGAAAATGCTGATTTCACACAATTTGATCGACCAATCACATTTCATGTTAGTGGCGGCACCTGGAATTTAAACTGCCAATCACAATTTGCGATCGCAGCGCTACAGTTGATTGAACTAAACAAAACATTTCCCCAAGGTCGCCTATACCGTGAAATTTCTATTTTTTCTATGATTAGAACAAGTGCGTATGTGCAGTACTAGCCAATAGAAACATGTATAGACATGGAGAGAGAGGTTTTTTACTGTCGTCTCTGTTCAGTAGCTAGAACTGCTCATGCGCATTTATTCTAAACTAGTTTGACATATTTCACAGATAGGCGTTCTTTGCCACAATTACAGTCACAGAGAAATAGAGATTTAACTTCACAGGAAATTTTGGGGAAATGTTTCGCGACTTCCAACATCTAGATGTCGTTACTTTTAACTTATTACTTGCTTTAATCGCCACGCTATAAGCACCGACGGCATGTGATCGGCTTACTTCGTGTCTATGGTACGTTTAATAATTATATTATTTCGTTTTATTTATTTTGAGCGCCATTTTCAGTATGGCTGACATAAGGCATAGTGCGTTTAAAGGTTAAATTATTAGTTCATTAGTATATATATAAGTCGGTAATACAAAAAGTAAAGTAAATTAGGAAATGATGTGTATCCGGATGCAAAGATAGTAAAGAAATGCAGAATCGTTTTCGTTCGAAGAAGTATTTGGCTGTCATTAAAAAAATGTTTGATACTGTTAAAAATCCCACACCGATTGGATTAAGTATTAAACAAAATTTATGACCATTACAGTATGTTTTGTTGTTGAAAGTTTATTCATATATATATATATATATATATATATATATATATATATATATATATATATATATATATATATATATATTATATATATATATATATATATATATATATATATATATATATTATATATATATATATATATATATATATATATATATATATATATATATATTATATATATATATATATATATATATATATATATATATATATATATATATATATATATATATATATATATATATATATATATATTATATATATATATATATATATTATATATATATATATATATATATATATATATATATTATATATATATATATATATATATATATATATATATATATATATATATATATATATATATATATATATAACAAATATTTATTTTTTTAATTTTAGAAATTAATCCCCTTCCGAAAGAAGCTATGTAAATGGCTATATACTTTTCTTCATGGATCAATGGCTGCAGCTCCAAAAAAAAAGCTCCTAAATGCAACTTTAGTACAAAAGGATTAACCAATGTTAAATACACCAGGAATTTTGGTGTAAAATTTAGGTAAGAACTTGATGGATTCACTTCAAAGAAAAAAAGTGTAATTATCCAAATAAATATATTGGCTTAAGGCTACTTAAACAAGATAGTTTGTTTTAGATCTGGGTCATGGATTCAGGAATTCTCGGCTAGTATGTTTTAGAAATCATTTGAAACGCTCAACAGAAGTTAATTTTTTTCATCTCATTGGTCTTGAGATTGGAAGAAATTGTGAAGAGAATGAACATGAGGGCTCTAAATAATTTACATTTTATACTAACCGGGTATGACTCTATAACTTCAATTCCAGATTTTCCTGTATGAATAGATGAGTAAAGGCCATATCTTATGCTCTAAAAAACTGTTTTATTATACTGTCAGTAGATCCCTTGATTTTAAACTCTTATTTTATCCCGCGATATTGCCATGTCGATAATATAAATTGTACTAATACAATTGTAATAATAAAATGTATAATTGTACACTACGTAATGATTTTCCAGATAGAATATTACAAATAATAAGGTGTGTTATATACTTTTGGGTAAACCCATAATAGATCTCTAATATATTAAATTGATGGCACTAAACAAATATAGAAAAGGGAAAAGACCAGAAGTAATTTTGATTTGTTCCAAAGTTCCTTGTTCAATCAAATATCTTCACAGCAAAATATTTTTTACCGGTACATAAAAAGTAGATTTTAATTGACCAATCGAATTATTTGAATAACCAATATAACCCCATCTGGATGTTGGGCAAAGCAAACATTTTCGCCAGAGAACCCTATTGACTCAACTCTCTATTACTCCATTGTTATAGTTAGGAAGTCATTTTTAGGTTAATTTTACTATTATAAAGATTTGTTAAGTTAATATAATTATTTATTGTTTAATAGAGAAAATGAACAGCAAACAATGCGAAAAAAGTATGTAAGGTATTAATAAAATATTATCTTTTAGTTAAATATTATTCTAAAATTGGTAAAAATTGTGGGAACCAGGCCACAAAGGCTCTTATTCATGGAATATTAAAAAGAACATTCTAGGCAGAAGGAAAATACAAAAACTGGAACATAGATGCCAAATGAAAGAAGAAATGAGAAATGAGAAGAATTGTGGATGTGCACATTACAAAATTACTATTATTATTATTAAGTATGTGCTACTAGCACTTATTTATTTATTTATATATTATAGACTCACCAGCCTCCGGGACTATTTAGGGTCTATTTACAGATATAGAGTATAGAACACATTTACAGTATCAGGTATCAGTAAAAGTATACAATATTATTACAAGTATGTTGCAGGATGACAAGTAAAAAATGAAAAACCATACAGTTGCATGAATATATGAATGCTACAGTACAATGGTCGCACAAATTATGATAGTGATAAGGATACAAGATACAAAAAATTCAAAAGAACATGCATTATATTACAGAGATGCATACTATTGTATTTCTAGTAGTAGTCCTGTTACGGTTAGAAAGTTAATCAGCTTGTCCAGGTTCTCCAGCCTAAGGCACTGGTCCATCCTCACTCTCAGGTTGACCAACCGTCTTTGCGAGTTGTATCTTCGGCACTCGATTAGTATATGTTTGGTAAACTATCACTGGGCTAGTGTGGGAGCCCCCCAGGGCGATTCTAAGAGCTGAGTTGTGGGGGCAGTGGAGACGAAGCCATACTCCAATTTGCTTACCGTTAATGCTTTATAAATATTTAGTAATATAGTAATGTAATGAAATATAATGTAGTAGTGTAGTAAACCCCTATGGGCTCCCCATTGAAAGTTGGTCAAAGTGCATAGGAGACTGATATCTGCCAAACTGCATTCGCCAATCGTCAGGGTTATCGCTTTGGGGCAATTTTCATTCTGCAGAAATGGACATTGGCAGATTTACCGTGCGAGAACGATAATCCGTTTGTTTTGGCCCATGATGGTAGGCTATCGAGACATTTTTGCAGCAACCTTTGACTTAACTTATGATTTTGGCTAGTGATGGCTTATGATCCTATTCAGAAAATAATAAAAAAGTAAGATTTTATATTCTATATGATATATTCTGCAAAAAAATGTTGATATTTCGTTTCTAAGGAATGTTAATAGCAGAATATCTGATCTTAAATTTATTCAACAAGAGAAACTAATACTTTGCTTTAAAAATAAAAATATTTTTGACAAAATCACTTATAGTCTAAGCAGATTCCGTACATAATTTCAACATATCACTATTTCCTAAATTAAAAACAACTTTATTTAAAGCAAATTTAAAACGTAAACAATATAAATGATAGGCCGTGTTTATAGTTTCTCCTTTCTGCTTTCATTCGTGTCTAAGGACTGCGAAAACAATTATTTTTATTCTTTTGAATTGGCCCGTCTCTGTGCTGATAAATGATGATAATAATGATAATATTATGATGAAAATATTGAAAATAATATGTGGCTGTGGATCTGAATTTTCTCGATTTGTTTTTTATTAAAATGAGTACGTTGGCCTTTTCAAAACTCAAATTTATTCGGCTTATATATATATATATATATATATATATATATATATATTGTGTATATATATATATATATATATATGTTGTGGATCTGAATTTTCTCGATTTGTTTTTTTAGTAAAATGAGTACGTTGGCCTTTTCAAAACTTAAATTTATTCGGCTATATATATATATATATATATATATATATATATATATATATATATATATATATATATATATATATATATATATATATATATAGGTTTGAAATTGTTGTTATAGTATATAAAGTGTGTTTTGTATTGTATTTAAATATTTAAGTGGAATTTTTACGATGTTTTGAACACCGATGTTTTGTTTAATATATATTTTGTGTAATGTGCCGAGAAAATTCTTTTAATTTGTTGAATAACATCATATGTATTATTGCTATAAAATATCTGACGTGATACGAAGATTAAACTACAATTATTGAGAATAGAAAGATATTTTCGTCACATTTTCTTGATCATATTATCTGATATTTTATAACATTAATCCGTAATAAATTTGTTAACAATATGAACAACTGCCATTTTCTCGATGGGAAAATTATTGGCAGCCGTAAGTGATAGGAAGTCATTTATATTCCATTCAATGGAAAACATTTCAGATTTTAATACCTTTAATATTGATTTTTTAATATAACAGCTATTGGCAAGCCGCTGCCAATAGCGATTTGTTTAATATCCATGCATAAGTTAATTAGAGCCTCTTGTAGCTCTGTTATTAGACAAATAACAGTTCAATTTAAAAGTCCTCGGGCTGACACATAGATGGCGCTACCAGAATTAAATCCATATGTTTTTTGGTTACCTAAGCATCAAAAGATGATAAATTTGACAGCTGTCGGATCATTAGATTGTGAATTATAGCATTTTGAGTGAAGTAACTTTTGTTATTGTGAAAAAAATGCATAAAAAGGAATTTCGCGTGCCTTGCCTTTTGAAGGGAAAAATACAGTTGAAGCAAAAACTTGGCTTGATGCCGAGTTTCCGGACACTGACCCAGGAAAATCAAACATCAGGGCTAATAATGCTAAATTTAGAGGTGGTGAAATGAGCACCGAAGACTGTGAACGCAGTGGACGCCCAGAAGAGTTTGTTAGCGACGAAAACATAAAAAAACCCGGAAAATGATTTTGAATGACCGTAAATTGAAATTGAATGAAATAGCAGACACTCTAAAGATATCAACTGAACGTGTACATCATATCATTCACGAATATTTGGGTATGAGAAAGCTCTGTTCAAAGCGGGTGCCGCGCGATCTCACTTTTGACCAAAAACAACGAGTTGATGATTCGGAGCAGTGTTTGAAGATGATCAAGCGTAATAAACCCGAGCTTTTGCGTCGACATGCGACAATGGATGAAACATGGCTCCATCATTTCACTCCGAAATCCAATCGACAGTCATCTGAGTGGACTGCACACGTGGAAAAACGCAACAATCGGCTGGGAAGTTTATAGCGTCTGTATTTTGGGATGCGCATGGAATAATTTTCATTGACTACCTTGAAAAAGGAAGGACTATCAACAGCGACTATTACATTGAGTTATTGAATCGTTTGAAGGACGAAATCGCTGAAAAACGGCCGCATTTGAAGAAAAAGAAATTGCTGCTTCACCAAGACAATGCACCATGTCACAAATCAGTGAAAGCGATAGCAAAAATTCATGAATTGGGCTTCGAATTGCTTCCTCATACACTGTAGATCTGGCCTCCAGCGACTATTTCCTGTTCTCAGATCTCAAAAGAATGCTCGCTGGGAAGAAATGTTCGTCGAATGAGGCCTATTTTGAAGCAAAGGGCAAATCGTACTACAAAAAAGGGTATCGAAAAGTTGGAGGGTCGCTATAATCAGTGTATCACCGTTGAAGGGAATTATGGTGAATAAAAAAAATACTTTGCCAAAAAAGTTGTTTTGCTATGGTAGGCGGGAGATTTTTCAATTGACCTGTTACATTTGTATTGATGCAAGTGCAAATGAAAAAAAGTAAAGCCTTAACTTATAAGTCACTTTTAAATTCAGATTATTAAAAATCTATAATATAAGATGTAATTAAAAAAACACATTAGACTACAAAATGCTTCTGCAGTGGAACAAAACTCGACCTCCTATTACAAAATTTGTAAAAACCTACTTGAAACGATGCCCTACACCTGCTGTATTCATCAAATATTGCCACCCTCCCATTATCTCATGTTTAGACCGATGTCACCTAATCTAAAGCTGAGCAGTACATTTATTTCTATGAAAATACCCAAAAATACTATTACATACTACTTGAAAAGGGAACAGAAAGTTGTCACTAGTAATAAACGATACTTATTCAGCAAAAATGCATAAATATGTACAAAAAAGCCTGGTATATTCTAAAAGGCTTTTCTAATTAACCTCTTAGAACTTCAACAATCTACATGGAGTAATAAATATTATTATGTGATTTCCGTTATACAATATACCTATACTGACGTGTGGAAGATCGCTTCAGTAAGTGATCAGCGGTACAAACTTATAATTTAAATCTTATTCTAGATACTATTCTAACTTATTCTAAAATATATCCTAACTTCTTCTAAAGACTATTCTAACTTATTCTAGAGATTATTATATCTGACTCTATGTGTCTATTAATCAGTTCGTATGGTAGTTTGCGTTTGAGCCCAAGCACTTCACTCTCATCGCGCACATTTAAGTGTTTGGCGAGTGCATTGGGATGCACTAACAGTTTTTCAGAGTACTTTTCACTAACACTTCGAATTACACTCGATATGGTTTCTATGGGAATATCGCGCTTAATCAGTTTGTTGGAGACGTAATATGTGGCATTGACGATGACTAGCAACACTTTATTTTAGAGCCTCTGACGGATGGCTATGTTTGATTTGCACATTGTAGTATCCCACAGTTCAATACCATAGATCTAAACGGGCCTAAGTATTGACTTATACAGCAAAACCTTGTTATCTAAGAATAATTTATTCTAAAAAACTAATTAATACGATTTGAAATTCCTATTATAGATAGATAGATATTTAATGTTAACCACATTAGAGTAAAGAACAATTTACTAGCATTAATTCGCAGTATCACTCTCCAATATCTACATTTAGTTAAAAGGAAACTTAAATAAACGACTTTATATTGATAGTTACAATATGAATATCTCCCTCCTAAACATCCTCAATTCTAACGAAAAAACAACTTTTCTGTTTCCCAGCCGTAGTTTCTCCGTCCATCTGCTTCCATCAGTCCCAAACTACTACGAAGCAATTATTTTTGTTCTTCTTTTCAAGTGTATTCGTCTAGATAAATCTCCGATACTAATAAATACAGATAATACTTCGAAAAATATTGAGAAAATAATGTTATTATAGATCTGGATTCTCTTGATGTGTTTTCTATTGAAATTGGTATATTGCCCTTTAAAAAAAACAAATTTATTCTCTTAGATCTTGGATAATATTGAAAATATTGTCGTATAAGGCACATTTTAAAGTTTCAGAAATATATAAATGGTAAATCGTGAATTGATTTCCATTATATGTTCTTTTATTTATACAAAGTAATTTTTATTCAGATTTTGTACCAGATTACCAACATTATGTGCTTGCATGTATTTTAGTTGGCGATATATATTGATGAAAATAAGAAGTATTAAGGTAACAATTGTTAAATAACCTAATCTAACAGTTAAATTCGATGGTTTTGGCATTTTTCTGCATAAACCAACAGTTTTATATTTAACATTATTCAGTTGTTCAATATATACAGACGTAAATATGTATTTTCGACATTCTTTGATTACGAATTAACAATTCCTATTACATTTTTATTTGAACATCAAACCAATTAGTAATCCAACGCTGCCGAAACAAAGTTCTTGGATTGTTTACCAATACTTGTAAATCAAATGGATACACGAAGTGATCTAAGATTTGGCCTTAAAACATGAAATAAGGTTACTAAATTACAACAACATAAAAACATTGCAGCTACTGGACAATGCGCAGGAAATTTGAAGATTGATGCGAACAAAACCACACGAACTTATATATGTTAATGTATAAGTACTATTCTTAACTTTAGTACTTAAGTTGTATTTTATTTTTCATTTGGGAAGTATATACTGACTTATTTATCCTATATTCCTTGCTTGTATTTTGCTGCAAGTACAGCAGAACGGTAGTAATAAATTAATTTCTAAATTAACATTTTACTAAATACACCAAATGTAAGATAGAACTAATAAAAAATACTTTTGTTGTCTGTTGCTACCGAAGTTCATCAAACACTTTTAGAAACTTATGGTCATGATCATATGCAAATTGTTGATTTTGGTTTCAATTATTTAAAAGTGGTGATTTTGATGTCAACAATAAAGAACAAGTTGAAGAATGGCAACAGTTCAAAAACAATTAATTGCCAAAACTTACTGAACGAATACTGAGCTTAAACAGTTGAAGAACATTCAAACTGCTTAAAAGTTGATGAGTAAACTGTTTCTAGATATTTACATGGATGGAAAAGGTCAAAAAGGAGGCTGCTAGCTTATTCCATCGTAACGCTGGACCACATGTTGCAAGAGATGTGAAGGATACACTGTCGTTGATGGGAAATTCTGTCCTACCTAGCATATTCATCAAGTATAGCCCTTTTTGGTTACCACTTGTTCAGATCGATGCAGCATGGTTTCGATGAATGGGTCTCTGCCAAATTAAAATTGTTCTTTCAACATGGTATTGATATATTGCCAAAAAGATGGAAAAAAGTTGTAAAAGTGAATTTATATATTTTGATTAAAATATTTTGTAGCAATTTTCCTCAATAAATGTCTTTTTTAAAAGAAATTACCAAAATGTACGCAAACACTTATATACTTAAAAAAATATCAAAGCATTTTATTTTTTATTAATATGTACTAACTATACCTAAATTGTTCAAAGAATAATTTCAAACGTAGTAATTGGACGACCTACTGATTATTTTTTAATCTTTAAATGACATTTTATTTCTCTATTCACGCATTAAATTTCAATTTTTTGCCCAATTTTTCAAAAAAATTTATAGCATCTGCCTTTTTCATGACAGTATTTTAGGTCTCTCTGGAAGAACATTTTATTGCCACTGCCTGGCAATGGCAATGTTCGCAAGCATTCAAGACCAATTCACAATAAAGTATTGATGAAGATATTCACGACTAGTTGTTAGTTAAGTTAGCAAAATAAGATCGATCCGTATGATCGAAGATAGTTTGGGTACTTTATGTTGTATTGTATTGTAACTGTATATATATAAGTAATTAATAAACATTTTGCAATAACTTAATAAACAATTTAAAGGAAGAAACCTAGGAACTAATTGATGTCCGTCTCGTGAATCATTCCCATCTCTAAGAAGAACTTATTTTTGACTCTACTGATTATATACTAAATTAAACAAGTAATTCAACATGCTCCTTCGAGTCGGATAGAAGTAGCAGATAAATCAACAAGGTCCCACTTAAGTGCTTCAACCTAGATTTGTAAGAACGTTGTAAAATATTCAAGCATTATTCATTGGAAATTGAATTACCTCCATCGTTATATTTCTCTTTATTTTATTTTTCATTTCCTTTTCTTAATTTCCTCTCGGTGGTTTCTGTCAATCATTAGTTTTTTCGTAAATATATAGATTAAATTAACACGGTTTATTTCAAAGGCCTTAAAATAAAATCACATTCTGATTCATACATCTGGATACCATACACTAAAATTAAAATAAGGTATTTAAAAATTAGAAAAACAAATATTAAATAAATAAAATATGTCCAGTTTCAAACAACATTTGAGCACTTCTTCAAGCTAAAACTTTCTTCCACTTCATTAATATTTAGCCACCCAAGAAAAAGAGTTTACAAGATAATTTCAGTTTTTCCCGAACATTTTCTTATATCTCTCTCCTACTTCCTCCGCCCTCGTTAATTAAAACAGGTTCGAGACGTTAAAACCTTGGGAGACGTGCCGGAGTCAAGGCTTTTTGTTTCTAATTCCTTCTTTTTCCCTCCTTCTGCGCGTCTTGGCGTTGTACTGTCCCCAACGTTGGAAATTCGCCTTGGAGTCGATGTGCCGCCAGCAGCTTTGTAATATTCATTTTCGGCTACAAATTAAAACGAAGCAAATCAAATTGTTTCGAAATTTTATTATTCTCGATAATTATTTCGACATTTCTTCTATTTGTATTGATAAATATTATATTATTATATATGTTGCTAATTGGAAAAATGTTGCAATTATCGAAACCTATATGGACATACGGAGTTCAATTATGGGGATGTTCTGCAAAGAGTAACATAAACAAAATACAAATTTTCGCACTCAAATACTACAGGACTTACTACCTACATAGAGACCTTCAGATACCTACAGTCAATCACGAAATCAAGAGAATTGCAAGAGGCATGAGGAAATACTCCATTCTCATGAGAATATTGAAGTATTTTAACTTTTAGGTACCACCAGAGCAGGGCACAGACTCAAAAGAATCAAACCATCTGATCTTGTGTAGTGTTCTGTAGTAATTTCAAATTTTGGACCGGTCGAAAGTACGTTATTAATTTAACTTTAAATTTTGATGAGCATGTTTTTGATGCCAGCCCCCGGCATCAATAGACTTCTTCGGCAACGTATCTGTATTTATTATCAATCGCGCTTCTGTATCAACATTTCGTATAAAATCTTCCTCGTCTGTAGATTCATTAGACGATAACGTATTGTTTATTTTTTATGGATTATTGTATTGAGTGACGACAAAACAACATTGATGATTATTTTTGAGGTTAGAGGTAGCAACGTTAATGACAGCGGTAAACAATTTGTTGTAGCGACAGAATAAACAGTCCCTGGTTACGAGTATAAATAAATACGCATAAGAAATTCTTTCCAGGGGTGTGCAAATCCAATGGTAAGTAGTGGGGTAAAGTTTTGCTTAGTTCAATCATTGGCGGCGCTGACGTGTTTGTTTAGTTTAAAATAGTTATGTAGAAACCTGTAAGGAAAGTACTTTGCTTTGATTGGTCTGCCAATTCGCCTGATTACTTTGTGACGTCACATTTATTGGCCAATAGTATTTAAATGAAAATTTAATTTTTAAAATCAATTTATTATAATAAAATCCTATAAACAAAAAGCAAAAAAAAACAATTATGAACTCTATTCTAGACAAAATTAAAATATCTATAATTCTTCTATAACGCCTTCCCATATTTGTTTAGTGCCATCAATTTTATGGGATCTATTAGAGATCTAACTTTTCTTGATATATTGAAGGTAAACTTTAAATACTTCCCTGTTGATATTGCATTACCTTCATTAAACTAAAAATACAATCACACCTCATAATAACTTTTAGAATTTGGTCTTGAAAATCATTATGGATTGGACAGTGGAAACACTAAAAATTTATGTGTTTTTTTTAAAGATATTTAGATTTTAGAGTATTTAGTCTGTGGAACTACGTAATATAGAATGTAGACAAATATTGCATGTTGTCTCTTTTTCAGAAGCTTTGTTAAATAGCCTGAAATAAGACTAAAATACAATATCAGACTCTTGGTTTTATCAGAGCAAAGTTCTCTGGAACTGAAAATATAGACTCAACTGGTGATTTAACCTCAAGCGGTACTAGATCTCCCGTTAAAAAAGAATATAAGTTATCTAACATGTTCATCTTCTTCACAATTTTCTCCAGGAGAACGATGTGAAAAAATTGAAGTGATGATGTGCCCTTTTAAAGATTTCTCGAACATACTAGGTGAAGGATGCTGTTTCTACCTCCATGACCTCTAAGAGATCCAACAAAATTCTTTAAGCAGTCTTGGATAAGATTTATTAAACATGTAGTTATTGTTAAATTTAGACAAAATAGATTTCTTTAAGGTAATACATCCCCTAAAAGTAGCATTTAAATTTTTAATTGATGGCACCGTAACAAATATTTTCTTAACAAGGCAACTAAATTTAAATATACAATAGCTCTACTATAATATTATTGAACACTGATTGTTCTAAAAAGTTAAAGTATTACAAATATTTTAGGGATATTTTATAATTAAAAGTAGTATTTATTACTACTAAATATCCAGTTATCTTAATTTTTACCTTCTTGTAAGACTTCTTTATGTAGAGACATCACAGTGACAGCATACGAACAGCTTGGTAGATTAATTGAATTTTATTACTACTAACATATTCATAAGTAGGTTTTGATTTTCTGTAAACAAACAATATATAAACAGCGATGTAGTAGATAGATAATTTTATATGTACCTGATAAAAACAATGTTGGATATGCATTTACCCTAATACCTGTTCGAAAAGGAAGGGTAATTCTAAATTTTTCACTAAAATGTCCGTGACAGACAAAATGACAATGATATATTTGCATTGTGGTTTATTCAGGTAACTTACTATTATTTACTTGATTAACACAATTTTTGGTAAGAAGCGAGATCATTCTTTGGGAAACGACGTCTGATTTCCGTAATAGATTTTTACCGGTACACTACATCTTTTGCTACACTGACGCATTGTCATCAATTTTTATATTATCACTCCATAATAATTAATGTAAAACAGAAAATATGCACAACGTAAAATGAAGATTTCTTGATATAAACAAAAACCAAAACCTTCAAACAACAAACTTAAAAATGGACGCCCATAGAAAATGCTGACTTCACACAAATTGATCGACCAATCACGTTCCATGTTAGTGCCGGCACCAGGAATTTAAACTAGCCAATCACAATTTGCGATCGCAGCGCTACCGTTGATTGAACTAAACAAAACATTTCCCCAAGGTCGCCTATACCGTGAAATTTCTATTTTTTCTATGATTCTTTCTTCCCGGCGTTATAAAGGGCGCGGGTGTACTTCTCAGGAGTAAATGTTTAACTTTCTTCCCTGTCATTAGGGACGAAAGAACGTACTTTCGACCGAGGTATGAAAAAAAACATTATTTCACCAGAGACTGAGATAGGGCCGATGGGTCCTCCTGGTTATATACCTAGATTTAAGTTATAACAAAGACAAATTGTAGGTTGGTTGAAAACGACTAGTAACAATGTAATAATGAAATAATGAAAAAAATTATATATATTAAAACTGACGGTGTTTATTAGAAAAAAACATCAACATTATGTTATAAAAACATTTATTCTTTTTAAAAATCATAATTTTATTCTTTTTAAAAATCATAATTTCAAGGTCAAGGCCAATATTAATGCAAATTGCATTTTTTGCATGGAGATCGGAATAATAGGGTTTGATTTAGCGTATATGTGCTGATTTATATTACAGATATATGTCATTTCACAAAGTAAATAAAGTTTTAACTTTGAAAATTACTTTGGGTAATAGTTTCGTAGCGTATATTGGGGCTGTTGGCCACCGAAAAAAACATCCATATTTCGATATTATTATTATAAATATATTATAATTTATTATTATATTATAAATATATTATTATTATAAAACGATATATCGGTATTTTTTCTGCATTCCTAGCGTATACCACTGCGATTGGCTTTTCGAACCATTTTATTGGAGTCATTAAATTCTATGTCAAAATTCGCGAAGATATTTGGTTGATCACTATAATGCCTGTTATCTAGTAACTAACCGTTTATTTTATACATTTTTAGTTTTTAAAGTAAGTTTTACGTGTGTATACTATATATACGTATCTATATCGTATCTCTTTTTTTACCGGTTTTAGAAAAGTAGGAGGTTCTATCTTCGGCTGTATAAATATATTGTTTAATGTATGTTCGCAGATCTCTCGGTCAATTATGGAATGATGTGGGGGGGGGGTGGTTGGAAATCCAGAGAAAACCTCAAATTTCAAAAGCACGTACAACGTTATTACATATTCTTATCTAAAATAATCAGATAATTAGGTATAATGTTATTACTGAACTGATGTGACGAAAAATGGGAAGTAGTTGAGTGTAAAGGCATTCAGTTTGCTTTTTAAGCAAGAACCATATCATCTGAGAAATCGTAGAAACATTGTAGGCAACTATTCCTATGGTGTAATGGACAGATAGTTTGGTTTGAACATTTGTCAAATCACCCAGGGCCTGAGAAATTCGATATATTCAATCATTGTTTCTTTATTCCCATTTTTCCTCATACGGGCTGTACTTGTACTTCGGCTATCCATTGTAATACTTAATAAAATAACTGCATAATTTGTTGAGCAAAAATATAACACTAAAAAGAGAAAAATAAAATATTTTTATAAAAAGAAATTGAACCGACTTCAAATAATGAACTCACTAAAAAGTAAAAAATAATCACATAGATCTTTAACACAAGAAAACATTTTAAAATAAAATTACATATTTTAATCGTATAATGTAATGTAATAATCGTAATAACTAAATACAAAATCACTTTGAAGTCGATGCCGAGCCCTCAAACAATACAAAATTAATAATATAATTTCATGTCATAAACAAAAAATTAAATTAGGAACAAAACAAATCTAATTTTATATTTACAGGCAAAAGTTAGTTACAAATTCATAATATTTCTACTTTGCTTAGTTTAGAAGGAAGGTTCAATATTCTTGCTATTGTTAGAAGTAAGATTCGATATATTTGTCTTTAGAAAAAGGTTAAGAAGTGAAGTAATACGTATGAAAAACATTTATAACTTAAGTTTATGTTATAAGAAAAGTCGTTTACATTTAAATCTTATAATATGAAGAGGGTGATATAGATTAACTTTTTTAAATGGTTTGAATCAAAATAGTCGTCAACATCAGAGGTGGTTGATGGGAAATAAATTAATACATTCAGTCGAGAGCAAAAAAGAAGGAAGACATTAACAAGTCAATTAAGAGTAAATAATTAAAACCAGCTAATTCAAAATATTACCGAAGTCAGATTGAAGAATCTAGAGCAGCTGCTGGAATATATACTTTAGTCCTATGGTACACATAAAAGAAAATATAGTCGAGGTCATCATAAACTATATAGAAAATGTATTAACTATTCAAATGATAAAATTGTAAGTAAACGACGAACATTTAGAAATGTGCTGTAGTGGTCTCAAAAAAAAAGGTCTACATATACTTCATAAGAATATAATGCGTGATTTCAAATGACATCCTTGAATCTTCTAACTTTGAAATCTAGAAGTAATACTTTATTCATTTACGCCCAGCAAAAGAGCCATCAGCTGTTACATATAATCACTACATTCAAATTTTAAATTTATCTTTATTATTGTTTTGAAACTTCATATTTTCATCATTCATATATTCATATTTTACACCTAAATTCCACAATCAACAGTTTTATTGTACACAACGAAACGAGCGGTTACCAGCTAGTTAGCTAAGAAAATCATTGTGACTTTTTAAAAAATTTTAAAATATGTTAGAACCAAAATCGTAGATTAAAAGCCCCAACATTATTTGCGACCAGTTTTTAAGTACAAATAAAGGACAAAGCTCTTGATAAATCCTTTAATTTGTATTGCATTCTATTGTTCGATGACATGTTTACCGTATACGTACCAACTTTTTGTTATCGTTAGGATTTTATGCACATATGTACATATTTTCTAGGTCACTGGTTGTAGATAATCGTGAGTAAAATGTCACGAAAACTTAAGAATGTTCAGTTGATACGATAAGCGTGATAGAATTGTCTTTTTATTGTTCTTATACTATCGCTGAGTGTCATTAAAATTCCATTAGTGCCACGGCTGTTTAAAAGTAGTTTGAGTGATCGTAGAAAAACGACCATACCATCGGGAAATATAGCTAGATTCATTTACATTAAATATATTTTGATATTCTAATTCATGTCCACAAAAAAGTGATTTAAAACGAGTTTTGTCACCTACGCTTCAAAACTCAGATAAAAGTAACGCTTACTACTGGTAATAAATCAGATCGTGCCACATAAATCTTGTTTAAGAGCATATAGAAGAAATATTGTATCATCTATTACGTTAATATTTTCTATTTTGTCAATATATCAATGTATACTGATTAGTGTATTATTTATAAAGTTCTTGTTAATTAATAAATATCAAAATGTTAAAATACCACCAGTGCTGATAATTACTATTCGGCTTTTATAACCGATTTCACTGACCATGCAATGTTATGATTTTATTACGATGTTATTCTCAAAACTATAAAACTTAGAAGAAAACAAGTGTTGCTTTCCATCCAAGTGAAATCAAAGATTTATCGCACTCACCATACTCTCCAGATCTGGCCAAATCCGACTACCACCTTTTTAAATCGATAAAGTATAAGTAATCTAATGTAACACACAGAAAGAATTACAACATAGTAACAAAATTTTGCCAAAAAATTGTTCTTTGGCACCAACACTGCTAGCTACGTAAACAAGATCTATGTAAGTAATCAATCCTATAGTATGTGGATGCACCTCCAATACTTCTCAGGACTTTTCTCTGGAAAACTTCTATTGTACTTATATTACTTTTCGTGAAACATCCCCATAATTGAATTCCATATGTTCATATAGGTTTCAACATTTGCTTGTGTAATAGCAATTTATTATGAAGTAGCAATACATTTTCTTATATTTTAACTCCAGTTCTTTCCTTTTCTTTCTTACATGCTTCTTCCAGCGAAGTTTTGCATCAATATTCATTCCGAGCTACTTAGCGTTGTTGCTATATGGAATGATATTGTTATTTATCATAGAGAGAAAAAAGCGAATACCAACACACCAGTTGGGTTTATTAACAAGCATTCAACAATTGACCAGGTCCACAGAATAATAGATCTTATTGAAAAAGCCTACCAAAGTAAAAAAGTATGCTCAACTATATTCTTAGATATAGCTTAAGCCTTCGATAAAGGTTGGCATGAAGGCCTTGTCATAAACTACAGACAAACGCACCGAACTACTAAAATTGTATATTACAGCCAGAAGAAGCGTACAAGAAAGTGTCTATTGTGAGTATGATTGTTTGCTGATGATACTGCGGTTATAGCTGTCGGAGACAATAGTGAAGAAGCCACACAAAAATTACAACAGGCAAGTGACAATATAAATAATTGGATACAAGCTTGGAAAATAAAAACTAACGAAAGTAAATCTGTGCATATGCAGTTCACCTACAACCAGACCGTGCAAGCACCAATAACATTAAATAATGCTATCATTCCATATAGCAACAACGCTAAATATCTTGGAATGAATCTTGATGCAAAACTTCGCTGAAAGATGTTCCTTCCATAAATAAGAAAAGAACTGGAATTGAAATATAGGAAAATGTATTGGCTAATTGGAAGAAAATAACAATTTCCAGTATATAATTAATTGCTATTATATAAGCAAATACTGAAATGGTACATGGACATAAGGAGTTCAATTATGGGGATGCTCTGCAAAGAGTAACAAAAGAAAATAGATATTTTTCAGAACAAAGTGGTATTGTGGCCGCACGTAAAGAGTATAGGACTGAGTGCCTACATCGAGACCTTCAGATATCCACAGTCAGTCAAGAAATCAACAGAATTGCAAGGGGACATGAGGAAAGATTCAATTCTCATGAGAATATTGAAGTATTGTAACTTTTGGATACCACCAGAGCAGGACAGAGTCAAAAGAATCAAACCGTATCAAGAATCATCTGATCATGTGTAGTGAGATATAGTGAGGTGCAGTTAATAAAAAATACAGCAGTGACATTATATTCATTATAAACATTATTTTAGCATATACTGAGATAGGGTCGATGGGTCATCCTCGTTATATACCTAGATTTAAGTTATCATAAAGACAAATTGTAGGTTAGTCGGAAACGACTAGTAACAATGTAATAACTAAATAATAAAAAAAAATATTGTTATTGGTGCTTATGCGGGTGATTATATATTATATTTACTTTCGTTGATTTTAATTTTCCAGGTTTGGGTCACCACTATAACAATCTCTTTACTACATAAACAAGAACTAGAGGATGACCTCGAAATCAGTTGGATCCACGAAGGTTTCCTGATTTCGACGTAAAACTTGAGAGGCAACGCCCAGGATATTTTAGATTAAGTTAGTCTAATTTAAGTTTAATTTGAGAAATACGTACTGATTTATCAGACATATATTTATCCCGCACTCACATTGCCTGTGAATGGATCGAAATATAAATGAGAAGTATCAATAAATTAAGTTATAATTGAGCTTATACACATTTACAGACACGATTAATTATAATAACTGTTCAATACTCTTGTAAATTTTAAGATTAGTTTTGAAAATAAAATGTTTTCCCTCCATTAGACAACATAACCAACAAACAACAAAGGATTTTATATTATAATCTAATACCTTTTATTCAAAAGCACAACTATATTATGACTGCAAAATTATTAGCTTTTGGCTATTTATTATGTTTGACAAAACAAGGAATTGTATATATTTAAACCTTGTAGAGACTTGTACCGTTTCAGCCACAACAGATGGTAAAGTATGTTACTGATGAACTGCTCAATGAATTTTAATCAATGTAATTAATTCTGGTTTACTCTTGTCGGGTTTTCCTTCTTTTTTTACGAGTATACCATTGTAAAATCAGGTTGAATGTTCCGATAGGCAATTTTCTTGTACGATTTTATTTCAGCATATTCAGCGAGAAGTTATTGTTAAGCATCTTATCGTTCATTTGAACTTTCTTGAACATAGTTTTAATTATAAATATAGTTATTTGTATCTTAATTGAGTTCACCATTAAACTCCTAATGTTTTATGCACATTCACATGATATTCATTTACACGTATTCACATAATATGTAGTAATTTTCATATCAAATAGTGGTACTCGGAAGGAGCAGTGTCCTGCGAATATAGCAGATACTCCCATTTAAATATTTCTGGGTATACTGACGTAGATTTCAACGAATAACTTGTGATCAAACGTTTTCATATTGTTAAACTACACAGAGAGATATATGTATAGTCTATTCAAAGTTTTTTTGTACATACGTTATCAAGATGTTTAATACTGCAATTTGTAAATTCAGAATCAGACGATATATTCCTTCTCATTTTATTCTAGTTAAAAAGAGACACAATGCTGTCTGATTAGTTCGAATACGTAAGCGAATGAGCCTGTCTAAGTTGTCCGGTTGTCAGACGTATGTAAAATTCTTCAAAACAATGGTGATAAGAGGTTATAACTCTAACTCATAAACCCCTGTGGCTGTATAAACTGTAGTTTTTGATGTACTATAATGTTAAAATAAATAATATTTGATAACATTTTTGTTCAATTATTTTATTTAGACTAGAATTTTGTTGTATATCAAAGCCCAACTGAACTAAAACTCAGAGTTGATGGGGCAACACTGCGACGTTTTGACGTCACAAATTTCGATGACGTATGTACAAAATAACTTTGAGTAGATTAAATAATTATTTTAATATTTAGTGGCAGTTACCTTCTAGCCTGAGAAGATGTACATTTGGAAAAAAGCAAAAACAAAATGCACCTGCATGTGCCAGGCTGAGTAGATTTTTTATATTAGAAAATAGTCCAACCGTAACAGATTCAAATGTGACATCGAGTGACGGGCATTACTTAATTGATGCTGCATTTGTAATGTAAATTCTAATATACAAACATAGAAACAGGGAGACATAAAATATTAAGCGATTAACTTGAAAGCAGTGTAAAAAATTGCTTGACAATTGAAAACCTTATAATTATCTAGAATAAGAACATTTGAATCAATGATACTACTGGATAATAATTGAGTGTTTTATAACTACCACTTGAAAAAGAAATATGACAATATGTTATTTAGATGCTTACAATATGTGTCAAATTATATTAAAAATACTACTTTCAAAATTATTGTATAACCTCCATACCGTTTTATTTGATTAACCTACTCTATTTTTTCTTTAATTAGTATCTAATTTCTTCTGTTTAATTAATAAAATCCATTCTTGCGACCAATTGTACTTTTGTTCAGTATGTTTTCGAACAATTTTGATCTTACAGGCCGTTCTTTCTAATTGATATCAAAATCTGTAATTTAAATAAATACCAAAACCAAAAGTAGCAATTGGAATATGATGAACCAGCGTTAAATAATTTTACTGTTTGATGGGTTTTAGCAGCACATTCTTTCAGATCAAACAACAAATGTATTTAATACCGAAAATACAATTCTGAGTGTGCCATGATTAGCATTTCTATACATCAAATAAAACATTTTTAACAAAAAAATTAACTCACTTAAATCAAACTTAACATAGATCAAACTTAACCTAGATTTTTAAGTTTATTTTGAGATTTTTAAGGCAAAAAACGGTTTAAATTAAAATATGTACCTAATAATCGTTGTAATAACTAAACAAAAATAAACAAAAATCACACACTCAAATATCACACAATTTAATTCAATACCTACCTAAACCTATTTATTTATTTAAAATACTATTTTAACTACTACCAACGGATCACTTTCAAGCCGGTACAAGCAGCAAATTAGATTTGTTTTGTTTGTAATTTAATTTTGTGTTTATGACATAAATTTTTTTTTATTACTCTTCGTGAGTCCACAATCTGCCCTATTGGCAATAAGTATTTCTTATGTCTATATTATATATACATGGCATGTAGAAAATCACTTCATTAAGCAATCTTCTGTATAAAATATTATCTTAATTAATTAGTCTTATTCTAATGCTTATTCTAAACTCTACATATGTCCAGTAATCAGATCAGGTGGTGTTAAACGTTTTAGTCTACGCACTTCAGTATCACGTCGCATATTTAGCTGATTAGCGAGTACATTGGGATGCACTGACACTCTTTCGAAGTACTTCACACAAACACGTTGGATTACACTCGTTATAGGTTCTAGAAGAATATCGCGTTGTATCACTTTATTTGAAATATAGTACGGAGCATCAACAATGGCACGCAACACCTTATTTTGGAACCGTTGAATGATGGATATATTAGATTTGCTAGCGGTACCCCATAATTGAATTCCAAATGGGCTTGAGTATAGACTCATACAGCAATACCTTGTTATCTAATGATAACTTGGATTTGCGCCCAATGAGCCAATACATTTGATATAATTTTAGTCCTAGTTGTTTCCGTTTAGAGAGTATGTGCTTCTTCCAGGTTAGGCGTCGATCTAAATGCATTCCAAGATATTTAACATGCTCTGCTTGGGGGAGTTGACGACGATTGATATTTACTGGTGGACATGTTCTTCTACGCAGGGTAAACGTTATATGCGTGGATTTTGATTCATTGGCTTTAATGCGCCATGTCTTCAACCATAATTGTATTTGCTCCAGGTGGGTTTGTAGGTTTACTGATGCTGTGACTGGATCTTCATGGGATGCTAAGATTGCTGTATCGTCTGCATATGTTGCCACAGTAGTTATTTTTGTGGTGGACAGATCAGCCGTATACAGAAGATACAGTACTGGACCCAGTATACTACCTTGCGGAACTCCTGAATATATGGGATTTAATTCGGTATGTTCATCGTCTTGATTTACAATAAAATGTCTGTCAGTGAGATACGATTTTAGTAGCTGATAGTCCGGATGAGGGAGAAGTTTCTTTAGTTTAACCTGCAAGCCCGTATGCCATACTTTGTTGAAAGCCTAAGATATGTCTAGGAAAGCAGCCGAACAATATCTTTTGGCATTTAGGTAGCGTTTATTTGGTTTACAAGTCTATGCACTTGTTCTATAGTTCCATGCTTATTGCGAAAGCCAAACTGATGTTCTGGAATAATTTTTCTTTTTTCTATTATATGGTTTAGTTTTTTTATGTATAATTTCTCGAAAACTTTCGAGATTATTGGTAATAAACTTATAGGTCGGTAGGAGGTCACATCTTCTGGTATTTTTCCTGGTTTAAGTATCATTAATATTTTAGCTACTTTCCAGATACTAGGGAAGTAATTAATTCGTAGCATAGCATTAAATATATATGTTAATAGTTTTATAGCCTTTTCTGATAGTTCTTTTAAAATTTTGCCAGTAATTAAGTCATAACCAGGAGCTTTTTTAATATTAATCTCTCTCATTATTGTATGTTTAACTTTTTTGACCGTTAATTTCTCGTGCGGTAAATCCATTTGAAATGGCGAATCTAGAAAGCTAGTAATTTTATTTTCGTCATCTTTATGTAGCTGAGACTGGAAAGGTTTAAAAACATTTTTTAAGTGTTTTGAGAAAATGTCGGCCTTCTCTTTATTGCTTCTCGCCCAATTATTTTCGCTTGTTTTAATAGGTGGGTTATGCTGCTGGGATCTCCTAAGCTTTTTTGTTGCTTTCCACAACGAATAGTCTGTAGCCTCAGTTGATGTCAAGTTTTCTAGGTATTCTTGAATGCCTTAGTTTTGTTCAATTTGGATTAGATCTCTCAGCTCTTTTATGGCCCTATTAAATTTTCTTTTATTCTCTTCAGTCCTTAGCTGTTGCCAATTTCGTCGTAACTTTCTTTTTTCTGCTATCTTTTTCTGTATTATACATGATATATGTGTATTTTTTCTTGGAAATGTTTCACTGTTGGGAGTCGCGGAATATGCTGCCTCCTGTATATTTTTTGTAAGATTTATTGCTGCTATTTCTATATCCATTTCAGTTTGTAACGGTAAGTTTAGAGAGATATTTTGGTCTAAGTTTTCTCTAAATGAGGGCCAGTTAGTTCTATTATTGCACAGAGAAGGGGGTTTATCTTTGATGGTAATTTTTGAAGAAATTGTTACTATTATTGGTGAATGATCAGAAGACAGGTCGAAGCATGATTCTGCCTGACACTTTTTTGGATCAATATTTTTTGTAATACAGAAATCTATTGTATCTGGTTTTTTATTTCTGTCTGAAGGCCAATATGTTGGTTCACCAGTAGAGATATGTTGTAAGTTATCTTTCCTTATGGCTTTGAGCAGTTCTCTACCTTTTGAGGTTATTATTCTTGAACCCCACATTAAATGTTTTGCATTATAATCTCCTCCTGCTATAAATCTATTCCCTAGCGTACTGAAGAATTCTTGAAATTGTTCTGCCTTGTTGTTATGTTTGGGTGGGAAATAAATCGCAGAAATTGTTAATGGTCCATGGGCTTCCTCTATGGTTATACTGGTGGCTTGCAGTTAGTCTTTGCGGAATTTTTCTTTTTCGAAATGCTTTATATCATCTCGAATTATTATGGCTGTACCTCCATGTGCTTTATCATCAGGGTGAGTTGTATGATAAAGCTTATATTTAGGAACTTTCAGATAATTCTTGTCAGTAAAGTGTGTTTCGGAAACCATCATAACGTCAATATTTTGTTCATTTACGAACATTTTTAGTTCCCTGGCGTGTTGTTGGAGCCCATTGGCATTCCAGACGCCGATTTTGTAGCTATTGGTTTCAGGCATTAGGCAAGTTTGCTTACGACGGTTGTGAGTAGACCAAGCATCGTACTCATTTGATCCATTAGTTTGGCCATCATATTTTCTAATCTTGAGATGTTGCTAGTTTCAGTAGGTTGAGATATTGTCTCTCGTTTTTGTGCTGAACCATTTTCAACTATTTGGGCATAAGTTATGTCTGGTTGACTTGTTCTGGTGGGTAGTGGTAGATTGGTAGTACTGGATTGTTTTTGTTGATGCCTTTTTTCCCTTAAGGCAGGATAGAGTTTCTGCTGTAGTTGCTTGTGAACTGCGCAACCCTTGTAGTTCGCTGGATGATTTCCGTTACAGTTAACACATTTCACTTTTTCATCGCGAACTTTACGAGTACAATCTCCTGTCTTATGTTCTCCTGCACATTTTACGCATCTATATGATTTGCGACAGTAAGTCTTTGTGTGCCCGTGCGCTTGACACCTTGTGCATTGTGGTATAATTCTTTTTATATGTGGTGGTTCGCATTTAATAATACTATTTTCCAATTTGGTGATTTTATACACCGCCTTATTATTTCCATTAGGTTTTATGCCTATATAAAACATAGGCAGAGGTTTTTTTGTCGTGTGATGTCGTATATTGTGAATATTTACGACCTCGTGGCCTTTTTCAGCTAGTGCTACCTTGATGGTGTTAAAGTCCGTCCCGTGATGTAATCCTTTTAATACGAATTTAAATGTTCTCTCGGTTTTTGGTCTGAATGTATGGTATTGGGTGTTTCTTTCATCTAATTCTTTTATAAGAACTTTAAAGTGATCCGCTTCGAACAATTGGATTTTAATTGTTTCATAGCTCACTGTTTTAATTGTGTAGTTCGTAGTAATGGTTTTCAATAAGTCGTGGATGTTTTTTATTATTCCTACCTTATAGACTGTTATTGGTGGTGGTTTGGGAACAACTTTTTCAGGGCTTGGTTGTATGTTCTCTTCAATTTCTTCCGACAGGTTGCTAAAACTGTTTTTTGTCTCTATCGGTTTCTGCAACCAATAGTCACTGATTCTTGTTTGTTTCCTCCCGATTTCTTCTTCTGGACTTCTCAATCGTTTTTTGTTAATGACTGTAGTCCATTCTGATGGTGGAGTTTGCGTTATTGCTGTTTGTTCTAATTTTATATCAAAGTGTGCAGGTGATTTGGTTGAATCGCTATGGTTTGCCATTTTTTAATTTTTAATATTTTATTTAATTTACTTCCAGAGGATAAAAAAATAAAATAAATACATTGTTTATTTCACGCACTTCATTTTTCACTTACGTTATTTTAGCACTAGTTTTTTACTATAAATACTATAAATGAATTTCAAAAGGACAGTTGTAAAATAAAATAAAATAATTTTAAACACTAATAAAAATGAGATGCAGTCCTTTTGTGTGGTCACGTAAACACGTATTCACTACACTTTAGGTGATGATATAAAATTATATTATTATTTTTGAATTATTTGGGCTCAGTACCAACTCCAAAATGATTCCAAAAAAAATTTCCGTTAAAGTTTGATGATTTTTGATTTTTAGTGAGTAATTTACATTTTTTTTATTTTATTAAGTATTATAATGGGTAGGCCAAGTAAAGATGCAGCCCGTATGAGGAAAAATAGGAATAAAGAAACAATGATTGGAGCGATTGAATTTCGAACAATAAGGAACGCTTCAGGGCTAAGGGGCCCCTACTTAACCTAGGTGATTTGATAAAAGTTCTAACCAAACCAGAACAACAATAAAAAGTCGTTACCCCCGTTGGAAATCGAACCCGCAACCTCCGTTTGTTAGCTGAATGTTCCAAACACTACATCATAGAAGCAGTTTCCTGCAATATTTCTACGGCATCTCATATTATATGGTTAGTTCAATTATACACAAAAATCTGATTATTTCAAATAAAAAAATATGTGAAAACTTTCTATGTGCCTTTGAAATTTGATGGTTTCCTGTTTTGGTTCCAATGGGACCAGCTCGGAAGTGCACTCTTTCGAATAATAAAGGAATTTTGACAATCGGTCCATAATTGAAGGAGAACTCGGCGAACATAGAACCTCCTTGTTTTTAGAAGTCGGTTAATAATTCAATAGTAGTAAATGGGACACTGTTATTTTATTATGTAATGAAATGTCATCGAATTTAATATTCAGAGACTTTAGAAAATGAAAGAAATTCCGCAATTCAACGAACAGGTAAGTACATAATCTATAAAACTAATTAGAATATAAAATTATTATTAATTAGTCTAACTTTAAGCAAACAAAATGTTTTAAAAGATCATTCTTCACTGCATTGCTTGATTAAAGTTATTTTATTAAACACAATATAGCGCGTATACAGACGAGAACTGAACGCATTTAACAACACGACACCGCACACATATCAACTCTGTGATTAGACCTGTAAATTTAATCAACTGGTGTAAGATCCGGTCGAGCAGGCGGAATAAGCGAGATTAGGTCAATTTAATTTTCGAATTACGGACGTGATATGGCTAGAGCGTCAAGTGAACAATATCCTATCGTCAGGACACGTATTCAACGTTAGCGATGATGTTAGGTAATGATATCTTTTGATATTCGATATTAATTGAGGTTAATCTGGTAAATGGGCTGATGATGTGCGATCTATCAGACTTAATAGAAAGGGCTCTGTTTCTATTAAGAGGGTGTTATGGTCTAATGGCATATATTTAGGGCGTTATACAAAGCTGGATAAAAAAAATCAAAAATATTTTGGCAATCATTTTAAACATTATATTAATTGATACTTTCAAATATACAGTTACAGTTTAATTTTTAAATGAAATTGATAAGGTTCATACAATAGGATTGAAATTGAACGTACTGGTTGCCAATAACTTTAAACATTATATTAATTGACACTTTCAAATATACAGTTACAGTCTAATTTTCGAATTCGATAATCGAATGTACTGGTTATCACAATAGCGATTCTTCTCTTTATTTGAAACAAAATTTGAAAAATACTCTTAAAAAAACAGAGAAAAATCAATTTTCGACTTTTTGTCGTATTTTTAATTTTGTAGTAATAATTATAGGGACATGATGACAGTAACACAAATTAGGAAAATATTGAATTATAATAATAATACAGTATTCTAAAAAATATTTATTATTAAATTATTAACAAAATTACTAGAATTTTAGTAGATTTTTTCAAAATTATTTAACTAATATATTGTTACTAGTCGTTTCCGTCTAACAATTTGTTTTTATGATAACTTAGATCTAGGTATATAACTAGGAGAACCCATCGGCCATATCTCAGTCTCTGGTGAACTAATGTTGATACATGTCACTGCTGTATTTTTTATTATATGCACCTCGCTACACAACACTCCACAAGATCTGGTGCTTTGATTTTTTTGAGTCTGTGTCCTGTTCTGGTGGTATCCAAAAGCTGCAATATTTCAATAATCTCATGGGAATGGAGTCTTTCCTCATGCCCCCTTGCAATTCTCTTGATTTCTTGACTGACTGTGGTTATCTGAAGGTCTCGATGTAGGTACTCAGTCCTATAGTATTTGGGTGCGCCCACAATACCCCTCAGGACTTTGTTCTGAAAAATTTGTATTTTATATATGTTACTCTTTGCAGAACATACCCATAATTGAACTCCGTGTCCATATAGGTTTCAGTAGTTGCTTATATAATAGCAATTTATTATGTAAAGATAATTGTAATTTTCTTCCAATTAGCCAGTACATTTTCCTATATTTCTATTACAGTTCTTTTCTTTTCTTCTTTATATGTTCCTTCCAGCGAAATTTTGCATCAAGATTCATTCCGAGATATTTAGCGCTGTTGCTATATGGAATGATAGTATTATTTAATGTTATTGGTGCTTGTACGGTCTGTTTATAGGTGAACTGCACATGTACATATCTACTTTCATTCATTCTTAATTTCCAAGCTTGTGTCCAATTATTTATATTGTTATCTGCCTGTTGTGATTTTTGTGAGGCTTCAGAAAATGTAGCAATCGTAATATTCTCCAATTGTGATATATCACAAGTGTAGAGTAGATAAAGCATTGGTCCCAGTACACTTCCTTGTGGTACACCTGCTTTAGCTTCTTTTATTGTAGAGTAGGCTTCTTCTTGTTTGACACTAAACATTCTGGTAGTAATGTACGATTTTAATAGTTCGGTGTGTTGTTTTGATAGCATTTTCTGTAGTTTATGAACAAGGCTTTATGCCAAACCTTATCGAAGGCTTGTGCTACATCTAAGAATATAGCTGAGCATATTTTTTGACTTTCGTAGGCTTTTTTAATAACCTCTGTTATTCTGTGGACCTGGTTAATTGTTGAATGCTTGTTAATAAACCCAAACTGGTATGTTGGTATTAGGTTTGTTTTTTCTATGATCAGTTTTATTCGCTTCAGCAGGAGTTTTTCAAAAACCTGTAATGTAATAACAGGTATGTAATTGACCTGTTAGTCATCATGCCTATTCTATCAATTACTAGAGTGTAAAAATAACTAATTAATGCTCGGGAGGATTAACACCCTAAATTATTTTTTCGCCAACATATTCTCAGAACATATATTGGTCCAGTTTATGTTGTTATGAATGATTTTTATCAGCCAAAATTCTTCTGTAAAAGCTTCTGAACTGGTAATTAGTTTTCGGAAGTTTTATCGTTATTAATATGATCTTATATAATGATAATTAACGAATCACGCAAACAATACAATTTATTTTAGTTACTGTTAACAGTTTACAAGAACTAATAATGAAGAAGCTTATGGCTTTGTTTATATATTTTTCTCCAATAAGACAATAATTCTTTGATATAAATCCGACACGTTCTGAGTAGGCCATGTATCACAACTATCTCACCTATAATGTGTGAAAAATTTTTTTTTCAATTTGTTTGATAAAAAAAATGTAAAAAATTAATAACAAAAAAAATCCAATTATCCTATCAATATACCGCACTTTGCTGTGAGGTCGCTTGCTCTGCCATCCTCTTTAGATGGGATCTCCACATGGAGTCATCCACCTGTCTTGGAAGCATCCTATCCCTAATTACCTCACCTGACGCTCTCATATAGTTGCTAAACTTTATTCTGGGGTTGATGTTGACTTATTGCATTCCCTTCCTATTCACTACCCTAACTTTCCTTCTTGGACCTTCACTACTAAGCATTCCGTTTCAAGCTCCCAGAATGGTTCTATCTTAACCACTATACGATATACTCAAATCCTTATACAACATTACAATCTTCCAAGGAAATCACCAATGCCACTTCAGTTTGGGTGTTAGTGTCTGCATACATAAAATACATCCATGCCCCAACAGCATTCTAACCCACCACTATCGCAACAGCAGGAGGACTATCCTTTTTTTTATTACTCTTCGTGATTCCACAATCTGCCCTATAGGCAATAAGTATTTGTGATGTCTATAGATTTGTATTATATATACATGACATGTAGAAAATCACTTCATTAAGCAATCTTCTGTATAAAATATTATCTTAATTAATTAGTCTTATTACAAACACGTTGAATTACACTCGTTATAGGTTCTAGAGGAATATCGCGTTGTATCACTTTATTTGAAATATGGTACGGAGCATCAATAATGGCACGCAACACTTTATTTTGGAACCGTTGAATGATGGATATAGTAGATTGGCTAACGGTACCCCATAGTTGGATTCCATATGACCAAATGGGCTTGAGTATAGACTCATACAGCAATACCTTGTTATCTAATGATAACTTGGATTTGCGCCCGATGAGCGAATACATTTGATACAATTTAAGTCCAAGTTGTTTCCGTTTAGAGAGCATGTGCTTCTTCCAGGTTAGGCGTCGATCTAAGTGCATACCAAGATATTTAACATGCTCTACTTGGGGGAATTGATGATGATTGATATTCACTGGTGGACATGTTCTTCTACGCAGGGTAAACGTTACATGAGTGGATTTTGCTTCACTGGCTTTAATGCGCCATGTCTTCAACCATAAATGTATTTGCTCCAGGTGGGTTTGTAGGTTTGTTGATGCAGTGACTGGATTTTAATAGGATGCTAAGATTGCTGTGTCGTCTGCGTATGTTGCCACAGTAGTTATTTTTGTGGTGGGCAGATCGGCCGTATACAGAAGATACAGTACTGGACCCAGTACAATACCTTGCGGAACTCCTGAATATATGGGGTTTAATTCGGTATGTTCATGGCCCTGATTTACAATAAAATGTCTATCAGTGAGATATGGCTTTAGTAACTGATAGTCCAGATGAGGGAGAAGTTTCTTTAGTTTAACCTGCAAGCCCGTATGCCATACTTTGTCAAAAGCCTGAGATATGTCTAGAAAAGCGGCATGCTTATTGCGAAAGCCAAACTGATGTTCTGCAATAATTTTTCTTTTTCTATTATATACTTTAGCTTCTTTATGTATAATTTCTCGAAAACTTTCGAGATTATCGGTAATAAACTTATAGGTCGGTAGGAGGTCACATCTTCTGGTATTTTTCCTGGTTTAATAATCATTAATATTTTAGCTACCTTCCAGATACTAGGGAAGTAATTAATTCGTAGCATAGCATTAAATATAAATGTTAATAGTTTTATACACTTTTCTGACAGTTCTTTTAAAATTTTACCAGTAATTAAGTCATAACCAGGAGCTTTTTTAATATTAATCTCTCTCATTATTGTTTGTTTAACTTTTTTGACCGTTAATTTCTCGTGCGGCAAGTCCATTTGAAATGGCCAATCCAGAAAGCTAGTAATTTTATTTTCGTCATCTTTATGTAGCTGAGACTGGAAATGCTCAAAAACATTTTTACAGGACTATCCTGTCGCCTTAACCACTGCGCCAACAATCCGGCTGCTGATACTAGTTTATAGTCGTAAAATGACGACATTCATCAAAACTACAAAAAAGTAATATTGTGATGAATACAGTCAATTTAAACGTCACAAGTGTTATAACTTAGAAATTGTGATTAGCCATATTGGATAAAAGCGCAAGAACAAAAGTAGTTATCACATTAAAACTTTTAATATTGCTTCAAAAACAATGCAATAATTGCAGAAAGAGTTATTTTTACACATTAAAGAAAAGAAAAGCACCGGTGAAAGTCATCGTACGTTTATTGAAACTTGCGGTAAACAAACACTAACGATTTCAACAGGTAAACAATGATTTAAGAGGTTTTGGTTCAATGCCAAAAATGGTAATGTCAAGGTAAATGATAAAATTCATTTCGAACACAAAAACAACTTGCAATAGCATTGAGCATAAATCGAACAGTCATGAGTAAACATCCGAGAGCTCTGGATATAAATCAAAATAAAAGAAAATTAAATGTTACTGCGAGATTAGTTAAAAAACTATATTGTTTTATGAAACAATGTACTTATTTAATTTTTTTATCCTCTGGAAGTAAATAAAATGAAATATTAAAAATATAAAAATGGTAAACCACAGCAATTCAACCAAATCACCTGCACACTTTGATATAAGATTAGAACAATCAGCTATAACGCAAACTCCACCATCCGAATGGACTACAGTCATTAATAAAAAACGATTGAGAAGCCCAGAAGAAGAAATCACGAGGAAACGAACAAGAATCAGTGACTATTGGTTACAGAAACCAATAGAGACAAAAACAGCGTTAGAACCCTGTCGGAAGAAATTGAAGAGAATATACAATCAAGCCCTGAAACAGTTGTTCCCATACCTCCACCAATAACAGTCTATAAGGTAGGAGTAATAAAACACATCCATGACCTGTCGAAAACCATTACTACGAACTACACAATTAAAACATTGGGCTATGAAACAATAAAAATCCAATTGTTCGAAGCGTATCACTTTAAAATTCTAGTAAAATAATTAGATGAAAGAAACACCCAATACCATACATTCAGGCCAAAATCCGAGAGAACATTTAAATTCGCGTTAAAAGGATTACATCACGGGACGGACTTTAACACTATATTTTTACTATAGGTAGCCCTAGCTGAAAAAGGCAACGAGGTCGTAAATGTTCACAATATACGACACCGCACGACAAAAAAATATCTGCCTATATTCTATATTGATTTAAAACCTAATGAAAATAATAAGGCGGTGTATGAAATCATGTGCAGGAGAATCCAAAACAGGAGATTGTATACGTAAAATTCGCGATGATAAAGTGAAATGTGCTTAGTGTAACGGAAATCATACAGCGAACTACAAGGGCTGCGCAGTTCACAAGTAACTACAGCAGAAACTCTATCGTGCCTTAAGAAAAAAAGGCATCAACAGCAACAAAAACAATCCACACCTACCAGTCTACCCACCAGACCAAGTCAACCAGGCATAACTTATGCCCAAATGGTTGAAAATGGTTCAGCACAAAATCGAGAAACCACATCACAACCTACTGAAACTAGCAGAAACCTTGTTAGATTAGAAAACATGATGGCCAAACTAATGGATTAAATGAGTACGATGCTTGGTCTACTCACAACCGTCGTCAGCAAACTTGCCTAATGCCTGAAACTATTAGCTACAAAATCGCTGTCTGGAATGCCAATGGGCTCCAACAACACGCCAGAGCACTAAAAATGTTCGCAACTGAACAAAATATTGACGTTATGATGGTTTCCGAAACACATTTTACGGACAAACATTATTTGAAAATTCCTAAATATAAACTCTCAGACAAATCACATAATCACTCTATCATACAAATCACCCTGATGATAAAGCATATGGAGGTACAGCCATAATCATTCGAGATGATATAAGGCATTTCGAAAAAGAAAAATTCCACAAAGACTATCTGCAAGCCACCAGCATAACCATAGAGCAAGTCCATGGACCATTAACAATGTCGGCGATTTATTGCCCACCCAAACATAACAACAAGGCAGAACACTTTCAAGAATTTTTCAGTACGCTAGGATTTATAGCCGGAGGAGATTACAATGCAAAACATTGAATGTGGAGTTCAATAATAATAACCTCAAAGGTAGAAAACTACTAAAAGCAATTAAGACAGAAAATTTGCAACATATCTCTACTGGTGAACCAACACGTTGGCCTTCAGACAGAAATAAAAAGCCAGATAATATAGATTTCTGTATTACAAAAAATATTGATACAAAAAAGTGTCATGCAGAATCATGTTTTGACCTTCTGATCATTCACCAATAATAGTAACACTTTTTTCAAAAATTACCATCAAAGATAAACCCCCTTCTCTGTGCAATAATACAACTAACTGGTCATCATTTAGAGAAAACTTAGACCGAAACATCTCCCTAAACTTACCGTTTCAAACTGAAATTGACATAGATATAGCAGCAATAAACATTACAAAAAATATACAGGAGGCAGCTATTCCGCGACTACTAACAATGAAATATTTCCAAGAAAAAATACACATATATCATGAACAATACAGAAAAAGATAGCAAAAAAGAAAAGGTTACGACGGAATTGGTAACCGCAAAGGACTGAAGAGAATAAAAGAAAATTTAATAGAGCAATAAGAGCTGAAAGAACTAATTCAAAATTAAGAAAACCAAGGCATTCAAGAATACCTAGAGAATTTAACACCAACTGAGGCTACAGACTATATACCCCAGCAGCATAAGCAATAAAGAGAAGACTGACATTTTCTCAAAACACTTAAAAAATGTATTTAAACCTTTCCAGTCCCAGCTACATAAAAATGATTCTGGATTCGCACTTTCAAATGGACTTGCCGCACATGAAATCCACGGTCAAAAAAGTTAAACAAACAATAATGAGAGAAATTAATATTAAAAAAGCTCCTGGTTATGACTTAATTACTGGTAACATTTTAAAAGAATTATCAGAAAAGGTATGAAACTATTAACATTTATATTTAATGCTATGCTACGAATTAATTACTTCCCTAGAATCTGGAGAGTAGCTAAAATACTAATGATTCTTAAACCAAGAAAAATACCAAAAGATGTGACCTCCTACCGGCCTATAAGTTTATTACCGATAATCTCGAAAGTTTTCGAGAAACTATACATCAAGAAGCTAAACTATATAATAGAAAAAAGAAAAATTATTCCAGAACATCAGTTTGGGTTTCACAATAAGCATAGGACTAAAAAGTGCACAGATTTGTAATCAAAATAAACACTGACCTAAATGTCAAAAGATATTGTTCGGCTGCTTTTCTAGATATATCTCAGGCTTTTGACAAAGTATGGCATACGGGCTTGCAGGTTAAACTAAAGAAACTTCTTCCTCATCCGGACTATTAGTTACTAAAATCGTATCTCACTGATAGACATTTTATTGTAAAGCAGGGCGATGAACATACCGAATTAAATCCCGTATATTCAGGAGTTCCGCAAGGTAATGTACTGGGTCCAGTACTGTATCTTGTGTATACGGCCGAACTGCCCACCACAAAAATAACTACTGTGGCAACATACGCAGACGACACAGCAATCTTGGCATCCCATGAAGATTCAGTCACAGCATCAATAAACCTGCAAACCCACCTGAATCAAATACAATTATGGTTGAAGACATGACGTATTAAAGTCAATGAAACAAAATCCACCCATGTAACCTTTACCCTGCAGAGAAGAACATGTCAACGAGTTAATATCAATCATCGTCAACTCCCCCAAGCAAAGTAAGTTAAATATCTTGGTATGCACTTAGAGCGACGCCTAACCTGGAAGAAGCACATACTCTCTAAACGAAAACAACTTCGACTGAAATTATATCAAATATATTGGCTTATCGGGCGCAAAATCCAAGTTATCATTAAATAACAAGGTGTTGCTTTATGAATCTATACTTAAACCTATTTGGTCATATGGAATCCAACTATGGGGTACCGCTAGCAAATCTAATATATCCATCATTCAGTGGTTCCAAAATAAAGTGTTGCGTACCATTGTTGATGCTCCGTACTATATTCAAATAAAGTCAACGTGTTTGTGTGAAGTACTTCGAAAGAGTGTCAGTGCAATCCAAGCCTAGACTAAAAAAGTTTAAACAAGACTAAAAAAACTAAAAAAAACACCACCTAATCTGATTAATGAACATATGTAGAGCCTTAGAATAAGACTAATTAATTAACATAATATTTTATACAGAAGATCGCTTAATGAAGTGATTTTCTGCATATTTCTGCATATATATATATATATATCTGATAAAAAGGAATTTCGCGTGTTGATTAAATATTGATTTTTGAAGGGAAACCATACAGTTGAAGCAAAAACTTGGCTCGATGCCGAGTTTCCCGACACTGCCCCAGGAAAATAAACCATCAAGGATTGATATGCTAAGTTTAGACGTACGGAATTGAGCACCGAAGACGGTGAACGCAATGGACGCCCAAAAGAGGTTGTTACCGACGAAAACATTAAAAAAATCCACAAAATGATTTTGAATTACACTAAGTTGAAACTGAATGAAATAGCAGACACTCTAAAGATATCAACTGAACGTGTACATCATATCATTCACAAATATTTGGGTATGAGAAAGCTGTGTGCAAAGTGGGTGCCGCGCGAGCTCACTTTTGATCAAAAACAACGACGAGTTGATGATTCGGAGTAGTGTTTGAGGATGATCAAGCCCAATAAATCCGAGTTTTTGCGTCGATATGTGACAAAGGAAGAAACATGGCTCCATCATTTTACTCCGAAGTTCAATTGACAATCATCCCAGTGGACTGCGCACGATGAACCCGCTCCAAAGCGTGGGAAAATGCAACAGTCAGCTGGCAAGGTTATGGCGTCTGTATTTTGGGATGCGCATGGAATAATTTTCATTCACTATCTTGGAAAAGGAAGGACTGTCAACAGCGACTATTACATAGCGTGATTGGACCGTTTGAAGGACCAAATTGCAGAAAGACGGCCGCATTTGAAGAAAAACAGGTGCTTCTTCACCCAGACAATGCACCGTGTCACAAGTCAGTGAAAATGATGGCAAATATCCATGAATTGGGCTTCGAATTGCTTTTTTATCACCGTATTCTCCAGATCTGGCCCCCAGCCACTATATACTGTTCTCAGATCTCAAAAGAATGCTTTTTGGAAAGAAATTCTCGTCGAATGAAGAGGTAATCGCCGAAACTCAGGCCTATTTTGAAACAAAGAACAAATCGTACTACAAAAATAGTATCCAATATTAAGTTAAGTAAAGCAAGTACTGAATTGTAGAATTGGTAAGACGTCGTCGTAGTGGTCTTTCATAGCCGTGAACCGCGTGGTACGAATCACCAGCCTTTGAACTTGGTGTAGGTGAATACATAGTGGCCTAAAGGGTTGTAGCGGTCGGTACATCAGTCTATTCAATTTTTTTTTGTAATTACGTAATCAAGAAGTTTAATGTATTGCCTGTGGTAATTTGTAATTTCGTTTTCGAATCAGACAATATTCTCCTTTTCATTTTATTCTAATTAATAAGAAATACAATGCTGTCTCATTAGTTCGAATACGTAAACGATTGAGCCTGTCAAAGTCATCCGGTTGTCAGACGTATGTAAAATTCTTGAAAGCAATAGTGATAAGAGGTTATAGTCTAACCTACAAACTATTGTGGCTGTATAATTAACTGTAGTTTTTAGATGTACTATAATGTTAAAATAAATTATTTTGATAATATTTTTGTTTAATTATTTTATTTAGAATAGAATGTTGATATATGTCAAAGCCAAACTTAACTAAAACTCATAGATGATACGGCAAAATTGCGACGTTTTGATGTCACAAATTTAAATGACGTATTTACAAAATGACTTTGAACAGACTATATAAATAAACTCTAAATTTAGCTTATACTATATATGCTGACACTATACCTCCATAATATTCCGTAAAACTAAGCTGCTTATCTTGTGATCTATTTTTAGCATATCCTTGATTGTTCAAGTTTCTCTCGAGGAATTCTAATTTTTCTCGAAAACAGGAAACCGATGAATGATCCGAAAAATATGACCTTTGATATATAGAACGAATTAAATATGAAAGAAAAAACGGAACGGTATCAAAGAAACGTTCCACGTTTTCTGGGACTTTACACGCGGGCTGTACATTTAATTGAATTTCGGATTGAGGCCGGTGGTTCAGACGCCGCGTCGTCGAAAAACATCGCGTTCGTATGTGTGTGTATGGTTCATGCCATGCCGCAAATTTAAATTATAACGGTTGTTTCGTTCGCAGACGGGAAACCTTTGATACGAATTACCGCGTCGACGATAAAAGCCAACCTATAAAGTAAGTCAAACAACTTGGGAAATTACATAAAACTTCGTAATTTAAACTTTCGGCGTTTCGGCTCTGAGAATTCCGATAGGGAGAGGTGAGAGGGGTGCGGACGGGTCTTTTGTTCGAATTTAGTTTCCAACTGGCAAATGTACGAACATATTTCATGGATGCGTCTAATAATAGACAGCGATGGTGTTTCAAATAAATCGAAATGGTTCGATGGCTTCTAAGAGTGTCTGATGACCGATTTCGGACGTCTGTTTATTGTCATCGTCATCAGGACGGTTTCGATTGCTTTCGAAATGTTATTTTAATGGTAACTTACATTAAATATCCTTAGTGCAATCTTAATATATAAATTAATTTACTAGAAGAAAGTAACTAAATGTGGGCTAGTGCTTTATTATGGGCTGAAAATAATTCTTGATAACAAAATAATGAAAAGACGCAACAAATGACATCTTCGGTTGCATTCATTCGCCCTAACATCACAATCACTCTACTTCGTCAGTTCCATAGAAAAAATAGAAATTTCACAGTATATGCGACCTTGGGGAAATGTTTTGTTTAGTTCAATCAACGGTAGCGCTGTGATCGCAAATGTGATTGGCTAGTTTAAATTCCTGGTGCCGCCACTAATATGGAACGTGATTGGTCGATCAAATTGTGTGAAGTCAGCATTTTCTATGGGCGTCCATTTTTAAGTTCGTTATTGGAAGGTTTTGGTTTTTGTTTAGATCAAGAAATCTTCGTTTTACGTTGTGCATATTTTCTGTTTTACATTAATTATTATGGAGTGATAATATAAAAATTGATGACAATGCGTCAGTGTAGTAAAAGATGGAGTGTACCGGGGTAAAAATCTACTACGGAAATTAGACATCGTTTCCCAAAGAATGATCTCGCTTCTTACCAAAAATTGGGTTAATAAAGTAAATAATAGTAAGTTATCTGGATAGACCACAATGAAAATCTATCAACATCATGGTGTCTGTCACGAACATTTTAGTGAAAAATTTAGAATTACCCTTCCTTCACGAACAAATATTATGGTAAATGCATATCCAACATTGTTTTTATCAGGTACATATCAAATTATCTATCTACTACATGTCTGTTTATATATTGTTTGTTGACAGAAAATCAAAACCTACTTATGAAGATATTAGTGGTTATAAAATTCAATTAATCTACCCAGTTGTTCGTATGCTGTCAGTGTGATGTCTCTACATAAAGAAGTCTTACAAAAAGGTAATAATTAAGACAACTGGATAATTAGTAATAATAAATACTACTTTTAATTGTAAAATATCCCTAAAATATTTGTAATACTTTAATTTTTTAGAACAATCAGTGTTCAATAATTTTATAGTAGAGCTATTGTATATTTAAATTTGATTGCCTTGTTAAGAAAATATTTGTTACAGTGCCATCAATTAAAACTTTAATTGCTACTTTCAGGGGATTTATTACCTTAAAGAAATCTATTGTGTCTAAATTTACAAATAACTACATTTGTTTAACAAATTTTAACCAAGATTGCTTAAAGAATTTTGTTGGATCTATTAGAGGTCATGAAGGTAGAAACAGCATCCTTCACCTAGTATGTTCGAGAAATTTTTAAAAGGGTTCATCATCACTTCAATTTTTTCACATCATTCTCCCGGAGAAAATTTTGAAGAAGATGAACATGTTAGATAACTTATATTCTTTTTTAAGGGGAAATCTAGTACCACTTGTTAAATCACCAGTTGAATCTATATTTTCAGTTCCAGAGAACTTTGCTCTGAGGAAAACAAGAGTCTAATATTGTATTTTAGCCTTATTTCAGGCTATTTAACAAAATTTCTGAAAAAGAGACAACATGCAATATTTGTCTACATTTTATATTAAGTAGTTCCACAGAATAAATACTCTAAAATCTAAATATCTTTAAAAAACACATACATTTTTAGTGTTTCAACTGTCCAATCCACAATGACTTTCAAGACCAAATATTAAAAGTTATTATGAGGTGTGATTGTATTTTTGGTTTAATGAAGTTAATGCAATATCAACAGGGAAGGATTTAAAGTTTACCTTCAATATATCAAGATAAGTTAGAACTCTAATAGATCCCATAAAATTGATGGCACTAAACAAATATGGGAAGGCATTATAGAAGAAATATAGATATTTTAATTTTGCCTAGAATAGAGTTCATAATTGTTTTTTTTTTTGCTTTTTGTTTACATAAATTTATATTATTTAGACTCATGTATATTTGGATAGGATTTTAATAATTATTTTAATAAATTAATTTTAAAAATTAAATTTGATTTTCATTTAAATACTATTGTCCAATAAATGTGACGTCACAAAATAATCAGGCGAAATGGCAGACTAATCAAAGCAAGGTATTTTCCTTACAGGTTTCTACATAACTATTTTAAACTAACCAATCAAATTCACGTTGTCAGCGCCGCCAATGATTGAACTAAGCAACACTTTGGTCCACTACTTACCAATGGAGTTGCACACACCTGGTCAGTTCAGCGCGAGATGTCAATAGAATAAGACATTGTCATTTCGCAGCTGTTTAAACATTTTAGAAGGTACGTAAAATAATATTTCTATCTTAAGCAAAATTAATACTAGTAGTACTAACAAAACATACAAATAAATACTAAACAGTGTAATAACATATTTTATTTATAGGATATAACTTGAATTTTATGTTTTACAATTAATTAAATCCTTTGTAATGTATGACTTGTAAAGTACAAGGTCAAGTTTATTTCCATAAAAAATTTCTAATTAAATATGGACTCGCCCCGTTCACGTAGTAGTACTTAAGATGCCTAGACATCTGTTTGCAGTGTTGGTTTATTTTACTTTTTCAGAATCTACTAAGAACGACTTTGTAATTTTTAAGATTGCTTAAAAATTAAGCTTACTTCGGAAGTGGCTGTTCTGTTTATTTAGTAATCTTATTTAATGTTTTAATGCGAAATCCTCATAAATTCATAAATATTAGATAATTTTGTTTTGGCAGCATCGGATTACTGGTTGGTTTCATGTATTATTGCAACCCCATGTTTGCACCCCGTAGGCCCAAATTGGTTGTGTGATTGATAATGAGACAATGAAACTGATATAAGTGATTTATAAACCTATATTTGTTGAAACCTTTAATTATAGGTCAAATTCAGAATATTTTCCGACTTACCACTACAGTTTTTTGATATTGAATCTGATATGCTCTGCTTTTACTTTGGCTCAAATGCTGAGGTATTTATCTAATCCTTCTTGAGGAATCGGGTATTCGTCAAGTCATATAATTGGTTTTGGTTATTTCGAAACAACGCAAAATTAACATGGATAATAGAATAATAGATCAATATTACCTCTACCAGTTGTACTACCAGCAAAATTGAACAGGAGTGGCCAAAATAGGTTTAAATATAAGAAGTAAGAATTTGGAATACTCCTTCAAGCGTTTGTTGTCCATTTGTTGACAAAAATTCCGCGGTAGCAACTTGATCATATTGTTGATTACTTGAGACTAATATACAATATGATCATGATCATATGCTATACCTAGTCAAAAGCTTCTGACACGTCCAGGAGTATTGCGGGGCAATATTTATTTTCCTTTCTCTAGCTTTTCAAGAAGCGCTGTCCCTCTGCGCTTAGTCGATTGTTGAATGGTGGGTGGAATAATATCAAAAATGTTTCGCAGCCAGGAGAATATCAACTTATTTTTGAATTTTGATTTAAAATTTAGTTTTGAAAAATATATGTCATATTGCATACATTAATTATTCTGTACATCTGCACCTGCATAATAAATATAAAATATATTGACATATATAAAATCAAAGAAATAATAACAATATACTAGAACGTTTTTTTAAACGAAATATCGTTCACGTACTAGTATTTAGATGCCTAGACATCTGTTTGCAGTGTTGGTTTATTTTACTTTTTCAGAATCTACTAAGAACGACTTTGTAATTTTTAAGATTGAAAAAAGCTTACTTCGGAAGTGGCTGTTCTGTTTATTTAGTAACCTTATTTAATGTTTTAATGCGAAATCCTCATAAATTCATAAATATTAGATAATTTTGTTTTGGCAGCATCGGATTACTGGTTGGTTTCATGTATTATTGCAACCCCATGTTTGCACCCCGTAGGCCCAAATTGGTTGTGTGATTGATAATGAGATAATGAAACTGATATAAGTGATTTATAAACCTATATTTGTTGAAACCTTTAATTATAGGTCAAATTCAGAATATTTTCCGACTTACCACTACAGTTTTTTGATATTGAATCTGATATGCTCTGCTTTTACTTTGGCTCAAATGCCGAGGTATTTATCTAATCCTTCTTGAGGAATCGGGTATTCGTCAAGTCATATAATTGGTTTTGGTTATTTCGAAACAACGCAAAATTAACATGGATAATAGAATAATAGATCAATGTTACCTCTACCAGTTGTACTACCAGCAAAATTGAACAGGAGTGGCCAAAATAGGTTTAAATATAAGAAGTAAGAATTTGGAATACTCCTTCAAGCGTTTGTTGTCCATTTGTTGACAAAAATTCCGCGGTAGCAACTTGATAATATTGTTGATTACTTGAGACTAATCTACAATATGATCATGATCATATGCTATACCTAGTCAAAAGCTTCTGACACGTCCAGGAGTATTGCGGGGCAATATTTATTTTTCTTTCTCTAGCTTTTCAAGAAGCGCTGTCCCTCTGCGCTTAGTCGATTGTTGAATGGTGGGTGGAATAATAACAAAAATGTTTCGCAGCCAGGAGAATATCAACTTATTTTTGAATTTTGATTTAAAATTTAGTTTTGAAAAATATATGTCATATTGCATACATTAATTATTCTGTACATCTGCACCTGCATAATATATATAAAATATATTGACATATATAAAATCAAAGAAATAATAACAATATACTAGAACGTTTTTTTTTTAAACGAAATATCGTATTAAGTATCGTATTCTGTTCATTCTATTATGTTCTTTTTGCCAGACTTAATTTGTTTTTATAGGTCAAAGTTCAAGTTTTTTTCATATCAATCTTTTTCAGAATAAGCTTAGTTCTCATTTCCTGTTTCTTTTGTTCTCAGAATTATCAGAAAAATACGAAAAAAAGGTAAATACATTCTAGAAGAATACTGAAACGTTTGTAATATATTTTTCAAATTATATTTTAGTTGAGTCCCATAAGACCATTTAATGAAATGTAGCCCAGTAAAGCATCAGATGGAGAAGGGCGTGACTCTATTTTTGATTGCAACATTTACTTTCATTCACCTTACCAACTTATTAAGTGCTTGAATGTATTCTAATAACATTTCTATATAAATGAGCATTTATTGAAAACATTTACAAGAATATATATTAATCAAGATATTTCCATCATGTTCTACAACTTTCCCCATCTCTATCGCAACAAGGCGATATCGTGTTGAAAAAACGAAGTATTTCTACTCTCATAGTGTATCCTTCCAAAACTCTTGCAAAGTGTAAACGAGCGTTGTCATACAAAAGGATGATTTATATTAATCCCTGTTACTGGTCCTTTTTGTAACAATACATGGTTCAATTGACTTCGGTAGCCATATGCCAATTGACTACCATATATACAAGACATTATGGTCATGGATATTCCGCTTTGGTGGCGATATGGATATTCTCCTGGACTATCTCCATGATATTTTACCCTTATAATTGCCGTAGTAGATCTACTATTCATCTTCAATCACAAATATTACAGAAAACCCATACTTTTTTGCCAAGCAAGCAATAAATTGCGATGTTAATAGTTAGAAATTGCATTTGCAATTAATTCATTTATTGCATTGCATTTCGTTTTAAGTTAACATATCTCCTCTTTCGGATCTTTCCCATCGCAAATAAACATCTGGAAAGAGTTGTTTCCATCAACTATGTTGTTTGGTCCATTGTTAGGTTTGAGTTAGATTTTCGTCTAATAAGCCCTACAATTCATCTTTTTTTTTGTTCCTTGTCATTCACTCAAAAATAATAACTTTTAAGTCGATATGATAAAAACCAAGAATTGCGACATGATGAAGCAGCACCATAATAAGCCCTTAAAAGTATTTGATGTATACACTGAATAATAATACTATGTAGAAAACTGGAAAAATATTACGTCCAGATTTTAAAATATTTAATTCAATTTAAAACATCACTGACCAAAATATATGCAAGCACATAACAAACACGTGAAGATCTACAAGTACAAATACTGAATAGTTGCTCTATGTCGATCCTTTATTCAGCTATCCTTGACCTAGTATTAGAAACATTGACTAGAATAAAATAACATTATTATAATTCAGTTATGTCTATTATATTCAGCAATTTTAATACTTATCATTAGGAATTATTTAAACTTTATTAAAATAAAGAACTTGTCGAAAAAAGATCTCTCTATATAGTGAAATTAAAGTTAACCTATAATTCTGAAAGATCATTATTTCACTTTATTGCACACAATAAATGAACACGACTTAAAATACCTTAAACTCACTGAACTGAATATATTATTATATACTATTACCCATACTCATATTACTAGTATCAATATTCAACTTATTACATAATCTATCTTCATTTATACATCATCATTAATAAAAAATAAAATATTCATATACCAGCAAGGGGGATTCATTTATATCAATTTACCACATACGATGTCATATTTAAATTCAAAATTGAATAAAAAAATCTTCTAAAAAATGTCATGATACATCAACATAATATCTCTCAAGAAAACAAAAGAGCCTTTATTATGACAGGCAACTACCCTATTACGAAACTCGAGGGGTCGCTAGGCCATGACCCTGGGGACGCCGAAGACCAAAGTTCTAAATCCTGTGGTAAAATTCCCCGGTGATATACACTACAACATCTAATGAATTATTAGTTAATTTTTCAAACGCTGTATTAACGTGGCCTTTAGTATTAGCCACTTAACCACTACCTAAAAATGTTTATATTTAACATCAATTAATAATTTATTTTTAAAACAACTTGCTTGGTTGATTTTGAATGAAAATATTGTAAGAAAAACAAACAGATATAAAATGATGTTATGTCAACATATCGTATTAAAGCAAAACAAACAAACAAGAATTTCTGGAAAATCTGGTTTTCTTGTTTCTTCAGCTCGTTATTCGGATTCCCAATGTAATGTTAACTGTTAACAATACCAAACATTCCAGTTATTATTATTTTTACTTTTTATATAGCATATTTAATTTATATGTTAAGCAATGAATCAAGTATTTGGGAGTAAATCCCCTTAGTTGTAATAATTTGCATCATTGATATATTAGTCTTACCTATATTTTAATCAGCGACACAGTATACACACGGTAATATTGGAATGATCGAAATTGTATTTTTGACATTCACTACTTTCGTTGTTTGATCATCGTCATATCCCAATTGCCGGTATTATCAACGTTTTAAAAGTGATGGTTTTGACGTCAATGACCAAGAACAGTCTATGGGTCTAAAAAAGAAAAAGTTCAAAAACAATTAATTGCAAGACTTATTGATCAAAAACCCAGCTCAAATGCTCAAGAACTTTCAAATAGCAGTTGATGAAGACCAACAGAAAAGGGAAAATACCATATCTAATGGTTTCAACATTAGTTTATTTGCTTGTCAAACAGAAAAGAAGAGTTTTCTGTGGCGAATCTTATATATTTTCAGTGGCGATGACAAGTGGATTTAAAACAATGAACCATGCAATATTCAAATATAACATATATTTATTGCTATAAATTCTTTATGCTTACGGTGAGATCAGCAAGGTGAGATATGTTACGACTCTAGTTGAACCAATTGTTCGTATTTTACAATACAAAATTCAAAATAGCGAATAAAAGATCATCATGACAATGTTCGGCAAGAGATGTCAAGTGGCCGTTCGAATGGGAAGTTCTGCCACAATCAGCATATTTACCTTCAGCTTGACTGGCACACGATTTGATAATGCTGAAGAAGTATTAACTGATATTGTTTGAAAGAATGAAAAGTGAAGTTTAAATTCAAGGCTAATATTTCTAAACTAATACGTTCTGAACGTTATTATCTTTAATAATATTATCCATTGCTAAATACTGTATTTGCCAAACTTTCTGACTGCGGTTAAATTCTAGTAAATCGTAATAATATAAGTTGCATAGACCAGACCATTTTATATGAATCTAAACCAATAATAATGTAGTGGAAGAATAAATAGATAATATGGATTAAAACTTCCAAGTGGTTGTTTTTGCTCAACTCGACTTTGTTATGTTACAAAATCACTTGTATCATATATCTGCTTCTTTAAAGACCATGTTTTTGTTAGATTTCGCAGATTAATTGTATTCGAGAAGATGTACATTTTAATCAACCCAAGGTTCGGCTATAGTAAACCTGCTATCTTCTCTGATCTGCCCTTCTAGTAGACCTCCAATCCGTACTCCTCTACGGATCTAATGTCTACTTCAAGTTTATTACACCAGGTGAACGGCCTCAAGTTTTTCAAAACAAGCTCCTCATGAGAATATTAAACGATCCATGCTTTCCAAGAAATAATCAACTTCACAGGGAAACTGACACTCCAGAAATCAAGCACTTCATATCTCAATCCTTTTACAAACAACTCAGCTCAAGTTCTTCTGAAACCGCGCTTGTTCGCGAGTTGGTCGACATGCACCGCGTCACCACTAACCTCCCCCCCCCTTTACAGGCTGAAACGACCTCATACGTAGGCGCAGTCATAACTTTTGTCCCCATACGACGGCATCCAGTCGAGTGCTAAGTCATGTTCGCGAATCTATAGTTAGGTTCACTAAATTTAATGCAGTAGTAGTAGCAATCCACAGGGGTCACCTGTGAGACGATTTCGATTTAGTGTATTGGTAAGCCCAGGGCAGTCCCACATAACCCGGTTCAACTTGTCACTTCAGGGCAAGTCATCCACCGCCCGGTTTGTAGGCCAAAACAAGAAAAATGTACCTTTAAATTAATTCATGTACGTTAAATAATGTGTTATCCATTTCAAGGTAACATCATAACCTTCTAGTATTAGCGATTGTGTATTAATATCAAGTATTTTAACTTCTCTTCTCTATTCTCTTCTTCTCTTCTCTCTTCTCTTTTCTTCTTCACTTTCTCTTCTATTCAATTTCTGATCATTTGAAAAATATATGTTGCAGGAAGAAAGATCTAGTACAATATTCACGCCATATTCATCAAACATTACTCTTTTCTAGCTGAACAATAATACTGTAGGAAATATTTTTATTAGTTGGTAAATAAAATGGAAGTAATCAACAAAAAACTATAATTACGTTATACTTATTAGCTTAACATTATACAAGGCCCTACAATGATAATTACCCAAATATTCACATAAAAACTATATCAAGAAAATACTGTGAGACATTCTGTGTGAAACACTTTCGCTGTTGTCTTATTACTACTTACTTAGTAAACTTTCTTTTATTTTATTTATTAGATGTTAACTAAAAGCCGATGAATCTTCCTAGGTAAGTATCTAGTTTTAAGTTACTGTAGAAAAAAGTTGTGAGTTAGTCGACAACGACTAGTAATAATATATAAATAAATTTTAAAAAAAATTTAAATGTTCTTACCCTAAACAGAGTTTGCAGTCAAAACAAAACGTACCTACCTGAAACAAACAAAAATTCATCAATATAAAAACATAAAATATTTACCAATAATTTACATTTAAATCATATCTTTTAAAAAATGCATCAAATAAACAAATATCCAGCGAACATTAAATTCCCACTGACTTTTATCAAATTTAACGAGATTAAATCGAACAATACGGGCTATTGTCGTCCAATCAATCGATACAAAACAAACTATGGATATCCGAACGAGTGTATATACGCACACATAGGTTGGTAAATATTTTTAAAATCGAATATCGAAATTACGGCCGGTTTCTTTTTATTCCGGCGTGGTTTAGAGGTCGACATTCCCATTAGCGAGGTATTAAAATTGGAACGACAATTAAAAATAAACACCTACCGGTTGAACGAATTCAGTTAGTGTGAAACTAAGTAAATACCGGCGCGTATGTACGTCGCGTATCGAGTTATTTGGGAGATAAAATTACGGAGTTTTGTTTATTAAATTGAAACATTTAAATGAACAAATTTTATATATGTTGGAAAAACTATCCCGTATTCATAGTAAAATTTAAGCGGTTTTCTTACAGAATTTTTTTTTTTAATGTATGTTCGCCGATTTCTTCGTCAATTATGGAACGATTTTAAAAGTTATTTTTTTACTCGAAAGAGTGCACTTCCGAGGAACAAAGTCAGGATCAGATGGGGGGAGAGGGGGAAATCGAATAGTAGCGGATCCCGGGGTCTGAAGCGTCAATCATTGTTTCTTTATTCCTATTTTTCCTCATACAGGCTGCACCTTTACTTGACCTACCCTAATTTATTGAGTAAATATCTAACAAAAAGAGAAAATAGTTCAGACAAGACAAAAATAATAATATAAGTTTCTCACATATACACAAAATTAAATTACGAACAAAACAAATCTAATTCATTGCTCAGCGCCAACTTCAAACTCATCAATTGGTAGCAGTTAAATAATTATAGATAAATAGATTTATGCAGGTATTAAGATAATTGTGTGTATAACAGAGCAATTGAAAAGTCCCCGGCCGGACAAGTAGATAGCGCTACTAGAATTAAATCCATATGTTTTTTAACTATCCCCAACCCTCAAAAGATGTGTGTACAAATTTTGACAGCTGTCGGATCATTAGTTGGTGAATTATAGCATTTTGAGTGAAGCAACTTTTATTATTGTAAAAAAATGGATAAAAAGGAATTTCGCGTGTTGATAAAATATAGCTTTTTCAAGGGAAAAAATACAGTTGAAGCAAAAACTTGGCTTGATACCGAGTATCAGGACACTGCCCCAGGAAAATCAACCATCAAGGATTAGTATGCTAAGTTTGGACGTGGTGAAATGAGCACCGAAGACGGTGAACGCAGTGGACGCCCAAAAGAGGTTGTTACCGACGAAAACATTTAAAATATCCACAAAATAATTTTGAATGACCGTAAATTGAAATTGAATGTAATAGCAGACACTCTGAAGATATCAACTGAATGTGTAAATTATATCATTCACGAATATTTGTGTATGAGAAAGCTCTGTGCAAAGTGGGTGCCGCGCGAGCTCACTTTTGACCAAAAACAACCATGAGTTGATGAATCGGAGCAGTGTTTGAAGATGATCAAGCGTAATAAACCCGAGTTTTTGCGTCGATATGTGACAACGGATAAAACATGGCTCCATTAATTCACTCCGAAGTCCAATCGACAGTCATCCGAGTGGACTGCATACGATGAACCTGCTCCAAAGCGTGGGAAAACGCAACATTCGGCTGGTAAGGTTATGGCGTCTGTATTTTGGGATGCACATGGAATAATTTTCATTGACTACGTTGAAAAAGGAAGGACCCTCAACAGCGGCTATTACGTATTATATAATACATTAATATAAGTACTACAAAATGGTATCGAAAAGTTGGAGGGTCGTTATAATCAGTGTATCACCCTTGAAAAGAATTATATTGAATTAAAAAAAATAATTTTGCCAAAAAATGTGTTTTACTATGGTAGGTCGAGGATTTTTTAATTGACCTATTTTAATAGAATATAAAATATGTGTAGTAGATATGTCAAATAAGATTTCTGATTATTTTTATTTAGTTATTAAAACGATTATTATTTGCATATTTTATTTTAAAACATTTTGTGTTAAAAATCTAAGTTTAATTATTTTTTACTTTTTAGTGAGTTCCTTATTTATTTATTGAAGTCGGTTCAATTTTTATCTAAAAAAATTATATTAATATAACTTCTGTGGCTTCTCCTTGAAATTATTTTCCTGGGAATTATTTTCACAAGTTACTCTTGAAAGCAGCTGAAAGAACTGAGAGTTTTATTGAAGGCGCTTTATAGATATCAAAACAATTTATTCCCAATTACATATCATGCTAGACACACTTATTGCAATCTTCAGTGATAAATTAATTTATTACTATTGTTAAGTGTAAACAACTCGACAGCAGGATAGATTTGGAAGATAGATAACACAGTGACTTATTGTTCTGCGACGGAGTTACCATATCGCAGAACAGAGGAGGAAAAGAACTATAATTCTGTTCTACTTATATCGATTCACAAGAATCCAAGAAGGCGAATTCGAATCAATACATCAGCAAAGCAAAAAGTAATGCTTATACATTGGTTTGGTTCGCTTCCGGCATATTATTCAGTAGTTGTTTTGCTTTCGGTCTGGTGATTTTTTTATGGCAATATTTTGGATATCTTCGTAGATCCATTTGATTTCGAGGTCATCGTGCAGTTCTATGTTGGTTAGGTAGGGATGGCCGATTTAGCGGCATTGAATTACTAGTCGGCTTGATGTAACCCCAATGTTTCTGTCTTTTTGCAATATTGACCTGAACAGATTTGGAGCTATTAAATTAAACTGTATTTTCTAGGTCGCTCGTCCATTTGTGACTCTTGTTAATTACCACTTGTAATAGTTTATAAGTTTGACTTATTACCTATTATCACTATTGCTTTCAATAATTTTGCATATGTGTGACAATCGGACGACTTTGACAGGCTCATTCGTGTACGTATTCGAACTAATCAGACAGCATTGTGTCTCTTTTTAACTAGAATAAAATGAGAAGGAAAATATTGTCTGGTTCTAAAATGAATTTACAAATTGCGGCAGGCAATACATTAAACATCTTGATGACGTATGTACAAAACAACTTTGAATAGACTATATGTTATTTCAATAGACATTATAACCCGAAATAAAAAGGACGGCATTTTCTTATTCGTCGCCACAAGCGACAATTACCGTAAACTTACTACCCTGCTCGAGGAAAGGAATTACCCTTACCATTCCTTCTGTCATCCGGAGGAGAGAGCATTCCGGGTAATAATAAAAAACATCCCAGAATCACTCTGCATTGACGAAGTACGTGAACTTCTCTTTGATCAAGGCTTCCATCCCAAATTTGTGCAAAGATGGAAATTAAAATCCGGGATAGAACTACCAATTGTTCAGGTAGTTGTCCCTCGCGAAGAGCGACAGATCATATATATGACCAAACTCGGCGTCATCACAGTGAAGGTCGAGGTCCAGAGAGGAAACGGCCAGCCAGTGCAGTGCTTCAACTGCCAGCTTTTCGGGCACTCCAGCTCATATTGCCGAGCCCCCCCACGGTGCGTCAAATGTGCCGGGCATCACGACACTAGATCCTGTACCAAAATCCCAGAAGCACCTCCAAAGTGCAGCAACTGCGGTGAAACTCATACCGCAAACTTCAGCGGTTGCACCTGCCGTCCTGCTCCAAGAAAACCAAAAATTCCGACCGAAACCAGACCTCCACAAGGTTCTGCATGGAGTAACCAAGGTGGCAGAAAGCTAGCCCAAAAATTAGCCAGCGCTACCCAGCCTGCTCCAACTCAAACTCCTGCTCCAACCAATACACCGGACCTTAACTCCACAATGCAGGCGTTTACTGACCCGCAGGCTTTCCTACAAGTGATCGCCCTGGCTCACCAACTTGCTCGTCTTTTTCCAAATGTCGCCGCCTAAGCGGCAACACTTACCTGTCTCTATAACTTTCAGCAGCCTTTAACTCTTCGAAATGGCTGTTCCGAAATCTCTTATACTGATGACATGGAATGCAAATAGCTTACGCGGAAAGCAAGCGGAATTGGAGGACGTCATAACATTCTATGACGTCGACATCGTGCTCATCCAGGAAACTTTCCTGAAACCTTCGCATCGTCTCTCTTTCGAACACTTTTTTGTCTACAGAAACGATAGAACTCCGGGTCGAGGCGGTGGAACCGCCATTCTCGTCAGAAAAGGAGTCAAACACGAGCTCCTTCCATCGTTATCAGTAAACAACTTCGAAACAACCTCCATTAAAATCGATATCCAAGAACGTCCCTTCGTGATTACATCCCTGTACAGGAAATCTTCTGCATTCAACTATGCCGAATACCGATCACTCGTCGAAGGAAAATTTCCGAAAATAATAGGTGGCGACTTCAACGCCCACCACCCCACCTGGGGGTGCTCCAGAGCGAATCCCGCAGGTAACGCCATCGTAGCTCTAAGTGCAGATCTGGGCTACGGTCTTGCCTTGCCAGATGAACCCACCCATCACCCTAGTACAGTCTCTCAAGGCGCAGCAAGAATCCTTGATTTCTTTATTCTTCAAGACGTAAATCGCGATTCCGAAGTTCGAGTCCTTGACGAACTAGACTCTGATCATCGTCCGATCCTTCTCAAACTCGGAAACTGCGCCACCACTGAAGTCCCACTAACAAGATTCAGGAAAAAAACCGACTGGAAAAACTACCAATCTCTTCTCCTGAAATCCGATCCAATTCCGAAAATTAACACACCAGAACACCTCGAGGAAGCCGTACTCAAGCTAACTCGCGATATTCAGTCTGCTCACGAATCTTCCACAGTCAAAATTTCATCACAACCCCAGCCGTGGAAAAACAATCTTCCCGCTTCTCTTAAACGTGAAATTCGCATCAAAAACGGTTTATGCAGATTAGCTCGATTCACCCTTGATGCTGCAGACAAAAGGGAGGCGAACAGAGCATGCAAGAGGGTAAGGGCGGCCGTCTCGACTTGGCGAGCAATGAAATGGAACTCATTTCTCGCGGACCAAAGGCTGGATGGCCCCCCTTCCTTCTGGCGTGTCTCCAAATGCCTCGTGGGGAAGACGCACAATGTCATCCCTCCCCTGAAGTCAGCGGTTACAGGAAATTTTGCAGTCACTGACCAAGAAAAAGTCGAGCTCCTTGCAGAGACCTACGAAGCTCAAATGAAATGCCTCCCACCCGCACAGAACACTAAAACTAAAGACATTGACACTGTCATCAACGAATCCAACTCCGTCAAAAGACCAGTAACCCCCGCCTTTCTTCTCAACCATTTTGTATCTCCAAAGTCTCTACAGACTATGATCGGCAAACTTCAAACCAAAAAATCTCCAGGTTTCGATGGAATATCGATTACCCAGTTAAAAAAGCTCCCGCATAAGCAACTCGCAGAACTGGCAAACATTATTAACTCCATCATGAGACTGCAACACTTCCCGGCGTCTTGGAAACACGCACATATAGCGGTTATACCCAACAAAGGAGCAAAATCATCTCCATCTGATTACAGGCCTATCAGCCTTCTCAGCGCCATTTCGAAGCTTGCCGAGAGGGCAATACTCTACGCTCTCAACTCTTTCACAAAGGAAAACAACATCATTCCAGATGAACAATTCGGCTTTCGCGCTCACCACTCATCCGTCCATCAAGCTTCCCGTCTGGCTGCACACATCCATCATGCTCTTGACCAACGTAAAAAGCTTGGAGCAGTTCTTCTGGACCTAACCAAAGCCTTCGACAAGGTCTGGCACGACGGATTGTTCGCAAAGTGCGTGCGGTTAGGCCTCCCAGAAGACCTAACCGCTCTCATCAAGTCCTATCTCTCGGACAGATCTTTCCAGGTCAAGATCAGGGCGTCACTTTCCAGTCGTAAACAAATCGATGCTGGCGTACCTCAAGGTTCCCCGCTGGCCCCAGCCTTATTTAATCTCTTTATTTCAGATATGCCGAGAAAAGAGCATATTGACGTCGCCTTTTACGCTGACGACACTGCTTTCTTCACGGCCGCCAGGTTCGAAGTTACAATTCATGAGCGTTTACAGAAGCAGCTCGATCATGCGGTCAAGTGGTTCAAATTCTGGAGGTTGCAAATCAACCCCCTGAAAACCCAGGCCATCATTTTCCACAAGAAGCGTTACGCACTGCGCGTCTCGCAACTTAAGATCGACACCGCAATAATTCCATGGCTGGATAACGTCACGTACCTAGGTCTTCACTTCGACCGGCGGTTCGGTTGGCATTCCCAAATCCAGAAAGCAATCCAAAAAGGTTCGGGGATAGCAAACCTGCTATCTCCTCTGATCTGCCCTTCTAGCAGGCTTCCCATCTCCATCAAATGCTTATTTTACAAGATGTTAATTCGGTCCGTACTCCTCTACGGATCTAATGTCTACTTCAAGTTTGTTACACCCAACCAGGTCAAACGGCTTCAAGTTTTCCAAAATAAGCTCCTCAGGAGAATATTAAACGCTCCATGGTTTGTCAGAAATAATCAAATCCATAGGGAAACTGACACTCCAGAAATCAAGCACTTCATATCTCAATCATTCCACAAACAACAACTCAGCTCAAGTTCTTCTGAAAACGCGCTTGTTCGCGAACTGGTCGACATGCTGGGAGCTTAGCACCGCGTCACCGCTAAGCTCTCCCCCTTTTCCAGGCTGAAACGACCTCATCCGTCGCTACAGTCATAACTTTTGCCCCCATACAACAGTACCCAGTTGTGTGTTAACTCAGGTTCGCGAATCAATAGAATCGCCGGGCTCTCGTGCCCAATAACGGCTGCCCGATCAGCGGGTGCCATATCCCCAAATTTAATGCAGTAGCAGTAGTGATCCACAGGGGTCAACTGTGAGGCGGTTTCGGTTTAGTGTATTGGTAAGCCCAGAGGCAGTCCCACATAACCCGGTCCAACTTGTCACTCCAGGGCAAGTCTCCGCGACCAGGTATGCGTCATGCATTCCACCGCCTGGTTTTTAGGCCAGAACAAAAAAAAAAAAAAAACCATATGTTATTTGTATTTTCATTGTTAAAACGGGTATTCTTATATACTTTATTGTTATGTGTTTAAACGCATGTATTGCTTGTGAAGATTCTCTAGTCGATTTCGCAATTTATTTGATTAATTATTGATTAACTTTAGTAAACATTCTCATTACTTACGGTAATTATTTGCCCATTAAAACATATAACGAATTTAAACAATTACATCATCCGACGCCGGTTCGTTCTTAATCGTTAATTTTGACAGTTATTTCACGAAGTTCCGTCCCCCGAAAGCGTGTTATATCAATAATGGACGAATGAAAAATGAACGGCGCGAGCGCCAAACTCGGATCAGCCAGACCGGGCCAGTCGGTTTCGACTACGTCATCCACTTTCACCGAAATTAATCAGACATAATACGGTTTTGATTAATGACGAGAAATGTGCAAAATGCAAGCGCGTAAAGTCAACAGCAGCAATTATGCCGAAGCTGTTAAGTCGTGTGTAATTAAAGTTTTTATGTCAACACGCCGTAATGGTTACTTAATATAAATTAATATTAATAATCTATCATCTGAAAGAATTGAAAAAAAAACACGCTTTTAGATTTCATTTCCTCGTCCTCGTATTTTATTTTCCTTGTCCAGTGCAGTGTAATAATACCAGTGCTTGACCTAAATTTCTTTTAATATACATTTCCCAACCAATCAAGCGATTTCCAGTAATTTCATAATCAACTTAAATCGCCTTCATCAAAACTTTAACAAAGTTTGGAAGAATTAGCTTTGGAAATAGTCACAATAAATCTTTTCGCGTCTGTTTTTTGCACAAAACTTACTATTATTTTTAGCGTTGGGAAATATCAACTGAAATTAACTATCGACTGTTTAGTATTTGAACTACTTTTTAACCGACGTATATTTTTTTTAATAAATGTTCGGACTTCTCCGTCAATTGGGGGTCGATTTGCAAAACCCTTTTTTATTCGAAAGAGTGCCCTTCCGAGGCGGTCCCTTTGAAACCAAGTCAGGATTTGTTTAGGGGAAAGGGAGAAATCGAAGGAAACGCTTAAATTTCAAACGTATGTACAAAGTTTTCGCATATTTTTTTATCTAAAATAATCAGTTATTTGCGTATAATGTTATTGCTGAGCCGATGTGACGGAAAATCGAGGTCGCGGGTTCGATTCCGGGCGGAGACAGTAACTTTTTGTTGTTGTTTAGTTAGAACATTTGTCAAATCACCTAGGTTAGGTAGCGCACCCCAGGGCCTGAAGCGCTCCTATTTTTTTCCTTATTCCAGATTGACCAGCTAGAACCAAATGGTCCTCTGCTGATGTCGCTTCGGGTTCGCAATAGAGAAATGTTTATTTTACTTTTACTTGACTATTTTTTAACGTTCCGGCTTTGCCGTCCTAGCCGTGACCTTGAAGATAATGTACCGAACTGCCTTACATAGATTTATATATTTTATGTAATATGATCGTAAATAATAATATATTGTCTATTAATACAGCAGCAATTTGAACCCTATTTTTCATTACTTATTAATGTAATAAGGAAAAAAGAACAATATTTTGATTGATAAATAGAAAAATAATGCTGACTGCATTTGTGTTATCTTGGTAACTATTGGGTCCTTTTTGGTTGTCTTTTTCAATTTTCTAAGTCTCTTCTTGTCTCCCGTTTCAAGAAATAATAATATTCTTAATAATAATCATCTCCGTCTTACTTATAATACGGTTGAAAAAAAAATATTAAGCACATGTTGGAATCCTAGGGCAATAGAAAAAGTGCAAATAGCAGTCAACAAAATCTACAAATGGACGAAAGATTGGAAAATTCAACTTAATAGCTCCAAATCTGTCCACGTTAATTTTGCATTGAGGCAAAATAACAAAAACTTAATTATATCACTCAATGGATGCCCGATTCCTCAAGCAGAATCAGCTAAATACTTTGGAATCCATCTTGACGGTAGATTAAATTGGAAGCATCACGTTAGACAAAAAGCAAAACACATTAGAACCAAAATAAAACAACTATACTGGTTAGTCGGAAGATACTCTCAACTTGATTTAAAATCAAAGAGGTCGATCTATAATACAATTATAAAGCCAATTGCACCTATGGTGTGCAAATATGGGGTTGCACTAAAAATTTAAATCAACTAGTCATACAATGCTGTCAAAACAAGGTTCTTCGATTGATTACCAATGCCTATCGCTATGTAACTAATGAAGAACTGCACGATGACCTCGAAATCAAATAGATATGCGAAGTTATCCAAGATTTCGCCTTGAAACACGAAAAAAGATTACTAAATCATACTAACATGGAAGCAATACAACTGCTGGACAGCGCGCAGGATGTCAGGAGATTGAAACGAACAAAACCATACGAACTTATACAAAGTGTATACATTTAATGTAAACTATAGCTATAAGTTAATAATTAATAAATAATTATAATTTTATAATTGAGGAATACATACTGATGTATTTTCGTCTTGCTTTTTAATTAATCCAAGTACATAGGAAAAGTAGTAATAAATTAATTGTAAATTAAGATTGTACTAAGCATATCTAATAACGATGTTATAAAAAACATGTTGGAATGAAATAGAAATAAACCAGTTACTTTTATTATATTATATCATTGTTACATTCCGAAGTTAATATTAATATTAATGTTTTAATGTTAATATTAAAATACGATGAAATATATTGGGATCATTATTCCATACCTTTTTCAAACTATTACTTGCCAATTTAAAATAATTTAAAATTAACTGATCTGAAAATCAGCCTGATGTTAGCTCTATCAAAGATTAAATATATAAAAAGTATAAACACAGTGAGTAGTTTTTCAATACAAACATAATTTAATACAATTATTTCAAAGGGAATTGTTAGTCTGAAAAGTACCGAAGAGGTCAAATGCAACTTCCGGATATTGCTTTTCAAAGAATAACATTTTTAAAAGCATATAATAAAATGAAAGAATACTTATTTCAATTTATGTATCTAAATGAGGCATGGATATTTCAGAATGGGACCAATATACCGAATGGTCATCTATAAGAAACTGATAATAAAAATAGTGTTATGAGAACAAAAGTGGATGGAAAAAGGTAAATATTGGAATAACAATTGATTTTTAGCTATGGCATTTATTAATAATTCATTTTAGATGTATTGTATTTCGGGCTGGAAACAAAAATGATAACACAACTTAATAACACCTTCGGTTTGGATGAACTCAATAAGACACATTGAAGAAGAAATTGACAAATGATGGAATTGTGAACAAATGGATAGATTGGAAATTAACAACTTACTTATTCACTTGAATGAAACTTTCTGAATATGATATGATTCAACGCTGCCAATTTCTAACACAGGGTGATGAGAATGAAAACAAGTAAAGGTGAGTATATTATTAATATATGAGGAACTGTATTAAATCTTATTGTAGAGTGTAAAATATTTATGTGCCCAGATATGTGTGTAATTGTTCAGAATATACATGAGCATTTAGCTAAAATGTATCAGGAAAGAAATAATAGTAACTGTTTTGCGGATATGGCAATGATTAAATCTAATTTCATTAAGAAAGATGTGTATAGATATTAACAGAATAAACGAAGGAGAAATACAGTGATAACAAAATGTCTTTACAAGGAAACACTGTACCGGAGGACACAAGAACTAAGCGTAACGGGTAAATAAGCTCTCTAATTAAAGTAAAATATATTACTTGGATATAAAATTGTTAATTAGGTGGATTAGGCCTCCAGGGGATTCAACGACATAAAAAACGTACTTAGAACTCTAACTCATAGGTGGTATGGAAAAGAGTTAAATATAAATATAACTTACAAACTATTATAACTGTGTGCTTAATTGTAGTTTTAAGTCATTCAATATTATATGCATTAGATTTACTATAATGTTCAAATATATTATATTTGATAGCAGTATTTTTTGTTTAATTATTACAATTAGATTAGAATTTTGTTGTATGTCAAAGCCAAACTGAACTAAAACTCAGAGTTCATAATATGTACGTAATAACTTTGGATAGACTATATTTAGCTTATTAAATTTTTCTTGCAGTCTCAGGGTTTAAAGAAAGCACGGCAACGTCTGTCAGTGTCAGTTTTAATCAATCACTGTTTTCTGTTTCCGTGCAAATTCCTTACATGAAATAGTAGTGACTCTTCGGAGAAACAAAAAGAGAAAAAAGGTTAATGCATACAACAAACGAACAATCCTACAAATTGAAGAGTTATAGCGCCATCTCCTATCGAACACAACAATTATAAACTTTATCACAAGAAATAGGTAAGTGTATCATGATGAAAACAACAAGGGCTTTTATTCTTATTATTGCTTATTTTCTTGATCGATGCTTTTTAAACTGTGAACATTCGAATGAATTAAATAATGAATGAAAAATCCGTGATTAGTTTAATTAAACACAAACAATTATAAGTTAATTTATTCGATTTCCGCTCGAACGAGTCGAGTGGTTTAGATTTTATTACTGTTTTAAATTCAAAAGGTATTTAATGTTTCGCGCACGAGGCACGTAATTTTTTAACTTTCTTGCGGCAAGTAATCAATGGCGTGGTTATACACTACATATATTTATATATTTGGTATTAAATCATAGTGTTTTTTTTGTAGAAAACTTTATTTAAAGTAAAATAAAAAGACAATATTGAAATAAATTTTTTTCGCATATTTTGAGCAAGGTGAGAATGAGTGGGACTTGCATCAGACCAATGCATCAGACAGCTTTCTGTCTTTTTTTAACTATGGTAAAATGAGAAGGAAAATCCGCTCTAAGATTAGAGCGAATTTTACATTTTATCCAAAATGCATTTGGCAACACGGTCGACGTCATCTACGACGTGTGGTGGCTATATTAGATGGTTGCATGTATTTTGATCATTAATTGAGCATTGATTTTGATATTTATTAGTAAAAATACGAATTATTAATCTGAAAAACTTAATTCAATTATTAAATTCCAACGTTTTGACATTCATCTACTTAAAATACCGTTTGTCAATTAAGTGTACACACTCTAATAATACTTTGATTTTGTGGTTTCAATCATTGTTTGATTTTAAGCAATCTATCATCAATCAAACACCTTTAAAATAATATAATGATGCTGCTCCTTCATATCCGAATGGTCGGTTTTGCTTTCAACGATTTAAAATTGATGATTTTGACGTAACTGGCAAAGAATTGGTGTTAATGTGAATTAAATTGCATTAGGTCCGTTTGTAACCAACTTCATGTTGAAGTCTCAGTTACAATGCCCACTCTTCAGTATGTGTCATTTCATCGAAAGGTAAACAAAAATATTTTCAGTGCGTTGAAAATGTCTTTAAAATATTATAATGATGCTGCTCCTTCATATCCGAATGGCCGATTTTGCTTTCAACGATTTAAAATTGATGATTTTGATGTAACTGGCAAAGAATTGGTGTTCATGTGAATTAAATCGCATTGGGTCCGTTTGTAACCAACTTCATGTTGACGTCTCAGTTACAATGCCCACTTTTCAGTATGTGTCATTTCATCGAAAGGTAAACAAAATTTTTTCAGTGCGTTGAAAATGTCTTTAAAATATTATAATGATGCTGCTCCTTCATATCCGAATGGCCGGTTTTGCTTTCAACGATTTAAAATTGATGATTTTGATGTAACTGGCAAAGAATTGGTGTTCATGTGAATTAAATCGCATTGGGTCCGTTTGTAACCAACTTCATGTTGACGTCTCAGTTACAATGCCCACTTTTCAGTATGTGTTATTTCATCGAAAGGTAAACACAATTTTTTCAGTGCGTTGAAAATGTCTTTAAAATATTATAATGATGCTGCTCCTTCATATCCGAATGGCCGGTTTTGCTTTCAACGATTTAAAATTGATGATTTTGATGTAACTGGCAAAGAATTGGTGTTCATGTGAATTAAATCGCATTGGGTCCGTTTGTAACCAACTTCATGTTGACGTCTCAGTTACAATGCCCACTTTTCAGTATGTGTCATTTCATCGAAAGGTAAACACAATTTTTTCAGTGCGTTGAAAATGTCTTTAAAATATTATAATGATGCTGCTCCTTCATATCCGAATGGCCGGTTTTGCTTTCAACGATTTAAAATTGATGATTTTGATGTAACTGGCAAAGAATTGGTGTTCATGTGAATTAAATCGCATTGGGTCCGTTTGTAACCAACTTCATGTTGACGTCTCAGTTACAATGCCCACTTTTCAGTATGTGTTATTTCATCGAAAGGTAAACACAATTTTTTCAGTGCGTTGAAAATGTCTTTAAAATATTATAATGATGCTGCTCCTTCATATCCGAATGGCCGGTTTTGCTTTCAACGATTTAAAATTGATGATTTTGATGTAACTGGCAAAGAATTGGTGTTCATGTGAATTAAATCGCATTGGGTCCGTTTGTAACCAACTTCATGTTGACGTCTCAGTTACAATGCCCACTTTTCAGTATGTGTCATTTCATCGAAAGGTAAACAAAAATATTTTCAGTGCGTTGAAAATGTCTTTAAAATATTATAATGATGCTGCTCCTTCATATCCGAATGGCCGATTTTGCTTTCAACGATTTAAAATTGATGATTTTGATGTAACTGGCAAAGAATTGGTGTTCATGTGAATTAAATCGCATTGGGTCCGTTTGTAACCAACTTCATGTTGACGTCTCAGTTACAATGCCCACTTTTCAGTATGTGTCATTTCATCGAAAGGTAAACAAAATTTTTTCAGTGCGTTGAAAATGTCTTTAAAATATTATAATGATGCTGCTCCTTCATATCCGAATGGCCGGTTTTGCTTTCAACGATTTAAAATTGATGATTTTGATGTAACTGGCAAAGAATTGGTGTTCATGTGAATTAAATCGCATTGGGTCCGTTTGTAACCAACTTCATGTTGACGTCTCAGTTACAATGCCCACTTTTCAGTATGTATTATTTCATCGAAAGGTAAACACAATTTTTTCAGTGCGTTGAAAATGTCTTTAAAATATTATAATGATGCTGCTCCTTCATATCCGAATGGCCAGTTTTGCTTTCAACGATTTAAAATTAATGATTTTGACGTAACTGGCAAAGAATTGGTGTTAATGTGAATTAAATTGCATTGGGCCCGTTTGTAACCAACTTCATGTTGAAGTCTCAGTTACAATGCCCACTGTTCAGTATATGTCATTTCATCGAAAGGTAAACAAAAATGTTTTCAGTGCGTTGAAAATGTCTGAATTTGTACTGAGCAAATCACATTTCCGGGCTGTTTTACTTTGTGATTTCAACATGTGAATAGTGGTTTCAACGTTTTAAGAATGGCGATATTAACACTCAAGACAAAGAACATTCTGAACAGCCAAAAAACATTAAAATGGGAAGTGCACCACACCCGCCGTATTCTCCAAACCTTGCTCATTATGATTACTACTTCTTCTAACATATGAGTTCTGTCATATATCGTTCTTCCGAGATGGAATCAGTAAATTGCCTGAAAGAATGTGTAAAAAGTAGTGGCTATCGATGGATAATAAAATATATTGTACCGATTTTTCACAACAAAGTTTCAAATTAAAACAATGTTTTTAAAACTAACTTATGTAAAAGCGGGTTTTATTTGTTTATATTTCCTCGATATTTTTTGTTCTAAAACACAAGGACACGTACCATTCAAGGAAATCATCAATCGTTCCGAATATCTATGGTACTTAGAATTCCAACTGGTAGTGCTACATTTTATACCCTTTAATTTTTGGGTCATGTTTTTTTTAAAGTTTAAACGAGAACGTAAAGGAACTAGGCGGGATTGCCGCTTCTTTTTAATTGTCTAATTTGTTGCCTTAGCGAATGCTTAGCAACAGAAATAATTACCAATGAAGATTATTAATCTTTCTTCAGGCCCTTTCTTGATGTCCTAAGAACGATAGAACTTCATAAGAGTTCATTTCTGAAGACTTTTTTCGTGTTCAGTTTATTTTAGTGGCAGCGTATAGCGTGTGGCTTTTAGCTTTCTCCCTTGTACGCATTGCACATTCATCATAACTGGAGCCGGATAAATGAGTACGCAATAGCAACAGTACTGTTCATTTACTTATTTATTTATTTGTGTTAGGATATAAGCTGGTACGTCGTGCGATACTTTTCCTTGGTACCGTGTACACATGTCATACATTTATATTTTAATATTACCTGACATTAGAAGTATCTATTGTAATAATTACCAATCTCTGTTACATTTCACCCTTGTCACTGAAAATTGGTTGATTAGGTACTGTCACAAAACCACCTCGACATCAAGATCTCGCACGCTTACTTGTTTCATTTATTTTGCCATTTATCAAGTAAGTAGTTCATTTATTTTCTCTGTTTATATCTCTGATTTATTTATTTAATATGTTAGATTATTTTATATTGTTTTATTAAATATAATTTTTATTTTACGCGCTGGATTTAAATATCACCCTACACTTATATTTATAATAATTACAAAAAAGACTGAAAATTTTGAATCGATAAGTTTATTTTCAAGACTACGCATTATTTTCAAACTATTGGAAAACTTTCATGTATTTATATAAGTTACATTGCGAAATAAAACTGACCTAAAAATAAGTAAGTCACCATACGGACGTCGATCCAGCAGATACGCAAAAAGGAAACGGTGCGAAACAACAAAACAATAAAAAAAGAAGGTACGATCTCGCGTCGAACGAACTGCAGAAATGACATCCCGTTCTCAGACACGCCCAATCTGGTAACATCGCAGCAGCCTGTGGCGGCCGATCGCAACCTGTCACGAACGGCCGGCCGTCTGCGACGTTGCCGCGTCGGCGAGGCATTGGCCCCGACCGCTGAAGAGAAACGCTTTGGCCCACTTTCCAGCGACCAGACCGGACGGGCTGCTGCTGCCGCTGCCGACGACGACGACGACGTAGCCTCGCGGCGGGCTGAGGGGAAGGGGAGACTTTTGCAATCGGCTTCGTGTTTTATGGTGTTTTTCGGTTTAATTCATAGCCGTTGTTCTTTTGTTTGGGGAGGGGCGCGCGCGAGGGTAATGATTTGGAATAGGTCCAAGTGTTGTTTAGAAACGGGCGTAGGGGGAGTTTTGTTGAAATTATGTCGCTATTATTGTACTATCGCGATTATATCGACCGGGTGAAATTAATGTCGCGCTTTTTTTACGATATTCGATTTATATTGACATTGAAAAATAAGTAATTTACTGTGTTATTGTTGACTCGATTGCTCGTTAAATATAAAACTTAACGATCTTAATTGAATCGTTACTTGGATATCGGAAGGGCATTTTACTGGTTTATTTTTAAACTGTATGTTACTTAGACATGAATAACGTTATTAAGCTTGACATTGACATGTGTTTTAGCGAAAACCTCTGATGTAAAAAAATAATTAAATACATCTTTCCTGAAGGTCCTGAATATTTTTAGGAAAAATTCAACTTTACTCATCAAAATTCCAGCGCTTTTCCATCTTTTTCCCTTTCAAAATAGGCTTCAATTTGGGCCATCACTTCCTTCTTGTTTTGAGCTCTGCAAATAGCTGATTGTCTCTGGAGTGTATTGTCTTCCAACAAAAGTTGTTTCCAGTAGCGCCAACTAGTACAGGATAACGAATATCTGCAACCCCGGGACGTTTATCTGGGAGATTACTATTTAAAGGTACTCTCATTCATTCAGTGTCTGACTAGCGTTAAGTTGAGACGTGCCACCATCGACTGCCCAAGCCTCGTCTACAGGTAAATCCAGCGCCGCTTCCATTTATTTATTTGTATTTTACAAATTTTATATAATATTACTAAATAACGATCACATCATGTAAACCGTAACTGTTTCATTTCGTCCTACCTCCATTCACCGAGCCATTTAAGACACCCTAAATATTAAAAAATTATTACAGAGATATTCCTAAATTTCGGCAATCATTTCCCTTTTCTTTTGAGCTCTGCCAATAGCCAGTCGTCACTGGCACATTCCTAAAGTTCTCACCAGAGTTAATATAATTTGATTAACAATTTGTCCAAAGGCACTCACATTCATGCTTCCGAAATGATGAAGAAGCTCAGAGAATTTTTTTCATAATATAAGAGTTCATGATAACCGCATTTCTTTATCTCCCTTTTCTTTAGTGTTCCTATTTAACATTTCTTTCAAATCATAACACCTGCCTTTCCATTCTACCGTCGATCATGTGTGAACAATATTATAAGCAATTAATGACATAACAATCCGTGTCAATGAAACAGTCGATTCATATCATCAATATTTATGACATCAACACGTGACGCCACGTCTACTTCGACTTTTAGTTTACAACGCTTGCCGATTTATAGCCTCTACTTATTATCACTAATATTTCGAAGAATTTTTCAGATATTTGACAATATGGTCCACCAGTATCAGTCCAAATTGAATTTTGTAGAAAATACGTTCCGACGCATTAGACCACTCGCATATCTCTATTTAACTTCAGCAAAATAAAAGGGAGAATCCGCTCCAAGTTTATAACAAATTTTACATTTTTATATTTGCAGTTAGTAATAGATTCGAAGGCATCTATGACGAGAGTGGTGCTATGGCCAAAAAAGTTCTTGGTCCTCATGCCTTTTAGTTTAAAAAGTTCTGAGTACACAAGGCATAAAAAATAGTTAAAAAAATTTAAATTGAATTTTTACGATCGCAATGCGAATTATTCGATGTAAAGACTAGTACAATCCGGAAATATAAAAAATACCTTATATAATGGCAATTTCGTATTATTGGAATAGTGAAATATAAAAATCGATTCCATATAGCCAGCTATTCAGTTTTTGTATTAATATCAATGATATACCTCAGTGATTTTAACGTGGTTCATTGACCCAGATAATATTCTATGGACTGACAAATCAATTGAATCAGGACTCGATGATGTCGACATGGTTACCAAAACCGAATCAAATAATTAATGGACGTGAGCACTAAAGTTCAAAGTCAATAATAAATCACAAAGGAAGCGTCCCCCCCCCCCCGTATTCGATATCGAATGATGTCTAATTGATTGGGTAAATAGCAACGAAAAATTACCGAGACGATGAAATGGTCACTTCTTTCACTCGACGTTCGAGTTTGTTCGGATTTCCTTATCTGATGGCGGGTATTTTTAATAATATTTAGGTCAGGGTTACGCGAAGGCCATACCGATTACGTTACACCGTCTTGAGCAATCCCACTGTTTTACATTTCTAGCGGTGTTGGAATATCTTTTATGTTCGGTCTCGTTTGCTTTTCGTATACTTGGTTTATAACGGATTTAGGTCAGTTTACAAAATAAAATATAATTTCGGAGATATTACATAACGTATTTACTAGGTCCGTGAATTAATTTTGAGGGATTTATAATGTCATTGTAGCGACTGAGGCATATCGAATTTTACATCGCGAAATAACTGTCTACAAAATACCCAAAAATATAATCCCGGATGTTGAACACGGGCGGGGTGCTAGCAGCGTCAACTATGAAATGATAACGATTATCTGGCAATCCCGAGACATTCATCTGGGATGTCATTGAAGGGTATTTTCGACCATCGACTGCCCAAAACCCGTCAACAGGTAAACCCAGCGCCGATCCTTTTTATCACTAGTATTTTCCACATTTCTATATTACATCAATAAATAAAGGTCACATAATGTAAAAACAACTGTTTCATTTCATATTACCATCATTCACCGAGCCATCTAATTTACCCTAAATCATAAATAGACATTATACCAGGTGTGTTAGTAATTACTTTCAAGTTTTTGTAACAGATTTCACCAGCCGCCAGTTATGATTTTGATTCATACAGAGTTTGATAGTATTTTAATTACTTGTAATTAAAATATGTATATGTACATCAAGCATTTCTTAAAAATGTAATGTGTAATTAGTATTTCCTCTAAACAGGTCTGCAAGGTCTGTATGTGATACAATATTTATGTTTTTATGCTGAATCCAAACATGACTTCCTGTTGTTCATATGGCGGCACGAGTTGTCGTTCGACCTTCGTAGAGTAAAGACGTGTTTGGAGCGACGGTCAGTGTAATAAATTTGAAAGTGTACTACCTGTGCCACAAATGCGATTTTAAAAAATAAGTAAAAACCGTGACGACAATAACAGTGTTAAAACTGCGCGTTAAATGTTTAGTGAAAATGTGTTTAAAACGATGGTCACTGCAATAAAGTAACAAAGGTAAAATTTTGGGGGCTGTTAAGGGTCGGAGGTGCATCATCTGTACCACAAATGCGGCGTTATAACGGTTCTGAAACAAATACCGGTACTGAAATTTTTGTAAAAACGTGAATTAAACTATTCATTAAATAAAAATGATTAATAGAGAGAACCAGAGACTAAATGAGATGGAAACACAATCCTCAACGTCAGGTGAAGCTTATCTGGCACAACAGAATCAAATCTTTTGTCAAGAAAACCATAAGAGAACGCAAAATGAGCAAGCTCTCTATAATGCGTATATTAACGAAAAAACAGCCCGACGGAATCTGGAAATTGCACTAACAAATATGCAAAAACAATTAGATGCACTACAACTCCTAATAAAAAACCAAAACACATACAATCCAACTAGCATTCCCGTAGTGAACCAGTGCACTGAAAACAAATTGCCTGTAAACTATGAAACAGACGAGGAAGAATTGCAAAAAGAAGTAGGCTGGATAACAGTTAAAAGAAATAAGAAACGAAAAGCAAACTACACACCTGAAGCTTCACCACAACAACCAAAAACCATTAAAGCACAAGAATTGAATAAAGAAATAAAAGTGCCGAGACCACCTCCAATTATAGTAAGTAATGTCACAGACTTTGACTTGCTATATGAAACAATGAAAACAAATAATATACTATTTAGAGCAACAACATTAAACAATGGACAAATCAAATTAAACGCCGAATGTCGTAAAACTTTTACGAAAATTGCTGAGTGCTTGGAATTCCTAAAATTACAATGGCACTCGTATGAAGATAAGCAAACCAGAGACATTAAAGTAATGGCAAGAGGGCTTCCACCGACAGCTAAAACTACTAAAATAGTGGAAGAGTTAATAAAAAATGGACTTAAATGTACTGACGTCACAAATATCCTGAAAAAAGAACGAAATAAAAATAACAATGGAGAAATAGTTGTCCAGAAGAAGCCTTTACCACTGTTTATGTTATCATTCCAACATAACACGGACATAAAAGCAATTTATGAAATTAAACAAATTCTAGGAGTCGAAGTAAAAATAGAACCTCTTAGAAAGGCAAATCTTGTGCCACAGTGCAAGAGATGCCAATTACATGGACACACACAAAAATTCTGTAAAAGGGAACCAAGGTGTGTAAAATGCTCAGGAAAACACATCACGGGAGAATGCAAAAAACCCAAAGGAACAAAAGCGAAATGTGCGAATTGCAATGAAGCGCATCCAGCAAGCTACAGAGGATGCGTAGTTGCGAAAACATTCCAAGAGAGAAGAAATAAAATCAGTCAGGCTAAAGAGCAAAAAACAGTGACTCAAAATAAACAACCAAAAATGTACAACGAAATCAACGATGAAATGACCTATGCTCAAAGCATAAACCAAACCGCTCAAAAAGAAACAAAAAAAGAAGACGTTACAACCAACGAACTGCTATTGAAACTTATAGCAAAGCTGGACAACCAGGAAAAGATTATTGAATCGTTTTCTGAAAGATTACTTAAACTCGAAAACAATAGGGCGGTGGCCTCAAGAACTAAAAATGGCAAGTAAAGACATCCGCATCGCAATTTGGAATGCTAATGGGATTCAGAAACATCACGCTGACCTACAAGTATTCCTAGAATTGCAAAAAATAGATATTTGCTTAATATCTGAAACCCATTTGACAAAGGAATCCTTTATTAAATTTAGAGGATATTACTTTTACCACACCATTCATCCAGCTAACACAGCAAGAGGAGGAAGTGCAATAATAATAAAAAATAATATATGCCATCATCAAGAACCCGGACTCAGTTTAGCAGAAAATCAGGTAACGGCAGTAACTGTTATATCTAGCAAATACAGGGTTACATTAGCTTCCATATATAGCCCTCCAAGATACAACCAAAAAAAAGAAAATTACTTGAATGTTCTAAACAACCTAGGAGAAAAATTTATAATCGGTGGTGATTTCAATGCTAAAAATACAAGATGGGGATCTAGAATGACGACAACTAAAGGTAATGAATTACATAAAGCAGCTGCTGAGCTAGGGTGCAGTTACATGTCGACAGGAAAACCAACTTATTGGCCTACCGATCCAGAGAAAACTCCAGACCTGTTAGACTTCTTTATAGCTAGAAACATAACCACTAACTACATGGAAGTTGAAGAAAATTTTGACTTAAGTTCAGATCACACACCTGTGATTTTGACGCTGAGTGAAAACATTATAAGAAAACAACAAAATCCAACATTAACCAACAAGAGGACAGACTGGGAAGGATTTGTTGAAGAAATAAACAATCGAATTCAACTAAATGTTCCCCTTAAGACAGAAGACCAATTAAATTATGAAACCGAAAAATTCGTTGCAGACATCCAACAGGCTGCTTGGAATAACACTCCAGAAATTAAAACTTCAACCAAAGGAATAAATTACCCGAAAGAAATCAAGGAAATGGTAGCTGAAAAACGAAAACTACGGAAAAAATGGCAGCAAAATAGAACACCTGAAAATAAGAATATCTTAAACAACATAACACAAAGGTTGAAGAGGGAAATTTTGGAAATTAAAAACAATTCCATAAATAACTATCTACGAAATTTAACAGATGACAAGAACACAGACTACTCGCTCTGGAAAGCCACTAAATACCTAAAACGATCCTGTCTACATAGTCCTCCGATAAGAAACATGCATGGAAGTTGGGCACGCAGCAACCTGGAGAAAGCAGAAGCATTCGCTGACCATTTAGAGAAAACTTTCAAACCAAACGAAAGTGAAATTGAACATACTTTACCGGACATAGACGGCGAAAATTCGACAATTCAATTAACAACTCCGAAAGAAGTCACCAACGTTATTAAAACTAACATCAAGCCAAATAAATCACCAGGCTATGATTTAATAACAGGGCAATTGCTGCACAATCTGCCAAGAAAGGGTATTATAAAGCTCACTAACTTAATCAATGCAGCATTTCGACTGAAATATGTCCCAGACGTTTGGAAAATGGCTGAAATAATAATGGTTCCAAAACCTGGAAAATCACCAAATGATATAAAAGCTTATCGACCTATCTCACTGTTACCGATGATAGCTAAGGTATTTGAAAAGCTCCTCGTGAAAAGATTAAAACCAATTATAGAGAGAAAAAACCTAATACCAACACACCAGTTTGGGTTTATTACCAAACATTCAACGATTGATCAAGTGCATAGAATAACAGATGTTATTGAAAAAGCCTATGAAGATAATAAAGTATGCTCAGCTGTATTCTTAGATGTAGCACAAGCTTTCGACAAGGTATGGCACAAAGGCCTCGTCCATAAGCTACAGAAAATATTACCGAAGCAACACACCGAACTATTAAAATCTTACATCACAGCCAGAATGTTTAGAGTGAAACAAGAGGAAGCTTACTCTACAATAAAAGAAGCTAAAGCAGGTGTACCACAAGGAAGTGTACTGGGGCCAATGCTGTACCTACTTTATACATGTGATATACCACAAATCGAAAACATTACAATGGCTACATTTGCTGATGATACTGCTATTCTTGCTGTCGGAAACAATAGCGAAGAAGCAACCCGAAAACTACAACAGGCTACTGACGCTATAAATAAATGGACCCAAATCTGGAAAATACAAATTAACCAAAACAAATCTGTGCATGTTCAATTCACCTATAAACAGGCCGCGCTTACACCATTGACCATAAACCACACTGTCATACCATACAGCAATAATGCTAAGTATCTCGGAATGACACTTGATGCAAAACTACGGTGGAAGGAACATGTCAAAAAGAAAAGAAAAGAACTTGAGTTAAAATATAGAAAAATGTATTGGCTAATTGGAAGAAAATCTCAATTAACTATACATAATAAATTACTTCTATATAAACAAATATTAAAACCTATATGGACATACGGAATACAATTATGGGGATGTTCCGCAAAAAGCAACATAAATCTAATACAAGTTTTCCAGAACAAAGTCCTAAGAAGCATCGTAGGTGCACCCAGATATTACCGGACCATTTATTTACATCGAGATCTTCAGATACCGACTGTCAATCAAGAAATTAAAAGAATTGCAAAGAGACATGAGGAGAGACTTCACTCTCATGTTAATTTCGAAGTATTACAACTCTTGGACAACACCAAAACCGGACGCAGACTCAAAAGGACCAAACCATTTGAACTTGTGTAGTGTGTTGTAGTGTAGTGCAGTGAGGTGCATTAGAAAAAACTCAAAGTGTTAAAACAATTATTATTATGTTAGAGACTATGTAGGACTGATGAGTCCTATTAGATATATACCTAGATTTAAGCTATTATAAGGACAAATTGTAGGTTAGTCGGCAACGACTAGTAACAATGCATATAATTATAAAAAAAAAAAAAAAAAAAAAAAAAAAAAAAAAAAAAAAAAATATGGCGGCACGTTTATTGACAATTTGGGTATTAAAGAGAAGTCAGTTCAGTAGCACACCCTAAAACCTTTTCTTCTTCTCAGCGAGGCTCTTCTTTTTACATATTCGCTTGTGTAAAGTATCTGGAAGGTCTCCATGAAGGGTCCAACAGTATCATCCATATATGTATAAGTCCTCCATTTCTTTAATGTCCTGGTAAAATCATTCATCTTGCTCTTCACTAACAATACTCATGGAATTTTCCGGAAAATGGTCAAGATGAAATGAAGAAAATGTATTATTGTATCATAAATTAAGGTCTATATAATTTCCTAAAAATGTTTCCATGGCTTGCTTAAAATCAACCCACCTTTCTTTTGAGGACCCATCATGGACGTGATGAATTATGGGTCAGTCATAAGTCTCTAATATCTGGTAAGATGAAAACACCTTCCTTTACTTTTTTGTCTCAAATAAATTGTTCAAGATCACAATTTTACAAATTCAAAGCTCGGCGTCTGCTATCCCATAGTCATAACAAGCAAGAGAATTTGATAAACACAGATTGTTGTCCGGGCAACATGCACAAAATTTTAAAATTGTCGCACACCTGCCGGCCATGATCTTCTAATAAAACTAATTCCAAATTCTAGTAGCTTTCTATGAGATATATGGTATGATCTACAGGAATGGAAAACTGTCGTTGTGAAGTGGTACTTCTTTAAGGTTTAAGATTCTTGATAAATCTATGAAAAGATGCCATTGTGCTGTATCGTAGTGGATCTCAAATGCATATCGAAAAATCCTGATGTCTTGGAATTTTTTTCTGTATTATTTAGGTTTTCAGAATATCAAAATACCCTGTCCCTCAAGATGCCACTCTCTTTATAATTCTATAGAGCATCTTATGAAAAATAAATTAAAATAAAATTGAACCAGAACACTCGGAGGAATTCATTGATATATTGAATAAAACCGCTACGTATGCAGAGCTACGATCCTTACCATGTCAAACTTCTGGCTACTTCTATAAGAATAAGATTAAATAGCATATAGTATTGCAATTTGATTTATATTGTACTGTTGTTGCACCGCAAATAAAAAAGAGTTTAGAAAGAAGATCTGATCAAATTTTTTAAACTGTCACCTGAAATAAAAGGAGCCATATTGACCTCATGTTACCAAACTACAAAATGCGTTCGATAGTATAAAAATTGCACAACAGATTAGAGGCAAGTAATTCAAAATATTGCAATTAATGCCTCGGGTAAATTAAAAAAGCAAAGTTTGGATGAAAATCGATTACGTTATATTTTATATTTATTGTAGGGACAACGAACTAATGTATCTGTTTTATCAGAAGATATATTCAACTGTGAAAGAAAAACAGGGTATACGCGAAAACTTCTTTATCTTAATATAGATTAACGAAATTCGACAAAAACAATAACATTAATAATCCGTTTACATGGGGTTTAGATTTTCACAAGTAGCTTTTTCAAATTCATAATATAAACAATATTCAATACATTTTAAATATTAAGGATTTCAATTAATTTGATATCTGGTGAATACAGAACAGCTAAAAAAAGCTTTAAAAGCATCAGCCTCTTGGGCTATTTAGGGTCGGTTACAATGTAATATTTAAATAAAATATATAATGATATATAGTAATTATATGGCATACGGTAGACAATAGTAAACCAACAATATATAATATATATAAAATATAAGACAAAATAAAGACATTTAAATTAAAATAATAAATAATACAAATTGCACTAGAACATAATAACTGATTTCTCTGAAGATATCAGAAGAGCTGCGACAAACCCGCCGCCGTCAAAAAGTTGATAAGCATGTTCAGGTGCTTGAGTTGGATCAGTTGCTCTAGTGACCTTGGCATCCCGAGTTGCTGTCTTAGTGTTTCAAGCTTTCGACAGTCCAGAAGATCACATAGTAGAGGGTCTCTTCCTTTTAACAAATGCTCAACTGTGTACTATCCATAGCCGAGCAAGAATGCTCAGTTGGAACTTGCTAAAGTTATTAATATTAGGAGATTGATGAATGGCCCTTTTGATCTCCCACAACTTGTCATTTTCCATAAGGAGATCCCAATTTAGTTGATCCACTTTCTTGTATAGAGTACCTATGTGCATTTTAGCGTCTTCCTTGCTAAATAACATGCTTAGTTTAACTGAATCTTCCTTGTTGCTCGCCAGATAGTCAGCGCTTTTGTTACCGAATATTCCCCTATGAGAGGGACCTCATAGATAATTTATCTTTACTCCCCACCTCTCCAGTGCTGTATGTAGTTAGCTCTCTGATAACTAGAGGGTGGACTGTATTTACTGAAATCAGACTCTCCAAAGAACTCATTGAGTCCGACATTATAAGTATTGGTCCGCCTATTAATAACCTATCCAAGGCAGGTAGGGCCTTCTAAACAGCCAAAAGCTCCGCAGAAAAAACGCTGGTAATAGTAGCCAGTGTGTGCCCATCTAATAAACTTAATGTGTATGCGGTACACACGAAATCTTCCCGTTTAGAACCATCGGTGTAAATGGTGAGATGATTTAGGTAATTATCCTCAAGTGTCTGGCCGATGACCTGTTATGGAGTAGTGGTACTTCTCCCTTAATGTTTAAATTGGTAAATCTAAATTTAATGAGAAATTAAAACAAGACGTAGCATTAACATAAAACTTATCTGTTCAAAACAAAAACATTTAATTATAACGACAGTGATGAAATTCTGATGATGTAAGAACAGGATAATATAGTAAGCATCATAATATACCCTTTTCAAGCTCCGGTATTATTCAGGGGGTCATCAAACTCACTGAATGACCTAGAATGTTCGACACGACGCCGACAACTTTCTTACAGAATGTTCCATTCGTACTGCTGAACATTAAAAAACCACCAAATAAGATTTGTATAAGGTACAGTTGTCGGTAAAAATGCTTCTGTCAAGACAAAAAGGGAAAAAATGGATAAGATGCATCAAATGTTTCTAACGGATGCATAAAGATTGCGTAGAAAGTCCAGGACATTGATTTTATCTGTAGAAATTGTCTGGATATACCCATTATTATGATCTCAAAATCGTCACTAGTGAAAATATTAACAGGACAGTTCAAAAGTCCCTGACCTACCATAGTAAAACAAATTTTTTTGGCAAAATTACTTTTTTTTATTCAACATAATTCCCTTCAAGGGTGATACATTGATTATAGCGACCCTCCAACTTTTCGATACCATCTTTGTAGTACGACTTGTCCTTCCATTCAAAGTAGGCCTCAGTTTCGTCAATTACCTCTTCATTCGACGAAAATTTCCTCGCAGCGAGCATTCTTTTGAGATCTTTTGAGATTCTTTTGAGAGAATAAGGTGGATGGATGGATTTTGCCATTGTTTTCATTGACTTATGACACGGTGCATTGTCTTGGTGAAGCAGCACTTTCTTTTCATCTTTCAAACGGTCCAATAACGCTATGTAATAGTCGCAGTTGATGGTCCTTTCTTTTTCAAGGTAGTCTTTCAAGGTAATTCCATGCGCATACCAAAATAGAGACGCCATAACCTTGCCAGCCGACTGTTGCGTTTTCCCACGTTTTGGAGCGAGGTCCTCGTGTGCAGTCCACTCGGATAACTGTCGATTGGACTTCGGAGTGAAATGATTGACCCATATTTCATCCATTGTCACATACGGACGCAAAAACTCGGGTTTATTAGGCTTGATCATCTTCAAATACCGCTCCGAATCATCAACTCGTCGTTGTTTTTGGTCAAAAGTGAGCTCGCGCAGCACCCACTTTGCACAGAGCTTTCTCATATCCGAATATTCGTGAATGATATGAACTACACGTTCAATTGATATCTTTAGAGTATCTGCTGTTTCATTCAATTTCAATTTACGGTCATTTAGGCTTATTTTGTGGATTTTTTAAATATTTTAGTCGGTAACAACCTCTTTTGGGCGTCCACTGCGTTCGCCGTCTTATCCGAAACATATCCGACAACTGTCAAATTTATACACGTATCCTTTGAGCATTAGGGCTAACTAAAAAACATATGGATTTAATTATAGTAGCGCCCTCTATGTGTCAGGCCGGGGTCTTTTCAATTGACCTGTTATATAGTCAATTTAAAGTTGTTTTGTACATACGTCATCAAGATGTTTAATGTATTGCCTGCCGCAATTTGTAAATAAGTTTTACAATTAGACAATGTACTATAATGTTAAAATACATTTTATTTGACAACATTTTTGTTACTAAAACTCACAGTTGATGCGGCAACATTGCGAAGTTTTGACGTCACAATTTTAGAGGATTGTACAAAATAACTTTGAATCGACTATATATTTAAATTTTATACGTTTTTGTATGTTGATAATTTGTAAGATTAAAGGACTGTACGACTGTGTACGACGAGGACTGTGAAGATGTACCTAATGTTTGAAGTTTTGTTTATTATTTTACCTGTAATATTTTGTAACCAAAAAGAGACGATATTCAGCAACTGTACCTTAATATTCTATTAACGTAAATACCAACGAAAACCGTGTATTCTTTTTTAAGTTAACCAAGGACTATTGTCATTGTACTGACGCATTAAATTTGTTGTTTGAAAGGATCACACAGAAGATAAGGGAATGTGGACCATCAAAGCAGGACAGTGCCTGCGCTTGTTTTGGGCTTTTATCAATTTATCTGGGGAGATTTTCCTTAGGAGCGGCGATGGAATAAAGTCCCGCAGCCCCGTTCTCTCTCTTGCTTTGTCAAGTATAAAGAACGGTTACCGGGGAAAAGGCCCGTTATATATATAAATATTCCTTTTCTTTGCGCTTTATTAACGTTTCAGAAAAATTAAAGGAAAGGGGAACACGAAAGTTTTTTAATTTTAGTTTTTCGTATATATATATGAGAATAAAGAAATGTGGTAAAGAAACAAGAAACTTGTAAATATAAGTAAATAAACGTATAAACTATTCTGGCTGTATAGTCAATTAGAATAATGTGTGAATGTGTGATTAGCATAAAACAGTGAATAAAGTCAATAAACAGTTAAAACCATTGTTTATTATTTGCTACAGCTAAATAGCACCTTAAAAGCAAATTGGTCCTTCGAGTTTGATGAACGTGTTAATTTCTGTATACTTAAATATTTGGCAAACCGAAATCGCGGCTTAAAAGCCACAACACACATAGTCTCCTCCTTCCATAGAACATTTTTTTCCATACAGTTTTATGTAAACTCTCTGAGGCCTGCAGATAGTAAAAAAGTGTTTACGGTTGTGGTTGAAAGTGGCTTTTCTCGTGTATCATATAAAGTGGCGGTAATTTGTATATTGATACTTAAAAACATTATAACAAATTTCTCCTCTTACTTTGTTATAGATTTGGGACGTAGAATTTTTGGACACTATAGTATATGGCTATAATGTGCATTATTAGGTAAAAATCCGATCTTTTCTGCAATTTGGCACAAGGAATACTCCTTCCTCGCTCAAAGCACACACAGCACTCCTGTTCAAGTTGAATCTTATTTCCATCTTCAAAAAAAAAACAAGTTTAATACAATCTCCTGGAGCAAAGCTTGGAACATCAAGTTAAACTAAAGTACGTTTGAAACGTTTTAGTGATTCTAGAATGAATCACTAAAAATAATTGATGCACTCGATAATGCCAAAACAAAGACATCTATCGGGATTTTCAGATGGATACTGTTGATAAAATCCTAATCAAATTAAACTATCCAGCTACTGAAGAACACAAACCTAGCAGGAAGCCTCAGGGTTGCCAAAAATAGAAGGTTAGGAAAAGCATAATGTTGTACGATAAAAAGAAACACATTTATGAGACAAAATTCGAGTTTATTACGCTTCATCATCTTCAAACACTGCTCCGAATCATAAACTCGTCGTTGTTTTTGGTCAAAAGTGAGCTCGCGCGGCACCTACTTTGCACAGAGCTTTTTCATACCCAAATATTCGTGAATGATATGATGTAAACGTTCAGCTGATATCTTTAGAGTGTCTGCTATTACATTCCGTTTCAATTTACGGTCATTCAAAAACATATTGTGGATTTTTTAAATGTTTTCGCCGGTAACAATGTTTTTTGCGCGTCAACTGCGTTCACCGTCCGCGATGCTCATTTCAGCAAGTCTAAAATTAGCATACCAAGCCTTGACGGTTGATTTTCTTGGAGCAGTGTCCAGGAACTCGGCATCAAGCCCAGTTTTTGCTTCAATTGTATATTTTAATGTTAAAAAATGTGTATTTAACTCTAGTGCCGCCATCTATGTGTCAGGCCGGGGACTTTTCAATTGACCTGTTAATAAGCCCATGTTCGTAGGAATTTTGCTCATTTTGATCACACGGCTCAAGACGGCAATATATTGCTCAATAAGTAAGTTTGTGGTAATTTTGAAACTTGAAACTTTTAAAGATATTGGTATAATTGTATAATAACATAAGTATTGAGAAATTGACTACAATTTCCCCCCAGCTTAAAGGCATGACACGATTTCGTGTTGAAATTATTTTTATATAGATTTTTTGATCACATTTAAGTATTAACCAAGATTTTAGCTCCTCCATGAAGTGCTTTTTGGTAATCAGAAGAATAAACTCTCCATTCGATCTAAATCTTTTAAGACCGAACTGTTTCTTATGACTTGAGATAATATAAAACATCGTATCACATCGAATGTCTGGTGAAGTTAGGCCAATATAAAAAAGACACGGTGCATCGAGAATGAGAATCAGAAGAAAAACATAATTAAAACTGTTCTGTAACTCCCAAAACGAAAAATAGTACAATAATTATAGAATAACAAACAAATAATATGAATAAAGAAACAGTCATGATTGAAACAGAATTAAGAAGAAAGTAAAAGTATCAAGAATGAAAGTCAAGAATCAAGAACAATAGAATTCTTACATAGTCTACTCAAAGTTGTTTTGTATATGCGTCATCGAAATTTGTGACGTCAAAACGTTGCAATGTTGCCTCATCAACTCTGAGTTTTAGTTCAGTTTGGCTTTGACATAAAACAAAATTCTAATCTAAATAAAATAATTGAACGAATAGGTTATTAAATATAATTTATTTTAACATTATAGTACATCAAAAAATTACAGTTAATTATACAGCCTCAATAGTTTATAGGTTACAGTTATAACCTCTTATTACTAGTGTTTTCAAGAATTTCACATACGTCTGCCAACTGGGCGACTTTGACAAGTTCATTCTTTTACGTGTTCGAAATAATCAGACAGCATTGTGTCTCTTTTTAACTAGAATAAAATGAGAAGGAAAATATTGTCTGATTCTAAAACGAATTTCCTGATGACACATATACAGATAAACTTTGAATAGACTATATGTCGTATGTATAATCAGTTTAATCAGTTTTATCTTAAACAATTTCTATTCAATACATAATTATTTCACCGTATCAATTTAACATCTTTAATTGTATTTATTCCTATATCATTTATTATTTAAAATTAACCATACTCGTCTTGGTGTATTAATTTACGCAAAGAAGAAAATAAATTGTATTTCATTTGCAATATTGTTTTCCCTCCTGAACAATTCTACAGACACAGCTTACTGAAAATCCCACTATTCATTCTGGCTATAGATTACCCTAGGACAGCAATGATGCATTTAAGTCATTAACTCATCAAAATGCCCTCGTAGTTCTAATCATATTATTGGTTAATAAATCAATTATAGTAATAACGATAATAATTTGAAGGTATGGTTAATGAAACCAAATCAAGACGTAAATCATATATATTTAGAAAATAAACAAGAAAATAACCCGTAAAAATGATGAAAACAAAACCGAAAATATCCAAGTTATTTTATAAATAAAGACGTCCCGCAAATCCCCGTCTTAAAATGTTTATACTAAAAACATCGAACATAATATTCGCGATAAAAACGCGAAAGAAGAAAATAAAAAACTCCGACCGCCGAAACCGTCAAGCCTCTTCCCATATCTCTCTATTTTCCTTTCTGTTCCTCCGACATTTCCGTGATATAAACGCTGACAGTGACGAATATACGGTCGTCTTAGTCTTTTCCATTGTCGGTCGTTTTTCATTTCCCATTTTTCGGACCGGTTTTCGTGCCTGAGTCTCGGGAAACGCGCCGCTTCCTTTCCCTCTCCCCACCTCCACGGTTTACCCGGTGCTTTTTCGCGATAAAATTCCAGTTTGTCGAAATACTCCCCTCGAATGCTACGGCTTAAAATGTATTTATTGTAAATTATTTTGCGATATCGTATTTGTATGTGCGTTGTTAGTGGATAACTTCGTTTTGCTTTAAACAGGTCAATTGAGTCCGCGGCCTACCATAGTAAAACACATTTTTTTGGTAAAATTAGTTTTTTTCAATCAACACAATTCCCTTCAAGGGTGATACACTGATTATAGCGACCCTCGAACTTTCGATACCATTTATGATTTGTCCTTTGCTTCAAAATAGGCCTCGGCTTCGTCGATCACCTTTTCATTCGACGAAAATTTCTTCACAGCGAGCATTATTTTGAGATCTGAGAACACGAAATAGACGCTTGGGGCCAAATCTGGAATATACGGTGGATGAGGAAGCAATTCGAAGCCCAATTCATGGATTTTTGACACGGTGCATTGACTTGGTGAAGCAGCACTTTCTTTTTCTTCAAATGTAGCCGTTTTTCGGCGATTTCGTCCTTTAAACGGTCCAATAACGCCATATACTAGTAGCTGTTGACGGTCCTTCCTTTTTCAAGGTAGCCAATGAAAATTATTCCATGCGCATCCCTAAATACAGACGCCATAACCTTGCCAGCCGCCTGTTGTGTTTTCCCATGCCTTGGAGCGCGTTCATCGTGTGCAGTCAACTTGGATGTACGTCGATTGGACTTCAGAATGAAATGATGGAGCCATGTTTCATCCATTATCACATATCTATGCAAAAACTCGGGATTATTACGCTTGATCATCTTCAAACACCATTTTGCATAGAGCTTTCTCATACCCAAATATTCGTGAATGATATGATGTACTTGTTCAATTGATATCTTAGAGTGTCTGCTATTTCATTCAGTTTTAATTTACGGTTATTCAAAATCATTTTGTGGATTTTTTTAATGTTTATGTTGGCAACAACCTCTTTCGGGCGTCCACTGCGTTCACCGTTTTCGGTGCTCATTTCACCACGCCTAAACTTAGCATACCAATCCTTAATAGTTGATTTTCCTGGGGCAGTGTCCGGAAACTCGACATCAACCCAAGTTTTTGCTGCAACTGTATTTTTTCCCTTCAAAAAGCAATATTTTATCAACACGCGAAATTCCTTTTTATCAATTTTTTTCACAATAACAAAATTCCCTCAAAATGCTATAATTCACAAACTAATGATCCGACCGCTGTCAAATTTATACACATATCTTTTGGGGGTTAGGGCTAACTAAAACACATATGGATTTAATTATGGTAGCGGCATCTATGTGTCAGACCGGGGACTTTTCATTTAACCTGTTAATTATAAAATAGCTAGAGTTTAATGGTATTTTTTAGCGTTGGATAATCGACTGGAAATAGTACAAACAGTTGATGGTCACAAAACAGTCGAACTAGTCGATAGTAAAAAGCTAGCGATTGAAAATAATAATTACTATTATTTCAGTTAAACACAAACTTAGACTGTTTTTTAACCGACTTTTAGAAAGGAGGGGGTTCTATGTTTGGCTGCATATATATATTTTTAATGTATGTTCGCCTATTTCTACGTCAATTGTGGGCCGATTTTCAAAATTCCTTTTTATTCGAAAGAATGCAATTCCGAGGTGGTTCCATTGAAACCAAATTAGGATATACTGGGGGAAGAGGGGAAATCGAGGGAACGGCTCATAAAATGTTTTCACATATTTTTTATCTAAAATAATCAGATATTTGGGTATAATGTTAATGCTGAGTTGAAGTGACGGAAAAACGGAAGTCGTTCATTGCAAAAGTCATTCAATTAGCCATTAACTAACTATAGCATATAACAATTTGTAGAAATATTGTAGGCAACTGCTTCCATGGTATAATGGTTAAAGCGTATAGCTCTCAAACGGAGGTCGCGGGTTCGACTCCCTGCGGGGACGGTAATTTTTTGTTGTTGTTTAACTAGGAGCCTGAAATGCTCCTTATTTTCAGTTATTGTTTCTCTATTCCTAATTTTCCTCATACGGGCTGCACCTTTATTTGGCCCACCCATTGTTATATTAAATAAAATAACTGCGTAATTTATTGTGTAAATATTTAGCACTAAAAGAGAACAATAAAATATTTTAAACAAAAAACTGCCTTGAAAAAATAAATAAGGAACTCACTAAAAATTAGAAAATAATCAAACATAGATTTTGAACACCTTATTTAACCTATTTACTACAATTTATATATTTTACTATAAATTTAGCTTAATATTATTTTAACTTCCACCTAGTGATCATTTTAGAATCGGTGCCGAGCTCAAACAATACAAAAATAATAATATAATATTGTGACATATATAAAAATATTAAATTACCAACAAAACAAATCTAAATCAATATAACTGTTTGGTTATTTCATTCATCGTATGAAGAAAATCAGCGCGATTTCTATAAAAAGAACTAATTTGCGTAAATCGCAAGTAGCAAGTCATACGACGTCTGTTGAGATGAGGATAAGAATGAAGTAGACTAACACTATACATCTATCAATATCAGTGAAGAACATAAAACGATTTTTTCAGTTTAATATGCACAGGACAATGTAAAATCACATAAAAACCAATACAATATAAAGCCATAAAGACACATTATGTGTAATCATGCATCATCATTATAAAAAATTAAGGAAAAAATATCTTGAGAAGGCAAATCTTATACTAATTTGCGTCAATCTTTGACTTTGACATTGACATTCAAAACTCATAGTACGAAAAACAGGTCACCACAAAAAAATTACTTAATATTGATATTACTATTAATATTTATTATGTCAATATTAATCGAAATAATCAATTTTATAAACAAAAACAATGAAATAAACAAATAACACAATAAAAGTATTATAATTTAGAGAAAAAATGAGGTTTGGCAACGACGCTAGGTAAGTTACCAGGAAATGGGAGGTGGCGACAATTAATTGTTGAAAGAAAAAACCGCAAGTCTATCGAGCCCGGTCAGCATATTCGGTTTACATTCGAACGGTCGTAATTGTGTAATCAATTTTGATGACAACGACGGTTCTTTTTTATTGGTTCAACGGGAACACAAACCAATAAATCTTGAATATGTTTTCCATGTTTGGGTTTATATGGCGTCGAACATCTGTTAGTTGTGTGTTAATTTGATGTTAGTGTAGGATATTATATTATTATTTGTAATGGACAACAATCGATTAAGTGCACAGAGTAACTGCGGCTATTGAAAGAGCTTTTGAGGAAAAGAAATACTGCCCTGCAATATTCCTGGATGTCTCACAAGCTTTTGATCGGGTTTGGCATTTGGGATTAATCTGTAAGATGAGTAAATTGTTACCGCGTAACTATTGTCAATTGCCGGAGTCATATTTATTCGGAAGAAAATTTAGAGTATCGCACGAAATGGCGTTCTCGACATTTAAAAATATCTCGGCCGGAGTTCCACAAGGTAGCGTCTTAGGATCTCTCCTGTTTCTGCTCTACACTGCTGACATTCCAACAACAACAGAAACACTACTTGGAACCTTTTCTGATGACACAATTATTATGGCAAAAGATATATCTCTGCCTAGGGCAATAGAAAAAGTGCAAGTGACAGTCAACAAGATCTACAAATGGACAAAAGATTGGAAAATTCAACTTAATAGCTCCAAATCTGTCCACGTTAATTTTGCATTGAGGCGAAATAATAAAAACTTAATTATATAACTCAATGGATGCCCGATTCCTAAAGCAGAATCAGCTAAATACTTTGGTATCCATCTTGACGGTAGATTAAATTGGAAGCATCACGCTAGACAAAAAGCAAAACACATTAAAACCAAAATAAAACAACTATACTGGGTAGTCGGAAGATAATCTTAACTTGATCTAAAATCAAAGAGTTTGATCTATAATACAATTATAAAGCCAATTTGGACCTAATGGGTGCAAATATGAGGTTGCACTAAAAATTCAAATCAACTAGTCATACAACGCTGTCAAAACAAGGTTCTTCGATTGATTGTCTGTCACTATGTAACTAATGAAGAACTGCACGATGACCTGGAAATCAAATGGATATGCGAAGTTATCCAAGATTTCGCCTTGAACCACGAAATATGATTACTAAATCATACTAACGTGGAAGCAATAAAACTGCTGGACAGCGCGCAGGATGTCAGGAGATTGAAGCGAACAAAACCATACGAACTTAGATATAGTGTATACATTTAGTGTAAACTATAGTTATATATAAGTTAATAATTAATAAATAATTATAATTTTATAATTGAGGAATACATACTGATGTATTTTCTCGCACTCGTCTTGCTTGTTAATTAATCCAAGTACATAGGAAAAGTAGTAATAAATTAATTGTAAATTAAGATTGTACTAATCGTATCTAATAAAGTTGTTATAGAAAAAAAATGTAATGGCAAAAAGGTAAAATGAGCTCTGTCTTCGACAACTCAAGCTAAACTTAAGATAGTCCCCTGAAACTACTGTACATCTGAAGCACTGTACAGTACTTCATCTGATACGACAATAAAAGAACTCCAGCGTGCGTGTTGATTGACCAGAACTGCTGATTCTATTAACTAGCTTGAGAGATTTCACATCTTGTTTCACGCGTTGTTGTTTAGGGTAAATTGATATGGCTCGGTGAATGAAGGTAATACGAAATGAAACAGTTGTGTTTACACACATTATGTGACGGTTATTTATTGAAGTAATATAAAAATGTGGAAAATACAAAATAGATAAAACGGATGGCAGCGGTGTTACCTGTTGACGGGTTTTGGGCAGTCGATGGTGGCACGTCTAAATTGAACAGTGGTCAGATACTGAATGATCGAAGTACCCTTCTATAACATACCAAATAAACGTCTCGGGGTTGCCAGCTATTCGTTATCATGTTCTAGTTGTCGCTGCTGGCACCCGGCCCGTGTTCAACATCTGGGACTATATTTCTGGGTACTTTGTTGACCGTTATTCCACGATGTAAAATTCGACATGTCTCAAGCTCGCCACAGTTCTTTACGAGAATTTAGGTTAGAAAGTGTAGGAATGTTCGTCTGGTCGGTCGGTTGAAATATGTGGCTGTCGATGTGACTGTTTGTCTGAACACTCACTACTATTTGTGGAAGGAATTTGCACGGGAACTGAAGACACTGGTTGAATAAATACTTGTTTATTTCGATAACAATTGTTACATGTGGTCGACGGGAGAATGGACAGGATATTAGGTTAGGTGAAGGAAGTAAGATAGCACTATGGAAGTGGTATTGTTAGAAGGGGACAGAGAAAAGAAAAAAAAGCGAGACGTCGTCGGGGTGGCCTTTTATAGCCGGGAACTGCATAGTACCAATCCACCGGCGTTGCCAACCTTTGAACTTGCTGTAGATGAACGCGTGGTGGCCTAAAGGGTCGTAGCGGTCGCTACAGAAGTAATTTTTAGGTTAAGTTTAGATTTACAAAATTTAGGTTATCTAATTATTTATTATTTAATAGAGGAAACTAATATATAGTCTATCCAATGAGGTTTTGAACATATACCATCAAGACGTGTAATGTGTTGCTTACCGTAATTTGTAAATTCGTTTTAGAATCAGATAATATTTTCCATTCATTTACTTCTAGTTAAAAAGGACGCAACGCTGTCTGATAAGTTCGAACGTGTGACCGAAGTCGCCCGCTTGTCAAACGTATGCAAAATTCTTCAAATCAATAGTGATAAGAGGTTATAAACCGGCAAACGTCATTTAAATGCTTTGCTTGTTCTAATAAGTTTCAAATCGCTGCTTATTATTACTCTGATTGAAAATTCCGAAGCCAGACAGAACAGATTGCGTCTCTAATCAGTCAGATCGTGTCTCTAACTTTGAACAGGAACGAGATAATGCAGGCCCCCTCTTTCCACTAGAATTCGTTAAAGAGGTAAGCATTCTTACCGTTATATATCAATTTGCTTAATTTTTTTAGCGTGTTGCAACTGCACTGAATCTAAGTATTGACAATGTCACTGAGATATCTCAAAAAATTTTTTTTTTCAATTTATGTATCTAGATGAGATATGGATATATTGAATTGGACCAATATTCCAAATGGTCACTTATGGCTAGATGATAATAAAAATAATACTATGACAACAAAAGTTGATGGAAAAAGGCAAACGTTGGAATAATAATTGATTAGGTTTTATTAGTCATTACATTTATTAATAATTCATTGCATATATACTGTACTTCATGCTGGAAACAGGAATGGTTAATAACACCTTTGGTTTCGCACACATTCGCATCAAGAAATTTTCAAATGAATTGTGAACATATGTTTGACAGATTGAAAATTAACAGCTTAGTTATTCACCTGATTGAAACCTGAATATATCATTCTAAGACAGGGTGATGAGAGTGGAAACAACTAAAGATGTATATATAATTAATTTATGATAACTGTAGGACATTATGTTAAAATGTGTCAGGAGAGAAATAATAGTAACTGTTTTGTAAATATGGCAAATGCATTAAAGAGAATGCAGTCATTAAATCTAGTTTTACCCAAAAAGAAATGTGCAGGTATTGACAGAACAAACGGAAGGAGAAAAACAGTGTCATCAAAATTTCTTTATAAGGCAACACGTACCGAAGGACACAAAAACTAAGCGTAAAAGGTAAATATGCTATCTAATGTAAGTAAAATATTTTACTTGGATACACAAATGTTAATTAGATAGATTAGGCCTCCAGGGGATAACATAACTCTAACACGTAGGTAGTATGTAAAAGAATTAAATGTAAATATAATCAAACACAACCCTAACCTACGAACTATTATAACTAAAATAATTATACATAACATACAATTTATAATTTAATTTTAACGAAGTAGAATTAATTTTATATTTGAATGTTCTGTGGATCTGTAAAAAGGAATGGAATTTTTCTATGGAATGGAATACCCCACAAATGTTTTATTGTATGTTAATGTATTAATTTCTATTTTTAAATAATATACTATTATAAATGTAGACAATACAATACAACTTAAACAAAACCTAAAAACTAAAGATGTACAATAACCATAAATACTATATAATGAATGAAATTATATAAATGCTTTATATTTATTATTGAACGGAAATATTGTTTAACAAAAGTCGAGATAGTAATCGAAATATTACCTATCAGTGCCATAAAAACAGTCAAAATATTTTACTATTTATCATTCCCAATTTTAATCTTTTTACCCTATTACATTAACAATCTTGAAAAATATCGTACCAAAATGCTGTAATATTAATATAAAATATATTGTTATTCACAAGAAAACTACCAAAAAATCATAAAACTACATATATTTTATCTATATAAATCTATGTAATTATAAATCGGGTACATTTTTGTCAAGGTCACGGCTAAAACGACAGAGCCAGAACGTTAAAAATCAGTCGAATGAAACTAGTAGAACCAAAAATAGTCACTAAAAATACACGACTGAAACAGTCGATAGTAAATAGTAACAAAATCAGTCGGACCGAAAATAGCGACCGAAAACAGTCGACTGAAACAGTCATTGGTAAAAAGTAGTAAAATCAGTCGAACCAAAAATAGCTACTGAAACAGTCGATAGTAAAAAGTAGTCAATTACTAAACAGTCGATAGTCAATTTCAGTCGATAGCTCCCAACACTAAAATTTACCCTATACTAGTAATTTTGTTGATGTTTTACAGATAGTAATAATACAATAGTTACAAATTCTGAATTTAATAATTAATATAATTTAATTTTAATAATTAATGATTATAATAATAAATAATATAAATAATTAATTAATTTTTATTTAATAAAACAGTAGATTTAAACTCAAAATTCTACTTTTTACAATTTTTTTGTAAATATATTTTTATTTACTTTATCTTACATCTTACTTTAGATATGCTCAGTACAATATTAATTTACAAATTAATTTATATATGATTGTTATAGTTATTAAAAGGTATATGTTATGATTGTCTGTGATATAGTAACTGTATATTTCAGTCCTGTGTTTCAGTTCCTGTCAGTAACTGTATATTTCAATATTACCTGAAATTAGAAATATCTTGTCGTAATAATCACCAAGTAGGCTTGGTGGGAGCAGTGATTAAGACGACATAACTTTACATTATATTTGTGATTGTCATTCTAAATGTCTTTATAGGCAACAATGGAAAATCCGACAAGGAATAACCATCCCACTCATGCCAATAACCAGGCTGGGTAAAGCCGGATGTCCTATGAGATACTGGAAACAGTAGTCTTTAAAATATATATAACAAAATCCCAGTTATGTTTCTTATATATATTCAGAATTGTCACCCAACCTCCTCGACATCAAGATCTTGCACGCTTAGATTTTGCTTTTTTTTAGATTTTTTGTGATCTCTGTTCCTATTTATCTAAGATGTTAATTTGTTTTATTTAAATATAATTTTTATATTAAGCACTGGGTCTAAAATTATCTCTACATATATAATTAAATTAAATAGGGCACATAAAATGTTTGAATTATTCATAATTAATAGGTTTTAAGAAACAAGATAATTTTACATCGATTGTATTAAAACAAAAACGAGTGTTCAAATATATTTCAGTGTTTCATACTTAACAACCCGAACTAAGACAACAAAACCCTTATAGAGAAGATAGAGAGGAAAAACGACGGGAAAAAATAATGCGATCATAAAACTGACGCGAAACGATGGGAAACCGTTGCGTCGTGCAATTTGTCCAAATCCAATTAAACGAAATTTCTCTATAAAACCGCCAATTCTGAAGGCTACGAGAAAAATAACGATCATCCCTATTATACTGAAGAATTTCTCCGTTCCTCCGGTCGTTTCGACGATTTCAAGTATCGTTGAAAACATTTTATCAAGCCCGGCGACAGGTCCTCCCTCGAATCTCCCTAAAAAATCTACAACTGCTCTTAACTGGAAATTTATTTCATCGTGGCTTGCTTGCCGCTATTGATTGCCGGCATTAGAGATCGAACCACCTAGATGTCGAACGGCGATTATGATAAGATATCGATAAATTATATTTTCCCAATTTATTTGAAACATTGTTATTTTATTAAACTTACAATTTTATTACTTATTTAGTACGATGATGATTGATAAATTAATATTATATATATGATATTGATGAAATATTATTTATTAATTATGTTGGAGTTACAAAAAAATTAGGCTTATAAATTTTTAGTTTAATGGTTTGTTTTATTTGAAACTTTATTGAGAACCATCGGGAAAATATTTTTATTCAAAGTATTATCCGCCGATAGCCGCTACTTTGTCCCTCCCATCTTGCAGGCAGGCAATTTACGGATTCTGTCTCGAAAAAACGATGTATCTTTCAAGGCTATCTAGGAATCTACACATTTTTTGGTATCTTCATACGAAGTGAAGCGCTGGTCAGACAGGCCGCGATTCACATATCGGAACAAGTACTAATCAGAAGTCGCAAGGTCTGGAGAATACGGCGGTTGGGGCAGCACCTCCTATCTTAATGCTTCCAACTATGCCTTCACCGGTTTTGCAACAGGTGGGCTGTCATACAGCAGTGTTGTCATACTGGAGAATAACATTGGTATGTCATTGCTCGGACATGGACGGTTTTCTCGTAGTGCATCTCAATTTAAGTTTATTCATTATCACGGTTTCAGTTCTGATAAGGCTGATAATTCAATTCACAAAATATACAGACTAAGAATGCGATATCCCCTGTATAAAATTATAACCAAATTATGCTCTGCCGAGTCACCAGAGCTCACGCAAAGCTTGTTCATTTAATACAGGGGGAATTAAAAAAATAACATTAAATTTTATTTATATTAGAGGGGGAAATTAAAAATACACATTAACATTTGTTTAAAATATTTTCTAAATACATACAAAATTCTATGCGCAGATAAATACTCATGAGAGAATCCCTTAAGTTTGCCATTGGCTTAAAGCAGAACTTTTGGGAAAACGATGCATTCTGTTAGAAACTTCTCATTCTCGAACAGAATACTTTTAAGTTTTTAGATTTAAATCAGTGCTTCTCACGGGAACTGCTGAAAAAAAATAAATGATAAAAAGCTGCTGATTCTAAAAAAAAGGTATCTATTAGAAGAACTTTCTTCCTAAAGGCTAAAAAATTAAATTCTAAATAACAATTTTTAATAAACGTTACACCCAATATTTTGTAAAGCTTATATTATTCAAATAAATATTATTATTGATTAAATTATTATCAATTATTCAGCTTATTCAAATAAAAATAAACAAATCTGTAATATAATACTTCAAAACCAAACAAAGAAATCCGTAATATTTTTATCGGCGGACCTCTAGCGTCTAGGTCGTACACTGAGATTCTATGTGTCACTATTTATACTTCGGGAATTAGCAACACAGTTGTCATGTGAGTCCATCTGAAGGTTCCTCGTAAGATTTGACATTTTTGACGATATACGTACTCAGAACATTTGTTTTGAACAAAGTTTTGTCTCGCCAAAAAAATGGAACTGAATCATGAACAAAAATGTGCGATGATTTTTTACGATTTTCGACGTGGATTATCACAAGAGTGCATCAATCAACTTAATTTGACTTTTGGCGATGAAGCTCCATCAAAAACCACCGTGTTGTATCGCTGGTTTAGTGAATTCAATCGTGGTCGTAGTTCGCCGTCCGACGAGTTTCGTGAAGCTCGTCCAAAATCGGCTGTTGTGCCAGAAAACATCGATGCTGTGTGCGAATTAATTAAGCAAGATCGTCATGTCACCTATTGTGGGATTGAGGCATCCCTAACCATTAGCTCCACCAGCATATATGCGATTTTACATGAACACTTAGCTGTGCAAAAGTTAAGTTCGCGTTGGATCCCACACAATTTGACAATCGGCTCGTATCGATTGGTGCAAAGAAATGTTTAAGAAATTCAATCGCCGTGTTTTGAAAGACGTTTATAAAATCGTGACAGGTGACGAATCAAGGATATATTCGTATGAGCCCGAAAGTAAGTAGCAGTCCACTGTATGGGTATTCCAAGATGAACCAAATCCAACAAAAGTTGTTCGCGAACGAAGCTCTTCAAAGAAAATGGTGGCCTGTTTCTTCGGCAAAACTGGTTATATTGTTACAGTGCCTCTAGAGTATCGTAGAACAGTAAATTCTGATTGGTACACAACCATTTGTTTGTCAGAAGTCTCCAGTGAAATAATGAAAACAAACAAGGGACGCCGAATTGTTCTTCATCATGACACTGCGAGCTCTCACACATCGGCTCAAACAAGAGACTATTTGAGCACTCAAAACATCGAATTGATGGGTCAGCCGCCGTACAGCCCTGATTTGGCACCCAATGACTTCTTTTTGTCCCCATCCGTAAAGAATAAACTGCATGGTCAACGATTTTCATCACCCGTAGGAGCTATTGACGCGTTCAAAAGTCATCTTTTGAAGGTACCTCATTCGGGATAGAATAAATGCTTTGAAAATTGGTTTAAGCGTATGTAAAAGTGTATCGATCATCGTGGCGAGTACTTTGAAAGACAATTCAAATATATTCGCACTATTTGTTTTTTTCCTATTCCCAAAATATAAATAGTGACCCTCGTAACTGAATTCCTAATATAAAATAAATTATTTTTATTAAATTATCCGCACTAATAAAATATAAAGAGCTAAAAAATATGGTTTTAATATGGTTATTCCTCGTATTTGTAGGGTAAATGGATCAATGCGCAATTTTATTCTAATATAATCCATTTTTAATTGAAATGTTTAAAACCCTGACGTATATTAACATGGTCTGATACTTTAATTAATCATACGAATGAGATTACAGAGAGCTTGAGGAGAAACCAGCCAAGAATAACAAGGAGGATTTCGACCGAATAGCGGATATATAAATCAATTCTTCGCACTCCGTCGACTAATGGAGGAAGGTATACGGCGCGAGAATCAAACGGTTATGGTTTTTACAGATTTTTCACCACGTTTCAATTGAATCGCTAAATCGTACCATGAGTAGCTTTGGAAAAGATTCTAATAATAATGATTAAAATTGTTCAAAATCCTATGATGGTGGATTTTCAACAGCTATATATCGATGCAATTTTGAGGAAAATTTTTAAGACCATAAATTACCTCCCGTCTGATCATTTATTCGATTACACAGATGCTGGACATTTTTTGAATATATTTTGTATACGAGACAGGTCACTAGCATTCACAAATCTTAATCATAAGATATCATTATCATCAATTCTAAGAATTTGATATCGTTATCTCTAGAAACTAATATATACTATACAAAAAACAGCAGTACAAATTCAAGCGGATTCTGCGATTTTCTTACAGACATCAGTGACAAAGTGGAGCTATTGAAAGAAAAACAGAACGAGAATTATCCAAAGAATAACCTACGCTCAGTTAGCAATACCTAGGTTGGTGAAGAATATACAAAATCTACCAGTCTTAGCAGCATATTTTCATTCAATAATTAAAAAAGACTTCGATGAGATCAAACTACTCATGGTATTTAACATAATTTTTGAGTAAATATTTCTTAAAACTGAATTATATATAATAAAGTGAACCAGGAGATATTTAACTACGAAACTAACACATGGGCTAAAAAGTCCCGTCCCTTGGTTTTATTCACCAACGTAACCTCCATCAAGAGTAACACGATCATTCTAGCGCCGCTCTAAGATTTTAATACTACTTTTGTAGAACGATTTATCTTTTGCCTCAAAATAGGCCTGTCACCAGATTATGTCCATTTAGATGACGATCGTTTTGTCACATATTGACTCAGAAATGCAGGTTTGTTACGTTTAAACATGGCCAAACATTGCTCAGAATCATCAACACGTTCTTGTTTTTCAAGACTTCATTTTTTGATCATTCAAAACGATTTTGTGAATTTTTTTGATGTTTTCTGGTGTTATCACTTCATTTAGACGTCCACTGCGTTCTGCATCATCGGTGACTCTACGACCACGTTTGAAGTCAACAAACCAATGTTTTATTGTTGTTTCTGATGGAGCGGAGTCCTTATAATACTTTTGAAGCCATCGCTTCGCTTAAATGTTTTTCCCATCAAGAAGCAGTGTAAAACAAAAGTAGTGTCACTCTTAGCATAATAACTCACAAACTTATCAGGAAAATATCATGAAATTTTAACAGGTTTCTTTGGAAGGCTTGTACTATCTGACAAAGCGGTGAATGCAGTAAAACTCCCGCCGTCTATATGTGAAATAGATTTTGCAATTCATTGTGTTCGAACTTTTTTGGTTCTCCAGACCATTCTTTGTCATTGACATTAAAATCACTGTTGAGGTATGACAGAGCAACATCACCGTAAGCTTCTATAATTATATCAAACAGAAAATGTTAAACATGTATAAAATAATTTTAAGGTCTCCATGATTAGCGCCTGTATGCACTGACTAACTGAATAATACTAAATCGAAAATTGTTATTTTATATGCAGAAATACCAAGACCATTAGATTTAATAATTAACTTATATATAGCTGATTAAAATACGCATACAAGCGACTAATATTTCCAAAAACACCGAATGTACATACATACATACCATTTTCTTTTTAACTATTCTTTAATATATCTATACGGCTCGGAAACTTAATTGCATTTTGATGATATCATGTCTCATAGTCCCATGAAAATATTTCAATGTGAATCGAGCAAAACTACTTTTAAAGCGTCAAGACGTAAACTGTTGCCAAACATCTGTAAGTATTTGGGATGTTTTTATACAAATGTATTATCTAAATTTTCGTATAACTGATTTGTAATCCTTAAAGCTTAAGCCATCTAAATTTAACGCTCAACTGATAATAAACTACTACCACATTAACAGACAAAGTTGATTAATAAGTTTTCAAAAATTTCAAATTGTGTCAGGGCTGGATACACCCCATTCACATTTACCTAGTATTTGCATCTACCGTAAACTATTACAATGAGGTAAAATAATTCGCCCATCTTTCAACATCAATGAGAAAGTTCAAATATCAAAGTGGTATAAACTAAACAAAAGTAATTGTAGAAAAAACGTTATTTTTCACAAGGTTAATTTTAGCGGATTCTTACACATTCCTCTAATCAGAAACTTAAAACCTAAGCACTAAACCTTTGGTCGATGTAACAATATATATGTGATATATATAGTTGATATCTGTTTTTTTTTTGATATAGCGGATTATCTTCAATTTTATCGCCTTCATCATTAATGTTTGCTTTATTTAAATAACGTGGCTTAGAAAAAACTTCCAACAATCTTTCATTAATTCAGAATTAAGTGTAGCATCACCTTAGAGTATACCTAAAATCACAAAAACGGGTAAATATTTGCCATTAAATTAAAATATAAAATCTTCCAATAGCCGCACAACGTAAACTACACACCGTTTTGGTCAAATGGCATTTAGTTTTAAATAATTGGCGGTGAATATGAGCACAAATTTCTAAAAATAAGGTAAAAGACGTGATAATACTAGTCATATCCATATTTGTTCAAGTTAATCTGAATTAGCTCTTTTAGTACCAATTACTACGTAATTTTTGACAGAAAGTCCTGTAATGTTATCCTAACACGTCCATAAGGTCGTTTTATCGTTTCTTCATATATTTCTTGCCCTGTTTGATCCACCTTTCCGTAATCTATTTCGGTTTTCCACCGTGTAATATAAGCTGGTCAGAACAACTCGATATTGTCGTAAATATTTAATTGGATATTACATCATCCCAGCCTGTTCGTTAATAAACTATACATTATCAATGAAAGGGCTGAATCTATGTCAGAATTAACCTCTTATTAATATCTCAACCTAAAACCGACTGATTTATAATTCGTGCATAAGAAAAACTCGAATGATTTAGAAATAAATCAAAATATTTTCTTGCCAATCCAGTTTTTTAGTTCAAAAAGTCTTGAAATGCATTGTTTTAAGTCGTTGAAATGACAAAAGATAAATGGGATATGGCGAGGCAGCATCGCCATAAGTGTAGAAAAGTGTTTGATACGTTTCTGAAAAAGATATCCTCAAATCGAACAACAACAATAATGAATGTCAAACAATTAATTTTGAGTGTTCCGTGATAGCATCTGCATACACTGATTGCTTCATTAATATGAAATGGAAAAGTGATATTTAACAGATCAATTGAAAAGTCCCCGGACTGTCATAGTAAAACACATTTTTTTGGCAAAATTATTTTTTTTATTCAACATAATTCCCTTCATCACCCTTGAACTCAACAGTGATTATAGCGACCCTCCAACTTTGCGACACCATTATTGTAGTACGATTTGTCTTTCGCTTCAAAATAGACCTCTGTTTCGGCGATCACCTCTTCATTCTTCACAGCACGAAAATTTCTTTCCAGCGAGTATTCTTTTGAGACCTGAGAACAGGAAATAGTCGCTGGGGGCTAGATCTGGAGAATACGGTGGATGAGGAAGCAATTCGAAGCCCAATTCATCGATTTTTGTCATCGTTTTCACTGACTTGTGACACTGTGCATTGTCTTGGTGAAGCAGCAAATTCTTTTTATTCAAATGCAGCCGTTTTTCGGTGATTCCGTCCTTCAAACGGTCCAATAACGCTATTTAATAGTCGCTGTTAATGGTCCTTCCTTTTTCAAGGTAGTCAATGAAATTTATTTCATGCGCATCCCAAAATACAAACGCCTTAGCCTGTTGAGTTGTCCAACGCTTTGGAGCGGGTTCATCATGTGCAGTCCACTCGGATGACTGTCGATTGGACTTCGGAGTGAAATGATTGACCCATATTTCATCCATTGTCACATATAAATGTAAAAACTCAGGTTTATTACGCTTGATCATCTTCAAACACTGCTCCGAATCATCAAATCGTCGTTGTTTTTGGTTAAAAGTGAGCTCGCGCGGCACCCACTTTATACAGAGCTTTCTCATACCCAAATATTCGTGAATGATATAATGTACACATTCAGTTGATATCTTTAGAGTGTCTGCTATTTCATTCAATTTTAATTTGCGGTCATTCAAAATCATATTGTAGATTTTTTAAATATTTCCGTCGGTAACAACTTCTTTTGGGCGTCCAATGCGTTCACCGTCTTCGGTGCTCATTTCACCACGACTAAACTTAACATACCAATCCTGGATGGTTGATTTTCCTGGGGCAGTGTCCGGAAACTCGGCATCAAGTCAAGTTTTGGCCTCAACTGTATTTTTCCCTTCAAATTCCGAAATTCCTTTTTATCCTTTTTTTTTCACAGTAAGAAAAGTGCTTCACTGAAAATGCTATAATTCACAAACTAATGATCCGAGAGCTGTTAAATTTATGCAAGCATCTTCTGAGGGTTAGGGCTAACTAAAAACATATGGATTTAATTCTAGTAGCGCCATCTATGTGTCAGGCCGGGGGCTTTTCAATTAACCTGTTAATACAGACAAAAGTCAAAATCATCTATTTGTACAGTTAATATCAATGCAAGTATCAAAATACATGCAAGCACCTTATATTTATAGCTACTTAAATGAGTAAGCAATGATGCTTTAATCCCTTAAGCTAATTAACACGTAATCTAATAGAGTACTACATGCATTTCCAGATCTATTCAATCTCTTATCAGTGTTATTCGTTATCTCTCGAGTCACTATCATAAAAAGTAATATCGTCATATTTAATTACAAAATAATATTAAAGCTTTTGTTCATTTATAACCCAAATTAAACAATATACTACAATATCAGCCACGGTAAACAATGGAGTGAAATAAACATATGAAGTGCATTTTACTGTTATAAAATAATGATATAATTCGTAGTAACGTACTAAATATGATATAAATGTTAAATGTAGCTACGCATTTCTAAGAGTGGCTTAAAGAAAAACCGAGATGTCAATGTCGATGTAGAAATTAAATGACGACTTGAATTTGACAAATCGTTTGGTGAATGTTACTCATCATTCAGTAATATCCAGTGGATCACTCATTCACGAATTAACAATTCATAATCATTCTTTCGAAACGTTTATATAAAAAATTAACAAAAAAAATTGAACCGACTTCAAAAAATAAATAAGGAGCTTTTTCAACAGAAGAAAAAAACGTTTTAAAATAAAATTTATACATAATCGTTGTAATAACTAAATGAACATAAACAAAAACTAATTTACTACACGTATTTTATATTCTACTTTATACTCGCCATTTAGCTTAATACATACCTAAACCTATTTATCCATTTACAATAATATTTTAACTACTACCAACTGATCACCATGAAGTCAGTACCGAGCAACAAATTAAATTTGTTTTATTCGTAATTTAATTTTGAGTATATGTCACAAAAATAGATAAATAGATTTAGGTAGGTATTAAGCTAAATGGTGTGGATATAGTAGAATATAAAATACGTGTAGAAGATCGGTTAAATAACTGTTTGTTTATTTTTATTTAGTTATTACAACGATTATTATGTACATATTTTATTTTAAAACGTTTTTTTTGTGTTAAAAATCTAAGTTTGATTATGACTGAGTCCCTTATTTATTTTTTGATGCCGGTTAAATATTTTTGTTAAAAATATTTTTTATTTTTCTCTTCAAAATATTCAGCTGAATATACAACCTCATCCTTTTTAGAAGTCGGTTAATAAAAATGAAATGATGTTCCCTAATCTTGCTGAAACTCGAAAACGGCTGGAGTGATTTGGCTAATTTCGGTTTTGAATTATTTGTGGAAGTCCAGGGAAGGTTTATATGATGAGAAAGTATACAATAATTACGACAAAAATAGTAAAAGAAACAACGTTGGTTTTCCATGCAAAGTGTCACTATCATCAATAGTCAATCAATTATTGCTAACCGCACTGATGATCAGTAATGAACAGAAAATGATAATAGCCCTATTGGTATGTCCGAATTGAGTGGAAATGAAGTGGGTAAAGCTTAGAATGGAACAAACAGTATTCGACACAGTATATACAATACGATCCGGAAATAGATTATGGGGCCAAGTGTACATTATATTGATTGAATTGTAAGGCATTAAAATACAGCGATGAATATACTGGGTTATGTTGGGCCGATGGAAAAGGAAGTCTGCATTAAACAATACATCCAGTCATCAAAAACGTTATTAAATTCCATATACGTTTATGCAAACTAACCAGTAAATCTGAGGCCAAATGACAATGAATTTTGGTAGAAACATGAGAAACGAACCAGAAGGCAGGGAAGAAATAAACAAGATAATTTAAACATTCTTTTAAAATTTTGTAAAATATGATTTATTAAACGAAACATTTATACTTGAGTATGACAGCATTTAAATATTTAATTGGAAAAAGACACGCGATGTGCTATAAGTTCTTCTAATTGCTTTAAGGGTTGTCCTTCTTTTCTTTTCTTTTCTTAGCTGAAGAAATATAATCACGTTAAATAGCTACCATTTTTGAAAATTTTGGACTAAATTAAATGTTGATGATACGAAGGCAGATTAATAAGTAAGTAACTTTTGAATTTCTCAGCGCAGTAACTTTAAATGCATCACCGCTGGCCTCAACTGCCATCTATTAACAGACCACGTTGAGATTTTAAACAAGCTGCGTGATTTTGTTTGTGTTCGACAGTCATTGACAGCAGACAATCATTGGATGTTAACAATGCAGATTAAGCATTATTTTTTGCGCAAAAAATCACTAAATCTAAGTAAAAACTTGATAAATATTTTGTGGACTCTACACCATCAATTGCAATGGTTAAGTGCGGTTGACTGAGTCTCATTGTGGCCGTACTAGCACAAATAACGCAGAACATTCAGTCCCAATGGAAGTCGTCACGCCACAAATCGTCAATAAAATCCATGGAATAATATTGGACAGTCGGAGAATGAAGTAGCTGAGACTGTAGGTATTTCAACTGAGCAAGTTTTTGCATTTACATGAATAATTGGATATGAGAAAGCTGTCCACAATGGGTGTCGCGATTGCTCACACTCGACTCTAAGCGCAACTATTGTAACCTATAGTTATGAAGGACTACTTGGCGATGTTCAGCCGCAATTTGAATGAGTTTTTATTCACTTTCAAAGATCAATCTCCGGTTTAACGTGTACCAAAGAAAGTCAAGTTTGGTCTACCGGACTTGAAAAGGGTAAAACGACTATCGGTGAACACTATTCAGAACTTTTAGATAGACTGATATTGATTTATAGTAAGAACGACCGCATTAGGCTAAGAGAAAAGTGTTGTTCCATCAAAACAATGCACAAGAGCACACGTGTGTAGAATCATGGTAAAATCCATAAATTAAGCAACGAACAGTAGTTCGTATTGCGTTCCCATCGACTATTACCTGTTTCCAAACTTGAAAAAATCACTGGGTAGTAAGAGGTTTGGGTTGAGGAAACCCATTAATTGGAAGAAATTAAAAAATTGTAAAAACGCTGAACTAGAAACGCTTTTTCATCAAAAAAATATTTCATCCAAAAAACACTATAAATACTTGTGGATATTACTGCTGCGATAATTCCGCCATTTCCTTATAGATATTTTACAGCGAGAACTTACTCAAATATACAACCGACATATTCTCTAATATGAAACAAAATCAAACGTCCAGACGAGCGTAATAGAAGCGTAAACGAACAAAACACAGTTTTCCTTTTACAACCATCTCGTAATAATCCCATTAGCCGTCGGTCAAATATCGCATTAAAATCGAGATGATAATAAAAGGTGTTCGGAATTAAAACTGCATTCCGCACTCTAGACACCTGACAATAGTCGCGGACGAACAGAGGATGATCCCCTAGGGTGAACAGCCAAATAGGGGAGGCGGTGAAAAAAGAAACGATCGACAACATTCACTTGTCAACCTGACGAGCGGGGACCGTAACGTCACCGATTTGCGTAGTTTACGGCAGCTTTTTGACAGAAACTACCTGTTTGGGTGATAAACTATACCCTTATTAAATACCATTGATATAAATCGATAGATAATATTCATACAAATAGATAGATAGATCGAAGAATCGAGGCATTAATAATGTTATGGGGTTTTAAATGGACTAAAACCATGAAATTATTTAATTATTTAAATAATATTGTGATCAAAATCTAGCAGAACTATAAATTAATTTTAAAGGATTTATAACAGATAATGTTACTGTATATTAAATCGCATCCGGTATATTTGTAACAAACTTCATGTTGAAGCTGCACTGACAGACTTACCTTTCAATACGTCATTTCATCGCAGTGTGAATAAAATGTTTTTTCAGTACGTTGTTGAAGTTGTGCCGAGTGTTGGGGCTTTTAACCTACGATTTCGGTTCACCAAATATTTACCTGTCTAGAAATTAACACGTGTTATCAAAATCGGAGGACTAATTTTCTTTTAAGGTGCTAATTAGCTTTAGCAAATGGCAATTTTAACCTAACTTCTATATAAACATATGCTAAACGTTATATCTAATTATGTCGGAGGCATCTGAACTACTTTCGAACCATAGAAGAAAGAAATATTGCCCATCGACGTATAGCCACAAATTATAATTGCGTATTTAAATAAAAAGACCGCATATCGAGTAAATCGCATTTGCGGGAAGTGTTACTATTTTACGTCAAAGAAAAAGGCGGCATGAGTATTGTGTGAAACTTATGGCAAATATGTTCCATCGACTTCAATACGTGAATGCTAGTTTCACTGTTTTAAAAGTGGTAATTTTGACAATGAAGAGCAATTAAGGCATACTGCACAGCTAAAACAATTTCAAAAGCGGATTTCAAGGCACTGCTCGATGAAACCATCCTCAGAACAATGTTATTCTTCACTATGACAATGCTCGACCACATGTTACAAAACCGGTGAAATCATACTTGGAAACATTGAAAAATTGCTACCTCAACCGCAGTATTCTCCTAACCTTGCTGTTTCTCATTACTAACAGGTGGGACAAAAGTCCCTCTACCATTTTGATTGCGCGCCATCTTGGTTATGTGACGTTTAGCTCAGTTTCGCTTTAACCAATGTGTTGTGCACACGTCCAAATTCGGTTACATGTTCTTTTATAGACTGATTTGATTACATATCTTTAAGGTTTAATTATTATCACTAATGTTTTAAAGATTTTTATAGAATTTTAGAGACATTTGGCAACATGGTCCACTCTAGTATCAACCTAAATCCAATTTATATTTAATAATTTAATATTATAATTTAATTATTATAACTAATGTTTTAAAGAGTTTTACAGACATTTGGCAATATGATCCACTAATATCAACTCAAATCGAATTTTATAGACTGGTTCGGTTACATGTTCCTAACCTCTAATTATCATCACTAATGTTTTAAACAATTTTGCAGACATTTGGCAACATGGTCCACTTATACCAACCCAAATCGAATTTTATAGACTGATTCGGTTACATTTTCCTAACGTCCAATTATTATCACTAATATTTTAAGGAGTTCTAAAGAATTTTGCAGACATTTGGCAATATGTCCACTAGTACGAATCCAAATCGAATTTTATAGACTGATTCGGTTACATTTTCCTAACCTCAAATTATCATCACTAATGTTTTAAGGAGTTCTAAAGAATTTTGCAGACATTTGGCAACATGTCCACTAGTACCAATCCAAATCGAATTTTATAGACTGATTCGGTTACATATTCCTAACGTCCAATTATTATCACTAATCTTTAAAATAATTTTGCTCTTTTTAACAAAGAACAATTTGAAACCCTAATTTGCAAAAAAAATAAATAAAACCTCTAACAAACAGTAATCATATCAAACCTAATATTACGGGAACGCCAACAAAAAAATGAAAATTAAATCTTCTGATCCGCATGGTCGAAAATTCGTCGTTGATTGTTGTATGCTTGTTTTTTTTATCGAAAAAGCTATCATCGATAACATCCGATTAACAAATAAAACGTTTTCGGGCATTTTTACATCGGCCAACGTTGTTTAACAACCCTTTCCTGTTATTTGTAATGGAGGCAAATCGGCGATCGATCGGTAAATTTGATGAAAATTCCATGCATTATTCATTCTTCTGCGTTTTAAATTACGACTAATGACTGAATTATCCATCCGTTCGGGTTAGGCATCTGATCCTTTGCAACCTTTACAAATATTTAATTTCCGTACCATGTTTACGCGATTAATTTTCACGGACATTATAAAATTTTTGCAATGGATATTATTCTAAGTGATTGATTTCCGTTATGGAAATTGATCTAAATTGCAAAATTTTCCTTTAAGATGTGAAAAATTTCCACAGGATAAATAGTTATATTGTGTGTGAAAATTCTAGTAGTGTGAACTAGAGATGTTGAAAAATATCGATATATCGATATATTAAAAAGATATCAATATTTCGATATTTTCAAAAAGATATCGAATATGAAAAAAAATGTCGATACTAATTTATAATACCAATGATATGCTGATGCCACTATCGATATTTCTTCACCTACCTTTCCAACCCTACATTTCTAGGCAAAATTCACTGGACCGGGGGAAATCTCAAAACAAAAGATCGATACTCTCCTTCAAAAACCCTACGTTTTAATATCGATTTTAATTTGCGAGCCAAAAGTTTAATACTCTCATTTATAATTATCGATACTTTATTGAAAAATATATCAAAAATATTGGTAAAAAAATTAATATATCGGCATCCCTAGCGGGAACTATAGCATTACTCAATAAATTATGATGTTCGCTAAGTAACATAACATTTTATAGCCAGTTCAACAAAATAGTATATTCACATAATCTACATTTACGACGTCAAAACGTTGCAGTGTTACAGCATCAACTTTGAATTTTAGTTCATTTTGGTTTCACATATAAAAATTCTAATCTAAAGAAAATAACTAGACAAAAACAATGTATCACTACATAGTATAAAACAAAGTCGCCTTTTCTGTCCCTATATCCCTATGTGCGCTTAAATCTTTAAAACTACGCAACGGATTTTGATGCGGTTTTTTTCAATAGATAGAGTGATTCAAGAGGAAGGTTTATATGTATAATACATGCATAATATGCTAAGGCAACATTGCTAATTTTAGAGGTTTCTAACGTGATGTCGTAAATTAACCTATTTTTTTAGGCTTATTTAGCAATTAGCAAAAACGCTGCCCAACCCTACGAGTTAGATCAAATTAATGTACTACAGTATTGTACACCATAAAAAGGTCTACAAAAAAGTCCACGATGGTATATGTTTATCTTTTAGGGATAACCCACATTAACCATTTTTATTGTTTACTTTTGACGTGAGAAAATGGCTTATTTACGAAGCTATTTTAAGCAATACGGCATTAATCCTTATCGAATTAAGTACCTTAAATACAGTGTGCAATTAATATAGATCAATATGGTTCCTTACAGCATGTAAATTAAACAAATATTTTCGGAGATATTACAAATTTAAAATTTGCGTTTAAAAATGTGTAATGTAATAAAAATTGTATGAAATTAGATATTCCAAAGATAGCAGGAAATCTTCATAGTAAGTATAGGGGAAGAGGAATTGTTTTACTCCAAATTTAATGCGTGCAGGCCAAGGGCAGTAATGAATGAACCAAAAATACTGGATCGATTTTAATCATGTTTTCATTGAGTGACATAGGCATATATATTTTATGCCCGTGCAAAGTCGGAGCGGGCCGCTATGTTTTTATATATAACGTTCATATTTTTTCTGTAGTGTATTTAATTTAGTATCAGCATTGCACCCGTGCGAAGCCAGTAACATATAATTTATTTTAAAATTATAATACACTTAATGCATATAATATCTCGTTCAAAACAAGCAGAGCGGCAAAACTACATTTGTCGGTTTATAACGTGTAAATATTGTAACTAATGTTTTGAAGAATTTTGCAGACGTTTGGCAATCAGGCGAATTTCGTAGGCTGATTAGGTAGGCTGATGATCTTCTAACGTATCAGACAGCATTTTACTCTTTTTAACCGACTTCAAAAAAGGAGGAGGTTTTATCTTCCGCAGTATAATATATATTTTTTTAATATATGTTCGTCGATTTCTCCGTTAATTATGGACCGATTTTCAAAATTATTTTTTTATTCGAAAGAGTGCACCTCCCATTGGAACCAAGTTAGGATCTGACGGGGGAAAGGGGTGAAATCGGCGGAAAACCTTAAATTTCAAAAGAACGTACAATGTTTTCACATATTTTTTATCTAAAATAATCAGATATTGGTGTATAATGTTATTGCTGAACCGATGTGATAAAAATCGAAAGTAGTTCAACGCAAAAGTCAGTCAGTTTGCTTTTTAAGCACTAATCATATCATATGAGACGTCGTAGAAACATTGTAGACAACTGTTTCTATGGTGTAATATGGCTAGAACATTGAGCTCACACGCGAAGGTCGTGGATTCGATTCCCAACAGAACTTTTTTCAATCATTGTTCCTTTATTCCTAGTTTTCCTCATACGGGCTGTACTTTTACTTTAGCTATACATTGTAATACTTAATACCATACATTAATTATTATAAATAACTGCGTAATTTATTGAGTAAATATCTGACTCTAAAAAGAGAAAAATAAATATATTGTGTATATGTCCCAAAAATATATTATTATTTTTGTATTGTTAAGGCTCGGCACCATTAATTATTAACTAGAATAAAATGCGAAGGAAAATGTAGTCTGATTTTAAAACGAATTTACAAATTGCGACAGGCAATACATTCGACATCGTAATAGCGTGAGTTCACCGTTATTTTGAATAGACTATGGTTATATTGTGGATGTGATAATTCTATTAGTGTGAACTAGAGATGTTGAGAAATATCGATATTTCTATACATTAAAAAAGATATCGATATTTCGATATTTTAAAAAAGATATCGATAAGAGAAGATCGATATTTCTTCACCTACCTTTCCAGTCCTACTTTTCTACACCTTGCACCCGGGTGCACCAAGTACACCAACTTGCACCCAGTGAAATCTCAAAACAAAATTTCGATACTCCCCGTCAAAAACTGTAGGTTTTAATATAGTTATTTCAATTTACAACTGAACAGTTCGATACTCTCATTTACAATTATCAATACTTTCTTGAAAAATATACCGAAAAATATATCGACATCTATACATAACGGTATTTTTTCGGCATCCCTAGTATGAAATATAGCATTGATCAATAAATTTTGACGTTCGATAAGTAAAATAACATTTTATATAGTCCGTCTAACATCCAATGCACATCATAAATGACGTCGAATATACTGTCAAATGCAGTTTGTAAAATGTGAAAGAATACCGTCTGATTTGTCTGAATATGTAACTGAATCAGTCTGTAAAATGGCCACGTTGCCAAATATCTACAAAACTCGTCAAAACATTAGTAATAATAACTGTAGGTTATAAACCGGTATCTGTAGATTTTTTAATAACTGTAGGTTTTAACGTTCTGACTTTGTCATCCTAGTGGCGATCTTGAAAATAATGTGCCCAATTTTTGTTTATATTACTTTATTTTGTAATATGGAATTGAAAATGATGAATGCTCGATTCATCAAACAGAAAGCGTCCCCCGTTTTTTCTATATAAATGTAATTAAAACAATTATTTCACGGAACCGTTTAGTATGGGAAGCATCATTGGACAACTTTGAGGCATGTAGATCATCCCTTCACAAACTGTTGGAAAACATTGATTTTAACTGATGTAAATATAACCCACAAAATTGGCTAATGGAACTTCTTAAATAACTAAAGTAACGTCTGATTTAAAAAAAAGTCCAATTTTTAAAACCACATAATAAAATTAAGGAAGGTTCGTTATTTAAATTTGTGTATCTGGATGAACGAATTGGGTCACTCAATGCAAAATGCTAATAAAAAAAGTGTTAGAACTACAAAAGTTGATGGGACAAAATAAAGGTTAGAATAACATTTGATTAGGTTTTGTTAGTCATAATATTTTTTATAATTAATTGAAAAGAACCCTATAAACATACCATAACAATTTAGTGACTGACTTGAACAGTCATAATGAGACAGAAGAACAATTGTGAAACAACAGAAGTGACAATTAATCAGAAGATATAGAAAATATCGATAGAATTTAATAAGAAATAAGTAGAATAAGAAAAATGTAAACAGGTTTTAACAGAAGAAAACAAGGAGAAATAGAGTGTTATTAAAATGACTTGACAAGAAAACACAAGATGAAAACAGTGCAACAAAGGACTCAAGAACTAAACGTACAACGGCAAATATGCCTTCCAGAGGATACCATTATATAAAAAAAAACGCGCCTAGGACTCTACCTCACACGTAGGGTAGAAAAGAGTTCAACGTAAATATAATAAAACACAATCCTAACCTACAAACCATTATGACTATATATTTGTAATTTAAGTATATTTGATAACATTTTATTTACATTGGTATTTTGTTGCATTTCATGTTATATGTTTGTATATAAATATCAAGAATTTTTTCACTGACAAAAGTCATAATTATTGGTTTAAAGGAAACATGTAACGAACAAATAATTATATTAAAACATGCTAACAACTATAACATTATTACAGACGAGCCGCCACTGTACTCATTCGGGTAATACCCAATTTCATAATTTTACAAATTTATTCATCTCCATACCGACACATCTGGTATATGAGAATGTTCGCCTTCTAAGTGGCGGTACCGTATCTTTTTTTAATGGCGGTAACTTGTCTCTTTCACTCACTGGGTTCTTGACTTTTAATTACGTTTTCACTACATATATATAAAAAAAATCTAAAAGCTTCATTCTTGCGTAACGTGTACGGTAATCTTTAAACAAAAACGAAACGTCATAGCGTGCCCGGATTGATTAATTAGCCGTAGTTTGTTGTATTATATTACGGGTACATTTTAATTTAGTTGTGAGCACTATAAGGTATTACAATGTCCAATATTTACACTTATTCCACGCTTGCTGGCACTATTATAATAATGGCAATACCGCAAACGACCAATGGATATGGTTTTGCTAGAAAACGTATTAGAAGTTAAACATTTAAAAATGCAGTCGTGGTTCTTCATTTGTTTTTTTATTCTGGTAAACATTACAAGGCTAACAAGACTTTAATTGTTCTCTTTTATCTTACACTGAAATATATAATTAGTGGTTTAATGATATTCAGGTGTATTTTTCGAAATACTATGATTTAAAATAATGATAATATATATGTTTTCAATGACATTTACAATATATACAAATCTACATATCATTTATTGTTTGAAACTAAGACATAACTCTGCTATAAGACTAAGTTAATAAATTTTAAAGGATTTAACTTCTGATTCTTTTTTGAATTAATTATTTTTCATTACTGATAATATTGATTTAGAAACCAATCATGCTCTTTTTCAATTTACAGTGTTACTTTAACTTGTGGATAAAGTGGATCCTGATAACTAATTTAAGTATTCTAAAGTCGACTTTAATCGTTTTTCCGTTGCAAAATCACTTTGCTTGTCATAATCCCGTTAATTATGAAATTAGCGTTCTCATATAACGCTTTCTTTCTGGTTTAGCGGTTCAAGACTGTCAAGGGTAGGGATACAGAAATAACATCGATATATCGAAATTTTTGAAAAAAATATCAATTTTTTTAGCCGATATTTTTTTAAAATAAATTAAATATAATTATTAATAACTTTTTAACTATTTTTGATACCACTACTGTCTAAAATATTTACAGAAAATGTATGTTCTTTAGGCTAATATTTCACTATTTTTATTTTTCTAAAAACTATCGATATATTCTTTGTAAAATATCGATGGTTTTTATACTTATTGGAAAGAATATATCGATATTTTTTTTCTCTCATAAAACAATATATCGATGTTTTATAAAATATCAATGTATCGAAATATCGATATTTTTTCGGTGTCCAACATGCCTAGCCCAGAGCATTTTCCGTCAACTATTCCCCTATTATTACTTCTAAACCATTGAAACAATAACACATGTTAATTTAGATGAAGTATGGCATGTTTACTGTAAATTTGAAGAATTTTTATATGAATCTATAACCTGTTTTTTACACAGACAAAATTTAGTCATTGTACAGATTTTTTTTTGAATATTGGTGCCAAAACAAATTATTGTATATGTTTAATGTTTCTTCCCTTTCAACTAGAATAACAGTGTAGTAAAAAAATAATAAATTTATTTAAAATACTTAGTATGGTCTAATTTGGGTCAAATATGCGCTGTTTTGTTCTATCACTTGTTGCCAATTTAAAGGTAATATTACTATGACCCTCAGTCACTCAGAACCGCTCCACTGCCACAAGTCTCTCTTGACGCGATTTTTTCACTATCAAAATACTTCACCATGATAATCTTGATGCTATATCTGAACTATAAAGTGGATGCATAACAACCTCCCAACCAAACTTCCAAAGCTTCTAGCGAGCTGCTATCGAGATGATGTTTTCTTGATGAAACACAATTCCCATTCTAGTGACGAAAGTAGGCTTCTTGGTGTTTTTTTCCTACAAATGGTCCAACTAGTCATAGCACAGGTTCAAATTAGGAGTTTGGTTGTAGAGGAACAGCTCACAATATCATCGTGACATTATAAATATTGATGACGTGAGTTCACTGTTTTTCGGATACTACATCTGTATCCCAACAGGTCAATTGAAAAGTCCCCGGCCTACCATAGTAAAACAATTTTTTTTAGCAAAATTAATTTTTTAATTCAACATAATTCGCTTGAAGGGTGATACACTGATTATAGCGACCTTGCAACTTGTTTGTAGTACGATTTTAAAATAGGCCTCAGTTTTGGCGATCACCTCTTCATTCGACGAAAATTTCTTCCCAGCTAGCATTCTTTTGAGATCTAAGAACAGGAAATGGTCGCTGGTGGCCAGATCTGGAGAATACGGTTGACGAGGAAGCAATTCGAAGGCCACTTAATGGATTTTTGACACGGTGCATTGTCTTGGTCAAGCAGCACTTTCCTCTTCTTCAAACGCGGCCGTTTTTCGGCGATTTCGTCCTTCAAACGGTCCAATAACACTATGTAATAGTCGCTGTTGATGGTCCTTCCTTGTTCAAGGTAGTCAACGAAAATTATTTGCCGTTGCGCTTTCCCACGCTTTGGAGCGGGTTTATCCTGTGCAGTCCTCTCGGATGACTGACGATTAGAGTGAAATGATGGAGCCATGTTTCATCCATTGTCACATATAGACGCAAAAACTCGGGTTTATTATGCTTGATCATCTTCAAACACTGCTCCGAATCATCAACTCGTCGTTGTTTTTGGTCAAAAGTGAGCTCGCGCGGCAACCACTTTGCACAGAGCTTATATAATTCACGAACCAATGATTCGACAGCTGTCAAATTTATACACCCATATTTTGAGGGCTAGGACTAACTAAAAAACATATGGATTTAAGTCTAGTAGCGCCATCTATGTGCCAGGCCGGGGACTTTTCAATTGACATGGTAGTTTCTTCAGAAATGTAATTAAGGGTTTAAATTTTTGAAGAGCAATACTTTGATTTTCCCACCCGGGTCTCATCTTGCCTCTGTATATTGATAGGACAGAATAATTGTAATAAATTAATTTGTAAATTAGGATTGTACTAGGCACATGTAATATAAGATCTTATTAGAAAATTAATTAAGGAAGTAAAATGTTCTGAAAATGACACTAAAAACAGCAGGAATATAATGTTGAAAAGAACAAAGCAATGGTCTATTCCATCACATCACACCTTCTCGAAACTGTTACTAATTAGTAAAAACATATAACAAGTTTCTCTATAATAGGCGCTGATTCATTATAATCGAGTCACTATTGTTTTCGCGTAAAAAAGAAGTTAACAAAATAAAAATAAATAAAATAAATTTATGGTTGGCTGTTCGAACTTTAGTCAGACAAAAATCGGTTTTTTTCTCGCCATTTTTGTCTAATGAGATCGAATGTCAATGCGAAATTTCATTAAAATTCCGACTATGTTCATTCTTTTTTTACACATTTTCCCATACCGTATGCATGATTACAAAAGTTTTACCTTGGTTTTTTTTTCGACGATGCTCATGAATATTAATTGACCGAACATTTTATCGAGTTTATAATGGTAATTCTAAAATTAAAATGATTTGAGGAATCCCGATGATTTCTGACTGGTTGATTGATTGTTTATTATCAATTTGCCGTGAAGAAATGTATATGAAAGTTAAATTGGTGACTAAAGGTCAATTAACTCGATGTTTCTTTACATTTTGTTGTTTGTATAAAACTGTTGACATTGTACTCGTTTGACAAATATGATCGTATCTAATATATCAACGTAATATACAACGTATCTAATATATTTAAACATTAAAAAATTTATTAAATGACTTAAATTTTGCAGTAAAAATAAATTAATATGTCAAGTTTGTACCATCCATAATATACATGTTAAACAATCTAATCTAAATTTTAAGAATTTGAAAGTTGGAAATCACAGGAGGACAAACAAAAAAGATATTATTGCTTTTTTAAGCAATTATATATTAAGAATTTTACAGCAAACAATATCAGAAGTTTAATGTACTGCTGTATAAGGAGTAATCGTCAAGGGTGTAAATTTAGGTAGGATAAATAAAGGTGCGATAAGGCAAGAAAAGTTAATGGCAAAAAATTAATTTGAGCCTGTCTATATAAAATGTCTGTATATATAAGTATATATTTGTTTTTTGTTAAGAGTGATATAAGACCCAATATTGATGAAACAAGTAGAGGTAGCCAATATGAATCCCAGAATAATACCCTACAATTGAATTTTGACAAGGTAATAGGAATTATATATTTAAGTAATATCAGTTAATCGTCCAATTTATAGTCATTGCAAAAGTACAGGAAAAAATTGCATACCATTAAAAGAATTTGAAAGACTTTGAAAGTTGGAAATCACAGGAGGAAAAACAAAAAAGATATTATTGCTTAAAGAATTTTTCAGAAAACAATATCAGAAGTTTAATATACTGCTGTATAAAGAGTAATCGTCAAGGGTGTAATTTTAGGTAGGATAAATAAAGGTGCGATAAGGCAAGAAAAGTTAATGGCAAAAAATTAATTTGAGCCTGTCTATATAAAATGTCTGTATATATAAGTATATATATGTTTTTTGTTAAGAGTGATATAAGACCCAATATTGATGAAACAAGTAGAGGTAGCCAATATGAATCCCAGAATAATACCCTACAACTGAATTTTGACAAGGTAATAGGAATTATATATTTAAGTAATATCAGGTAATCGTCCAATTTATAGTCATTGCAGAAGTACAGGAAAAAATTGCATACCATTAATCCTGGAGAAGTAACTATTTGGGAATGTATCGTACTTGCTACAGTTGTAAGAATTGTTATATATATATATATATATATATATATATATATATATATATATATATATATATATATGTCATTGTCTTCGACTAGCACATAAATTAGAACAGAATATAACAAGAAGCTAAATTTGCACTAATGCAACAGATGGATCATTTTCACAGCTAGCCTTACGTCATCGACAATCAAGGAACAACACAAAAAAAAACCTTTTATAATCTATAAAAGTATATTCCATTGGAGAGGAGCGTTCGATGTTTTCATCGTGCCCGTCCATACAAGGGAGAACAAACGAAACAGAAAAGCGGAGTCGTCACGCCCAACAACAGAAACAACAAAAATAATCAGGGGCTTTCAGTTTGTTTGACGTCGTCCCGAAACACCGACAACATCACACTCGACGCGGCAGGCGCGTTTTATATGCCGCTTTCGATTTTTATTCCGTTGATATTTTATCGCTCTCTTCTCATTATCGGGGTTTATCCTTTCGTCGTTTTTCGGCAATAATATCATCGCGATCCCGACGATAAAACAACCCTTTTTAATAAGAAATTATATTACGAAGGTCAATCTACGATTATTGAGAATATAAGGATTCATTTTAAATTTTTTAAAATTATTTGCTGCTCACAATAATCGACGACGTCAAACAAACTGAAAGCCCCTGATAATAATCATTTTTGTTTCTGTTGTTGGGCGTGACGACTCCGCTTTTCTGTTCCGTTTGTTCTCCCTTGTATGGACGGGCACGATGGAAACATCGAACGCTCCTCTCCAATGGAATATACTTTTATAGATTATAAAAGGTTTTTTTTGGTGTTGTTCTTTGATTGTCGATGACGTAAGGCTAGCTGTGAAAATGATCCACCTGTTGCATTAGCGCAAATTTAGCTTCTTGTTATATTAGGTTCGTTCTAATTTAGGTGCTAGTCGAAGAGAATGTTCCTAATGATGATGATCATGATTATCATTAAAGCTTTTAATGTTCGTTGTCATTAAGGTTTCGCACATCAGCCGCTTCTCAAGATCTGCAGTTATTGCAATCACACAAACAACTAATAAGTACTAGTGATCGCCCTGTGGTCATAATTCGTCCTCAATATAATAAGTTAATCATGTTTTCCTCATATTAGAGTAAAGAGAATAATTTAAAAATGATATGTGAATGTTAATAAAACTTGTTTCAATATAAGATAAGAAATACATTTGTTATAAAACATTAATTATTTCGAAGAAGAACTTGTTGATATTTATATACGAATGATATTGTAACTGTCATCGTAGTACAATGTATACTTGTATATTGTCAAGATAGTGAATATTACAATGTTTTATTGGATATTTGTATTTTATTTAACAACCAACAGAAGTATTTCTTACATAAAATTAGTTAAATTCATCTACATCATTAAATAATTGTTCATTTCGACTTACCGGTAACCTAACGGGACTGCACTTAACGAAGTTGGCAAACATCATTAACTCCATCATGAGACTGCCACACTTCCCGGCGTCTTGGAAACACGCACATATAGCGGTTATACCCAAGAAAGGAGCAAAATCATCTCCATCTGATTACAGGCCTATCAGCCTTCTCAGCGCCATTTCGAAGCTTGCCGAGAGGGCAATACTCTACGCTCTCAACTCTCTCACAAAGGAAAACAACATCATTCCAGATAAACAATTCGGCTTTCGCGCTCACCACTCATCCGTCCATCAAGCTTCCCGTCTGGCTGCACACATCCATCATGCTCTTGACCAACGTAAAAAGCTTGGAGCAGTTCTTCTGGACCTAACCAAAGCCTTCGACAAGGTCTGGCATGACGGATTGTTCGCAAAGTGCGTGCGGCTAGGCCTCCCAGAAGACCTAACCGCTCTCATCAAGTCCTATCTCTCGGACAGATCTTTCCAGGTCAAGATCAGGGCATCACTTTCCAGTCGTAAACAAATCGATGCTGGCGTACCTCAAGGTTCCCCGCTGGCCCCAGCCTTATTTAACCTCTTTATTTCAGATATGCCCAGAAAAGAGCATATTGACGTCGCCTTTTACGCTGACGACACTGCTTTCTTCACGGCCGCCAGGTTCGAAGTTACAATTCATGAACGTTTACAGAAGCAGCTCGATCATGCGGTCAAGTGGTTCAAATTCTGGAGGTTGCAAATCAACCCCCTGAAATCCCAGGCGATCATTTTCCACAAGAAGCGTTACGCACTGCGCGTCTCGCAACTTAAGATCGACACCGCAATAATTCATTTGGACCGGCGGTACGGTTGGCATTCCCAAATCCAGAAAGCAATCCAAAAAGGTTCGGGGATAGCAAACCTGCTATCTTCTCTGATCTGCCCTTCTAGCAGACTTCCCATCTCCATCAAATGCTTATTTTACAAGATGTTAATTCGGTCCGTACTCCTCTACGGATCTAATGTCTACTTCAAGTTTGTTACACCCAACCAGGTCAAACGGCTTCAAGTTTTCCAAAATAAGCTCCTCAGGAGAATATTAAACGCTCCATGGTTTATCAGAAATAATCAAATTCATAGGGAAACTGACACTCCAGAAATCAAGCACTTCATATCTCAATCATTCCACAAACAACAACTCAGCTCAAGTTCTTCTGAAAACGCGCTTGTTCGCGTGCTGGTCGACATGCTGGGAGCTTAGCACCGCGTCACCGCTAAGCTCTCCCCCTTTTCCAGGCTGAAACGACCTCATCCGTCGCTACAGTCATAACTTTTGCCCCCATACAACAGTACCCAGTTGTGTCTTAACTCAGGTTCGCGAATCAATAGAATCGCCGGGCCCTCGTGCCCAATAACGGCTGCCCGATCAGAGGGTGCCATATCCCCAAATTTAATGCAGTAGCAGTAGTGATCCACAGGGGTCAACTGTGAGGCGGTTTCGGTTTAGTGTATTGGTAAGCCCAGAGGCAGTCCCACATAACCCGGTCCAACTTGTCACTCCAGGGCAAGTCTCCGCGACCAGGTATGCGTCATGCATTCCACCGCCTGGTTTTTAGGCCAGAACAAAAAAAAAAAACTTAACGAAGTGAACATCGACTCTCATCGGTACGACGGAGAACGAGAGGGAAAAACAACATCGATTTAAAAGTTTCTTAATAATTCTGCCAGATTCGATTCCTGAACGGGAACCGAAACTGTTAACCGAGAGATAACGATTCGGACAGCGATCCGAAATTATTTGCCAAGTAATGTATCCTCTTAAGTAAAAATTATATAGTTTCTAGAAGTATTTCGAAGAATAACTTGTTGACGTTGTTTATAGACGAATGTTATTGTAATCACCATCGTAGTACCTTGTATACTGTCCAACTAGCGATCATTGTAATATTTTGTTGGATATTTGTATTCTATTTAACAACAAATAAAAGTATTTCTTACATAAAGTTGACTCATTTCATCCGCATCCATCGTTAAATAATTGTTCATTTGGACTTACTGTTAATTTTTTTTTTTTCGTTTTCAAATGGTCTTGGGCTGATGTCGCTTCAGGTTCGGGATATGTTTGTTTTGCGGGCGACAGAGACCCTGGGTTACGACTGGGACTGCCGTAGTTTGTTTATTACCGGGGTTTGTGGACGGGTAAGGATTTTATTAAGGTGTTATCGTGTGCTAAGGTTCCTATGGAGAACCTCACACTGAGCATGTTTATGAAATTTTTCACAAACGGGATGCCTGATTCTAGGTGAATGTTGACGTTCCTCATAAACCATGGGGCTCTGAGTAACGCACGGACTTTTTTGGATTGGAACACTTGGAGTAGTTCAAGTTGTCTCTCCGAGACATACCTGTACCACACCTGTGCTCCATTGAGGCAGATTGGACGGACTAGCATTTTATACAGAGTCGCTTTCTGTGGGATTGGGAGCTTGCTTTTTCTGCAGAGTAGAGGAAATAATAGGTTGTACACGCCATTTCCTTTGCAAATGGCGTGCTGGATTTGGGCAGACCATTGAAATCTGCGGTCGAACTGGAGACCAAGGTATGAGACTTTCTGGAGTCAAGGGATAGGGACTTTATCGATTTGGAGGCGATAGGCGCGAAACTCCTTCTTGCGGTGGAACAGAATAGCCTGAGTTTTGCTCGGGTTCATCCGAAGTCGCCAGAATTTGTACCACGCTATGGCTTGGTTCAGTTGTACTGAACCAAGCGGAGCCTATTGCGTATTGCGTCGCGACACTAACCGGTTGTGAAGAAAGCGGTATCATCTACATAAAATGCTGTGTGGAAAAGTTTGTAGAGCGGGAAATCAGCCATCTAAAGGTTGAATAGGGCTGGAGCTAATGGAGCACCTTGCGGTACTCCTGCGGAGATTTGTTTATGAGACGTAACTGCGTGACCGATCCTCACCTGAAAGGACCTACCATCCAAGTATGAATCTATCAGGGATATTAGGTCATTCGGTAGACCTCATTGTTTAGCTTTAAATATTAGGCCGAGGTGCCATACTTGGTCGAAAGCTTTGAAGACATCTAAGAATATCGCTTTTATCATTGCCTGGTGGACAGCTACGTAACTGTTAACTGAGAGCGAGCGATCCGAAATTATTTACCAATTAATATATGTACTTAACTGAAATTTATATAGTTTCTTTCATATAGAGAGTGTTTCGAACAATAACTTGTTGACGTCGTTTATAGACGAATATTATTGTAATCACCATCGTAGTACCTTGTATATCATCAAGATAGTGATCATTATAATGTTTTGTTGGATATTTGTATTCTAATTCGCAAGAAACAAAAGTATTTCTTACATAAAGTTGGTTAAATAATTGTTCATTTCGACTTACCGTTAATCTGACCGGACTGCACTTAACGAAGTGCCCATCGACTCTTGTCAGCATGACGGAGAATGAGAGGGAAAAACAACATCGATTTAGAGTCTTTCTTAAGAGTCTTTCGAACAATAACTTGTTGACGTCGTTTATAGACGAATATTATTGTAATCACCATCGTAGTACCTTGTATATCATCAAGATAGTGATCATTATAATGTTTTGTTGGATATTTGTATTCTAATTCGCAAGAAACAAAAGTATTTCTTACATAAAGTTGGTTAAATAATTGTTCATTTCGACTTACCGTTAATCTAACCGGACTGCACTTAACGAAGTACCCATCGACTCTTGTGAGCATGACGGAGAATGAGAGGGAAAAACAACATCGATTTAGAGTCTTTCTTAAGAGTCTTTCGAACAATAACTTGTTGACGTCGTTTATAGACGAATATTATTGCAATCACCATCGTAGTACCTTGTATATCATCAAGATAGTAATCATTATAATGTTTTGTTGGATATTTGTATTCTAATTCGCAAGAAACAAAAGTATTTCTTACATAAAGTTGGTTAAATAATTGTTCATTTCGACTTACCGTTAATCTAACCGGACTGCACTTAACGAAGTACCCATCGACTCTTGTGAGCATGACGGAGAATGAGAGGGAAAAACAACATCGATTTAGAGTCTTTCTTAAGAGTCTTTCGAACAATAACTTGTTGACGTCGTTTATAGACGAATATTATTGTAATCACCATCGTAGTACCTTGTATATCATCAAGATAGTGATCATTATAATGTTTTGTTGGATATTTGTATTCTAATTCGCAAGAAAACAAAAGTATTTCTTACATAAAGTTGGTTAAATAATTGTTCATTTCGACTTACCGTTAATCTGACCGGACTGCACTTAACGAAGTACCCATCGACTCTTGTGAGCATGACGGAGAATGAGAGGGAAAAACAACATCGATTTAGAGTCTTTCTTAGAGCCTTTCGAACAATAACTTGTTGAGGTCGTTTATAGACGAATATTATTGTAATCACCATCGTAGTACCTTGTATATCATCAAGATAGTGATCATTATAATGTTTTGTTGGATATTTGTATTCTAATTCGCAAGAAAACAAAAGTATTTCTTACATAAAGTTGGTTAAATAATTGTTCATTTCGACTTACCGTTAATCTGACCGGACTGCACTTAACGAAGTACCCATCGACTCTTGTGAGCATGACGGAGAATGAGAGGGAAAAACAACATCGATTTAGAGTCTTTCTTAGAGCCTTTCGAACAATAACTTGTTGAGGTCGTTTATAGACGAATATTATTGTAATCACCATCGTAGTACCTTGTATATCATCAAGATAGTGATCATTATAATGTTTTGTTGGATATTTGTATTCTAATTCGCAAGAAAACAAAAGTATTTCTTACATAAAGTTGGTTAAATAATTGTTCATTTCGACTTACCGTTAATCTGACCGGACTGCACTTAACGAAGTACCCATCGACTCTTGTGAGCATGACGGAGAATGAGAGTGAAAAACAACATCGATTTAGAGTCTTTCTTAGAGCCTTTCGAACAATAACTTGTTGACGTCGTTTATAGACGAATATTATTGTAATCACCATCGTAGTACCTTGTATATCATCAAGATAGTGATCATTATAATGTTTTGTTGGATATTTGTATTCTAATTCGCAAGAAAACAAAAGTATTTCTTACATAAAGTTGGTTAAATAATTGTTCATTTCGACTTACCGTTAATCTGACCGGACTGCACTTAACGAAGTACCCATCGACTCTTGTGAGCATGACGGAGAATGAGAGGGAAAAACAACATCGATTTAGAGTCTTTCTTAGAGCCTTTCGAACAATAACTTGTTGAGGTCGTTTATAGACGAATATTATTGTAATCACCATCGTAGTACCTTGTATATCATCAAGATAGTGATCATTATAATGTTTTGTTGGATATTTGTATTCTAATTCGCAAGAAAACAAAAGTATTTCTTACATAAAGTTGGTTAAATAATTGTTCATTTCGACTTACCGTTAATCTGACCGGACTGCACTTAACGAAGTACCCATCGACTCTTGTGAGCATGACGGAGAATGAGAGTGAAAAACAACATCGATTTAGAGTCTCTCTTAGAGCCTTTCGAACAATAACTTGTTGAGGTCGTTTATAGACGAATATTATTGTAATCACCATCGTAGTACCTTGTATATCATCAAGATAGTGATCATTATAATGTTTTGTTGGATATTTGTATTTTAATTCGCAAGAAAACAAAAGTATTTCTTACATAAAGTTGGTTAAATAATTGTTCATTTCGACTTACCGTTAATCTGACCGGACTGCACTTAACGAAGTGCCCATCGACTCTTGTCAGCACGCCGGAGAACGAGAGGGAAAAACAACATCGATTTAGAGTCTTTCTTAGAGCCTTTCGAACAATAACTTGTTGAGGTCGTTTATAGACGAATATTATTGTAATCACCATCGTAGTACCTTGTATATCATCAAGATAGTGATCATTATAATGTTTTGTTGGATATTTGTATTCTAATTCGCAAGAAACAAAAGTATTTCTTACATAAAGTTGGTTAAATAATTGTTCATTTCGACTTACCGTTAATCTGACCGGACTGCACTTAACGAAGTACCCATCGACTCTTGTCAGCATGACGGAGAATGAGAGGGAAAAACAACATCGATTTAGAGTCTTTCTTAGAGCCTTTCGAACAATAACTTGTTGAGGTCGTTTATAGACGAATATTATTGTAATCACCATCGTAGTACCTTGTATATCATCAAGATAGTGATCATTATAATGTTTTGTTGGATATTTGTATTTTAATTCGCAAGAAAACAAAAGTATTTCTTACATAAAGTTGGTTAAATAATTGTTCATTTCGACTTACCGTTAATCTGACCGGACTGCACTTAACGAAGTGCCCATCGACTCTTGTCAGCACGCCGGAGAACGAGAGGGAAAAACAACATCGATTTAGAGTCTTTCTTAGAGCCTTTCGAACAATAACTTGTTGACGTCGTTTATAGACGAATATTATTGTAATCACCATCGTAGTACCTTGTATATCATCAAGATAGTGATCATTATAATGTTTTGTTGGATATTTGTATTCTAATTCGCAAGAAAACAAAAGTATTTCTTACATAAAGTTGGTTAAATAATTGTTCATTTCGACTTACCGTTAATCTGACCGGACTGCACTTAACGAAGTACCCATCGACTCTTGTGAGCATGACGGAGAATGAGAGGGAAAAACAACATCGATTTAGAGTCTTTCTTAGAGCCTTTCGAACAATAACTTGTTGAAGTCGTTTATAGACGAATATTATTGTAATCACCATCGTAGTACCTTGTATATCATCAAGATAGTGATCATTATAATGTTTTGTTGGATATTTGTATTCTAATTCGCAAGAAAACAAAAGTATTTCTTACATAAAGTTGGTTAAATAATTGTTCATTTCGACTTACCGTTAATCTGACCGGACTGCACTTAACGAAGTACCCATCGACTCTTGTGAGCATGACGGAGAATGAGAGTGAAAAACAACATCGATTTAGAGTCTTTCTTAGAGCCTTTCGAACAATAACTTGTTGAGGTCGTTTATAGACGAATATTATTGTAATCACCATCGTAGTACCTTGTATATCATCAAGATAGTGATCATTATAATGTTTTGTTGGATATTTGTATTTTAATTCGCAAGAAAACAAAAGTATTTCTTACATAAAGTTGGTTAAATAATTGTTCATTTCGACTTACCGTTAATCTGACCGGACTGCACTTAACGAAGTACCCATCGACTCTTGTGAGCATGACGGAGAATGAGAGTGAAAAACAACATCGATTTAGAGTCTTTCTTAGAGCCTTTCGAACAATAACTTGTTGAGGTCGTTTATAGACGAATATTATTGTAATCACCATCGTAGTACCTTGTATATCATCAAGATAGTGATCATTATAATGTTTTGTTGGATATTTGTATTTTAATTCGCAAGAAAACAAAAGTATTTCTTACATAAAGTTGGTTAAATAATTGTTCATTTCGACTTACCGTTAATCTGACCGGACTGCACTTAACGAAGTACCCATCGACTCTTGTGAGCATGACGGAGAATGAGAGTGAAAAACAACATCGATTTAGAGTCTTTCTTAGAGCCTTTCGAACAATAACTTGTTGAGGTCGTTTATAGACGAATATTATTGTAATCACCATCGTAGTACCTTGTATATCATCAAGATAGTGATCATTATAATGTTTTGTTGGATATTTGTATTTTAATTCCCAAGAAAACAAAAGTATTTCTTACATAAAGTTGGTTAAATAATTGTTCATTTCGACTTACCGTTAATCTGACCGGACTGCACTTAACGAAGTGCCCATCGACTCTTGTCAGCACGCCGGAGAACGAGAGGGAAAAACAACATCGATTTAGAGTCTTTCTTAGAGCCTTTCGAACAATAACTTGTTGACGTCGTTTATAGACGAATATTATTGTAATCACCATCGTAGTACCTTGTATATCATCAAGATAGTGATCATTATAATGTTTTGTTGGATATTTGTATTCTAATTCGCAAGAAAACAAAAGTATTTCTTACATAAAGTTGGTTAAATAATTGTTCATTTCGACTTACCGTTAATCTGACCGGACTGCACTTAACGAAGTACCCATCGACTCTTGTGAGCATGACGGAGAATGAGAGGGAAAAACAACATCGATTTAGAGTCTTTCTTAGAGCCTTTCGAACAATAACTTGTTGAGGTCGTTTATAGACGAATATTATTGTAATCACCATCGTAGTACCTTGTATATCATCAAGATAGTGATCATTATAATGTTTTGTTGGATATTTGTATTCTAATTCGCAAGAAAACAAAAGTATTTCTTACATAAAGTTGGTTAAATAATTGTTCATTTCGACTTACCGTTAATCTGACCGGACTGCACTTAACGAAGTACCCATCGACTCTTGTGAGCATGACGGAGAATGAGAGTGAAAAACAACATCGATTTAGAGTCTTTCTTAGAGCCTTTCGAACAATAACTTGTTGAGGTCGTTTATAGACGAATATTATTGTAATCACCATCGTAGTACCTTGTATATCATCAAGATAGTGATCATTATAATGTTTTGTTGGATATTTGTGTTCTAATTCGCAAGAAAACAAAAGTATTTCTTACATAAAGTTGGTTAAATAATTGTTCATTTCGACTTACCGTTAATCTGACCGGACTGCACTTAACGAAGTACCCATCGACTCTTGTGAGCATGACGGAGAATGAGAGTGAAAAACAACATCGATTTAGAGTCTTTCTTAGAGCCTTTCGAACAATAACTTGTTGAGGTCGTTTATAGACGAATATTATTGTAATCACCATCGTAGTACCTTGTATATCATCAAGATAGTGATCATTATAATGTTTTGTTGGATATTTGTATTCTAATTCGCAAGAAAACAAAAGTATTTCTTACATAAAGTTGGTTAAATAATTGTTCATTTCGACTTACCGTTAATCTGACCGGACTGCACTTAACGAAGTACCCATCGACTCTTGTGAGCATGACGGAGAATGAGAGTGAAAAACAACATCGATTTAAAGTCTTTCTTAGAGCCTTTCGAACAATAACTTGTTGACGTCGTTTATAGACGAATATTATTGTAATCACCATCGTAGTACCTTGTATATCATCAAGATAGTGATCATTATAATGTTTTGTTGGATATTTGTATTTTAATTCGCAAGAAAACAAAAGTATTTCTTACATAAAGTTGGTTAAATAATTGTTCATTTCGACTTACCGTTAATCTGACCGGACTGCACTTAACGAAGTGCCCATCGACTCTTGTCAGCACGCCGGAGAACGAGAGGGCAAAAACAACATCGATTTAAAAGTTTCCTAATAATTCTGCCAGATTCGATTCGTGAACGGGAACCGAAACCGTTAACCGAGAGCGAGCGATCCGGACAGCGCGAACAATAAAAATAATCAAAAGGCTCCTCTGGTGCCGTTTGACGTGGGGGCCCGAAACGCTCGCTCTCGTGTTTCGCTACGCCGGTTTCAATCTCGATCCCGCCAGATATTTTATCGGCCGCCGCTCATTATCGGGGTTTATCCCTTCGCCCTGTTCGGCGATCGCTCTCTTGAATATTCGCGCCGTCGAAATTTCATTTTTGAAGCCGCTGCTAATGGAATTGAAAAATATGCGACTATATGGAGGACGGGAGGCTCCGGGGAGAGGAATGTCATTGGATCGGGGAATTTTACGTAGTGGTGTCTCTCGTTTCTGTGATATCGAGATTGACAACTTACAGGGTAAAAATGTATTGTATTTGGTATGGTTTATTTATTATTATTTTATTGGCTTATACATTAGTTTTAAAGGATTTGAAGCATTATTGTGAAAGTCAATTGTCAATCGATTGTCCATGACAACTCTGGAGATTTACGGATTTCATCTCGAAAGTAATATGTACTCTATGTTATATCTATGTTATCGAACTTTAACTAACAGGTAAATTGAAAAGTCCCCGGCCGTGTCACTTTCACTTCACCCTACAGGACACCACGTCAAGTTCAAAGGTTGGCAACGCTAGCGGATTGGTATCATGATCCCGTCGACCACATATATCATTCAATATCGAAATAAACCAGTTTTTATTCAACCAGTGTTTTCAGTTCCCGTGCAAATTCCTTCCACAAAGTAGTAGTGAGTGTTCGGACAAACAATCGCATCGACAAACATTCCGACCGACCAGACGAACATTCCTACATACTTATCGGACCATCCGCGTACATATGAAGGAGGATATTATTAAAAGAAACCAAACAAATTTCGAAAAATAAATAACCAATTTGTATTTTATTTCAAAAATCTTACTATTGTTTATCACAGTAATATTTTTAGGCTAAACAAAAATTTATATAAATAACCACTAAAATTACAAATAATCATTATATATAGCGATAACAACACTGCTATAGTTAAAAAAATATATATAGTAAGACAACATTCAGTAAAATAAATAAATCATCTTATCTATCAAAATTCATATCAAACCGCAACAAAAAACAGATAATAATTTGTAGTATCTATAATATTATCTATAAAATAATCTTAGCTATCCTGTGGGGCTATACACACAAAATTACGCCTACCCTAACAATGATAAAGTAATAATAAGAATTGCTAAAAAATAATAATTGGTATTAATAGATAATATTTGACACATAGCACTTACGAAGATTTTTGATTGTAATAAATATAAGGTATAAGTCGGTCTAAAATAATTACTGATTATACAAACTGAAGTATGATAACGCAGGTGTAGGATACAATACCTAATTCCTTCACATATGTATAAATGGTTAATTGAAACTTCTCCGGCCTGACACATAGATGGCGCTACTAGAATTAAATCCATATATTTTTTAGTTAGCCCTAACCCTCAAGAGATGCGTGTATAAATTTGACAGCTGTCGGATCATTAGTTTGTGAATTATAGCACTTTGAGTGAAGCAACTTTTGTTATTGTGAAAAAAATGGATAAAAAAAAATTGTGTGTGTTGACAAAATATTTCTTTTTGAAGGGAAAAAATACAGTTAAAGCAAAAACTTGGCTTAATGCCGAGTTTCCGGACACTGTCCCAGGAAAATCAACTATCAAGAATTGGTATGCTAAATTTAGACGTGGTGAAATGAGCACCGAAGGTGGTGAACACAGTGGACGCCTAAAAGAGGTTGTTACCGACGAAACAAATTTGAATGACCGTTGAAGGTGATCGCTGAAACTGAGGCCTATTTTGAAGCAAAGGACAAATCGTACTACAAAAATGGCATCGAAAAGTTATAATCAGTTTATCACCCTTGAAGGGAATTATGTCGAATAAAAAAAACTAATTTTGCCGAAAAAATTGTTTTACTATGGTAGGCCGGGAACTTTTCAATTCACCTATTATTTCATGTATAGCAGGATTTTCCTGTTTTGTAACGCTTAGTATTTCGTTCCAAGTTTGGATCTTCCTCTTTTCCTTCTTCTTATAATCCTAAACGTTAAAGCTATTCACGTTTCGTTTACTGTACGGTTATTTTCAACGAATCACTTGCTTCTCTTGTGTTCAAGATACGACGGTATGGGGAAAACTCTCGGCCTAACCGTCAGACATTCCATTGAAGATCTTTACAGCCATCCAGATTCTCACTCAGAAGGAAGACGTTAGAGAAATGCTTGACCAAGTATGTTCAATGAAAATAATTTCTTACTAAATTTTTTCACCTTACCATCATAGTTCAATTTGGAGTTTTATACAATTTTTTTAGGAGCTCCACATATTTCTAAGACTATATATTTAAAACCAATTATGTTTTATATTTTTTATATTACCAATCCTATTTCCCTATGCAATGTTACATAAAAAATAATTCTAATTTACGATTATTAATTTTCGTTTTTTTAGATACATCTATATATATTGGAATATGTATATATTGGAAGCAAATCAGGAATGGATGGCGGAATCCTGGGAAATCGATGGATATCCTCAAATTTCTAAGACACGTACAATGTTTTAACATATTTTTAATAGTATAATGCTACTGCTGAACTGATGTAACGGACGACAGTACAAAAGCCGTTCAGTTTGCCTTTTAAATATTAACGATATCATGTGAGAAACCGTAGAAATATTGCAGGCAACTGCTTCGATGGTCTAGTGGTTAGAGATTCCCGGCGGGCACAATAACTTATTCTTTCTAAGCTAGATAGCGGACCCTGGGGCCTGAAGCTTATTTTCAATCATTGTTTCTTTATTCCTATTTTTCCTCATAGGGGCTGCACCTTTACTTGGCTTATCCATTGTAACACTTAACACGTAATAACTGCGTAATTTAATGAGTAAATATCTAACACTAAAAAGAGTAAAATAGCATAAACAATACAAAAATAATAATATGATTTTGTGACATGTACACAAAACTAAATTACGAACAAACAAATCTAGTTGTTGCTCGTACCGACTTCAAACGTTTTTCTGTGGTCAAAATCTAAGTTTGATTTTTAAATTTTTTTAATATTTTTAGTTCCTTATTTATTTTTTGAAGTAGGTTCAATTTTTTTTTTGTTAAAAATAGTTTAGATACATCTTATGTCTCTTACTTTGCAAAATAGTTAATATAGGGATATTAATGCTCAAAATATTAAATATTAAAAATACTATATTACAATTAGTTATATCTAACAAAAGACCTCCAATCAGGTCAACAATGATTTCTGAATATTCGCTACTATTTTGTTGCGCAAAAAAAGTGTATGAGTATAAAGTTTTAACATATTATTAGTTAGATAATTCTTACAAATAACGGCGTAATCTTAATGATATTCTCGGTGCTTTCTACGAATTTTCATTTGATCCGAAATAACGATAAAGAGCGCTCTTAAATTAAATAGTTTATCAGTTCTAAATAATCACTATATCTACTGATAACAGCTATTTAATATGTAAAAACAATATAAACACTACAAACGTGTCAATAAAACTACGATAATAGATATTTTTTTAATATTCGAATTCAGTTCGTCCTTAAAATATATGAAAGGTGAATTAATCTTGACGGTTTTTCTATCTACTTGAGATAGTTCAATATAAAATTGGTATTTTATTGTTTTCAAACCTAAACACTACTTGCTCTGAACAGTCCGCTCCTACAACTGAAGTTTATTTGAGGCTGTACCAATTCATTTCATAACAAGTACTGTTTAGAATGGGGTAACGTCTGGTGAATATGACCGGTAGTAATATAAGTTCCCTTTAAGAGTTTAAGCATTCACAAATCTTCATATCGTCACGTATTGTCATATGTATATGTTGCATATTATTACAGAGAGAAGCTAATACCATCAGATTGGCTATATTAACAAATATTCACCAATTCACCAGTTGTATAGAATAACAGATGTCATTGAAAAAGATAAAAAAGTATGCTCGTATATATCACTACATAGTATAAAACAAAGTCGCCTTTTCTGTCCCTATATCCCTATGTGCGCTTAAATCTTTAAAACTACGCAACGGATTTTGATGCGGTTTTTTTCAATAGATAGAGTGATTCAAGAGGAAGGTTTATATGTATAATACATGCATAATATACTAAGGCAACATTGCTAATTTTAGAGGTTTCTAACGTGATGTCGTAAATTAACCTATTTTTTAGGCTTATTTAGCAATTAGCAAAAACGCTGCCTAACCCTACGAGTTAGATCAAATTAATGTACTACAGTATTGTACACCATAAAAAGGTCTTCAAAAAAGTCCGCGATGGTATATGTTTATCTTTTAGGGATAACCCACATTAACCATTTTTATTGTTTACTTTTTACGTGAGAAAATGGCTGATTTACGAAGTTATTTTAAGCAATACGGCATTAATCCTTATCGAATTAAGTACCTTAAATACAGTGTGCAATTAATATAGATCAATATGGTTCCTTACAGCATGTAAATTAAACAAATATTTTCGGAGATATTACAAATTTAAAATTTGCGTTTAAAAATGTGTAATGTAATAAAAATTGTATGAATTTAGATATTCCAAAGATAGCAGGAAATCTTCATAGTAAGTATAGGGGAAGAGGAATTGTTTTACTCCAAATTTAATGCGTGCAGGCCAAGGGCAGTAATGAATGAACCAAAAATACTGGATCGATTTTAATCATGTTTTCATTCAGTGACATAGGCATATATATTTTATGCCCGTGCAAAGTCGGAGCGGGCCGCTATGTTTTTATATACAACGTTCATATTTTTTCTGTAGTGTATTTAATTTAGTATCAGCATTGCACCCGTGCGAAGCCGGGGCGGGTCGCTAGTATATATATATATATATATATATATATATATATATATATATATATATATATATATATATATATATATATATATATACAATTAAAATAATAGGACCGTGGAAAATAAAAATTAAGTAAATCTGTGCTTGTGTAAACATCACTAACAATAAATTAATATATCGTTCCATATAAAAAAAAATAGACAATAGTTTGTAGTATCGATAATATTATCTATAAAAGAATCTTAAATCCTGTAAATCCTGTATATGCCCAAAATTACTTCTACCCTAATAATAATAAATCAATTGCAACAATTAGTAAAAAATAATTGGGATTAATAAATAATTTTTGACATATAGGTACTTATGCAGTTTGATTGTACGAGAGTGGTTCAAATATGATAGAGACAAACGCTGTAGACGTATGGCGCGCATGTATGTATTAAAGGTCGTGGCTTGGGTATGTGGCAGCTGGGTCCTTACGAACCGTGTGGCACAGTTTTCGTCGGGAACGCATATTCCACGCGCGTGCTACGACCATGAGTGAATGTCAAGTGCCAACCGCCGTAGCGCAACGTCATTCGTTTTTTTAACGTGAATCTTCACTACAAACGAGACATGGGTACACTATTACATTCCCGAAAGTAAGATGTCGTCTAAAGAGTGGAGGAAGAAGGAGGAAGGGGCGCCGGTCAAAGCGAAGACAACCAGGTCCGCGGGTAAGGTTCTGGGACCGGCGGGGCGGGATTTCCTGCGCACCCAACCAACGTACCAATGCTGCATACTGCTCTAAATTTCTAAAAAAAAGACGTGAAACCCGCTTATCGCTCGAAACGGAGGGGCATTCCAGCACGAAGTGCGATTCTTCTCCAGGATAACGCGCGCTCTCATACCGTGCGTCTCACGCTCGATACATTATCGGAATTAGGGTGGGAGGTACTGGAACACCCCCTCCCTTCAGTCCGAATTTATCACCCTGCGACTACCGCATGTTTGGACCAGTGAAAGAAGCCTTTGGAGGTCAAAGATTGAACACCGACGACCATTCTACCTAGAGGTAGAGGAGTCCGAGTTCTACAAATTCGAATATCATCGATAAACCTTGTCCTACTTTTATTTGAATTTATAATTATGTTCCTCATTGTAACTTGTTGTGTTTTTCCTCATTGCCAACACTAATCAGTAAACCATTTTGTAAAACTGCTTAAAGTTCAGCGTCAAACTATTATGGTTGGCGCCATTATATAAAATATCTTCTTTTTATCTATATTACTACGGATAAAAACAATCTGGCTATTATAAAAAGTTGAGTTTTGATCGCAGATCTTTTACTCAGAAGGAATAAGGTCTGGGGGATACGGCTGGTGGGGTAGGTCTTTTCATTTTAATGTTCCCAAGTATGACTTCACCGGTTTGCAATTGTAGTCGATAGAGACTTTCATTAGGTTTTAGCAGTTCCTTGTATACCACTCATGCATTAGCTTGGTGCCATGGATGCGACTTTGCCGTTGATATTGATGCATGACCAGGTGGCCCCCATGACTTTTTTTGTTTTAGATTAGCGTAATGCTATTTCCATCACCAGTAACAATACAATTCGATGAAACAAAATATTTACGAGCAATAACCCTAAGCATCCCGGGAAGGCTCGCTTAAAAACATGTTAAAAAGAAAAGCAATGAACTTGAGTTGAAATATAGAAAATTTTATTGGTTAATTGAAATAAAACCACAATTATAAGTTCATCATAAATTACTATTATACAGGCAAGTATTGAAACCTATATGGACCAACGGAATTCAATTATGGAGGCGCTCCACAAAAATCGATGTAAATATAATAATAATTGTTTCCCAGAACAAAATCCTAAGAAGCAAAATACGGTAGTGTTAATGATAATTAAACATTATTAGACTAGAGATGAAGTTAAGACTGATGAGTCCTCCTAGATATATACCTAGATTTAAACTATTATAAATACATGTTGTAGGTTATTGGACAACGACTAGTAACAATGAAATAAATTATTTAAAAAAATGCCGCATATCATCTATCTTACTTGTCAGCTATATCAAAAATGAAACTTTTAAAGTCTCAAAAACCAACACTCATCCTTTTATAAATCTAATATATTCAGAAAAAATATAGTTCTGTGTTCATCATTTAAAATATTGGACATCATACTAAAAGGTGATGACTATAAAAATAATTATTTTATTTTCAGATAGAAATAATTGATACTATTTACAAAGTCTGAGAAACTACGTACTATATAAAACAAAAATATTATTAAAATCTATAAAACTAGAACAGAATTATTACTCACGGCTATTTTGGAAAATAAGAATATAGTTTAGTGGTACTAATGAAATGTCTATTAACTGATGCACTATTCTAAAACAGATACAATATCACCCATGCAAGTTTTCTCCGTTATATTAGATGGCCCTATTGTTAGAGCGGCAGATGTTTGATAGAGAAATAACAAGTGTGTCCTACTTTACGACCCACAACGTCTAGACAAGTGTACTAGGTTCTTTAACCGCTAACGACTTGTAAATCAAAATCCGAAACATGGTTAACCTTCAAGCACAGTCAGGGTTTCATGTTACAATTATCAAAAATATTTATGGTCGGATGTAAAGAAAAAAATTATGCTAAATATAAACATTAAATGAAAATATAAACAAAATATTTTTGACAAAATTGAACCGACTTCAAAAAATAAACAAGGAACTCACTAAAAAGTACATCCTTGCACAACAAATAATATTTCAATATACAAATTAAACAATCGTTAGCAACTTAATGTTATCTTATGTAAAAGGATATGCCCACCAATGAGTGTTGACAATTGACAACTCCATTCCCTAATATTTTGAAAACATATGGACTTAGCTGACACAACTTGAAACTATTTTATTGACCCAACGCAAATGGAATTTATCTTGAGTAGATTTAAATCAGTAGTTTTTCAGAAAATCTCTAATAAAGTGCTGAATGACTACGATTTCGCCATGTTGCGTCTCTAATAAAATGATACGATTTTAAAAACCCACCACAACTGAAACTAGTGACACTACATTAAGCTATATATTTTCCATTATTTGCTACAAATGGTTCATATATTTCTAATACAATCATCGATCCATTTTAGCACAATTCTATATTTCGAAACTGCAACAGTGGATCTTTTGCAACAATATGTTCAATGAACAAACTGGACGTCACTTGACATCTGCAGTAAAAGTTTCATTCGGTTTTAGCAGCTCATAATATACTACACTTTGCTGCTCCCACCAGATGCACAGCAAGGATTAAAGACCATAAATACCTTTGGGTGTCAATGTGGATGATTCTCCTGGATTAACTCATACCTTTTGTGTGCTCTAGATTGTTGTAGTAGATCGACTTTTTACCAGGCACATTAAGTCACAGAAAACTCTTTTTTTTTCACTGACAAGTAATAAAACCGCGATGATGAAGATGTGATTGCCATTTTACCTTCTTTCAGTTCTATCCCACGCATGTAACAACATATGGAGAGTTTAACGTTAACAACTCGCAATTAACAACACGACATGATAACAACAATTGAATTGACAAATTACAACAACTGTCTGAAAGTTTTTTAAGACTTAATGAATAACTTGTGCATATACCGAATAATTCAATAATTTCAAATGAAAAACTTTTATTTTATGCTGAGAAACATCAAAACCATCAAATTTAACAGGTTTTTTTAATAATTAATAGTTTTAAAATAAGAGTATTGAACGTTTGGTTTGGTATTTCTTATATATGGTTGTAAAATGTTGATGAAATTCACAAAAAATAATAAAACACTAGAGCTGTTATTGGTAATCGAAGAAATTAACAAATTATAGTGAGAGCTGAAAAGCTGAGAATATATATTGATGCCAATAAGTAACTGTTCTTCTATATGTTACTGGAATAAAATAAATTCAACTACGTAATTTATTCTAGATCCGACAATATCAAGAAAATTACTTTTTTGATTTTTTCAACATTCAATTCCATTAACTGTCTTAAATGATAATTGTAATCGCATTGTGATAAAATGTTTTTCAAAAAGAAACAATATCATTAACTAAATTTACTTCTCAAAGAAATAGACCTGTAAAACCATCAAAACATCATATATAACCAAACAAAATTGAAATATTATTCATTTTATGTGTATAAGTGCTCAATTACATCTTGTTCATTTCCCAGTCTCAGAAAATTATCTAGGGGAAACATAAAAATATGTACAATAAAAAAGACTAATTTTCTACAAAAGTATTCATTTTCCCAATAGTATTTGGAACATTTACCGACTACACAGTTATCATGGCAAAAGATGTATCTATCTAAAGCTATAGAAAAAGTATAAATGGCGGTCAAAAAGATCTACAAATGGACTAGAGGCTAGAAAATACAGCTTAATAGCTCCAAATCTGTCCATGTTAATTTTGAGTTGCGGCGAAATAACAAAAACCTAATTAGGTTTGGTTGGGTTTGGGTCCCCGATTCCTCAAGCAGAATCAGCCAAATACCAGATTGGTTTATCAGTCAGTCATAAAGCCAATTTGGACCTATGCCAATCTAGCCAATCCGACGCACCCAAAACAAAGTTCTACGATCAATAGGCAATGCTATGGCTTATCGCTATGTAATCAACGAAGAGCTGCACGATGACCTAGAAATCAAATGGATACACGAAGTGATCCAAGATTTTGCCTATACAGCTACTAGATAACAAGCAGGAAATCAGAAGATTGAAACGAAGCAAACCACACGAATTTGTTTAGTGTATAAGTGTATTCTTAATTTTAGCTCAAGTAGTTTAGTTTTATATGTATTAATCCCGTACTCGCCTTGCTTGTGTATTGATACAAGTACAACGGAATAGTAGTAATAAATTTATTTGTAAATTTAGATTGTACTAATCATATCTAATGTAAGATGTAATTAATAAAAAAATCCAATAAAAACATAACAACAGTGATATAAAGGTAATACTTTACATGTAATTTGCATGGCATAAAGTGAACGAATGTGAATCGAATACAAACAAAAATATCAATATTCAAACTACCTGCAATTCGAACAAAAACCGCAGCGTAAAACTATTTTGAAACAATATCTACGAAATTAATATGAACGGGAAACAAAATTGCCAATATAAACACAATTAATATTTCGCGGCCTTGATACCTGTTAAACAATGAAATCAGCCTGATAAAATTTAAATAATTTATGTACGGTAAAAGTTGCCAATTTCTAGGAAATACGTTTCGAAATATCGGCGTAAAATATGCGAAATTGTTGCCAAATATTTAACTGCACCCAAGCGCGAAGGAATAAAAGCGTTTTTATCCGCAAAAACATCTTTCAGTGCCAATTGTAAATGAAAGACATATTGTCCATGTAATATGTATTTCAAAGAGGTTGATCTATAATATAATTATAAAGCCAATTTGGACCTATGGGGTGCAAATATGGGGTTGTACTAAAAATTCTAATCAACTAGTCATACAACGCTGTCAAAACAAGGTTCATCGATTGATTACCAATGCCTATCGCTACGTAACCAACGAAGAACTGCACGATGACCTGGAAATCAAATGGATTTGCGAAGTTCATGATTGACAAAAACGGGCAGAATACGAGCAAGGAAACAATAATGTTATTCTTCAACATGACAACGCTCGACCACATATTGCAAAACCCTACCAATGTTGCCCTATCCGCCGTATTATCTAGGTCTTGCTCCTTCTTATTACTACCCGTATCGACCTGTTTAAACTGCAGTTCACTTGTACCAACTAAGATACCAAAAATGGGAAAGATGGGAAAAAGTAGCGGCTATCAATGGACAACACTGATTAAAATACTTTATACCGATTTTTTACATAAAGCTTCCAATTTTTATACGATGTGATATCAAAATCACCGCAATTTCCTCGCGTAATGCCAGATTAATAGGCAGATATAGACGTTAAAATAAGATTTAGAATAAAATATTTTACCAAAAAGGCCACAGTAAGTGATTTTTTACATGTGATGCATAAAAAGAAATACTTATTCCCCACTGTGCAAGTTCTTGAACCACTAAGAGTAATAAAAATTTAATATACTCAGAAACATACAGATATTCCCTTTCAGAAGCCTCAGCACGTGTTTTCTACTGCAGGAATTAAAGAATAGAAAAAGTTTTTTGTATAAAATTACTGAATACATTAGCAGATATCTCCTTTTGTATATTAATCGACTTATCGAAAAGTTTGCCTCCCTTTTCGTAAAAAACGGGGGCACCTGGAGCCTTATATTAACGCTTATATCGACGAAGAATTTTTAGGCCTGAAATTTTTGTGTAAAAATGAATATATTCCAATAAAACGAAATACCATCAAGCAACCAGATATAGCTGTAAGATAAGTCATCTAAGCATGACGAATATAAAATGTTAAACGAATAAAGTCACAACAAAAGTCATTGGAATTATAACTTCCGGAACACCTAAAATTGAACAAATGTTATAACAATTAATGAATTAAGTTTCGGATCAGACCACCCATATCCCGTAGGCAAATCTATAAATTGCAAGAACGGGCCGTGATGTCACACGCGCCATTTATCGAATGATGGAACGGATACCCCTAAGCTGGATCTCCAAATTACCTTGAACGCGGACAAGCAAACGCGAGAAATGGAAACACTTTACTCAACAGATCATAGGGAACGTCGAATATTAGTAAAGTAATAAACAAACACGAAACAAAAAACAAATCACCTACGGAACAAATAAAATCAAGTGTGCCTCAAGGTTGCGCCGTTCGACTGCTCGACGGAATCGGTGTCGGGATAATGAAAACGCCAATCGTAAACTTGAAATTAGGCTTCTCAGCTTCGATACGAAATAATCCGAGAAAATGTTGCAAATATATTGACGCGAAGGAACTAGGTTAACGAAAACGAAACATTCTTGATTACAGGCTAGCTGACTATTTTTGAAATAAGTTATTTCTGTAAAAAAACGGATTTGAAAGAAAAATTGACGTTTAAAGCAGTAAAATTTTAAATACGCCCTAAAACGATTGAAATCTGCACGTGACATAGTTATTTTGATCGTACTAGACGGTTTGTATGGGTACAGATTTTATTTATACATTTTTTTAAATATATATTGTAAAGTCTCCTTTTACCAACTATGGGTTTATCTGGACTGGTCACGGTCCTCAGCATTAATTTTATCGACTGACGAGTGACCAACTTTAGAAATCATCCCAGAAGACATCCGGTCTTACCCAGTCTGGTTACTGGCGTGATTGGGATCATTTTCCTTGTCGGATTTTACACTCTTGCCTAGAACATTCACAAATTTTAAACAATCACAAACATAAATTTACGACCATGCCCCAGCAGGACTCGAACCCGGGGCCATCGCAACAGTAGGAGGACCGTTCCATCGCCTTTACCACTGCGCCACCAAGCCGGCTTACTTATACATTATTTTAACAATTTTGTGTTATAATTAGACATTCTAATGTGAATCGGCAGCTTGAAGGACCCTAATGAAATTATACATGGGTAAAAACTCAAAACATGGGTAAGCATTTTTACTGTTAAATATTAATTTGCCGCGATTTTTATTGAAACTATTTTTAGCGTGTTGCAGCTGCACTGAATATTAGTATGGGCACGGTCACTGAAATATCTCAAATATTAAAAAAATATGATCTTAAATTCACCGAAAAAAAAAACCGTCCTCATACGAAGTGGGGAACGAATCAAGATTAGCTTGATGTTGGCTCTTTCAGAGATTAAATATATGAAATGTATAAAAAAAGTGACTAGTTTTTCGATACAAACATAATTTAATACAATTATTTCAGTGGAAACTGTTAGTCTGAAAAGTATCAAACAGGTCTAATGGAACTAACCGGATTATTGCTTTTAAAAGAATATAATAATATGAAGGAAGACTTATTATTTCAATTTATGTATTTAGACGAGTCATGGATATATCAGAATGGAACCAATATACCCAATGGTCACTCATGGCAAGATAATAATAAAAATAGTGTTAGGACAATAAAAGTTGATGGAAAAAGGTAAATGTTATGGAGGTATGTTATGTAATAGGTATTATTAATTAAATTATTAATTAGGTTTAATTAGTCATAACATTTATTAATAATTCATCGCAGATATATTGTAATTCGTGCTGGACACAAGAATGGTTAAAAGCACCTTCGGTTTGGATGAGCTTGACACATTAAAGAAGAATTTGACAAATGATGAAATTGTAAGCAAATGTTAGACCGATTGGAAATTAACAGCTTACTTATTCACTTGAATGAAACTTTCTGAATATGATATGATTCAATCTCCAATTCAATCAAGACAGGGATGAGAATGGAATTAAGTATATAATATAAGAATATAGTATATAAAATCTTATTGTATAGTGTAAAAAAAATTATCTGCACAGATATGTGTGTAATTGTTCAGAATATACATAAGCATTAGATTAGAATTTATAGGAGAGCAAGAATAGTAACATTAAGGAGAATGCAGTAATTAAATCTAGTTTTATCAAGAAATATATATACAGGTATTAACAGAACAAACGAAGGAGAAATACAGTGATATCAAAATGACTTTACAAGGAAACACTGTACCACCCAGTGTTCATCGAAGAACACAAGAAATAAGCGGAAAAGGTAAATATGCTCTCTAATGAAGGTAAAATATATTACTTGGACATGCAATTGTTAACTAGGTGGACTAGGCCTCCAAGGGATACAACTACAAACGCGCCTAGAACTCTACTCATAGATGGTATGGAAGAGAGTTGATGGTATGGAAAAAAGTGGTATGTAAATATAATCAAACATAATCCTAACCTACAAACTATTGTAACTGTGTACTTGATTGTAATTTTAACTCCTTTGATAATATATGCATTAGATTTACTATAATATTGAAATAAATTATATTTGATACCAATATATTTGTTTAATTGTTTTATTTAGATTAAAATATTGTATGTCAAAGCCAAAGTGAACTAGATCATGAAAAGAATTAACAACTCAGAGTAGATACGGCAACATTGCGTCATTTTAACGTCACAAATTTAGATGTAGATAATAACTTTGACTATAAATCAATATGTTTGTGATTCTTTATTATAGTCATCGAGTTTATTATGATATATTACGCAGGAGTGTGCAGTAATAACAACGAGAACCATCATAAAAAATAAAACGCTGAATAAAACAGTCGTCGAAACTTTTACGAAACACTCTCCAGTCAACTGTTTATGACAAACGTTTATAATAAAAACATAATCCCCGCTATTTTTAGAACCTATTACCGAATACAACTTGATAACATGCGAGTTTACGTACAAAACTCCCGGAGTTTCGAAATTAATAGAAGTCCGGCTTTCTACGAAACAAACAACAATCGTCTTTTCATGACCTACTTGGTCGGTGCGGACGACCGAAAAATAATTTTAGGTGTTCGGTTAATCAACAAGACATTCAAGAACTATGCATTTTCGAATGCAAATACACAGTAACACCATCTGTTGTAAATCCTTTGAACAATCAATTTATAGGCCTGATAAATAATTTCCGGATGTGCAGAAATTCAACAATGTTCAAAAATTCAACTTATTTCGTTTATAACGTCGTTTGTGTTTGTCCTAAATATCACTATAAAAAAATCGGATAGCCACTTATTTCGCAACTTTAATTACATGGCATGTGATATAATGAGATATCGAAAATAAACACTGAGAGTTTTGATGAAGACGCAAAAATATGGAAAGAAGAAACTTTAAATAAAAAAATTAAAAAATAAATAATTTAAAAGAAATAAAAAAACCGTGAGTTAAGCCGAAGTTTTGAGAACATTATATTTGCATCTTATTTCTGAATATCGCTATAAAAAATCGGCTGGCAACTAATTTTGTGAGTTAGATGATAAGGCATTTGATATAATAAGATGTTATAAATAAACCTTGAGTTTTGATAAAGACGCAAATATAGGGAAGGAAATTTTCGTTTATCATAACCCTCTTGACAAAAACAGACCAAGCCGTGAAAAACTATTTTATATCCGATGTGAAAACCAGCATATTTGGAAATTCAACAAAGCACATTCGAAAATTCAATTAATTCGTTTTAGAACATCGTATTTGCTTCTTATTTCTGAAAATCACTATAAAAAAATCGGATGACAACTATCTCTAAATATCACTGTCAATAATTTCGAAACATTAATGATATATTTAATATATCGATAATAAACATTGAAAGATTTGGCAAAGATGCGGAAGGAAACTTTCGCAACCCACTTGATAAAAGGGACCAAACCCTGAAAAACTATTTAATTTTCGATGTGAAAGCCGGTCTAATTAAAATTCAACAAAGTACTTTTACCAAAATACAACAGGTACTCTTTATTTCTGAATATTACTGTCAAAAATTCGGATAACAACTAATTTCGTAACACTAACAATATGACATTTGACATATCGAAAATAAGTTGTGTTAAAGACCCAAAGATCGGAAAACAAACTTTTGTTCATCACGACTAACTGAATAAAATAACACCAAACCCTGAAAGACAATTTAATTCGATATGAAAACTAGCCTAACTGTAAATTCACCAAAATACGTTCGAAAATCCAATTAATTTGATTTACAACGTCCCTTGTGTTTCTTATTTATGAATACCAATGCCAAAAATGTCCGATGACAACTAATTTCGTAACACTACTAATATGACATTTGATAATATCTAGATTAAACATTAAAAGTTTTGATAAAGACTCAAAGATAAGGAAAGAAACTTTCGTTCATCATGGCCCACTTGATAAGAGAAAACGCCAAACCATGAAAAACGTTTTAGTTTCGGATGTGAAACCCGGCCTAATTGAAAATCCAACTAATTTGGTTTACAACATCGTTTTTGTTTCTTATTTCCGAATATCACTATCAAAAAATTGGATGACGACTAATTTCCCAACATTAATGATTATGACATTTGATAATATCGAGAATAAACACTGAAAGTTTTGATAAAGACGCGAAGATGGAGAAACTTTCGTTCGTCATGACCCACTTGACCAAAAAAACGACAAACCGTGAAAAACGATTTAATTTCCGATGTGAAACCCGACCTAATTGGAAATTCAACAAAGTACATTCGAAAATCCAACTAATTTGGTTTACAACGTCCCGTTTATTCTCCCGGTTTATTGAGTTAAACGTTATAATGGGATTATCGTAAAAATTGGTTGCCCGTAATTCGACGATGATAATTCCATATTAATTGACCGCTTTAACAATCGTAATTATATACATATAGGTTATGTAACGCGTATAAATAAAACATCGCGATACAAAACACATATTTCAACAGGACAAACGTGGTCCGCGAATTTCCGGAGTGCTTCCGTGTTAAAGTGGCCTTAGACTAGCAACGTCACCGCATTGTTGAAGAAACAAAAGAAAACCGTCGACTTACCTGTCGAAACTATGAAATAAACGTGATGGTGTTTAGGGTAATCCAAGAGGTAATCCACAGAGTGAACTTAACTGTTCGCGAACGACACCAAACACACCCGCAAAGACGAGAGATTCATCCGCCGAAAAGCAACGGCAACTCGAATGCAAGAACTGGAAATAACTCACGACGTGGCGCAAAAATAGCAGTGCCGAAAACACAATCCTGTTACTGTCAAGTGTGACGCGCGCTCTACAGTATTTTTAAACTTTATTGCTAGTCCCGCAACCGGGGAGCACACGGGGGGGGCGAAAGTCGAACGGAATGTCAACACGACGTCGAGATTTGATCGACCATCGCGAGCGATTTTTCGCGAACGCCGCTTGGGACCCAAACAATAACAAAAAGTGAGGTAAAGGCGCGGTTAGAGGTGCAAACGATGACGACAAACAACAACTCCAGCGGCGACTACGACTGGAATGAGGGGATCCGCGGTGGGGGACACTTGCGCCGCATGATAGTGGTAGGGACCGACTGGTCGGATAAAACCGATGATATTCGGATGCGGCGTTGCTAAATCGCCGTAAACGTGGCGGCGTTTAGGGAATCTAAAACTGTTTATGCCGAATAATCCGTAGACGTTCGTTATGTCATCTTAAAAATTCCCATAACATCTAATTGATTTTTAACCAAGAACTGTTCATTGCAATAATCTAATTGAAATTAATTTAAATTTGAATGGAAGGCTTTATAGAATTAGTTTTAAAAATATTATTAATTATAATTATTTAAAATTATTTTGAGAAGATAGTCTTAAATTTTACCAGTTGTATTGGCTCATCGGTCGTCAATATAAATAATCTTTGGACATAACAAGATATTGTTCTATAAGTCAATTATTAGACCTATTTGGACGTAAGATATTAAATTGTAAAGCAATTCAATTTGCAAATCCAATAGTAATCCTTCACGGATTTCCCTGGAACCCATAATAAATATGATTTAAAGTGGCAATATCGGTAAAGTGAGTAAGCTAAAACGTATAATAGCATCCAACTTAATTAATAACGTAAACACGTATCACTAATACACAGTCTTTAGAATAAGATAGAGTAGTAATTAAATTAAACTCTAGTTTTACTTACTTACTGAAGCCATTTTTATATGTCAATATATAATGTGAATCACATATGATAGGTATTATCTATTAGACACATTGTTAAAAGCTAAAAGAATTTAAAATATCCATTGTAAGGTGAGTATATTACTTTAACTCTAACTTCAAGTTATATTGAGTTCGGCTATCCTTGTGCGGTGTATGAATAGCCTAACAGGTATCTAGAGAGAGCGGAGTACTGTTATCTATGGTCTATCCAAAGTTATTTTGTACATAGGTCATCAAGATGTTTAATATATTTCCTGCCGTAATTTATAAATTCGTTTTAAAATCAGACAATATTTCCTAATCATTTTATTCTATTAAAAAGAGACATAATGCTGTCTGATAAGTACGAACGTGTAAGCGAACTAGCCTGCCAAAGTCGTCCGGTTGTCAAGCGTATGCTAAATTCTTCAAAACAACGGTGAAAATACAATTTAGCATAATTTAATACGATTATTTCAAAGGAAACTGTTAGTCTGAAAAGTATCGAAGAAGCCTAATAGAATTTCTGGATATTGCTTTTAAAGAAATACAATTTTAAAAGGCATATAATCAAATGAAGGAAGACTTATTATTTAAATTTATGTATTTAGAAGACATGGATATTTCAGAATGGGAACAATATACCCAATGGTCACTCATGGTAAGATGATAATAAAAAGAGCGTTATGACTGAGAAAAGTTGATGGAAAAAAGTAAACGTTGGAATAACAATTGATTGGGTTTTATTAGTTATAACATTTATTAATAATTCATTGCAGATATATTGTACCTCATGCTGGAATCGGCAATGGTTAATAACACCTTCGCTTTGGATGAGCTCGATCAAACCCATTGAAGAAGAAATTGACAAATGATACATAATATGTATAATACATGAAATGGACATATTGGAAGTTAATAGCTTAGTTATTCACTTGAATGAAACTTTCTGAATATAATACGATTCAATGCCGCCAATTTCTAAAACAGAGCGATGAAAGTGGAAACAAGTAAAGGTGAGTATATAATTAATATATGATAACTGTAGGAAATGATAATGTAGATTGTAAAAGATTGTTCAGAATATACATAAGTATTTGACTAAAATGTGTTAGGAGACAAAGAATAGTAACTGTTTTGCAGATATAGCAAATGCCAAAATAAATACAGGCAAATAAATAAAATATATATACAGGTATTAACAGAACAAACGTAGGAGAAAACCACAGTAAAATCAAAATTACTTTAAACGGAAACACTGTACCGGAGGGCACAAAAACTAAGCATAAAAGGTAAATATGCTCTCTAATGAAAGTAAAATATATTACTTGGACATGCAATTGTTAACTAGGTGGATTAGGTATCCAATGGATACCACTACATAAAAAACGCGCCTCGAACTCTTACTTATAGGTGGCAAGGGAAAGAGTTCAATGTAAATATAATAAAGCACAACCCTAACCTACAAACTATTATAACTGTGTACTTAATTGTAGTTTTAAGTCCTTCGAGAATATATGCAATAGATATAATATAATGTTAAAATAAATTATATTTGATAACATTTTTGTTTAACATATTTAAATTAGAATTTTGTTCACAAGAACTCAGAGTTGATACGGCAACATTGCGACGTTTTGACATCACAAATTTAGATGACGTATGTATAAAATAACTTTGAATATAATAATAATCAACAATCCATGCAGAAAAAAAGGCTGGGGATGTCTTTCCTTGTAATAACAAATATTGATATTTAATATCTAAGTATTATAAATATCAGTTATTAAGCCAACTTGGTCCACGATGGTCCACTCTGAGGATGAGGTGAGCATGATTGATTGATATGAGTGATCGTGATTGTAAATAGAAAAGAGTTAAAAATCCGATAAGGAACAACTATTCCAGCCAATCACCAAAGGAAATGCTCCTTGGAATGGTAACTAAAACTTAATAAAACCGCAATTTTTTATAACCGTTAATGTTAAACCAACTATAAAATCAAATTAAGTGAAGGTATGTAGGGCTAAATTTACACCCGGGTATATACATTTAGGTAAAACAATATAAAATAATAAAATGTAATGTAATAAAATAAAATAAAATGTGTTAAACAAATAAAAACCGAACAAAATAAATTATATAACAGCTTCTTAAAAAATAAAAATAATTCTAAGTAGTGTGGGGATCTATGGACTGAAATTGACTAACGACTGTTTAATAATTGACTACTTTTTACTACCGACTGTTTCAGTCACTATTTTTGGTTCGACTGATTTTACTACTTTTTTCCAGTGACTGTTTCAGTCGACTATTTTCTGTCGCTATTTTCGGTCCGACTGATTTTACTTTAGTATTTACTATCGACTGTTTCAGTCGTGTTCATTTAGTTACTACTTTTGGTTCTGCTAGTTTCATTCGATTTTTTGATTTTGAACTTTCTGTGTCCGTCGTCCTAGCCGCGACTTTGATAAACATTTGTAATTTATACTTACATAGATTTATATGTAATATATATATAGTTTTATTTTGGTAGTTTGCTTGTAAATAACAATATATTGTATATTAATATTATAGCATTTTGTTACGATATGTTTCAGGATTGTTAATGTAATAGTTAGCCTATAAATATTAAAATTGTGAATGATAAATGGTAAAATATTTTGACTGTTTTTACGTCAATAATAGGTAATATTTCCATTACTCTCTCGATTTTTGTTAAAAAATATATCCGCTCAATAATAAATAAATCATTTATATAATTTTATTCAGATCATTTTTAGTTATGACATGGATTTTTTTTTTGATTAGGTATATGTTTAATTTAATTTTTATTTAGTATTTATGGTTATTGTACATCTTTAGTTTTTAGGTTTTGTTTAAGTTCTATTGTATTATCTATGTTTATTATAGTATATTATTTAAAATAGCAATATATACATTAAAATACAATAAAACATTTGTAGGGTATTATTTCATTCCATAAAAAAATTCCATTTCTTTTTACAGATCCACAGAACATTCAAAGGTTATAGTAATTCTACTTCGTTTAAAATTAAATTATAAATTGCACGTTATGTATTATTATTATAATAGTATCCAGTAATTATTTTTTTCCTTTTTTTATTAGAGTTAGTTGGTGAAGGAATTTACACATCTCCGTCTCGCTTATACTACCGTTGGAAAATATAACCACATATAAAATTAACTGCCCCAAGCAATTATCTCCGTCCTTTCCTCTCTCACAATTTATACAGGAGAGGAGTCGTACATCTTCGTCTGACATCACGAATTAAATAGAACAGTGTAACCATGCATTTGATTGAAAATAGTTTCAGTAGTACTGAAAGTAGTTTTCAGTCGATAGTTCCCAACGCTAATTCTAAGAGTGCGAGATCTTAATGTGGGGGTCGGGTTACTGAATTACTGTTCTGAAAACAAAATGATAACGTACATGAATGACTAATTTTGACAAGGACAAGGGAAAAATTAAAAATACATATGAAATATAACAAGAATTAGTAATGTTTTTTATATTTTAAAGTCTCCTTTTTACCAACGAGAGTTTATCTGGACTGGACCTACAGTGAAACGTTGGAGCCCACGTTCCTACCGACTGGAGAGTCGCTTAACTTAAAAATCATTCCAGAAGATATCCGGTCTTACTCAGCATGGTTACTGGCGTGACTGGGATCATTTTCCTTGTCGGATTTTACACTCTTACCTAACGATGACCATGCCCCAGCAGGATTCGAATCCGCGACTATTGCAACAGTAGGAGGATGGTCCTGTCGCCTTTACCACTGCGCCAACCAAGCCGGTAAGAATTGTTAATTATCACGAAAGATATTTCTAATATCAACTAATAATGAAATAGAATGGTACTGACAGTTAACATTACTGGCAACTGATAGTACGGGTAATTAATTTTACTAACAAGTAATAGTAGTGGTAATATCAACAATGAACCATAACAACGATAGTAAATAGCAATGATATAATGATTAAGATGGTTAACAATAATCTTAGAAAGTAATACTAAATAACTCTGACATAATAACCATGACAGTCACCAATAATCTTAGTCAATAACAATGAGAATAACCATAACAGACAATAGCGATAATTTTTTTGATATATTTTAAAGTCTTCATTTTACCAACGAGGGTTTATCTGGACGGGACCTACTGTTTAATGTGGTCTCCGAACTACAGTCCTCAGCATTAAGCCTACCGACTGGCCAGTGGCCAACTTAGAGACCATCCAGAACATTCATATCTTGTCGAATTTTTCACTGTTGCCTATAAAGATATTTACAATCACAATCACCACCAAGAACCGACAGGAATCATTTTCGTTGGCGTTGTATATGTATATCAAGATTATTTTCTTCCAAATTCTTGAGGAATACTGACCGGAAGAATGTCAACTTTCACTTTTTCAATGATGATCAATATTCATTACAACATGGCTTTCTGTACAATTTGTAGTGATTCCCTGGAACACACTAGACACTAGACAGAATTCCTAGTGCCCCATGTATATTTTGAGAAATCGAAAACTCGCATAATAAATTATCTTGATTTGTTTATTTGATTATTTGTCGTTAAAATTATTATTAATAGTGTCATTAATATCGTAAAGTCAATCAATCGGGTTTCAGTTAAATACTTTGCACAATATTCAACATTCTAATCGAAACCAGACGTCACAAACATCTCCAAACGCGGAAAATGAGTTGTCTGTGCACACGTTATAAATCCAACGAAATCGTTAACACAGTTTAAAACCCACATCAATGGAACTGTCACTAAATATTGATCGAAAGTAACGCGAGCCTTTCATATGACTTAATTTATTCAACAAAAACAATCAATATTTGCATTTCTACTTTCACTGCTTTCGTGTGTTTACTCTTCACATTATTGATATTCAATATTTTACTTTCCGTGCGGTTTATACTGTCCCGTGTCGAAGATTCCTCATTCGGCAACGATGAAAAGGGGTAAATAAAAAAATAGTCGATCCAAGGATATATCTTTTCAATTATAGTAGCTTATATTAACCACCAAATCTCAGGTTGATTTGTTTTCTTACCTAATGTCGATACATTATTTTGTAAAAAGATATTTTTAAGATAACTGAAATACTGTTTTTATCTAAAAATATAAAACTGACTTTCGGTGATAACCCATTACGCCCATAAAAACAGCGATATAAAGAAATAATAAGGTTATGTTGTATACAAGAGTCTCATTCTAGAAAATTATAACATGTTCCCAAGGATTTGAATTTGCAGCATTGCCAGTTATTGCAAATTATACGTACATTTAAAGAATACAATATAAATAAAATAACTTATCTTGATTTCGCAATTTAACCTAATATTCCCGTTGAGACTCAAATTAAAATGTTTTGGTACATAAAAAGGTAATTTAAAGAACCTTTTATCTTTCGTTTTTAAAATAATTTTGAAAGGAAGAAAGTGAAAAAACAATTTGTTATTATTTATCAGTATAAAAACATTACAATAACAAACCAAAGTTATAGTTCTTGTAAGTTATTCGTATATTTTATGAATATAAATCTCCCTTGAAACTAAGCTATCTGTTTATTATCTTAAATTTATAAATTACGTCTAAGTTATTTTACCTCGAATAAGTATATTTAATTTTAAGGCAAAAAAGAGAAAATTAAACAACATTTAAGGTAACAAATATAATTTATGTATCAATAGATAAAAACACAAGCATCCATTTATCTTCGAAATTACTCAATATATATTTTTAACAAAAAAATTGAATCGACAAGAAAATTCAAACTGAACAGTTGGTAGTAGTTAAAATAATATTGTAAATAGATAAATAGGTTTAGGTAGGTGTTAAGCTAAATTGTGTGTACACAAAACACTACATAGTATAAAACAAAGTCGCCTTTTCTGTCCCTATATCCCTATGTGCGCTTAAACCTTTAAAACTACGCAACGGATTTTGATGCGGTTTTTTTCAATAGATAGAGTGATTCAAGAGGAAGGTTTATATGTATAATACATGCATAATATACTAAGGCAACATTGCTAATTTTAGAGGTTTCTAACGTGATGTCGTAAATTAACCTATTTTTTTAGGCTTATTTAGCAATTAGCAAAAACGCTGCCTAACCCTACGAGTTAGATCAAATTAATGTACTACAGTATTGTACACCATAAAAAGGTCTACAAAAAAGTCCGCGATGGTATATGTTTATCTTTTAGGGATAACCCACATTAACCATTTTTATTGTTTACTTTTTACGTGAGAAAATGGCTTATTTACGAAGCTATTTTAAGCAATACGGCATTAATCCTTATCGAATTAAGTACCTTAAATACAGTGTGCAATTAATATAGATCAATATGGTTCCTTACAGCATGTAAATTAAACAAATATTTTCGGAGACATTACAAATTTAAAATTTGCGTTTAAAAATGTGTAATGTAATAAAAATTGTATGAATTTAGATATTCCAAAGATAGCAGGAAATCTTCATAGTAAGTATAGGGGAAGAGGAATTGTTTTACTCCAAATTTAATGCGTGCAGGCCAAGGGCAGTAATGAATGAACCAAAAATACTGGATCGATTTTAATCATGTTTTCATTGAGTGACATAGGCATATATATTTTATGCCCGTGCAAAGTCGGAGCGGGCCGCTATGTTTTTATATACAACGTTCATATTTTTTCTGTAGTGTATTTAATTTAGTATCAGCATTGCACCCGTGCGAAGCCGGGGCGGGTCGCTAGTTAGAATATAAAATACGTGTATAGATTGATTACTTAAAGTTTATTTTTATTTAGTCATTACAACGATTATTATATACATATTTTATTTTAAAATGTTCTTTTGTGTTAAAAATCTAAGTTTCATTATTTTTAATTTTTAGTGAGATCCTTATTTATTTTTTGGAGTCGGTTCAATTTTTTTGTTAAAAATATTTTCTTTTACTTTTAGTATTAGATATTTAATGATAAATTAAGCAGTTTTAAAATAAATGAATAATGATTGAAAATAAAGAGCGTTTCAGGTCTCGGGGTTCGCTGTCTAGCCTAGGTGATTTGGTAAATATTCTAACCAAACTATAACAAGAACGAAAAGTCGTTCCCCCCGCCGGGAATCGAACCCACGACCTCTGTTTGGTAGCTAAATACTTTAACCATTACACCATAGAACCAGTTGGAACAATATTTCTACCAGGTCTTATATGTTATAGTTAGTGATTAAAAAGCAAACTAAATGGCTTTTGTACTAAACGACTTCCGATTTTCCGTCATATCAGCTCAGCAATAACATTATATCCAAACATCTGATTATTTTAGATAAAAAATCTGTTTCCCTCGATTTCTACGATAAATACGTACAAGGATTGGATACCCTGTGTGAATCTATAGATAACAAAATTCTTAACCCTACATCACAAAGTCTTTACCAGTGTCAGAATCAAACCCAAAATGGCCGCTGTAATTCGTTGGATTCTATCTTTCGATTGCTTATAAGTGGCAACAGCGCAAGATCAGGTGGAAACTACCGAAGTATATCGAATACCGACTATGGTTCTCCAAAAACAGCCATTAGTTATTACTATTGAGTTTATTACAGTCTTTCGGAAATAATCTTTATAAAACAATATAATGATTTATCAAAGTCTATTTGTGTTTGTTACTTCTAGATATCACTGTCAAAAAATTGATTTAGAACCATGTTTGCGTGTCTCAAACACTAGAAGGCCGGAGGTAAAAAGATTACAGATTTCTTTTCTTGCTTTCAATTTGAAGTTTTATAACATGTCATATTTGTTTTTTTTTCTATTTGTGTGTATGATTGCAAGGGAATTTGTTGTTATAATATTATTTTTGTAACATTTTTTTAACATTTTCCGCTCTAGTGCAGGAATTGTTTTTAAAAGTAAATAATGATAAACTTCAGGAAACCCCTTATAATCTCTTACATGAAAATTTGGAACAGGAAAGTTTATGCTTTGGATTTCAGAACGAACAAATTATTTACTAAAATTCGATAATTGAACTGAAATACATAATATGTGTATATTAACAGATCATTTCTTATAACCTATCGAAAAGGAAAATATGGCCATAAGTTCAATATTGGAATCAGCAGTTGTTCAGCCCACATTAGAATCTTCAAAAAGAATTAATTATAGTTAGAATAAAATATTAACTTTAAACTATAAAAACTGAAAATATTTTAGAAAATGTTTAGTGAAGTAAAATAAATACCTTTAGCAAAAAAAAAGAAGAAGAGCCATATTTGATCGCAATATTCAACGGAACATCTGATTTGGAATTATGCCAGTGGAAACAAGTATTGCGGTTCATGAAAAATGGTAGAGCGGAATATAAAGACTTTATATCCTATAATAAGACTATTTTCATATTTATGAAATTTCATTAGGGTAAACTTTAAAATGCAATTATATTTTAAGCAAGCCTTGCTGTGAAAATATTGAAAATTGCTCCTAGGCAGTGTAGACTAAGTAGTAACAGTTCAGTGGCGCAACTTAATGTCATTTGCAAGGCTATGTAAACAAATAAATCTACAGATACTGGGTTGCTGCTAGCTCAGAAGAGAGACATTAAAGATTGCTTTACATTAATTATTCAACGCAATTAACACATAATGGTTCTTCAATTGAAAGTTTCTCTATTTCCGTATATTATCCCAATTAGCATATTTAATAGCATATTTTACCAATAAATCAACCAATTTCTTGACACCTGTAAAAGGGTGACGGAAATAAAAAAAATAAAGTTATATTTGAATTTTCGCGAAACCAAACTCGGTTTTCGTTTTAGTTCATTAAAGTAGATATAAATAATTAACATATAATAAATCGAATCGAATATCTTATTTTGTACCTTAAAATATAGTTATTTATACCATTATCTCAAAAATATTATTTTGAAACGTGTGTAAAAAAACCTAATATGTAATTAAAGTCAATTTGCTTTCTTTTATATGCCTTGTTAGAAATATTCTATATAACGCCATCTGTCGATAGAAATTTTAATTTAGAGAAAATATTTAACTATTAACATGGAATAAATTATTTTTATAAAAAATATTAAAAAAGACATCACATTATACAAAATATTGTAACTGTTTATTTATTATTTCTATTATATTCATTACTGCATTTAACGTTGGCACATTTGTACAGTGTGACAGTTAATAAATTTAAAAAACAGCTTACTGACTATATATTATTTTAGGTAATTATTTGACAGTAGACAGGCTTTTAAAACAAAATTTTAATTCGATATATTATTGGTACTGCATATTAAATTTTTTATAAGGGAAATAATACGCGAATATGGTAAACATATTAAAAAATGCTACATCATAATCGTATAGTGTTCGTGTATCTTTAATCTCAATAATGATCGAGATCTCGAAAACCTTCTTCGCAGAGATTACCGCTTGCCGTGCCGTAGCGAACAAGTCTAAAGCGGTGAAAGTATGCCAAGGTGGGTACCTCATAACTTCTCGATGATAGTTTTCACGTTAAAAATTTCCGTTGCCTTTTTTCGGCAACAATGACAGTTCCATGTTATTTACCAAGAAATGCGTATAGTTCACTGTATAAAGCATTTTTAAAATGTTATTTTTTTACGAATCTTTTATGATTCGGGACGGGACTGAATTAATACACCACTTACGGCCTTGGAACAAAAGAGAAACTTTGATCATAGAGTAATAGAGATGCAACTCAATAGGGGATTCTGGTGCAAAGTTTTGCTTTGCCCAACATCCAGAGGGAGCCATAATGGGTCATTTAAGTAATTTGAGTGGGCAATTTAAATCTCTATTATAGGCATCTGTAAGAAAAATATTTTACTGTGAAGACATTTGATTGATTCATTAGTAATGTTTGGCACGTGACAGCCTTGACGTCATGTTTACTTGACCAATGAAATTTAAATAAAAAACTTTTTTTTTTTTCTGAAAGAAATTTATTAAATTAAATTCAATAAAATATACATATAAATATAATATTTAAAAACAAATATATATAAATATAATCTGTAAAAGTAAATAAATACAAATATAATATAAAAGTAAATATATCTATAAAATATAAATATTATATACATATATATAAAACCATAAGCAAAAACTTTGGTGCATTGCAAATCAAAATTATCTCTTCCGTCTTTTCGTTAGTACTTTTAATATTTTATCCGAAAGATCATTATAGAATGTACAATTGAAGGGTTTTAAATTTACTTTTTTTTAAACATTTGACAAAAATTTTGTTATATTATCGACGTGGCAAAATCGCTGAATAAAATAAGACATAGCTCAAAGACCTACTGACAGTATAATAAAACAATTTTGTTAGAGTCTGGGGCACGAGATATTGTCTTGCCTCTATAAAATCAGTCTAAATTGCAGTAAAACTTTCTTTGCTCTTATAGGAATATCTGGACTGAAGTTATAGAGTCAAGTAATTAACAGTAAAAATGAGCAGAAAGAAGGATACTGGCTGAATGAAGACAAACTTTACCATTACTTTCTGGAGTTTGTTCAAATGTCGATGATATTTGCTTCGAACACCCTGGTTGTGGGCCTGAAATGATGGAGATAGGCACTACAAAAATAGTAAGACAATCTAGAAATTAATGGTAACAATTATGACTGGAAATGTGATAGACTCCTTGAATTTACCTTCTATATAGTTTTGATTTTGATCCACTTCCATTTATATATATTCTGGGCTCGTGGTATTACTTTCACCATCAATAAATTGTTCATAAGTACTTAAAGGAAAGTTTAAATGAATCACAAAAATGTCTCACATGGTAACGATCATAAATCTGTTTCATGTTTAACCCAACCAGTTTAAGATTTTTTTTACTCATTTGTTAAAGATCGCTTTTTATTGGAAAACAATGATGCATTTCCTCACCATCTGTGCATCTGGACACACTACAACACTTCCTAGAACGGGAATGCATTTCAACTACCGACTTGTATATAGTAATAAAATAAAATAATAATTTATTGTATAAACGTTATAAAAAGCTAACCACACTGTTCTCAATATAGGGCACAGTGCAAAATAAACAAACCATAGAATGAAATGAACCAATCAGATTCTGTCGCGGCTCTTAACATAGCGAATAAAACAAGTAATATGTTAAACGTAGCGACATCTACATGTTGGACGTCGCGAAACATTTCGCCAAAATTTCCTACGAAGTTAAATCTCTATTTCTCTATGATTTTGATCCCTGGTAATTTATTTGTGAGTCACAGCGCCCTCTTTTAACTTTCCTTCCTCTTTTCTGTACTGGCTCTTGTATCGAGACAAGTCATATTTTTAACAATTTTCTGTTATAATTGTTAGAAATCATTAGTACATAACCTTTGAAATTGATTCTTTGTTTTTATTACCTATTGGGAAAAAGCAGTAGAATTACAATTCACGTCTTTTTTTAAAACCTTTGGAAATGCCTTGCGATTATTATTTAAATTTCTATTATTGAAAAAATCTAGGACTGATTGAATACTAATCGGTATCAAAATTTAAAACTAATCCGTTGTTATTAAATAAATACGTACAAATAAAAAATTGTTTGCACATGTCGTCATTCTATAGTACATAACTTCAAAAATATATTATTAGATACTTGCGTATACTTTAATATTTTTTCCACTTTAAAGGGTATTGAAAGGGATTAATCGAAATATTTTCATTTTCCACAATTTTTTCCTATGTTTCTGGAAACATAACAAAAGCGTCTCCAAAGATGTCGATGTTGGTTTAGCAGCAACCCAATCATCGATTAATTTTCGCCCTTCTTCAACATTTCAAAACCTTATGCTAGCCAAGTCATGCTGTATCAATCTGAACAAGTGGTATTCAGAAAGTGCTCCGTCTGGTAAGTACGCTTGGTACTGTTAGTGTATTCTTTACAACTTTCGATTTTATCAATTCGCAATACAATGGAACATGAAGAGAAATATTTTATGACCATGAATACTACGTTTTGGTGGCAATGGCCAGAAAATTAAAAACAATGTTGAACGTTTCATGATTAATGTCATAAACTGAATGAATGTATAATGACATAAAAAACTATTATTTTATACAGGGAAATGTCAATAATTGACTTTAACAACTTTTGTTATTCCGTGTTAAATTGATACTCTCTGTATTCTGGTTTAGAAAAAACATGAATCACAATATCGTTCATCAATATTAACAGTTCAATTTTAAAGAACAAATTAAAATGATATTGTAATCGGTTCTTTGCTTTAAGAGCAAAATTTTTATTATTGTGGAATATCATTACTTTCAAAACGTTGCCATATTGTTATATTATGGAGGCGATAATTATCCATATTTAATTGTTAAAAACGAATTCATTTATTCGTTTTACAAGTAGAAAAAGTACTCATCTTATATATAACAGTGTATAACTTAAAATGTGAAGGCTTTTTGTTTTTCAAGATCAACTGTTGTTTCTCTTTTACAGTTTTTTTGTCTCTTTTTAACATATCGCCGATATAACTGTTGGAACTATATTTATATACTAATTTTTGTTAAGTGATCATAACAAAAGTATTTAACTTATTGGTTGAGATTCATACAATATTTTATAACATTATACAAGGATAATTCAGGAATAAATAAAACCACACCAAAAATATCATAAATTCATATATTTTTCAGATATAACAATAACATTCAATATAGTCTCGTTCGGTACTTGAACATCAAATATAAATAGAACCTTGATGATATCACCAATAAATAGATTTTAGACAGTTATCATTCGTACGTTAGTAAAGCGCAAAGGAAGACTACTATCATTGGTTCAATCAGCAAGAAGGCAGTAGTTCAAAAACCTTGCTGGCTAACATGGTCCCTAAATATATTATTTGAAATACGTATTATTTGATCTATTCGTTGTAAAAAGTGGAAAACGTTATAAGGCACGTGTAATATAAGTCTCCTGGATATAATATGCATGGCATAAATATTATATTTTTTGTTCGTTTTTTTTTTAATTTCGTAGTAACATTGTAAATTCGTATACTCTAAAGTATAATATAATAACATGTGAAAAATAAAATAATATTCGTAACTATATTCGAGTATGTGATATGAAGTTATTAGGTCATAAAGTGAAGGCGTTGCTTGTTCCCGATATCATTCCCATCCCATTTTCCGTAGCCTCAGAACTGGATTCTATACTTGCTAGAATCAGCCGAGCTCTTCGTCTCTCTCCCCAGGGAATTGCCGCGTCGCAGACCGTTTCCGTAGATCTTCGTCTTCGATGGCGTCGGCAAGGAACTGGCCGAATTCTCGCTCAGTGTCGATGCCGAGTCCCGTTCCCCCGCGCTCCCGCTTCGCGCCCTCGCCGAAGACTTACGTAGGCTCGCGGAACTTCCTCCGCTCTCGCTCAGTCGACCGTACTCTCCCAGCTTACGCGGCGGCTGGATGAGGGAACGGGCCGGGGAGGTGCGTCTGGAACTGGCGTTGGACGACAGCGAGTCCGCACCGTTGGAGTTCTTCCTCTGGGTCTCGCTGCCGGCGCCGCCACTGCCACTACCACCGCTCTCCAGACGATTGTATTCGCCCATACGCCGAGGAAGCCCGGATCGGTGGGAGGAACGAGGAGGACGAGGCAAGGAACTAGGAGATGGGCATACGTTCGTGGCGCCCTCTTGGTTATTGTTGCCGCCACTGTTGTCCGGCATGCGATTCTGTTGTGACGTACGACCTTGTTTCTCTAACAGAAGCATGTCGCCGTTCTCGTGACGATTGGATGGCGCGAAGAACGTGGAGGAACCAGCCTCGAAGGGCGATTGACGATCGTTCGGGGTACTTACCCCGCTCAGCAACGGTTTCGGTATTTTTCCTTTCCGTTGGGTGCCGATGGGGTTAAGTCCGGGGAAGCAGCATAATCCTCGCTGGAAATGTGCATACTTGAGATATGGCGACTGATGTTAATTAGAGTTTAGTAAACGAACAATCCAATGAATGGTGTGATATACAGCCTATCCAACAAAACAACCAATGCGCGTCATCAAATTTCAATTTTGGTTTACAACCTCTAATAATTATCCCTAACGTTTTGAAGAATTTCGCAGACATTTGGCAACATGGGCGACACCCACGATCTCTTTTTAACTCGAGTAAAATGAGAAGGAAAAATCCGCTCCGTGTTTTTAACGGATTTTACAAACTGCAATTAGCGTTATATTCGGCGTCATATTTGATGTACATTGGCTGTTTTATTAGACGAATGTTTTATTAGAAGTGTCAGTCATGCAAGCCTTGGATTATCCTTAATAAAAAGCGGCGTAAAATATAATGCTTTATGAATATGACGCGTTGTTTCGTACATAAAGTGAATTAAACATGATTTAAATTAAATATATTTTATCATAGGCAAATTTAGATACTCTTACATTAAGCCAGGACGTATTGTTTCTATTTGATCATCAAAGAATGCCGTTCAATAACCACCTCTAGATTTGGATATTAATGATATTGTTCTATGGGGTATTCTAGTATAGAAATTTGAAAAAATTGATATTTCTTCATATTTCCAAAACTTAATCCTTTAAAAATATGTCACATGGCTCACCAGACTATCTCTTTTTAACTCAAATAAAATGAGAAAGAAAAATCCGCTCTGTGGTTTTAACGGATTTTATATTTTTACAAACTGCATTTGGTGCTATATTCGACGTGCATTGACTGTTTTCTTAGACGGGCTGTAAGTACCAGTCGTGCAAGCCTTGGATTATCCTTAATAAAAAGCAGTTTCTATCTAATCAACAAAGAAGGTCATCACTATTCAAAAATCATCTATACTAGATTCATATATTAATATTATACTATGGGGTTGTTGGAAAAATTAATATGTTGTTTTATATTTCTAAAGCTGAGTCACATGCTGTTAAAAGGATATCTCAAAATCTAAATTAATTTTGGTGATATAGCTGTTTTAGTAATGTAACACCTAAAGCCGAAACTTTAAACACGATTTTCTCAACACAATTTTTTTCGTGATCTTTGAAATTATATCTCAAGTTCTACTGAAGTGGTTTACTTGAAATTTGATATGAGGCTATACATTTCTCTATCGTACTAAGTATAGCTATAAAATTTGGATCAAAACTTTAAAAAAACATTCGGAAAAGTTATATCCCCACTTCATCAGCTTGTAACCTTCTAGATTTTTAATTTTCGCACCTCTTTATTCTTTTGTGTATTCGTTAAACACTAATAAATATCTAGTAAAAATGGTAAATATATTGTTTGTATTTTTTAATTGCTCTTGAAAAAATACCTAAAATTCATGCCTTGCAAGTACTTATTTGTCATTCATTTTCTTCTCACCGCAATTCACAAGTTTATTATGTTAATAAATGCTTCAGTTTTGAAAAAGAGAACAAAGCTATAATAATTAAAAGAACTAATGGATAATTTAAAAAGAGAACTGATGAAAAGAGAACAGTCATGGAAATGTAAATATGATTACACATCAAAAGCTCTTTGAGTACAATAAACGTTTACATATTTCTGATAATTGACCTAAGGTACTAATCAGGATTTAAGTGTTTATTTGATTGAAAACTAACATCAAATGACTAATATTTTGATTTTAAGGACGCTGGATTGTGGGGTTTAATATATTCATATATTTTTAGAAAGTGATTTTAAATACAACATGGTCAGTCATTATTATGAAAACATTTAGAATAAATGATTTATAGTTTATATTATTCAACTATTATTATTATTATATTACAAAACTTACATAAAAAAATAGTTAATATTTATATTAGTATATATTATTTATATTAGTACCTACATTGGGTAGTTTAAAGATAACAAATATCTAAATCAAAACGAAATGTTATATGTTCGTATATTACTTACTAAGTTTTAATTATTTATTGAGTACTTTTCCTTTAGGATAGGCAATGATGAAGAATTATAGTATTTCTCAAAAAGAAACCATATATATTCATATATAGATGTTTTAAGGTAATCAAGTGTTAAAAAAGACATGATATCCTTAAACTGGCACTATGAACATTTCAGAACAATAGTGGTCAATTATTTTCGGTGAATATAGTCCCAATTGTTTTTTTTTTATTATTATTTCTCAGACAATTTACCATTTTAAATGTTTTGTTCATTAATTATATACTTCTTGTTCACTTAGCTCTAATAAAGGAATGAGATCTTTATAATATTGACAGTGTTTTGTGTAAGTATATTTGTGTTATGTAAACACACTATCTGAAAATTCTAACAATCTTTTATGTGATTTAAATTGGAAATTTTGAATATAATTTTAATTTAAACCTCATAATATATTTAGTAGTATTCATAAAAGATTCCATTTTTTTTTTGGTTATTAAATTCTTTGTACTCACAATCATTATATACATATACGTTTAAAATATCATCTGTTATAAAAACAGCCTAATATCAATAGTTGAATTTTGAAGATTATTACATAATAACAGATCAATTTAAAAGTCCTCAGCCTACCATAGTAAAACATTTTCTTTTGCAAAATTAATTTTTTTTATTCAACAACAACCTTCAAGGGTGATACACTGATTATAGCGACCGTCCAACTTATCGATAACATTTTTATAGTACGATATGTCCTTTGCTTCAAAATAGGCTTCAGTTTCGCCCATCACCTCTTCATTCGACGAAAATTTCTTTTGAGATCTGTGAACAGGAAATAGTCGCTGGGGCCAGATCTGGTGAATACGGTGGATGAGGAAGCAATTCGAAGCCCAATTCATGGATTTTTGCTCATCGTTTTCACTGACGGTGACACTTGTGACACGGTGCGTTGCCTTGGTGAAGCACCACTTTCTTTTTCTTCAACGCGGCCGTTTATCGGCGATTTCGTCCTTCAAACGGTCCAATAACGCTATATAATAGTCGCTGTTGATGGTCCTTCCTTTTTCAAGGTAGTCAATGAAAATTATTCCATGCGCATCCCAAAATACAGATGGCATAACCTTGTCAACCGACTGTTGCGTTTTCTCACGTTTTGGAGCGGGTTCATCATGTGCAGTCCACTCGGTTGACTACCGATTGGACTTCGAAGTGAAATGATGAAGCCATTTCACCACGTCTAAACTTAGCATACAATCCTTGGTTGTTTTTTGTTGCACAGAGCTTTCTCATACCAAAATATCCGTGAATGGTTGATTTTTAAATACCATTCAAAGTCATTTTGTGGATTTTTTAAATGTTTTCGTTTAGAATTTAAATACCGCGAAATACCTTTTTGTCCATTTTTGTTTCACAATAACAAAAGTTGTTTCACTCAAAAATGCTATAATTCACAAACTAATGATTGACAGCTGTCAAATTTATATACGCAGATTTTCCGGGCTAGGGCTAACTAAAAAACATTACTTTCTTAATTCTAGTAGTGCCATCTATGTGTCAGGCCGGGGACTGACAATTGACTTATTATGCACAATGTGTTGGCTCCTTTACACACAGAATTTTAATTCTTCATAAAAAAAAACTCTCAAAATAATAAACTCTGACTATTATTGCAATATTTTTGACTAATTGGATGTAAAAATTCTTGAAAAAAGACTTGATGTACAGAAGAAATCACATATCAAGACAACAGCTCAAAAAAATCGCCAAAATTAGTGAGTTAAAACATGACTTATTTCAAAATCTAGCTGATTCGCCAGATTTAATTCCCTCGGACTTCAGATCTTTCCTACACCTAAAAAAACTTTTTATGCGTGGTTTTCGTCAAACGAAGATTATAGTAGAAAGACAATTTTGCAAGTTTTTCTCAAAACAACTAGTACCTTTGTAAGATTTTTGCGAACTTATTGTACACCTTGCTTTGCAGATTGTTCCAAATAATTATTTCATCTACATTCAACTAAATATTATTGACATTTAAATATGATGGTTTCATTTGATATAACGGTCCTGGAAAAATAAAAACATTAACGACATTGGTACCAGTTGTAAAATAAACGGTGTCTAATATTTCACGAGAATTTACAATCATTGCGATATCAAAAACAAACATTAATACAAAAACAATAACAGCCTGTAGTAAAAAACATGTTTAATTCATTGACTAACCGGCGTATGAAATTTAATTATTAATGCAATTATTTCTTTGGTCTGCTAAATCCAATACAAATCATTGGTGATAATTAAATTCTTGTGGGTTTTTAGATTGTTTTTTTTAGTAAGAACTATTTCAATATATTTCTAGACAAAAAAGTTCTTTTAAACATTTTTTTTCTGTGAACACAACATCATTACAGAAAAGCCCTTCAATGTATTTGTCAAGATACTACAATACATAACTCCATAAGAACCAGTAGTCCTAACCTTAACTTTTAAAATGCAGGATGTGAAACAAGTTTATGACACTTTGGCATCTAGATCAAAAGTTATAGTGAAACGATTTTAGTTAGTTTCAAAACAATATATTTTGTCACGAGTCACTGAAATTGCCTTGGTAACTATATAGTCCAGTTCTAATCCTGAGTGACCTCAAAAGAATGATTTAGTGAAAGAAGTTTGGTTCAAAAGAAGTGATTGCATAAGTTGGAGCCTATTTTAAAAATTAAGGCGAATTGTTCTACAAAAAAAGGAAGTATACAGAATTAGTGAAGCATTGGACTGAATGTACCACTTTTAATAAAATTGAATGTTGACTAAAAGTTGTCTTATTAGTTATTTTCGGGACTTATTGACTGCTGTTATTATTAATGATTCAGAGTAATGGCTTAAGAGAGTATATTTTCGTTTAAATCATATCAAGTGTATGTTTCTACTAAACTATATTGCGCTTAAAGGAATTAAAGGAAAATGGGAAGAACAGGGTGATTGTGAAAAGAGAACACCGATAAACGTTGCGAAATAAAATAATAAAAGTGCACACACAAGGATAAAATAAAAAAAACAATTTATTTTCACATGCTATAAACACAGTACATGCAAAATATATATTAAAAAAAAAAGAAAAAAACTCATAACCGCTCCCCACCGATGATCGAAATCCAAAACGAGAAATAAATAAATTAAATCAGATCTAAAATGGATTCAGCGGTGAGATAGCGGCCTTTTAGCAGAGTAACACCAAATTCTAAACGCTTTTAAAGTAATTAAAAATAAAACGTTAGTCGTTTTATACACTAAGTCTCGTAACTATACATTCGATTCGATTTTGTAAATCCAAGAACTAAGATAGTCCAATTTCGATAAAAGAAAAAAACTATATTTATTAATTAGTAACTTATTGTTAGGAATGTCTAATACATTCAACATGAGCCATTGGTTGTCGTAAATCTGTTTTTAATAATCTGGAATGTATTTTATAATACTTTGGAATCATTGCTGATATTTGAACTGACTGAAGTGGTAATTTGAAAATTGATTGAAACACAAAAAATTTATAAAAAGAATAGCTCTTAAAATATTAATTTTCCTAATAAAGTTAATGAGAAAAAAAGAGAAAAAACTAAACATAAAAATAACTATAACATCTTTGGTACAGTATAAAAGAAAACTTGAAAAAAATCAGTCGTAGCTGGGTAGCAAACCAAATTTGAAAAAATGTGCATCATGCTTTAACACATTCTCCTTACAATGCATTTATCGTTGTTAATAAACGCAAGAAGGAATAATGTCCAAATTATTGACCGAACAATTGTTCCAAAACGGTTTCTTTTGAACCCTGATTAACAATTTGGTAACATAACCACCTGCACATTTTTTCCGCCTGTTCAAAACCCTTTGTCATCAGTAGAAGGTTTCGGCCTCTCCTACCTTGCTCAGTAGTTGAGTGTCCAAATGACTGTCGATCTCCTTCAAGGTCGGTTTTGACGTGTCGAAATTTTTGTTGGTGTCGTATTTCCCGTACGATGCCATATGGTATGTAGAATCATTGCCCGTGTACGAATTCCCTGAACCATAAGCTGCCGAATTCGTTAGAACACTGCTTACTATAAAACGAGATAATACAGAGTTAATTAAATTATCTTCAAAATTCTGTAATAATTTTATTGCAATAAAATAATTGATGAACTTAAAATGTAATTTAGCTTAAACCTTCTGTAAAAGGTACTTCCATGTATTCACTTTAAAAAGCATTTACTGAGAACATTTGGTATAAACTATAACATTGAAAAGATTTGGTCATCTTTCTGGCAACATCGCGACACCGTGTCAAAAAACCAATGCGGGTTTGTTTTTCGCACTTCTTGAATCTGTTGAAATCTTGTATCAATCAAGTCATGCTGTATCAATCATAAATAGCGGTAAGCTATGACACTGCGATGTGGCATGTGGAAAAATGGCAATTTTAGGCATTTTTAGTCGTGTGATAAGGGGTGTCGGCCACCGAGAAAATTATTGATATATCGATATCGATATTTTTGGCAGTATATATTGAATTTAATAAACCTTTACTATTTTTATTTAGTAGTTTATTAAAAGTAATTGAATGTTTTTTTATAATGCTTAATATATTTAATTTTTTTCGAAAAAATATCGATATATTGGTGAACAAAATATCGGCCAAAATATCTATATATCCTAGAAACAGTTGCTCCTGATTTATCAATTGCTAAGCTGTCACACAATAAAAGTAAGGTATCTTGAAAATTCAATGATACTAAATGGAAAACTGTTATTTCATATTGAGACATGTCAAAACCATCGAATTTAATAGGTTAGTTAATCTTATAAAAGATGAAAATTAAACTTGCGTGTTCTATTAATATATTAGCGATTTGCAACAAAGAAAAATAGTTTAAACTTGAAAAATTTTATATACAACACTTTAACATGTTTATGTATTAAAAGGTGGAAAAAGTTCCATTCTATTCAATGTTGGGTTAGTAATTTAAGTTAAAGTTATTTAAATAAGTTAATTTAATTAGCATATAAGAAAATAGAACATTCATTTGTTGAAATTTGGTAGTAGATTGGGAATTGCTAAAACAAATATTGACCAAGTCTTGGTGATTAGATTCCTTGTTTAAGAGGGAAACCTTTTTTATATTCATTTTCAGAGCATTATTTCTGTTTTTTATGATGCTTTCAAGTCATTATAGCATGATATTGAAACAATCTCAGTGAATCTTACACACCACTATCTCGAAACAGTATTTTGAAAAACTACTTATGCTGTAAATCAAAAATTCATGGTTTGATCGTATTCTAACTTAGTAAATCTAGAACTAGATATTTGATATAAATATTTTAAATTAGTAGTAATATTTACCTAGTTCCTCTCGGGAAACTGTCGCACCAAGTCCCAAATCTATATCGGTTCCAGCTAGACTGGCGTGTGGTGTATGATGGGGCGACCTCCCCAGCATCGATACGTCTTTATCGTACGTGTGTTTGTGCAGTACCTTGATCATCGCATCCTTTTCAGCTAACTTTGACTCCAAGTCTTTTACCCTGAAATATGTTTAAATGAGCCTAATTCACCATGTTTGTTGATGTTAAAAGCTTACCTCGATTCTAAATCGGCTACTTTCTTTTGAGCTGCGTGTACTTCATCCATATGTCGTATTTTTTCATTTCTGGCCTCGGCAATTATCTTCTCAGTCTCTTGGCTGGTCTTTTCTAACGCCGCTATTTTTGCGTCTCTAAATGATGATTATTAATACTACTGTTTAAAAAAAGGGTACAAACAACGTACTTTGGAATACTAGCGGCATCAATCGCAGCCTGCCTCAGAGCACTCTCCTCTAAGAACCTTTGTTCTAGTTTGGCACAATCCCCTTCCAATCTCATTATCTTCTCATCCTTTTCTCTGAGCTGTCTCTTCAATTCGGATGCCGACTCACTTTCCGATCCGTTAGGCGAGTCCCAGCCGCCTTTGCGCTCTCCTGAAAATGTTAACACTAACCAATAAAATTATAGTCTTGGTATGGAGTATATTAGAACATACCTTGTGCAGCTTTGGTACGTTGCAGCTCCCGCTCAAGCTGTAAGCGTAGTTTTCGTTCAGTTTCTTCGCGTCTGTCACTGGCTAATTGCAATGAATACAGCGCTCTTTGAAGTTGAGCTACTCGTTCAACGTAAACTTGTTTCTTTCGATTCTAAGATATAGTGTATCATTAACGTCTTGTTTTTTTTTTTACAAATAAATTAACTTACTTCCTCTTCAAGTCTTACAACATTACCCTGAGCGTTGGTTAGTGCTGTATCCAAAATATCGATGTGTGTACGTTGCTCTTGCAAAGTGGCTCTTTGGGCGGCTAATTCGATTTCTTGTCGCTCCTTTGCTGCTGCCAATTCCCTGTCTAATAAATATTAAATGTTGTAGATAGTCGATACCAGAACAATTGGTTATGAAAAGTCAGCCGCGTTTGGAGAAGAGCAACAAAGGTACTTTTTTAGATGATAGTGTTGGCAACTATATGAAGCTTCAACAGAAAATTTGAATATTGTTCAAATAATTTCGAAGATTTATTTCACTTGAATCATAGTTCACATATTTCGAAACTGTCCTTTTCGTTGGAAAAAATGTTCAAATAGTCGACAAAGTAACAAACAGGAATTCTTGCATTCTATCCATGATTGGACCGCTGACATTTGACCAGTACCGCCTATCTTTTCATGGCCGTTGGAATAGGCTACAAAAGGACGTTTTCCCTCCTACCATCTCATACAGTTCACATCTCTCTTATAATAATAATAGTTCTCTTCATATTTACGTATTTGTTGTATTATTCATTGTCTTACTTATTATATGTCATTGTCCTCGTTTATATTTTTATTATGAAATTATTTTGATATACGTTTCAAACCCGGTCGAGTATTTTCTTTCCAATCTAAATATCTAACATCAGAAGTGGGATACATGTTCACAATCACCGGCGCAGAAAAAAGACAGATATTTTCTCATGCAAACAGTATTTCTTCCATGAATAAATACCCAAAAGTATTCAAATAATTTTGGTTTGTTCATCGAAAAATTGCAAGTACTATCTGTTAATATTTTTAAAATACTCCAGAGTTTAGAAATTACTAATTAATAGTGGTAAGTTTTGAAATTAACTTTTGCTCCAATTAATCAAAGCATTAATTATTTTAATTGATACTGTAGATACTAGTTTAAAATTTCTCTGAAATAATTTTATCCACATTTTCCTTAAGTGCTAAGCCAAATCTATGAAATTTATATCAAACATAATCTTCATTATTCAATTTTAGTATATAGTCTTCAAGCGACACACATTGAAAGTTCAATTCAATTGTTTGTGTAATTGAACTATTTCAAATTCTATTCTATATTCAATTCTTTGATTTAAAAAATAATAATACAACCCTTCTGAATAAATAGCTCACAATGCCACAAACTTTATTATTAATAATACTATGCGACAATTGCTTGTTATTATTGTTTTTTTATTATATTATATAATTTGTAGGTTATGGAAGACTACTATTTCAACAATAATAATAATTTCTATTACTCAGCTTCTGTAGAATTTGTTGATAAAAATAATGTTCATAAAAATTAACAGATATTTCTTGTGCTTATCGTTTTTAAGCATTGTGGATCACTAACAATAGAATTATGTTGCCACTATATAAACTTAATATACTTTTATTCCGGCGGGAGTTTGCTATTATATCGAGTATTTCGCAGCTGATTATATGAATTATCTTATTTTTATTTTGCAAACAATATCAGAAACTCACTTTTATCACGTACTTAACAACATGACATTTGTTACCTCTCGTACTTGACACTTGTTATCTGTCAAACCTACTGCGATCGACTACGATAATAGGCAATTGTTCTCAAACCTGCACCTGTAGTGATATTCGAATAAAAAAAGATTTGGCTATTACAAAATGAAATGTGACGTTTATATGATCTTAGGCTAAAATTATTGCTATTAAGTTTCAATACGTTAAGAAGTATGGGTTCCTTACTTAGAAATATAACATATTTAAAAGATACGTGTTTAAAAATAAATATCACCCAGTTTTGGGGAATTGACTTTCTCTTATCAGTCAAATTTACATTTTTTATTATCATACACGTTTATCATATAAAATACATAAAAACAAAGCTTACTCTGCATGATTAATTGTTTTATTATTCCCTCTCTCTTGTTAAGCTCCCTTCTTAAGTTTTCTGGTCCATTTGCATCTGGCCCAGGGGATCTACTAAGTACTTGCGTAGATAACATATCGACCTAAATCGAATAAAATTTCTTTATGAACCAAACCAAACCTATATTGCGATAAAATATACCTGGTCTCTAAGTGTTCTGCTGAGGTCCTGATAACGTCGACAATCAGCTTGTAGTCTAGCTCTAGCTGCTCTTTCAAGCCTTTCCCTTCTGTCACAAGACTGTACTAATTCTTCATGAGCTTTGTGAACTTTTAAGATCTCTTGCTCCAGCTGAAAATAAACCCACGTATTTCTATCGGCACACAGTTGATAAGAATTAGCTATTACTTTATGAGTTTTCTCCACTCTTAGGTAACAGTTTTCGAGCTCATGTTTCAACGCGCTGTTTTCTTTAATGAGTATCTCTACCATCTCACTAGAAGACGACCACATCTCTTCGCCTTTAGATTCATTTTCCTCTCTTCCTTTGGTCGGCGGTCTGGGGGCCGAGACTCCTCGCTTGAAACCGGCGAAGTCCGTCTTACCGATCCCAATCGAGGTCAGATCAGGCTGAGATTTGGACAAAGCTAATTTTTCACTGTTTATCTTGTTTCTGTTGTGAACGGCAGCCTGTAGTGGGGACTTGTCAGCCCATTTAGTCGGGTATTCAGGAGGAGGAGGAAGATTGTGCATGTCAACATTCCCAGCAGTGTTACATGGAGAAGGAACTTTTACCTAAGTGAAGAAATTCGATCACGAAATGAAAATCACTTGGTATATGCAAACATTTCTCACCTCTTTAGCTAAGTGCTTTAAAACACTAGACTGACTCAGATAGTCATCAGGAATATCGGTTATCTCTTGAACACCTTAAACAAAAATACAATAAAACAAATATTTATTAATTATGAATTAAAATACCTGTACTAGTAATGGAGGGTGATGGCGAAGAAGAACTTCTCTTTTGACTTGGGGATAATTTCAAATCATACAAATTCGATTGTTGATGAATGTAACTGGATGTTGACGATGTGGGGCCAGAATTTCGACCTAGTAAAAAACAAATAAACATCAAAATATATGAATACTGACGGATATGACGCAAATTGATGACATCAACTTGGTAATATTTAGGAAAATATTTTCTTCTCCTGAATATTTTTATCACACGGTTATTAACTTATATGAAACAATTGTTCATAATTACTAAGAAACATTTGAGTGAATTGTAATTAGATCGGAGTATGTTGTATCCCAGTTATGAAGACTGAAGAGTCACTGGTTCTGTTCAGCAATCAAAATCATTGATACTTATTTTGTGTGCAGCTTTTAGTTTTTATTTCATCAATATGTTGTAGAATAACCAATAATATGATATATTAATTAATTAATTATTAATTTTAATTGATTATTGATTTTAATTAACAACATCAACATTGTTTAACAACAATAATAATTCAGTTATGATTAAGTCAAATAACTTCAAAAGTATTGTCAATAAATGGTTGGAATTAAATCATTAAATAACAAAAGGTATTTTAATTATTTAAGTTTTACTATGAATATGCATTAAACAATTTAGCAACCAATTAGATATTTAACCTGTTGATTCAAAACTTACATATTTAAAATACGTTATTGAATGCAAATTAAGATCAAACATTGTTACCTGTCCATGGTTCATCTCCAGCACTATGAATAATTAGGGTATTGTATGACGACGATGATACATCCAAAGAACTTCTGTTGGAAGGTAAACTATCCCTTAGTGAACTTCGATTACTGGCCTGCAAATTTTCTTGTCCTTGGGGCTCCTGCCTTGGGGTATGTCTAATAGCATACTTTTCTTCATTCGATAAATTTTCATTTGAAGTTGAGACATCGGTTTCGCTTCCACTTAAGCTCTGCGGAAAATGGCCTACGATCGAGATTTTTATTTTTATTCGAAAATTAAAAAACGAAATGATTCATCACATTACCTTGTGTTGCTCCGAGCTGGACAGGATACGGTCTAAACTGATTGGATGGTTGCATTTTTTTCAATTTAATCTATCAATGTCCTGGGAATATCATGAAAAACTGTAACAATAAACGCGAATAAATTTGCATTCTTTAATAAATATTCTTATCAAAATCGTCGTTAACCTCTTTGTATTACAAAAATAAAAATAGTTTTACTCAAGTTTGTTGCATAAGATAGAATTCTTGACCGAGACAAGGCAAATCATGGCCAAAGACTGGTTTATACTGAGTGATTCATAGTATAAACATGCTAAGGACCCGCTGTAAGTTGAACTCTTAAAAATACACACACACGCACACAATACTATTCATAAAAAATACCATAGATATCCTACCTAGTCGAAAGTAACCAACAACAACTAAAAACTCCCACTGACCGATGAGAAATCAAATTACGACATAAAATAACATCGGAATGTTATTATAATTATCAATAAACAATGAGTGGGAAAATATGATAAGAACATTCCTATTGAAATATTTAGCACATTCCAGTGAAGATAAGCAATGTGGAGTTATTTAAACAACTTATTATTTCCAATTAACTTTCTTAAAAGTAGAACAACACTTTATCGAAAGAAAATAATGTAAACTGTAGAGTTAACAAAAGATGCTAAAAATAAGTATTTTAGGATTTTTTTTGTTACAATACACGTTTATATATATTCTCTAAAAATATCGAGAATTTTTGTTAAGATTTCATAGTAGAAAGCGAGCAGTAAATGTACATTCCACAAATGCAATTTACTAGATTGATTAGGAATTATGAAATAGCATTGCAGGAATCCGAACGAAAAGAAAAAACTGAATATGTTCTTATTTTATCAAAACACCAGAGAAAATAAAACAAACGTCACGAATTAATGATAAACAAATAACGTAAACCGTACGAAAACATTCTACGCAACCAAAAATACCTTAATACGAAAATGTTCTGCGGCTATTAACAAATGCGAGAATCATTTAAATGGAATGCAGGAAAAGGAATGCGGAGTTTAGCAAAACGACTAGTACGATTCTAGAACTCAATTTTTGTTGTGAAACGTTTACACCTATGGATATATGTTAGACATATTTAAGTAAACTACTTACACGACGACTTAGGAGACATTTTTTGATGGCATCACGAATAAAAATATGCAATGTTTAGAAAAAATAAGATGTAATTAGATATCACAGCACCAACCTCACGCACACACCATTGGAACAACTGACGCGCATAGTTACGTGCGCAAGAAAGGTTAGGCGAAGTTATTTACACCAGATGGCGTATCGAATGTAAACAAAAACGAATAGAAATTACAGATTTTGAAAATTTTAGATTGGTGTCATCCTTTGTATTTTTTGTCCTTAATATTCCTATTGCCTTCAAAATATTTACGGGCTACGGAATACAAATTTTATTAAAACTAGTGGTATTTTATTCTGTTATTTTAACGGTAAACCTAAGTTACCTTGGAAAACAATTTTTATTTAGCAATTACTATTAAATTTCGTTTTATTTATAGACATACTCTTTTCAACTGATCTGATTGGTTGCATAATAAAGGTATAAAATTGATGTCACATAGATCATTTTTAACTGTTTCATTCAACTATACAGTTAAACATATAGTAATAGTTTCTTATTTAACTTTGTTTAATATACGATATATATAACTTGTGATTTAAGTATATATTTAAATTAAATATTAAATATACATAACCATTTAATATAATTAATAATAAGTAAGCAGTGATGATACCAAACCTTCGCATATTTTGTGTCCTCACAAATATTTCATGATAACATGGTTCATTAAATATTAATGAGTTGATTTATTTTAAATATTTTATCATGCAATTGTTTTTGGTCGTTTTGTGAAATATGTATGTATTAAATTATTTGTAACATGTTTATATTACCTTGCATGAAAATATATGTTCTAAAATTTTGAGATAATTAATTTAATCAATAAACCCTGTCGTATGTTGAGCTTATGACTGGTTAAATACCTCCACCATTATGTCAACAATGCCATCTTTATTAACTTATTATACATTCAAATACCATAATAAAGAGTTAAAATGTTGTTATAAGAACATCTAGTGATTACGAATGAAGTTTATTAAAATTATTATCACCAATAACTATTTATTACGTTCGCAGGATTAAAAGTTGATGCGTTACTAAAACAGATCCCTGTAATTCGAACAGTTCTTGGTAAGATCATTGTGGTTAGATGGCAAAAATCGCTGAAAGTTTTATAAAGTTGGTAAAAGATGGCGCGAGGTAGAATTTAATGGGATTAATATAGTTTATAATTAATTTGTTTAGATAAAATATTAACTTAAATGTGAGATGTAGGAGCTTTAAAGCACCAATTATTGATTGGCCGAGCTGTTTGTTTAAACAGGGTGCTTTTGGCGAAACGTTGCAAAAATAAATTAATTGGTTACACTTTCATTAATCACTCGTCAGGCTAAGGCCAAGAAGTAATTGAAATATCTCTCCTGGCAAAATATGTACATTTATTTAAATGTCTTATTTAGGCGGGCGGCATCTGTTTTGTCCCGGCAAAGCCTCGCTCATATTTCTTCGTTACCGCTAAAGCCCGAAATTATCAATTTAATTTCTTGTAGGGCGGAAAATAACAAAAGTTCCGTATTATTTTATAGGCGCGATGCAAATCGCGCTAAAAGGAACTGTCCCGAGACGTAATTCGTAGTTGTTAGAGTCCGCTCCGGACGTCCCATAAATTAATCTGGAAAAATATAATTCTGCGATTTAAATGTACCCTTATTACCATAATGCAAGAATTTATATTTAGACAGTATCCTAAATGTTTTTATGCTGTATTGAAATATTTTTGTGGTAAATAATTGCAAAACTTGAAATATAGTCATAGAGTAATAGAGATATAACTCAATAGGGGACGCGAAAAGTTTTGCTTTACCTAACATTCAGATGGGGTTAAATCGGCCATTCAAGTAATTTGATAGGTCGATTTAAATCTCCATCATAGGCACATGTAAGGAAGACATTTTGCTGTGAAGACATTTGATTGGCTCTTTGATAAAGTTTGGTACGTGACTGCCCTGACGTCACGCTTAATTAAAATTTAAATAAAACACAATTTAATTTCTGAAAAAAAATTAAATAAAATTCAATGAAAGAAATAAATATAATCTGTAAAACTGCAAAAATTAAGTATAAAATAAAAATATAGTGTAAAAATAGATATATCTATAAAACATAAATATTATCATAGACAAAGAACTTTGGCACAAATCACAATTATCTCTTCTGTTTTTTTCCCTTTTTCATATTTGCTTAGGGCCATCAATTTGGCAGAAACTGTTTTCTTATACTGGAAGAAAACTTTGAGTCTTTCTCTGTTAAAAATTATCTGAAATATCATTCAAAACTGTCCAATAAAAAGGTTTAAAATTTACATTTTTATAAAGATGCTTGGCAAAATATGTGCTTGTTAGTTAGTTAATTATAATTAATTAATTATAGTTAACTTTATAATTTAAATATACTAGCATAATATCGTCTTATAAGGACTGTGGCTTTTCCATCCAAATCATCTTGCACTTGTCACTTTTTATACTACTTAGCCATTATGTCTGAAATAATTTATACTCAGTTAACAAATATTTCACCTTCAAAATTGTATTAAAGTATATACAATATACATCATGCAGTAAATACAAATTCATACTTGTATATACAATTTCAGTCCTTATCATTGAGGGATGAATTGCCTAATGACTCCAAATATACATTGTGTGCCACCAAATAAAGGTAATATTCTTAATTTAAGGTTTTATTATGTCTACCTCATAGTGAAATTTACACATATACACTATTTTCTCTTGAGACTGGATATATCTTCTGGTGATTTTGGATCATTTTGTAATCGTTACAGAATTATAAATGTTTGAAATCTATTCACAAATCTATAAATAAAATACTAAAGCCGCATAAACATAAGAGTTTTATGTTTTAACTTCAAACTAGTCGAATTTCAATATTATTCGTATTTTCTTCCCTATCATAACTTTGTTTATGTTACCGGTCATACTTACAATAATTTTGATACTCTTTTAAAAAACGATTACACGCTACATATTATTTGAGCAATAAACATTGTTTTTTAGGAAAAGAACACTGTACGTACCGTCGAAAAATGATTCACAAAACATTTTATTTTGACATGACATTGTGAAAAGCATGGTCATAAACAAAATAATATAAGGTTCCGAACCAAACGATGAGAACCGTCAAATGATTTTTGGAAGCTGAAACTTACCGACACTTCACAAATAATGTAATCAATCGCAGCCTCTCTGTTCAAGAAGAATCCGCCAGAGTTATGCGGGGAATTCAGGTAGGTGACCGTTTCAGATTTTCGCATAGAAATTAATTATGCGACAGCGGGAATGTTTGGTTACGGGAATAATAGGAAATTTATGGATCGCGTCTTCCAGGCGTTCGGTAATGCCCGCGAATCTTTTCTTCTTGTGTTCATCGCTATTGGTAACCGCAGGCGGCGTTGCTGGTCGCATAACGTTTTCGGGTCGGTATTTGTTAAACAAATGCCGATTGGAGTGGGTGCGGTTAAGTGCATAAAAATGTTTAATTTGGTAGGTGTTATTTGGTTAATTGGTTAAGTGACGATCTGTTAGCGGTGCTATTTGCAAGATTCGACTACTGACGTTCCAACTGCCTTTTTGCAATTATATAGTCTATTCAAAGTTTTTTAGTAATGCGTCATAGATATTTGTGACGTCGAAACATTGAGTCATAACTCTGAGTTTTAGTCCAGTTTGGCTTTGACATACAAGAAAATTCTAATCTAAATAAAATAGTTGAACAAAATTGTTATCAAATATAATTTATTTTAACATTATAGTAAATTTAATACATATATTATCGAAGGACTTAAAACTACAATTAAGAACACAGGTATAACAGTTTGTAGGTTAGATTTGTTTTGTTTGCATTGAACCCTTTTCCACACCACCCATGAGGTAGAGTTTATAGGCGCGTTTTTTTATGTAGTGGTATCCCCCTGGAGGGATATCTAATCCACTAATTAACAATTGTATATCTGAGAAACATATTTTATTTTCATTCGAGAGCATATTTACCTCTTTACGTTTAGTTAAACGATTACACGGTACATATTATTTTAGCAATAAACATTGCTTTTTAGGAAAAGAACACTACACGTACCGTCGAAAATGATTCACAAAATATTTTATTTTCGCATGACATTGTGAAAAGCATGGTTATAAACAAAATAATATAGGGTTCCGAACCAAACGATGAGAACCGTCAAATGATTTTTGGAAGCTGAAACTTACCGAGAAGCCCCACTAATTGATTTCGATCACCGCGAACGGAGAGATTTTGGCCGAATCCATACCGAATCTTCGCGCAGACCCGAACGTTCGCTCCGTGCAATTCTGTACTCACCATTAGATGTACTATAATTTTGAACAAATTATAGTTGAAACCAGTATTTTTGTTTCATTATAATATTAGATTAGAATTTTGTTATATAGTCTATCTAAAGTTGCTGTAAACACACGTCAATTAATATAGAATTTAACATTTTTAACAGAGTTCAAAAAAGGAGAAGGTTCAATGTTCAACGATTTCGCCGCCAATTGTGGACTGATTTTCGAAATTCTTTTTTTATTCGATAGAGTGCACTTCCCAGGTGGTCCCATTGGAACCAAACCAGGATCTCATGGTGGAATCTGGAGAAATCGATACAATCTTAAATAATAACACAACTCCTCAACGATTAGGAGTTAGAGGATATTTCTTTGAATATTATGGAGACGCACAGATAACTAATTGTATACTTTGAAGTTATTTAGGTAAGCTGATGATGAAAGCAAGGATTGGACCGCTATATCTTTCAGGGGGTTTTTGAGGAGTTTTTAGTAAGGGTCTGCTTACCAAAGACGTTCAGTTTGCTTTTAAAGCATTAACGATATCATATGAGAAGCCGTAAAAATACTGCAAGCAACTGTCTCTATGGTGTATTGGTTAGAGCATTCAGTCCACACGCGCAGTTCGTGGGTTTGATTCCCGGCGGGGGCAACGACTCTTTGTGGTTAATCTAGTTTGGTTGGAACATTGGTCAAATCACCTAGGCTGTATAGCGGATCACGTGGCTTGAAGAGTTCCTTATTTTCAATCATTGTCTCTTTATTCCTGTTTTTCCTTATACGGGCTGCACCTTTACTTGGTCTATCCACTGTAATAATTAATAAAATAAATACGTAATATATTTTAGTAATACCTAACACTAGAAAGAAAAAAATAAAATATTAAATAAAAAAAATTAATCCGACTTCAAAAAATAAATAAGGAACTCACTATAAAGTAAAAAATAATCAAACTTTAAATAAAATATGTACATAACAATTTCTTATGTACATTTTATTGGAGCTATACAAATATTACTAAAATAATATACGAGGGTCACTATTTATATTTCGAGAATTGGCAACACTGTTGTCATGTGAGTCTATCTGACGGTTCCATCGTAAAGTTTGACATTTTTGACGATATACCTACTAAGAACATTTTGTCGCACGGACGCTATTTGTTTATTTTATATTTAGTTGAAAGTTTCGTCTTAGCAAAAAATGGAACTGAATCATGAACATTTTCGTGCGATGATTTTTTACGATTTTCGACATGGATTATCACAACAAGAGTGCATCAATCAATTTAATTAGACTTTTGGCATCCGCCAAAGCAGCCCTGGTTTGGCACCCAATGACTTCTTTTTGTTCCCATCTGTAAAGAGTAAACTGCGTGGTCAACGATTTTCATCGCCCGAAGGAGCCATTGAAGCGTTCAAAAATCATGTTTTAAAGATACCTTATTCGGAATAGAATAAATGTTTTGAAAATTGGTTTAAGCGTATGCAAAAGTTTATCGATCTCTGTGGCGAGTACTTTGAAAAACAATAAAAATATATTCGCAGCTTAACTACTTGTTTTTTTTCCTATTCCCCAAATATAAATAGCGATCCTCGTATTAATGAATATAACTTCTCTAAAACGTTTTCTACATAGTTGTTCGCCTAATACCAGATTAGATCGAGAGAAATATTTACCCAAAGCGTCGCGATATATATTGCAACATCGATCACAGAGCAGGAATCCAATGTATCACGAAATAAAACAATTATCCGGCGGGGACAATGAAGATCGACCTGGCGCCGACGACATAAATCACAAATAATGTAATCGCAGCCTCTCTGTTCAAGAAGAATCCGCCGGAGTTATGCGGGGAATTCAGGTAGGTGGCCGTTTCGGATTTTCGCCTAGAAATTAATTATGCGACAGCGGGAATGTTTGGTTACGGGAATAATAGGAAATTTATGGATCGCGTCTTCCAGGCGTTCGGTAATGCCCGCGAATCTTTTCTTGTTGTGTTCGTCGCAATTGGTAACCGCAGGCGGCGTTGCTGGTTGCATAACGTTTTCGGGTCGGTATTTGTTAAACAAATGCCGATTGGAGTGGGTGCTATTAAGTGCATAAAAATGTTTAATTTCATAGGTGTTATTTAGTTAATTGGTTAAGTGATGATCTGTTAGTGGTGCTATTTGCAAGATTCGACTACTGACGTTCCCACTGCCTTTTTGCAATTATATAGTCTATTCGAAGTTTTTTAGTAATGCGTCATGTATATTTGTGACGTCGAAATATTGCAATGTTGCCACATTAACTCTGAGTTTTAGTCCGGTTTGACTTTGACATACAAGAAAATTCTAATCTAAATAAAATAGTTGAGCAAAATTGTTATCAAGTATAATTTATTTTAACATTATAGTAAATTTAATACATATACTATCGAAGGACTTAAAACTACAATTAAGAACACAGGTATAATACAGTTTGTAGGTTAGATTTGTTTTGTTTACATTGAACCCTTTTCCACACCACCCATGAGGTAGAGTTTATAGGCGCGTTTTTTTATGTAGTGGTATATGCCTGGAGGGATATTTAATCCACTATATCTGAGAAATATATTTTATTTTCATTCGAGAGCATATTTACGTTTTTACGTTTAGTTCTTGTTTCCTTGGATGATGTTTTTACTTGTCAAGTCATCTTGGTATCACTGCATATATTATTTCTTCTGCTACTATCTGTGTACACCTTTCTTCCTAAAATTAATCATTGAATTCTGTCCAATGCATTTACCATATCCACAAGACACTTAGTATTCATTCTCTCCTCATACGTTTTACATTAGTTAATTACAATCATATTTGTGCACACAAATCTTTCTCGTCCTACAATATCATTTTCTACAGTTATATTCAATTAATTATGTGCATACACCTTTAGTTGTTTCCTCTCTCATCACTCTGTCTCAGGAATTTACAGCACTACTGCTAAAAGTTTTCTTCAGTCACTTTCACTTTCCGACTCACTGTCCAATTCAATAACTAAGCTGTTAATTTCTAATCTGTCTAAAACATGTTCACGATTCCACCATTTATCAATTACTTCCTCGGTATGTCTTATCGAGTTCATCCAAACCGAAGGCGTTATGGTTGACAATGCTTCCTTCTACATATCCAAACAGTTTTTGATGGAATATCCTCCTTGACTAGCAACATATCTGCAATTAATTATTAATAAATATAATGACCAATAAAAGCCAATCGAATGCTATTGTAACTTTTACCTTCTTCCTTCAGTTTTTATTGTCTTTACACTTTTGTTGTTACTGTCTTGTCAAGAGTGCCACAATGAACCATTTTGAAATATTCAAGTTTCATTGTGATACGGAAATTCGAACAGTTTATCTTCCTTGGTCTTATTTTATGCCTTTAACAATTGAATTATTTTTAAGGCTATAAAATCTTTGCACCATTTAAACCCTATGCGCTGTTAGAAGTGTATGAGAGGATGTCTTACATCCCTAAAAAAGCTGCTTACTGTTATAGAGCCAATATCAAGATGGTCAAGATTCGTCATCTACTTTGTATGTAGACAGGTTTTCTTGGGTGAATCTAATGTATTAGCTATTCTTCATTTCGTAAGCGATGTTATTCACAGTACCCACACTAATATTTAGCGCCGCAGCAACCCGCTAAAAACATTTTCAATAAAATTGTCGGGACTTTAACTTTTTATAACGTTTGTCGGTTTTTAATCTGTAGTAATAATAACTAATATTTTGAATAATTTTGCGTACGTCTGACAACCGGCGGCCGTCCGTTTGTTGGTCCGCTGTTCAATTATTTTCTTTAGATTAGCATTTTCTTGTATGTCAAAGCCAAACTGAACTAAAACTCAGAGTTGAAGCGGCAATATTGCAATGTTTCGACGTCACAAATATCCATGACGCATTACTTAAAAATCTTTGAATAGACTATACATTAGATATCAAAACATTTCGATTCTGCACATGCTTATTTTCGACTATTTTTATTCGTTTGTTTTGCCAGTAAACCAGTGTAAAATCGCAGCTACAGTCTATCCAATATTATTTTGTACATCACGTCATTGAATTTGTTAAGTCAAAACGTCGCAATGTTGCCGTATCAACTCTGAGTTTTAATTGAGTTTGGCTTTAACATACAACAAAATTCTAATCTTAATAAAATAAACCAAAATACTGTTATCAAATATAATTTATTTTAACATTATAGTAAATCTAATGCATATCTTATCGAAGGACTTAACACTACAATTAAGTATACAGTTATAATAGTTTGTAGGTTAGGATTGTGTATGATAATCTTTACAATGAACTCTTTTCCATACCATCTATGAGTTAGAGTTTTAAGGGTAGTTGTATCCGCTGGAAGCGTAGTCTACCTGATTAACAGTTGTATATACAAGTAATATATTTTATTTTCATTAGTGAGCATATTTTACTAAGCATATAATCATTCCGCAAACAACAACTCAGCCCAAGTTCTTCTGAAAAGGCGCTTGTTCCCAAGCTGATCGACATGCTGGGAGTTTAGCACCGCGTCACCGCTAATCTCCTCATCTTCCAGACTGAAACGACCTCATCCGTCGCTGCAGTCATAACTTTGACATACATACGACAGCATCCATACGACAGTATCCAGTTCAAGACTCAAGTTCGCGAATCAAGAGTTTCACTAACTGTTATTTTGCCGGGTGCTCGTGCCCAATAACGGCTGCCCGATTAGCCGGTGCCATATTCCCAAATTTAACACAGTAGTAGCGATCCGCAGGGGTCAACTGTGAGGTGGTTTCGGTTTAGTTTTCACATAATCCGGTTCAACTTGTCACTCCGGGGCAAGCCTCCGCGACCAGATATGCGTCATGCATTCCATCGCCTGGTTTTAGTCCAAAACAAAAAAATCTATCAGAGATTAAATATATGAAATGTATAAAAACAGTGAGTAGATTTTCAATACAAAAATAATTTAACGTTAGAAACGTCAGTATCGAAAAGTATCGAAGAGGCCTATTGGAACTTCTGGATATTGCTTTTAAAAAATACAATTTTTAAAAGCATATAATACAATGAAGGATGACTTATTATTTCAAATTATGTATCTAGATGACACATGGGTCTTTTAGAATGGGATCAATGGTAAATGATAATATAAATAGTGAGTTAGTTATGACAACAAAAGTTGATGCAAAAAGCTAATATTGGAATAACAGTTGATTAAGATTTGAAGTTCATTGAAGAAAAAATCGACAAATGATGGAATTATGAAAACATGTTGGATAGATTGGAAATTAACAGCTTAGTTATTCACTTAAATGAAGCTTTCTGAATATGATATAATGCAATGCTGTCAATTTCTAATACAGGGTGATGAGAGTGAAAACAAGTAAAAGTGAACATATAATTAATATATGAATACAGTTATGGAAATGTTATTGTGGAGTGTAAAAGTTTTATGTGCACAGATATGTGTGTAATTGTTCAGAATATACATGAGCATTTGGTTAAAATGTGTTAGGAGAAAAAAAAAGGTAACAGTTTTGCAGATATGCCAAATGCATTAAGGAGAATGCAGTGATTAAGTCTAATTTTATAAAGAAAAATGTATACAGGCAGTAAAAGGACAAACTCAAGACAAATTCCGAGATATTCAAATGACATCACAAAGATACACAAGAACGAATGAAACTAGAACTAAATGTAAAGGGGAGATCGGAACAACAGTTGATTAAATTTTATTAGTCATAATATTTATTAATAATTCATTACAGACATATTGTACTTCATGCTAGAAACAGAAACTTTCGATTTGGATGAACTCCATCAGACACATTGAAGAAAAAATCGACATGGAATTATGAAAACATGTTGGATAGATTGGAAATAAACAGCTTAGTTATTCACTTAAATGAAGCTTTCTGAATATGATATAATGCAATGCTGTCAATTTCTAATACAGGGTGATGAGAGTGAAAACAAGTAAAAGTGAACATATAATTAATATATGAATACAGTTATGGAAATGTTATTGTGGAGTGTAAAAGTTTTATGTGCACAGATATGTGTGTAATTGTTCAGAATATACATGAGCATTTGGTTAAAATGTGTTAGGAGAAAAAAAATGGTAACAGTTTTGCAGATATGCCAAATGCATTAAGGAGAATGCAGTGATTAAGTCTAATTTTATAAAGAAAAATGTATACAGGCAGTAAAAGGACAAACTCAAGACAAATTCCGAGATATTCAAATGACATCACAAAGATACACAAGAACGAATGAAACTAGAACTAAATGTAAAGGGGAGATCGGAACAACAGTTGATTAAATTTTATTAGTCATAATATTTATTAATAATTCATTACAGACATATTGTACTTCATGCTGGAAACAGAAACTTTCGGTTTGGATGAACTCCATCAGACACATTGAAGAAAAAGTCGACATGGAATTATGAAAACATGTTGGATAGACTGGAAATAAACAGCTTAGTTATTCACTTAAATGAAGCTTTCTGAATATGATATAATGCAATGCTGTCAATTTCTAATACAGGGTGATGAGAGTGAAAACAAGTAAAAGTGAACATATAATTAATATATGAATACAGTTATGGAAATGTTATTGTGGAGTGTAAAAGTTTTATGTGCACAGATATGTGTGTAATTGTTCAGAATATACATGAGCATTTGGTTAAAATGTGTTAGGAGAAAAAAAAAGGTAACAGTTTTGTAGATATGCCAAATGCATTAAGGAGAATGCAGTGATTAAGTCTAATTTTATAAAGAAAAATGTATACAGGCAGTAAAAGGACAAACTCAAGACAAATTCCGAGATATTCAAATGACATCACAAAGATACACAAGAACGAATGAAACTAGAACTAAATGTAAAGGGGAGATCGGAACAACAGTTGATTAAATTTTATTAGTCATAATATTTATTAATAATTCATTACAGACATATTGTACTTCATGCTAGAAACAGAAACTTTCGATTTGGATGAACTCCATCAGACACATTGAAGAAAAAATCGACATGGAATTATGAAAACATGTTGGATAGACTGGAAATAAACAGCTTAGTTATTCACTTAAATGAAGCTTTCTGAATATGATATAATGCAATGCTGTCAATTTCTAATACAGGGTGATGAGAGTGAAAACAAGTAAAAGTGAACATATAATTAATATATGAATACAGTTATGGAAATGTTATTGTGGAGTGTAAAAGTTTTATGTGCACAGATATGTGTGTAATTGTTCAGAATATACATGAGCATTTGGTTAAAATGTGTTAGGAGAAAAAAAATGGTAACAGTTTTGCAGATATGCCAAATGCATTAAGGAGAATGCAGTGATTAAGTCTAATTTTATAAAGAAAAATGTATACAGGCAGTAAAAGGACAAACTCAAGACAAATTCCGAGATATTCAAATGACATCACAAAGATACACAAGAACGAATGAAACTAGAACTAAATGTAAAGGGGAGATTGGAATAACAGTTGATTAAATTTTGTTAGTCATAATATTTATTAATAATTCATTACAGACATATTGTACTTCATGCTGGAAACAGAAACTTTCGGTTTGGATGAACTCCATCAGACACATTGAAGAAAAAGTCGACATGGAATTATGAAAACATGTTGGATAGATTGGAAATAAACAGCTTAGTTATTCACTTAAATGAAGCTTTCTGAATATGATATAATGTAATGCTGTCAATTTCGAAGACAGGGTGATGAGAGTGAAAACAAGTAAAGGTGAACATATAATTTATATATGATACAGTTATGGAAATGTTATTGTGGAGTGTAAAAGTTTTATGTGCACAGATATGTGTGTAATTGTTCAGAATATACATGAGCATTTGGTTAAAATGTGTTAGGAGAAAAAAAAAGGTAACAGTTTTGTAGATATGCCAAATGCATTAAGGAGAATGCAGTGATTAAATCTAATTTTGTAAAGAATAATGTATACAGGCAGTGAAAGAAGAAACTCAAGACAAATTACGAGATATCAAAATGACATCACAAAGATACACAGCAATGAATGAAACTAGAACTAAATGTAAAGGGGAGAATATGCTCTCTAATGAAAACAAAATATATTACTTGAATACATAATTGTTAATTACGTAAATTAAGCCTTCAGGAGATACCAGCATATAAAATAAACGTTACTAAAACCCTAAACCATAGGTGGTGTAGAAAAAGAGTTCAATGTAAATTTTATAAAACCACTCTAATTTAGAAGCTGTTGCGGCTCTTTATGTTAATTAACTGTAGTTTAAGTTTTTAGGAGTGCGATATATCAAAAGTTGAATTATATTTCATCTATAATTAAACAAAAAAATTGCCAAAAAGAGAAAACCTGGCAAAAAATCAGAACAGAAGAAAATAAGAGAAAATTCAACAAGACCACAAAAGAGCTGAAAAAGCTAATAAGGAACAAAATCAAGAAATTCAAAACTATATAGAAAACTTAACGCCAACTGATGCAACGGAATATTCTCTCTGGAAAGTAACAAAAAGATTAAAAAACCTCAACAACATCATCCACCTACTAAAATTGACACCTATACCTGGGCTAGGATAGTTAAACATTTAAGCACTGTATTTAATCTGTACCCGTCTGAAATATCCGCAACAGAAGAAAATAATATAGTTGACTTTCTTAACACTCCGTTCCAAACGGATCTGCCATATAAGAAATTTACTGTTACTTTACTGTTAGGAAGTAAAACAACCAATATATAAAGCAATCAATTCTAAAAAAGCTCCTGTTTCTGACCTAATAACTGGAAGAATCTTAAAAGAGCCGTCAGGAAAGTGCATTAAATTAATAAGATTCATATTTAATGCCATGCTAAGATTTAATTACTTTCCTACCACGTTGGAAAGTGGCTCAAATAATTATGATTCTTAAACCTGGGAAAAAATCGGAAGACGTCTCCCCTTATCGTCCTATAAGCCTGTTACCTGTGATCTCTAAATCATTCGATATATTATACATTAATAGACTAAAAATAATCGCAGAACTATTATTCCAGACCATTGATTTGGCTTATGTAATAAACACGTAACAATGGAACAAATACATAGATTAATGAACCAAATTAACAAAAATGATAAAAAATATTGCTTCCCTACATTTCTCGATATTTCTCAGGCCTTCGATAAGGTGTGGCACACTGGACGGCATGTTAAATTGAAAAACCTTTTGACCCATACGCACTTTCAACTGCTGAAATCGTACATCACAGAGAGACATTCTATTGCCAAACAGGGTGACGAATACACCCAATTTATTCGGGTGTTCCACAGGGCAGTGTTCTTGGCCCATTGTTATATCTTATATATAGAGCTGACCTACCGTCCTCAAGAAATACTACTGTTGCAACATATACTGCGGTTTTATCATCACACGAGGATCCAATATCAACCACAAAAACCCCCAACTTCATTTTAACAAAATTGAATTGTGGTTGCAAACGTGGCGTATCAAAGCAAATGGCATGATGGCAAAAAGCAAAAAAATCATGAACTTCCGCAAGTAGATATCGTTAAATATCTGGGAATTCATTTCGATCTACGTCTGACATGTCAATATTTATTTATTATAGTGACAAAACGAAAACAGCTAGGGGTTAAACTAAACCAAATGAATTGGCTGATAGGGCGAACATATAAATTATCACTAGATAACAAGGTTTTGCTGTATAAGTCTATCCTTTGGCTCATTTGGACCTATGGTATTGAACTCTGGAGTACTACTAGCAAATCTAACATTGATATCCTCCAGAGGTTCCAGAATAAAGTGCGATATCCCCATAGAACCCATAACGAGTGTGATTCGGAATGTTAGTGCGAAGTACTCTGAAAAACTATTAGTGCATCCCAATGCACTCGCCAAAGAGTTAAATGTGCGCGATGACAGTGAGGTGCGTAGTCTCAAACGAAAGCTACCATACGAACTAATTATTAGACACATAGAACAGACTCTAGAATAAATTAGAATAATTTTCAGAATAAGCTTATATAGGTTATACTTTAAAATAAGTTAGAATAGTATCTAGAAATACATTTAGATGATAATTTGTACAGAAGATCACTTGCTGAAGTAATCTACATGTCAAGAAGGTTATAATATATTATATAACTGAAATCATATAATAGTACTTGTTGCCCACGGGCAGATTGTTGAGGTTTTAGGAGATTAATCCAAAAAAAAAGTTTTTCGGAAATTACAATTTATACAATGTTAAAATAAATTATTTTTGATAACATTTTTTTTGTTTCATCCTTTCAATTATATAAGTATATTCTTATGTCAAAGTCAAAATAAAGCCAAACTGAAATTTGATTCGGTAGTTTCGGGGATTTCATATCATATCATAGGAAAAAAGGACAGTCGGATTATCGTAATATGTTACCGTAATATCCATAATTATTTCACCTCCCCTACTCTGGCACTAGCTAACGTACCCCCGGCGTGAAATACTGTTCGGCAAAATGAACACGGCACACTAAATTTAAATAAAAGCGATGCCCCTCGACGGTCGCGATTTAAAATATACGTTTTAATTGCGTCAAAATCAAATATATGAATTCCATCAAGTCGTTCGGCATCGAGCCGAAATCGTAGCCGGCGCTGCCGCCGCGGGCGCCTAATTAACGAGCGTTAATTTCGTCGGGTTTTATGAGAGCGTCGCGACATCTGATTCCGAATAATGGCACTGCGAGTAATTCACGCCCGTTTGACAGCTATTACGTTCTGGTTGTTCGCGAGCTTTTAGAGGTTGTACTCAATTGATCAAATAATACGCTCAACATTTTTAGTATCTTGCAACAACAAAACAACAAATTAAAGTAGAAAAAGAGGAAACTGTAATCAACGAGCCATCCATCGTCGATATGATGAAATTGCTCAATGAATTTCAGATTGAAATGCGACACTATTTTAGTCAGTTAGTAAACAGGGTAGATCAAGTTCTTAAGAATTATAACATGGAACGTAAATGGGCTAAATTAGCGAGTCCGGGAACTAGAACTATTTCTGAGAACAAATAACATACATATAGCTCTCATATCTGATACTCATTATTCTAAAAAAATACATTAAAATGTAAGGTTATGATGTATACTAGACAGTACACCCCAGTGAATGTACTTGAGTACTTAGCTCATAAATCCAAATATACAGCATTTCCAACAAGACAAGATAAAAAAGAACAAATACAAACTACGATAGTTAGCATTGAAAAGAACGGCGTTGGAATAAATGTAGGAGCTATATACTGTCCACCAAGCTCATAAAACCAAATATACAGCATTTCCAACAAGACGAGATAAAAAAGAACAAATACAAACTACGATAGTTAGCATTGAAAAGAACGGCGTTGGAATAAATGTAGGAGCTATATACTGTCCATCAAGATACAAAATAACACAACAATACAGAGATTTATTTCTAAAATTAGGCATCTCATCTCATCAAACCAAATACAAATCGAGAGCTTTTAGAACATTACAACTAAGGTATTCCAATCGAATTATATATAATCTACAATAGATATAAATCCTGCTTATCAGGCCCATGTAGGTATAAATCTGATTTCTCCAATGGAAATTGCCACATAAACTGACAACAACCTCAATTTTAAAAAGCTTCCTGGAATTGATCACTTGGGTTATTAAAAGAGCTACCACGGAAAGCAATATTAAAGTATATTTGTAAGGTAGTTCAAATGATTATTTTGATTGATCCATTTCAGAATTATGCTTTTTGAAAGAATGGGAAAATTGTTTTCAGTTTCGTTACTAGGTTCTTTTATAAATGTGAGTTAAATAATTAAAGAAGTTCTTCATAAAAAGGGTTATCATACACTGCTAAATTATGTGGCATCGCCTGAAACTGGTAATAACTAGAGTTGGGAACTATCGACTGAAAACAGTCGAAACAGTTGATAGTCGCAAAACAGTCGAAATAGTCAATAGTCGAAAAACTAGCGGTTCGACTGTTTTTTTCAATTCGTGATGTACGTGTCAGACGAAGATGTACGAATTATTTCCTGTATAAATTGTGAGAGGTTAAAGGACGGAGATAATTTTATGTGTGTTTATATTTTCCAAGGGTAGTATAAGCGAAACGGGGATACAAATCACGTACTAACTTTAAAGTCGTAAAGTCGATAGTACGAAGTAGTTAATTACCAAACAGTTGATAGTCAATTTTAGTCGATAGTTCCCAACACTAGTAATAACTAAAACAGGCAATGCTAGATGAAGACGGTGTAGATACAGCTTTTTCAAATAAGATGTATTGTTATTATTATGTTGATTAATAATTGCTTTTATGACATAGGGACTATCAATCAAGAGAAATTTATCAATACAGCTACCAAAAGGACGTTTGCCGGTTTATAACTCCTAATGTTTTGAATAATTTTGCAGGTATATGACAACGGTGTCAACCAGTACCAACATAATATTGAGTTGATATTTCTTTAGTTTTGATATATAACAACATTCATATATAAATAAAAGAATGAAACAACAATGTTATAAAGTATAATTTGTTTTAATATTATAGTACATCTAATGCATATATTATCAAATGATTTAAATTGCAGTTAATTAAACAGCCACAATAGTGTGTAGGTTAGAGATATTTTATTATATTTTACATTGAAATTATTGTTTCTTTCCTTGCTGTGTTTTCTTGTCAAATTATTCTGATATTATTCTATTCCCCCTTAGTTTCTTCTGTTGTCACTACCTGGGCATATCTTTCTTCATATCTGCAAAGTAGTTAGTATTCATTCTCTCTTTGCATATTTTAACCAAATGTTTACATAATATTCTGAATAATTACATACATATCTATGCACATAAGCCTTTCATACCCGCACCACCCTCTATAATTTTGTCAGCATTGAATTACAATCCCGCATCCAGAAAGTTTCTTGCACTCACTGTCACATTCTATTCAACTCAATAACTAATAAGTAAGTAAGAGTAATTTCACAATCTAACGCTAGTTCATAATCCCACCGTTTGTTAATTTCTTCTTCTGTGTGATTGGTGGAGTTCATCTCCAAACCGGAGGGTGTTTTTGCACACAATCCTTTCCACGTATCCAAACAGTTCTAGCTCGACCTACATGTCTATTATAGTTATTCTTTGCTACATCCCATAACAATTCGATTTAAATGAAGATACAGTAATAACGAGGAATAAATACCCTCTATGGCCATACTTTAGATATCGAACTACTGTGTATCTTTTTTCATGCCTGTTACTAATAAAGTAAATTACATAAAATAAAATTAAATATTTCATTTATATTTACCAAGTAACAAATTGAAATGCTTCAGTTAGTATCCTTAAAACTTTATGTTTTGCAAGCCATTACTTAATTACAGCCTTTGTCGACCACCTGTTGGGATCTTTTTGTTGCATTACTGCTTCTAGTATGAAGATCAATATATATGCAATGAATTATCAAAAATATTATGATTTACAAAACCTAATCAAATATTATTCTAACTTTTACCTTTGTCCATCAACTTTTGTTCTCAACTATATCTGTACATAAATTGAAATAACAACTCTCCCTTGTATTATTATACTATTATCGTTATCTTTATACTATTTAAATCCTATGTCTCCTAACAGTGATTGAAGGGATGGCTTCTTTCCCGCAAACAGCTGCACATCCCTAGTTTTTTTATGGGTACTTTCCATACTAGCACATTTTTTTGGAGATTTTCGTCATAGTGTCCATATTAATATTCAGTGAACTGTTATACAATAAAAATATTTCCAATAGAAACTCCAGCAGCCTAATATTTAACAGTATTTATACTTATCTCGCACTTATAATACATTTCACTTGTAAGAACGAGTCCTTATCTCCTCGTTCCTGTTTCAATTTATTGATAGAGACGTAATCTCGTTCTGGGCGACTATTTATTTGTCCTTGGCATTTTCAATCAGAGTAATGGCAAATATTAAGCAGCAGTTTGAAATTTATAAAAACAAACATGGTTTGAAACATGTTGCAGACATTTAACCGTACGACTTTTGCATGCTGATTTGGTTATATGTTCGAAGGTATCGGACAGCATTCTATCTCTTTTTAACTCTAATAAAATGAGAAGGAAAATATTGCCTGATTCTGTGACGTGCATTGTTTGTTTTATTAGAAGGATTTTGAATCTGACTACTCCATAGGCAGTTTTGCAATACCATTCTTTCTAGTAGGTTTTTTAATGACGTGTTGTAGATTTTTTGCTTTAGTGCTTCAGGGAATTTAAAATATAAGTTTATGGCGTCGTAAAACCTTCGTTGTTGTACCAGTTGCCGTGCACGCTACATGTAACATTCTCCTCGTTAATTAACGCATTCGTTATTAATGAGTCCCCGATATGCAATTGACGGGTTGTCTTGGGCAGATGCTGGCCGTTGGTCAGGCGGTCCGTTGGGTAGAGCATCAATCATCGAAGCGATGACGTGAAACGCGGCCATTGTCTGCAGCCATGACGCTGCGACTGTTTTATGTTTTATATTATATTTATGGTGCGCCGCATTCAGTGGTCGATGGCCCTTTGAAAATTTGTAATATAGCGAAATTAAAATCGGTGAAAAATTGTCGTTTTTGTTCAACAGTTACCAGGCAAAAATATGAGCTAGTCCAACAAATACATTAGAGTGCTTTATATTTTTTTAAGAGGTATCAACTATCAATTAACATTTTACCAATATAATTTGAGGAAGTATTGTTAGAAGGTCAAAATTACAAGAACGGAAGAAAAATAGACAAAATGGAAATGTTAAGTTAAAAATACATTAGAAATATCGTTGCAAAGCAATTATAATTAATTATGTTTAAGAAAATTTCTTACTTTTAAGTTTAATTAAAATATAATGTCTTTTGTGTTTGTTTAATTTAGAGGTCTAATTTATTAGACCACTTAACTGTTTTCATCCTAGTGGACTGCACACGATGAACCCGCTCCAAAGCGTGAGAAAACGCAACAGTAGGCTGGCAAGGTTATGGCGACCACCTTAAAAAAGAAAGGACCATCAACAGGGACAAGAATCCATGAATTTGGCTTCGAATTGCTTCTTCATTCAATTGCTACCGTACTCTCCAGATCTGGTCCCCAGCAACTATTTCTTGTTCTCAAATCTCAAAAAAATGCTCGCTGTGAAGAAACTTTCGTCGAATGAATAGGTGACCACCGAAACTGAGGCCTATTTTGAAGTAAAGGTCTAATCGTACTACAAAAATGGTATCGAAAAGTTGGAGGGTCGCTATAATCAGTGTATCACCCTTGAAGGGAACTATGTTGAATAAAAAAAAAAGAAAAAAATGTTTTACTATGGTAGCAGGGGACTTTTCAATTGACTTGTTATTCAAAGTTTATTTGTATAAGCGTCATCAAGATGTTTAATATATTGCCTACCGCAATTTGTAAATTCGTTTTAGAATCAGACAATATTTTCCTTCTCAGTTAATTTTAGTTAGAAAGAGTCACAATGCTGTTTCATTAGTTCCCTAACACCTAAACAAATGGCCTGTCAAAGTCGTCCAGTTGTCAGACGTATGCAAAATTCTTGAAAGCAATAGTGATAAGAGACTATAACTCTGACCTATAAACTATTGTGGCTGTATAATTAACTGTAGTTTTTAGATGTACTATAATGTTAAAATAAATTATATATGATAACATTTTTTTGTTCAATTATTTTATTTAGTTTAGGATTTTGTTGTATGTCAAAGCCAAAGTGATCTAAAGCTCAGATTTGTTGCGGCAACATTGCGATGTTTTGACGTCACAAATTTCCATGACGCATATACAAAGAAACTTTGAATAGATTATACGTGTTCAGTAAAACTTTTTCCCATCGGCACGTTGTTAAATGTTTCGTTTAATGAGGAATCAGGTACTCAGGCTAGACGAAGCGTGTCGAAAATTAGACCTGGTTATGATTAGACGCTTCTTATGGTGAAAATAACAAGGCCCGAGATCGTGATATTTCGGAAATTCCTTGAGTCCGAAAAGCACGTGTTCTATCGGCATGAGAAGTTGGGAAGGGAAGGGTTTCTTGAATCAGCTTTCGGAACCACCACCGAGAACCCAATGGATGAGCTTAGATCGTAAAATATATGGTGATCGACAACGACAATCAGAATTGTTCCCAATCCCCCAGAAAGCGACTATGAATAAGATCCTAGTCCGTCCAGTCTGCCTCAACGGAGCAAAGATATGGTACAAGTATGTCTCTAAGAGACAATTTGAACTACTCCAAGTGTTCCAATCCGAAAAAGCCCGCGCGTTACTCAATGCCCCATGGTTTATGAGGAACGTCAACATTCGCTTAGAATCAGGCATCCCGTTCGAAAAGTTTCTCGAAAATGCTCAGTGTAAGGTTCTTCCTAGGTGCCTTAGAATACAATAAAAACCTGATCGAATTCCTACCCATCCACCGGTAGAAACCCCGGCAGCCAAACGAACTAAGCCTGTTTAATCAATTTCGACAATCCCATTCGTATACCAGGGTCCTTGACGCCCGCAAAACTTCTTTATCCGGAACTCGAAGCGACATCAGCAAAAGACCATTTGGTTCCAGCTGGTCAATACGGAATAAGAAAAAAAAAACAATCAGAATTGGTAGAATATTTGTCAAGAGATTTGCATTTTTTTAACAATTAATCCTTAAGAAACCTTATCCTTAAGAACTTTAACAATCTGCCCGTGGGCAATAAGTATTATTATATGATATCCGTTATATAATATAACTATTCTGACATGTAGAACATCGCTTCAGTGAGTGATCTGCTGTACAACTTATAATGTAAATCTTATTTTAAATACTATTCTAACTTATTCTAAAGTCTATCGTACCTTATTCTAAAGACTATTCTAAGTTATTTTAGAGATTATTAAATCTCACTCTATGTGTGTATTAATCACTTCGTATGGTAGTTTGCGTTTGAGCCTACGCACTCTACTGTACACATTTAACTGTTTGGTGAGTGCGTTCAGAAGCACTAATAGTCTTCAGAGTACTTCGCTCTAACCTTCGAATCACACTCGTTATGGGTTCTAAGGGGATATCGCGGTGAATCAGTTTGTTAGAGACGTAATATGGGGTATCGATGATAACTTGCAGCACATTACTCTGGAACCTCCAGAGGATACCTATGTTAGAATTGCTAGTATTACTCCACAGTTCAATACCGTATGTACAAATAAGTTTAAATATTGACTTATACAGCGAAAATATTTGCAAGATGATTAAAAAAGTTTCCAAAGAATCAAATAAATAAAAAACCAAGAACAGGACATTAGAGTTAATCAAAGGATTGTCAGAATCACAATGAATCAAGAACAGTAGAATTATTATCCTGTGTATAATAATAAGTTGGGCCTGATTTATCAGTATTATGCAAAACCAAGTATATGATTTAGTAAGTTATTTTCTTCTAATTCATAATTCTTTTCAATTTTGAGTACCGATCTAATATCTTTAAATGTATATATTTCTATATTATTAGTTCAAATAAATAAACACGTCATTGGGCATTAATTTATGTAAAGAAGAGAGAACATAAATTGTTCTTAATTTACAACCTTGTTTTATCTCTTTAACAATTCAACAGATATAATAGAATATGCCCAGGCTCCTTTTAAGAAGACGAAGAAGGGAAAAAGGAACAAAGAGTAGTTATTTAGATAGATTGGATAATGATCCGTGATTCTTACCACTAATCATATCTAATCTATTAACTTACCACTTTAACATTTTTTTTTTACTATTTATTTATATACTATTACTAGTTGTTGCTGTCTAATTTACAATTGGTATCTTCAGACTTAAAACTAACGATTTATTGGTTCTTACTTAGTTTCCAATAAAGTAAAATAAAAGTTATTAGGACTTTCAGAGCTTTTGCCATTTAGTATGCTTCACTACATAAGATTATACGGTTTGGTACTTTTAAGTATGCGTCCAGTTCAGCGTTATCCAATATTTGTAGCATTTCGCTGTTTACATGGTATTGGAATATTTTCTCATGTCTTGTTGCGAATCTCCTTTATGAACATTCTCTATGACAATTGGTATACGTAATTGCTCCGATAATATCTGGGTACATTCAAAATGCTTCTCAGAATAGGAAATATTTGTATTATGTTGATATAATTTAGCTCACAACATCTCCATAACTTGTTTTATACGATTAATTTAGATATTTTCAAAAATATCTTATACATTTGATTGTATCTTTGTTTAGGTTCATTTCTTTCATTTTTGATATGCTCATTCTAACGAAGTTTTGTATTAGCCTATTTGTTTGTATTATTCAAATTTATCGGTATGTAAATAGTTCGGTTGTAGGTGAGTTCAATATGAACTAATTAATTCTTGTTGACTTCTCTTCTCCATATCTGGGTCCACTTATTTATATTATTATTTGCGTTTTGAACTTTTCTGGTTGATTCTATTGTCTCCAATAATAAATATCGCAGTATCATCAATAATGTGTAGTAACATTTTCTATTCATGGTATGTTACATGTATAGAGTAGGCAAATAAAATGACCTAAAACTCCTTGTGGTTCATTCTAACCCTGTTTAACATTACACATCTTAGTTGAGATGTAGGAATTTGACGTATTGCTTCGGTAACATTTTATGGAATTTATACATTAGTCCCTTACGACATACTTTATCAAATATTTGCTCAAATAATGTCTGTGATACTATCTAGATGGTTAATTGTTGAATGTTTGTTCATAAAACCAATCTGATATAGAGTTATTACATTTTTTAATTATTTTTTGAGCTATTTCCAAATATCCGAGACAAGTTTTAATCGAAATTAATCAAGCTGGTGACTTGTTTAGTATAATTATCATTTTTAGTAGATTTTTCTTTGGATTGATATAACTTTTTATAACTTTGAATACTTATTTTGGTATAATAAATTTAATTGGAAACTTTCTGCACTCGCTGATGGATAGTTTCATATTGTTTAAGGTTTATTCTAAATGTTCCACTAGGTGTCTTACAGGTGGACTGTGCAAATTTAATCACTTTAGGTCTTTAGCGGCATTCCCGTAGATATATATTTATGAATTTGATTTTGATTTCTAATAGGTTTGGAATTTTATTTGGATCAGCTGGGCAATAAGTTGGCTTTCCTGATAACATGTAATTACACCCTAGTTCAGCGGCTGCTTTATGTAACTCGTTACCTTTAACTGTTGTCATTCTAGTCCTCCATTTTGTATTTTTAGAATAGACATCGCCATCAATCGTACATGTTTCTCCTAAGTTGTTTAAGTATGTACAGGTAATCTCCCTCTTTTTATTTTATCTTGGAGGGCAGTATATTAAAGAATCTGGTTTAATCCTATATGTGCCTGAATTAATTACTACCACTGTTACTTGATTTTCTATTAAACTGAGTTTGACAAATTATTTCATTGAAAAAGGTCAAATTTTGAAATAACAAAATAACTTAACTCATAAGTACAAAAGAACCGAACGTGAAAACTATAAATGCGTCAATTATGTGTAATGAGATTTAGTGAGATATTCTTTCCCCCTTTCAAATGTAATACCTTATACATCATTAAACAGCCAATGCTCGAATCATCAGACATAATAAACCCAATTTATGCACGCTGAACTACAAAAAGCCATTTTATTTTAAATCGACGGCAACGGGATTGTTTTAATATAGATAGAGTAATATCGTTGCGATTACACAAACGCATTCATGGATATTCTATATTTAATGGATAAACGTATGTTGTTTAACTGTAGTGAAAATAAATTGTAGATAATTAGTATTTGTACTAAAATTAGAATTTATTTTTAAAATAAATATTCAATTTAGTTGATAATTTAAAATAGTAGTGGTGTAAACATTATTATATAATTAATTATTAGGATATATTGAATAGAGTTAGCGTAAATTTCATGAAACTAAATTATATGAAACTATTTTATATAAAATAATATAAACACCTAACATATACATAATACTTATTTAGTAATTTAAGGAATTATATGGTTCGGTGAATGGAGGTAGGATAAAATAAAATTGTGGTGTTTACATGATGTGGCCGTTTTTTATTAGCGTTAAATCTTGTATATAAAATTCTCATGTCACAATTTTCGTTATTTCGTTACTTCTCCGAAACGGCTCGACCGATCATTATGAAAATTTGTATGTATATTCAGTAGGTCTGAGAATCGGCTTCTATCTATTTTTCAAACCCCTAAGTGATAAGGGGAGTCCATTTTTTAAATTTTTTTATTTTTTGGATATTTTTTATTATGTGGCATTTAAAATACATGCAAACCTAAATTTTCACAACCAACTGCTTTTTAATAGTCATTTTAATAATTTTATAATTTTTTTCCCGCTCGATAATATCAATTATTATCACTTGGTAAATTATCCCCTCCATGTGTTTAGCGGTTTCCCTTCTCACCCAGTAAACAGCATGGAGTAGAGATGACAACGAAGATGGTTTCCTATTTTTTTCAAACAATAAGCTTTTTCTTACTCCCTCTACTATTATTATTTCTTTACGTGTCATTCCTCTACTTTTATTAGTTTTCGGCTATTATTAGTGTTTATGCCTAGTTAAACATTTTTGCTATCTCAGTGTAACTCTCATATCAAATATAGTCTCAAGTAACTTTATTATTTATTTATTAATAACTAATATTATTAAATATAATTTATTATTAATAACTAATACAATTATTAATTTTGAATGTAATTCGCAGGATCAGTTAATTAAGTGATTTACATAACCTCTAAAATACTCAACACGTGTCACGAGTTCCCGCAAACAACGGCTTTTGAGTCGTAAGTATAAATTATTTTTATACGTTTATTATAAAATCAAAAATTATTCTTTCTTATTTATAGCGAAAATATTGCTGGGAATGGTGAAAAACGAATTCGGTGAAAGTTGTATATTTTTTTGTTAGATTTGGGATTTTTTTTTGTGTGTCTACTTATAGTGAGCTTTAACTTCTACAGACTTTTTCGCTTTCGTGAAACTATCTAATAATTACATGCATATTTAATGTCATCAAAGATAAAATAAATTATTAAATAATAAAAATATCATTAAATAATTCAATCTGTTCTATTTATGTGTATTTTATAGTGTACAGTGAACAATGCTAACAAAACGCAAAGGGGCCAATTTAAGCCGTGATACAAATAAATCTAGAAGTATTCGAAATAGAAGAGCCCAAAGAACCGAAGAATAAGTTAATGTTTGGTGTTTTGTTATTTTTATATCCTTACACACTTCCAATAAGTTAGTTTTTTTTCTACACTAGAAATTTTCCAGAAATTTTTACATGGCAAAACAATGTTTGCCGGGTCAGCTAGTAAAAACTATAAAACACAATGGATACAATTAAAATACAAAAGGAAGCGGCACTGGTTTTATCTGAAGAGATGCTTGGGCAGTCGATGGTGGCACGTCTGAACTGAACAATGGTCAATGGCAATATATGTGTGTTACTGTTCAAAATTTATATGCGCATTTGGTTAAAATATACGAGGAGGAAATTAATACTAACTCTTTTGCAGATATGGCAGATGCATCAAGGATAATGCAGTGATGAAATTTAATCTTATCAAAAAAAAAATGTATCCATACAGAGGAATATAAAGAGAAATACAATATCAGAATGATGTGACAAGAAACCATAGGAATAAACATAAAAAGGTAAATATGTTCTCTAATGAAAATAAAATACATTACTTAGATGTACAATTATTAATTAGGATTAGCCTCCAAGGGATACCATAGGTGGTTCAGAAAGCTGTTTGGTATAATTATAATAAAATATCCAAACAAGCAAAGCGCCAAAAACGTTTGCCGGTTTATAACTTCTTATTATCGCTAATGATTTGAAGAATTTTACTAATTATAATAAAATGGGAGAGAAAATATTGTCTGATTCTAAAACGAATTTACAGACTGCAATAGACAATACATTATACATCTTGATGGCGTGAGTTCACTGCTATTTTGGACATATATACAAGACCTTGCATGCAAAATCAGCAATATATACGCGTGTCATTATTTACACGGAAGCAGTATCTCCAACATATTGTTTGTTGTTTATATTATTTTGTCTATCCCCTGCAGATATCATATCGAAAATTTTATTAACTGTCAATTTTAAATCAATGTCTATAAACCATAAACCGTAAATCAAGCTAAATAATACTACAAGTTTTAAATAACTGAATGAGTATTCCAGATACACTAATTATGAAATGTGATAGAGTGTTAAAGAATATTAAGCAACTATACTATCTGTATAACAGTTGATATGAGAAAAACTAAACGCAGGTAACAACTCTAAAGAGTTCCTAATAATAGGACATGACAAAACAATTGGTGGTGCCACAACAAGTGAGATAGAACATCAAGAGAAAATTTGCAAGATAGATGTAGGTAATACGAAATTCATCGAGTCTAGTAGATTTTGTGAATTTCCATAAATTAATATCCCAATAATGAAATTAATCCAAAAAAGTTATAGTTTACAGGATAATAGCTTATGTATCTCGAAATTATGACCATCAAAATTATTGGCTATTAAACAATAATTGATTACTAATGCACGCAAATCCGTTAAATCTTTGATCTATCTTTTCAAACGCAAACATCAGCCCCGAATCACTGGCCTCGCCATCGTTTTTACATCTCCCCACGGGTTCCGTTTAATATTCAGTACCTGCGGGCGGCAGGATCTCTGCGCGTTATGATTTATTTCCAGTTTACGGCGGGTCATTCGAGAGCATCGTTATGTGGAAAACCCTGAGTAATTAGTGGTCGTGCGAAAATCCATTTGCATATTGAAGAAACGCGCGCAGGAACTCGTTGCCTAAGCGGACCGCCATATGGGCAATAATAATATGTTTCGTTGTAACGAGACTGGGCCTTTTTTTAATTCCCTTTCGGGGGAGGCGGGCGAACGGGCCGGCCATGTGTGTTTTATGTCTTGTTTTCGCGTTTCTTTGCTCGTTACGCTCGTTAATTAAAACGGAAAAAGGAGTATAGGTGAACAATAGGAGCTTTATGTTTTGTTGTAGATTATTTTTTATTAAATGCAATCTTGTTTTTATGGAACTACATAATAATTATTTCTTGAAATACTTACCATACTGCTATTGTCATTTTATTGTTGTAGAAAATATTCTAGGCCTCTAATGTATTAGTATTGTAGGAATGTTCGTCGGGTCGGTCGGTCGGTCGAAATGTGTGGCTGCCGCTGCGATTATTTGTCAGAACACTCACTACTATTTTTGGAAGGAATTTGCACGGGAACTAAAAACACTAGTTGAATCAAAGTTGTTTATTTTAACTTACGATTGATACATGTGGTCGATGGGTGAATTGACAGGATATTAGGTTAAGTAGAGGAAGTACGGTAGCGCTATGGAAGTGGTACTGTTACAAGGGGACGGAGAAAAGAAAAGAGAGCGAGATGTCGTCGTGATGGTCTTTTATACCCCGGAACCGCATGGTACCAATCCACCGGCGTTGCGAACCTTTGTAGTTGTTGATGGTGAATTAGTGGTGGCCTAAAGAGTCGTGGCGATCGCCACAGTATACTTGGAGTTCATTTATGTCAGGTTGATTTATGACAACAAAATTATTCGAAACCCATATGTGAAATGCGTTTCGTATACCATCATGATATCAATATTTTGTGGATATAAGAAGATTTTAAGATTCCTGGCATGTTGGTGGATCCCATTAGCATTCCAAACGGCTATTTTGTATTGGCTGTAATAGCTATCAGTCATTAGGCTAGCTTACTAATGAGAAAGGTGAGTAAATTCAGCGTTACTCATTTGCTCCATAAGTTTATCCATCATTTCCTCTAACTTACTAATAGTACTTACAGGTTCAGTGGTGATTGGCGTTGTCTGCGTATTAGGTTGGATCTGACTGTTGGTTACTGCCTGTACGTATGATATATGACGATGTTGTGTTGGTGCATTTGATGAGTTAAATGGTATAGGCTGCCTTGGTGGCTGCAATTTTCTTCTCTTTGTGTTAGATAAAATTTTTGTTCCAACGCTTTATGGACTAGGCATCCCCTATAATTTGCAGGATGCGCATTTCACACATCGATATGACTTGCGACAGTATGTTTTGGTATGCCTATATGCTTGGCATCTGGCGCATTGCGGGATGATTCTTTTTGAGTATGGTGGTTCATATTAAATGACATTGTGTTCCAAATACTTACTATCATAAACATGTTTATTATTTTCTTTGGGCTTCAAGTCAATATAAAATATAGACAGTGGCTCTTTTGTTGCATGATGTTTAATATTATGTACATTTACAACTTCGTACCCTCGTTCAGCTAGGGCTATTTTAATTGTGTTTGAGTCAGTGGCGTGATGTAGTCCTTTTATGACGAGTTGAAATGTTTCTTGGACTATGGTCGAAGAGTATGATATTGCGTATTTCAAAAATAATGATGGAGACTTCTTGCAGGTGAAAAATACGATGGATGATTACAATGCAATGAAATATGAAGATTTTTCTTTGAGATATGTTAGATGAATAACATATATAAATATAGTTTCTGGACTTCTTGTGAATAATATTTGATAATATCAAGTGTTCATTTAAATTTGAACATGAACATGTGTATTAACTTAATGTAAATATATTTCAATATGATCTCTATATAAATATGGATTATTTAATTCCATTTTTTTCAGAGTTTTGCAATAAAATTTTCTATTAGAATATGACTTCTTATTTTCAAATGTTTCCAATATTCATTTACTTAGTTAGATCCAATAACATCACTTGCAATATTAAAAATGTTTATAAAATTACACAGTTAAATATTATATTTATTTAGTATTTTATTTAATATATTTCATAAAATATTATTGACAACTTTTCATATTACTATTTTTGCTGGTCTTTAAACGATTTCCAATTACTAATAATCATAGGTTTCACCATCTCAAGAATATTCAGCTCCCTTGACTCTAGCGCACAGTTGGCACTACTTGATGGTATGAAAATTGTCATCATTAAGTATTTATGACACCCGTCTATTCTTGTAAGTTAAGCTTATTCCATATAAAATAGTTTTTAGCTTGCCCTTTGTTTTTCTATACATTCGAGAGATATAATACGTGTAACATTTATTCTATATTGGTTTACGCTATGAAGTTCATAGATAATTGTAATCTTGGAGAATTATGTATGATTTAATATTTATATGATTGACTTTAGACTTTACTTTGGATGCTAATTAATGAATGCTAATAAAGAAAAACCAAGTATGATATAAGTAAGTAAGATATATATATATATATATATATATATATATATATATATATATATATATATATATATATATATATATATAATGGTTCCAAGACAGTTCTGACTGAATGATAAAACTTACTGAATACGTAAATATATTTTTTGGATTTAATATTTCGAAATAAAAAATTTCTTTCAAAATCAAATGTCCACGTAAAAGCGTTCTATTGTATGATAATTTATCGAATTCAATCAATGATTAATATCGATCCATATATACTATCTATTATAATAAAGCAACGGTCGAAAACCGAATCGTTCTTTCGCTAAATTCCGCGCCACTAAACATCAAAAACTTTCAACAGTTTAACAAACATTTCGTCGCGTCATTGTTCCATTCCCTCTGTCTGTGGGCCGCAGAAAAAAAGCCTCGTGCCTCGAGTTGAAAAATCGCTGCGTCAGTGAAAACCCGTCATAAATCATACGCCAGATCACTGCAAATGACTGTAAATAACCGCCCTTTGCTCATCGGGACTTTGGACCACCCTTCAAGGGATCGCGCTGCTCCCCCATCCCGATTCAACGACGACATGATCCGGCTCGAGGGCACTTTGGAGAACTTACTTACGTGTCGTCGTCGTTCTCGTGGATATTTTCCCGGTTTTTATTAGGCCCTGGTAACGATCTTGATCCATATTTATTAATTATTTGCTGAATCTTAGATCTACAGAAGGTGTGTATCATATCAAGAATTATTATAATATATTTTATGGAAGAATACTTATACAATATTATATATAGTCCTACCAATAAAACAACCGATGTAGGTCATAAAAATTTATGACGTCACAACCTTGCAATGTTTCCGCATTAAATTTAAGATCTGGTTTATTTAGACTCTAGATTTGGACTTTAAACATTAGACAAAACAAAATACTAATGTAGTTAAATATATAAAACAAAAATAACATTTTAAAATATAATTTATTTGAACATTATACTACATCTAGTACATATATTATCGAATATTTTAAACTACAGTTAATTATACAGATACTATAGGTAGTAGGTTAGATTTATTTTATTATATTTACATGTAACTCTTATTCATACCACCTATAGTAGGTAGATTTCCAGATATGTTTTTTATGTAGTGGTATCCCTTGGAAGCCTAATCCAACTAATTATTTTATATCCAAGTAACGTATTTTCCTTTCACTAGAGAACACATTCACCTCTTTACGTTTAGTTCTTGTTTCCTTCGTTGCTGCGTTTCCTTGTCAAGTCATTTTGATATCACTGTATTTCTCATTAGTTTCTTCAGTTACTAATTATGTACATTTTGCTTCTCAAAATTAGATATTGTCACTGCATTCTCCCTAATGCATTTGCCATATCTATAAAACAATTAGTATTATTTTCTCATAACTTCCAACTCCTCTTGTATATTTTCTGAATAATTCTTCCACATTCTACAATATGAATTTCTATAAATATTCTATTTTAATTATTTACTCATGTTTACTTGTTTCCGCTCTTATTACTATGTGTTGGTAATTGTCAGCATTGGGCGGTAAGCCTACATCAGAAAAGTTTCATTCCATTAATGCAATGTTTAACTCTCAGAATCATTGTTCAAATCAATTAGAATATTGTTAATTTCTAAGATTTCGAATAATTGTTCATGATTCCAATATTTTTAAATGTCCTCTTTTATTTGCATTGCAGACAATGCTTCTATCTACAGTGTATATTTTCTGTCATTTGGGACTAATCGACAATATGAGCAAATTGTTAAATTGCAATTATTGGTTCCCATAGGAATGTTAATAAATTATAACAAATATTATTTGTTTAAAGATGATAATTAAGTTAATAAAGGACAAGGAAAGAAACAGAAAAAGAAAAAGGAACCAGAGGCAGGTGGGCTACATTTAGTTCTGCTGGTAACACGAATACTATCAAGTGCTTTTGTTGTCGAGTGCATTTTCTAAATGAATTCTGCAATGGCTAAATCAGGAGAAAAAAATGTTACGGAATAATCATTCCGGAAGTTATAACAAGACTGCAAAGAATCAACGAGGTATTAAGGTGCATTATAGGTACAGAAACCTTGGAATGACTTCTAAACTTAGGCGATCGATTTCTTGAGATGAATGAAATATTATATATCTTACTTTTTGATCGCGGCAGAACAAAGATAGCCAAAGATAGCTTAGATATAGCCTTTGATAAGGACTTAATATGAAAATGTTACCGAAACAAGACACTGAGCTCCTGGAATTTACGTTGCAGCCAGAATATATAGGGTGAAACAAGATGAAGTCTACCCTACAATAAAAGAAGCTAAAGCAGATGTATCACAAGGTATATTGCGTTTTGAGGCCAATTTCCTAGCTACTCTACACATGTGTTATACCACAAATGGAAATTATTATTATGGCTACATTTGCTGATGGCACGGAGATTTTTCAACATGAAAATTACTACAGGCAAATGACAATATAGATAGTTCGACCTAAGCCTGGAAAATAAAATTCAGCGAAAGTAAATCTATGGATGTGGGGTTCACGTATAATCAGACCGCACAAGCATCAATAATAATAAATAATACTATCATTCCATAAAGCAACACCTTTAAGTATCTCGAAATGAATCTTGATGAACTTCGCTGGAAGGAACATATAAAAGTGAGAAGGAAAGAATTGGAGTTAAAATATAGGAAAATGTTTTGGTTAATTGGAAGAAAATCACAATTATCAGTACATAATAAATTTCTGTTATAGAAACATGTATTGAAACCTATATGGACACATTGTATTCAATTATGGGGATATAAACTACTATAAATACAACACAAGTTTCCCAGAACAAAATTCTGAGAAGTATTGAAGGTGTACCATTAAAATCTGTAGTGATACTATAGGACTGATTCAGAAGACTTTTAGGTATATCTAAGTTGTATTACATCTAATATCGAAGTAATACAACTCTTAGGTAAAACCAGAACAGTGTAGTGTAGTATAATAAGGCGCATTTAATGGAAGAACTGCAGTGTTAAGACATAAACACTGTTACAGTAGAGATAGGGAATATGGATTCTTCTAGATATATACTTAGATTTAAATTATTGTAAAAACAAATTGTAGGTTAGACTACGATAAATTTAAAAAATTACTTCATATGAGCCTTTTTTTAGAATAGTTTTCAATTTTTTCCAACTGAATTTTACCTTTCCTATCATTAAACGTTACAATGTCGATCGTAATGTAACTAAATTATGCAGATAGATTTTCGAAAAGCCAATTTGTTTTATATCGAATGGAAACACATCGTGTGGTAACACAACGTTAAGCTCTATTATATCTCTACGCCTATTTGGTTCGTTCAAATCCAGTTTGATTTAGGAAATGTCAGCGTGGTGATCGTAAATTCGCGTTGCTGATCTTCTGTAATGCGGTTTTTAATGCTCTTTCGAAAATAACGTGGGTTTTGCTATTTAATTTTACCCAAAATAGACACTGGCTTTTTTAACAGGAAAACTTTTGTCGAGGATTTTCGATTGTCCTTTTTTTAATACTAAAAGATAAATATGGAAAAATAATTCCTATGAAATTATTTTACTTATTCGATCTTTTGTAACATTTTTATATTGCTATTATTTATTTGTCATATGGAATAAACATAATAATAAAAAAATTGAAATCGTAAATAAAGGAAACTAATACAAAAAGTTAATAAACAATTAAAATAGGTGTCAGTTGCTTACAAGCAGAATAAATAATAAAAATTTAATTTAAGCGTTCTAGGTCTTGACTATGAGATGATTGATAGTCAACTAATTTTTATAGAGAATTATAGAGCCAAAGAGCAAACAGTTTGTAGTCTATTCAAAGTTTTTTTAGTAATGCGTCTTGGATATTTGTGACGTCGAAATATTACAATGTTGCCACGTCAAATCTGAGTTTTAGTTCAGTTTGGCTTTGACATACAAGAAAATTCTAATCTAAATAAAATAATTGAACAAAAATGTTATCAAAGATAATTAATTTTAATATTATAGTACATCTAAAACATATATTGTCGAAGGACTTAAAACTACAATTAAGAACAAGTATAATAGTTTGTAGGTTAGATTTGATTTGTTTACATTGACCTCTTTTCCAGACTATCCATTAGGTTAAGTTATCAGGCGCGTTCTTTTATGTAGTGGTATTCTACTGGAAGCTTAATCCACCTAATTAACAATTGCATATCTGAGAAACCTATTTTACTTTCATTCGAGAGCATATTTACTTTTTACGTTTAGTTCTTGTTTCCTTCGATGGTGTGTTTATTTGTCAAGTCATTTTGCTATCATTGTATTATTATTTCTTTTGATATTACCTATGTATACAATTCTTGATAAAATTAGTCACTGAATTCTGCGTAATGATTAATGCTCATGTTTAATTCTGAACAATTACAATCATATCTATGTACACAAATCTTTCACACCCTACAATACCATTTTCTACAGTTATATTCTATTAATTAGGTGCATAGTTGTTTATTACGCTCTCATCACTCTGTCTCAGAAATTTCCAGCATTGCACAGCATTATCATATATCCTGAAAGTTTCATTTAGTCACTTTTATTTTCTGACTCACTGTCCAAGTCAATCGCTAAACTGTTAATTTCTAATCTGTCCAAAACATGTTTCCACCATTTATCAATTACTTCCTTTGTATGTCTTATCGAGTTCACCCAAACTGACAATGTTTCCTTCCACATATCCAAACAGATTTTGATGGAATATCCTTCTTAACCAGCAATATATTTGCAATTAACTATTAATAAATATAATGACCAACAAAACCCAATTGAATGCTATTGTAACTTTTATCTTTTTCTGTTAATGATAATTGTCTTTACACTTTTTTTGTAACTGTATTGCCAAGAGCGCGACAATGAACCATTTTGAAATATATATATATTTCTATATATATATATATATATATATATATATATATGTATTTATTATGACTATAAATATATTAGATATAGCATTTTTACTATAGTAATGATAATCCAAAGTCATAATGATAAGGCTAGCGAGGAGTATGGCGTAAGGAGAAAGCACTGTATGTGGTCCGTCAAAAATAAGAGTAAACTCACATCATCAATCAATTTTGACTTCTAGTTTAGTTTCGCTTTGATATATAACATAACTCTTTTTCATGCCATCTATGAAGTAGAGCTCTAGGCGTTTTTTATGTGATGGATGGGATACCACCCCTGATTGTCCTAGGCAAGAATGCAAAATCCGATAAAGAAAATGATTCCAGTTACGCCAGTAACCAGGTTGTGTAAGACCGGATCTCTTCTGGGATGATTTCTAAGTTGGTCACTCGTCAATCGGTAGGCTTAATACCGAGGATCCTGGTTCGGAGCAAAAGTTAGTCAGTAGTTCCAGTCCCGATAGACTCTCATTGATAAATAGGAGACTTTGAAATATAAAAAAACAATTATATATAAGTAATGTATTTTATTTTCATTGGAGATCAGACTTACCTTTTTACGTTCAGTTCTTGTTTCCTTCGTTGCTGTGCTTTTATTTCAAGTCATTTTTCTATGAATATTTTTCTCCTTATTTTTTTTGTGTTATTTATTACTTGTGTACATTTTTGTTGTAAAATTTTACGGATTTCCTCTATATCTTCTGATTTAATGACTGAATTCGTCCTGGTGCTTTTGCCATATCATCCGTAAAAAAGTTAATTGCAATTATCGCCTCAAACATTTTAACCAACAAATCTTACACATTTTTCTATTTTTTACAATTATCCTATAATAATTATATACTAATTTTTAATTGTATCCGTTCTTCACTTTGTCTTGGTAATAGAGTCATAAACACAAATCGTATTATATATAGTCAATTCAAAACAGCAGTGACACGAGTGTCAATATGTGTCTGTCTAAAGTTGTAAATTCGTTTTACAGTCAGACAATATTATGCTTGTCATTTTATTCTATTTAAAAAGAGATTGAATGCTGTTAGAGAAGTTCGAACATGTAACGGAATGAGCCTGCGAAAGTTGTACGTTTGCCAAAAGTCTGAAATTTCTTCAAAATATTATAATTACGGGTTATAAACCGGCAAACGTTGTTTTAACTCTTTGTTTTAATAAATTTGAAATCGCCGCAGTTTTTATTGAAAATATTTTTTTGCGCGTTGCAGCTGCACTGGATATTAGTACGGACACGGCCACCAAAATATCTCAAAAAATAAAAAACAATATAACGTTAAATTCTTCGATTAATAAAATATATTTAAATGAGACATGAATATTTTAGAATGGCACATTGGGTTGCTCATGTTAAGATGATGATAAATATAGTGTAAAGACAACAAAAATTGATAAAAAAGAGGTAAACCTTGAAATAACTATCGATTAGGTTAGTCATAACATTTATTCATTGCAGACATATAGTTCTGCTGGAAACAGGAATGGTTTTATTCATGGTGCAGAATTAGTGTTTCAAGTGCAAGTATGACTACCATGAAGAAATAAACCATAACTTGTCTTTAAAATAGTTTGAAAATCAGTTTTTAAAAAACCTTGCAGGAACCATCAGTTATATTATATTACATAAAATGCAATTAACTTTTTTAGAAATAAGCCTGAGAAAAGATGCTAAGATCAGATTACTGAATGTTATGGCCACATAGTATTACGTCTTTCTCCCTATCACTGCATTTTTAATCCACTTAAGTTGATATGGGTATTGCAAAGAATTATTCAGATATTCAGGTCGAGGGGGATATTCAAACCAGAACTGCCTGGATTTATGGAAAGAGACATTGTCGAAAATAACACCTTCGGTTTGTGTGAGCTCGATCAGACACATTGGAGAAGAAATTGACTAATGGTACAACCTTAAAGGTCAGTATATAATTAATATACTTTAGTTGTATGGAATTGTATTATATATACAGAATATACATGGACGTTTGGTTAACATGTATGAAGAGAGAAATAACACTAACTGTTTTGCAGATATGGCAAATGCATTAAAAATAATGCAGTGATTAAATGTAGTTTTATCAAGAACTGTCTGGATGTATAAATGATACAGAGAAATATACAGATAGTAATAGGACAAACTAAAGAGAAATATAGTAATATCATAATAATTTTACAAGGATACATTGCATCGAAAGAAACAAGAACTAAGCGTAAAGCATAAATATGCTCTCTAATGAAAGTAAAATACATTACTCAAATATACAATTGTTAGTTAAGTGGATTAGGCCTTTGGAGGATACCATTACATATAAAAACGCATCTAGAACCCTACCGATACTAGTGTGGAAAAAAGCTCAATGTATATATAATAAAACAACTCTAACCTATAAATTATTGTGACTATAAAATTAATTGTAGTAAGTTCTTCGATAATAAATGCATTTGATGTACTATAATATTAAAATAAATTATATTTAATAGAATATTTGTTCAATTATTTTATTTATATTAAAATTTTGTTATATTTCAAAGCCAAAATATACTAAAAGACAAATTTGCTGCGGCAACATTGTGACGTGTCCCGTGTCACTGCTGTTTTGAATTGAATATAGATGTTTAATTTAAATAGGCGAAATCTGATATTGCGTGGTCTCATCAACACTGATACTATTTTTTGGTTGGTTTGTTTGAATTGCCCTACAAAGGCATTTGATTTCTATAAAGCAAATGTATGTTTCTAGGGTTTGTTTCAGTTTGTTTATGACACCATTTTTACGTTTTTACAGGAATACAACGGAGAAATCATGAAAATATTATCAAATTGTAAAAGTTTAATAAAAAAATGTGTTCAAATGGAGCAATGTAAAATTACATTGAAGGTAAATCATGTATACTACATGAAAAGTTTTAGTGCAAAGCCATTTAATATACATAGAGCCAATTTTGTAGCTGTTTAAAAAGCTGTTTTTATAATCCCATTAAAAACTAAATTGTTTTGAAGGGGTTCATTTATATAAACAAATATATATTGGTCTCGATACTTATATTTAACATTTTGGCTTAAGGCTACTTAACCGAGATAAGTGGCTTTTATTTTGGATCTACGCATGGAGTCAGAGAAACTAAATTTCAACAAATGTTTGAGAAATATATTAATACAAAGTAAAATAATATAAATCCTAGACCAACAAGTTGAGATTGGTTTTATAGATAAGATACTATCTCGTGATTGTTTTATTATATTGCTAATGTTCTCTCTATTCTGAAGTATATCAGTACAATTTCACCGTTTTAATTATCCGTTCCAAAATGTATATAATAACATTGTAAAAATAATTATAACTTGCCTCAATACATTTCTGTGTTGAACAAGTAAATGAATATATATATATATATATATATATATATATATATATATATATATATATATATATATATATATATATATATATAAAGAAGTAAATAAAGAAATATGAAAATGGAAAAAAGTAACGAAAAAGGAACTTCTGTAAAGAATAATATTAAAAAAAAATTTCCATTGAGTTTCCATTTACGTATTTTACTTTAAATTGCATAATTATGTACGCATTACCCAGTATATGAATGTGTGTCGTGATTTCATATTAATTACAGAACAATCACGTTAGAAGATTCAAATAACTTTCTTCCGGTCAAAAGAAGCGATAATCGATTCATGTTGATCGATTTAGACATCTTCTGTTATTAACATTGAACGACGTCCCTATAACATAGTTGACGACTTCTTTTCCTTAATTCTTCTTCTCAGTTTCCCGAACCTGGAAACTTAACTGAAAGAAAACAAAACAAAAACCATAAACCCAAAACCAATTCGTTATTCTCGAATGTCGGGCCAGAAATTTACCAAACTAAACGACAAAATAACTCATCCCCGCCTCCCTCCGCGGGCCGCGCGCTTGGTGCCGGAACCGGACCCCCTTTGCCCTTCCCGCGGGGCACCGGCCACGCCCACAGTCCGCGCAATCCAGTGCCGCCAACTACACTTCCACTATTTTATGGCGGGCGACAAAATAATTCGACTGCCATAAATTTCAGTTAGTGGCGCGCTGGTTATGACAGTCTTTTAGGCTGGCCGCAATTCGTTCCGAGAGGGGGGACCCGACGATCAAAACAAAAGACCGGTTTTTAATGCCATCTCTCCATGGACGATTTGGCGGCTACGTTATTATACCGCGTCGTAGAGAATACCTTTATTTGCAATTGGTTTATTGCTTTATATTATTATCAACTGGGTTACTTAATAAGTTCGCGGTATTCTATTGGATCTGTCGAATTTTTTCTGGATAATGAGGCATATATGGTCTATTCAAAACAGTAGTGACACACGTGATCAACATGTGTCTGTCGAAAGTTGTAAATTCGATTTACTGTTTGACAATATTTCCTTTATCATTTCATTTTATTTAAAAAGAGATAGAATGCTGTTAGCGAAGTTCGAACAGGTAACACAAGGAGCCTAAAAAATTGTCCGTTTGTCAAACATCTGCAAAATTCTAATTATGCGTTATAAATCGGTAAACGTTGTTTTAACGCTTTGTTTTAATAAATTTCAAATCGCCTCGGTTTTTATTGAAAATATTTTTTTACGCGTTGCATCTGCACGGAATATCAATACGGGCACGGTCACTAAAATACCTCAAAAAATAAACAACAATACAACCTTAAATTCACCAAAGAGAAACCGTGTTTATGCGAAACTGGTAACGAATCAAGATCAGCTTGAGATTAAATATATCATATATAAAAATCAGCTGTATCAGAGATTAAATATACGAAATGTATAAAAACAGTAAGTAGTTTTTTCAATCGAAAAATAATTTAATACAATTATTTCAGAGAAGATTGTTACTCTCGTTAGTTAGTCATCTCTTCATATACTGTTGGGTAATATAGAATTTAAGTGCTGTAAGGATAACCCACGAAGGGGTTTAAAGGAATTTCCAGAGATTGCTTCTAAAAGAATACAATTATTAAAAACATATAACAAAATCAAGGAAGAATTATTATAATAGAATTATTATATTTAAATGAGACATGAATATTTCAGAATGGTACATTGGGTCGCTAATGACAAGATGATAATAAATATAGTGTAAAGACAACAAAAGCTGATAGAAAATGATAAACGTTGGAATAACTGTCGATTAGGTTTTGTTAGTTATAAAATTTATTAATAATTCATTGCAGACATATAGTTCTCATGCTTGAATCAGGAATAGTTTTACTCCAGGTGTAGAATTAGTGTTTTCCTCTAAGTCTAAGGGTGACTACTATGGAGAAATGAACCATAACTTGTTTTTGAAGTAGTTTGAAAATCAGCTTTTAAAGAATTTGTAGGAACCATCAGTTATTGTTATATACAATGCACCATATCATAGTACTCGTACGCTTGTGGAGATAATCCCAACAAGTTTATCAATAAAGGCTGCAATTAGGGAGCGGCATAAAGTACATAAAAAAGTTCCTAGGAAACCATGTTAAACAATGAACTATTTCAATTTGATACTCGATAAATTTAAATGAAATTTTTAATTGCATTTTATGTAATTTACTTTTTTAGAAATAAGCTTGAGACAAGATACATGGTAGATCAGATTACTGAACGTTATGGCAGCAGAGTATTACGTTTTCCTCACTATCACTGCATATTTAATACAATTGAGTTGATATAGGCTATTGAAATGAATTATTATAATATACATTCAGGTCGAGGAAGATAACACCTTGGGTTTGTGTGAGCTCGATCAGACACATTGAAGAATAAATTGACAAATGATAGAATCTTGAGCAAGGTCTGGATAAATTTCAAATCGCTGCTTAATATTTTCGATTAATCTGGTTAAGAATGCCGAGGCGAAATACATAATCAGTCAAAAACAGATTACGACTCTAATCAGTATCTTCGAATATTAACGAGGTAATGGGAATTCGTTCTTACCAGTAAAATGCATAAAAGAATGTTATAATATAATGGAATGTTATGTTACCGTTGGTAAGGCTCCAATAAAGTGAGTGTAAACAAAACAAAAGTTGATGAATACAGGTAAAAGTTAGAATAACATTTGATTAGATTTTGTAAATCATAATATTTTTAAATAATTCATTGCATATATATAGTTCCTTATGCTAGAAACAGCAATCCAATAAAATATCCCAATAAATTGTGAGTAATTAAGTAGCTGAGATAAGGAATGACTTGCAAAACATATATTAATTTTTGAAGAGATTTTGCTCAAAAGTGAATTATTTTAAATTAATGCTTAATAATTATAAATGAAATATTCAATTGCTTTTCGTGTAATTTGCTTTTTTCTAAAATCAGATGCCTAAATAATATGGCCATAGAGAGTAACGTCTTCTTCCCTATTACTGCATATATTACAAAAGTAATATCACTAACAAAGTTTAGAAAAACCAAGCCAGAAATAATTATTTATAAAATATATTCGCTCTGATAAGAATACTGTTTAGCGAGAAAAATAAAACTAGAGTGAGTAATGTACGACATTACCCATACCCATACTGTATTAATACTCTTTCTAAAATTGTGATAGAAACGGAAGTAAAGAAAACAATCGCACAAGGCACGACATAGGGACTGCAAGTAGAATGAAAACCGGATAAAAGTTGATTTGTTTTAGGACTAATTAAAATTAAAAAAATACTATATCAAAGCAAAGCAACTGAAATTATAAATATAATTACAAGTACCCAGTCTATCCATATTTCATTATATTTATATTAAGAAATATTGGATTATCGCGAGTTTAATGTTACATCTGATATTTTTGAAACAATAGAAAAACAGCTCTATATGTTGTTTAATCATTGCCTTTTAATGGCAAAAACGCCTGTTATACACGTGTAAATATGGAATAAATAGGAGTTTTTATATCGGTGTGTCGGTGAATTAAAAATGCACATACCGGAAATAACATGGCTGTTGGTCGAGCGTATCGAAAAAGATGAAAGCGATCAAAAACACAGTCGACTGGACAATTTTGGCATTTATTTTTTGTATATATATATATATATATATATATATACATATATATATATATATATATATATATATATATATATATATATATATATATATATATATATAAAACATCATCATTACTGTAATTTATAAAATAACGTATTATGTCATAAATTATCGGTTTTAGTCGGCTTTTATTCATTCATTATTCGGCTGTCGATTTTATTTTTTTTCCATAACAAAAGTGGTTCATATAAATAAAAATATCGGGATAAAATGCTAAAAGTACGATCAATTTGTAGAAAAAATAATTACTAGGTGTCTGCACCTATTCAATACAAATACAATTTAAGATATTTATTTCAAAGGAAAATGTTAGTCTGGTGAGTGTCTATAAAACCCTTAGAGATAAGCATTATTGTGTAATATAGGATGTAAGTGGTGTAAAATTAACTCATGAATAGGTCTAATGGAATCTCCAGACATTATTTTTAATAAAATAATTTTTTAAAACATATGAGGAAGACGAATTAATATTTCAGAATGGAAAATTGGATCATTTATAGCAAGATGATAATAAAAGTAGTGTTAAGACAACAATAGTCGATGGAAAAAGGTAAACGTTGGAATAACAATTGATTAGGTTTTATTGGTCATAACAATTATTAATAATTTATTGCATATATATTATTCTACAACTAAGGTTTAGTATTTAATTAATATACGATAAATGTAGGAAATAATATTATACAGTGTAAAATATTTATGTGGTAGATATTATTTGGTTAAATATGCGAGGAGAGAAAGAATACTAACTGTTTTGCAGATACAGGCAGAGTCGGCACAGCTAGTAACAAAACAAACTTTAAAAGACTTTACAAGTTAACACTATTGAAGGAAATAACAACTAAGCGTAAAAGGTAAAACGCTCTCTAATAAAAGTAACATGTATTACTTGGATATACAAATGTTAACTAACTGCATAACGTGTTAGCACTACATAAAAAACGCTCCTAAATCCCTAACTCATAGGTGGTAGGGAGAATAGTTCTACAGATTTTTGTATAATTAGTTTATTTAGAGTGGAAAGTCAATGCCAATATGAACTAAAACTCGTAGAAAAATAATTTCATTTTTCAAATATACAGTTGAAACTTTAAATTTAAAAATTTCTAACTCTAATAAGATTTTATTTAACTGCCGTATTAAATATGAAAAATGCCAGCTTGGTGGCGTAGTGGTAAAGGCTATAGGACAGTCCTCCTACTGGTGCGATGGCCGCGGGTTCGAATGCTGCTGGGCCATGGTCGTACATTTGTGTTTGTGATTTTTTAAAATTTGTGATTGTCCTAGGCAAGAGTGTAAAATCCGATAAGGAAAATGATCCCAGTCACGCCAGTAAACAGGCTGGGTAAGACCGGATGTCTTCTGGGATGATTTCTAAAGTTGATCACTCGCCAGTCGGTAGGCTTAATACTGAAGGCTGTGATTCGGAGTACACGTTAAACTCTAGGTCCAGTCCAGATAAACCCATAGTTGGTAAAAGGAGACTTTAAAATATATTAAAAAATAAAAAAAACTATAAGAAATATTATTCCAATTAAAGTTTTCGAATATAAAAATCAATTATACTAATTTACTTGAAAGCTTATATTTCTGGAGATGAATTAATTTATTGGAAATTAAATCTCTAATGAATTTCAAATAATTTCAGTAAGAGATAAGAAACGTTGTAGGTGTCGGAAAAAATCCGACAGCGAAAAAAACAACGTAGACTCCGGCTTAACGATCCGAGGATTCTCCCCATCTTGCTAATCTGAATTTGAATGAATTATTCGTATCGGAAGGAGAGCGCAAACAACAATGGCGCTTAGTCAGTGTCTGAAAACGTACCGACATGAGGGGGGTGCGTTTTGTCTTCTTCGCCGCCGCTTAAACACACTCGGTTAAGTTCAAGATTGAGATGTGGCAGTTTCGCGAAATACCTCAACGCTTAACAATGGAACGCCTCGATATATGTTTCTCCTTCGATGATACTTCGGTTTTCGACACGGAATTCTTGAGGGCTTAAAATTCGAGATGTAAAATATTACGGAATAAAATAATTGCAAGAACGCGTATATCGTACCTATATGAATTATGAAAAGCCTTTAATTTACTTACAGCTATTTTATTTCAATCACGCTACGTTACATTTCTTTCTTAAAAAAGCGGTTAAAGGGATGTTCCGTCTAGACTGTTTATAACTGTACTAAAATTATTTGTAAGTATCACCTGTATTTTCTTCCGCCAGTTTGCCTTTGATGATCTTTAAAATGGTACTATTTCTACTTAAAATTCTTAAATATCTAGAACGAAATGATTTTCCAAGTTTTAATGATTCCAATTTCCAACAGTGTATGGATAAAAAACTGAACTACTACAGTCCGTCTTTAATGAACCCTCAACTTCTATCCAAAATACAGTAAACTATATTAATGATCAGCAATTTTAGTGCGATTTTAGTGCCCTTACATTCCGAACAATGATGTTTGTGTCGAGAATCCATGGACTAGGGGTGTTTCTCAAATAGTCGATGTTTCTTAATTTTAACTTACAGCTTCAACTTGATACTTTTGCACGAGCTACAATTAAATATACCATTAATTTTATTAACGACTAACTAACTAAAAGCGTAATGATTGCCAATTTAACGTCAACCTGTGGTCTTTCCTGATAAGTAACTCCAGATCGTTTTATTGTATTAATTCGAAACAGAACTGCCTTATGATTTGGTTTTACTCTGAACTAATATGGTAGGGAACCAAAATGTTCATAATTCAATAAAACATTTACATAATGAGGGTTTCTGAAGCGCACTTCACAGATAAACACTGTCTGCGAATTTTCAAATATAAGCTTTATGATACAAAACACCTAGTTGATAAAGCACGTGGACGTACAGGTATTATAATAAGTGAAGACATAAAACATTACGAAAGAGCAAAAATTACCTATAAGCAGCTTGCCTAGCCATAGAACTCAGCGAGTAGTCGTACGGGCTTTAAGGTAAATTAGATGGATCGGTGAATGGAGGTGAACGAAATGAAACAGTGGTGTTTACATTATGTGACCGTTATTTATTGAAGTAATATAAAAATGTAAAAAAACAAATGATAAAACGGATGGCAGCGGTGTTACCTGGAGACGAGGCTTGGGCAGTCGATGGTGGCACGTCTAAACCAAGCGATTGTCAAGTACTGAATCAATCGAAATACCCTTCAATAACATCCCAGATAAACGTCTCGGGGTTGCCAGCTATTCGTTATCGGGTACTAGTTCAACATCTGGAATTAGATTTCTGGGTATTTTGTAGACCGTTATTCCACGATGTAAAATTCGACATGCCTCAAGGTCGCTACAGGGCTAAGAGTTTAGCTTGTCGACAATAACGCCCTAGAATTGAATCTTTCTGGTCTCAGTCGTTTAAAAAAGATAGTAAAATAAAAGATAATGCCAATAAAAATGAGAGTGTTGGAAGTTGATAAATTACGCAACAGTGTTGGGTCGACTATATATAATTAACTGTAAAAGAGAACAAAAAACCAATAACAGTGTCAGTGATTTATTGTCCTCCTAAACATAACAAAAAAGCCTTCCAAGCCTTCTTTAACATGTTAGGTATTATACTTTGTATAGATTTATTGCCGGATGAGATTACAACATGTGGAGATCAAGATCAATAACATCAAATGGTAGAGAACTGGCCAAGGCGGTGAAGACAGATAACTTATAACATATGCCTAATAGTGAACCAAGATATTGAAACGAAATCCCGAAAAGCCCGATACTACAGATTTTTGTGTTAAAAAAGTATCATGTTTTCAACCCTCTTCTAACCAATCGTCAGTAACAATAAAATTTTATCAAAAATTATTATCAAAGATAATCATGTTATAATATCATGCTCTGTGTAATAATTGAACTAATTGACCACTATTTAGAGGAAATATAGACGACACAATCTCTTTAAATTTACCTTTAAAAACAGAAATTAATATAGAAATAGCGGCACCAGCAGCATAACCCATTTACTAAAAAAATATAATGATTGGGATAAAAGCAATAAAGAGACGGCTAAAATTTTTTCAAATCATTTAAAAAATGTACTTAAAATAACCGGAAGCAGAATTTGGAAAGCAGAATATATAATAATGATTCTGAAGCTCTAGGAAAACAACAGAATATGCCATATCCAACCGGCTTATAAGTTTGATAAGTTATAATCCAACCGGCTTGAAAGTATTTGAGAAATTATACATAAAGAGGCTTAATAATGTAATAGAAAAAAGGAAATATTACTTCAGAACATCAATTTTTGTTTCGTAGTAAGCACGTAAATCGTAATAGAAAGTATATAGACTTGTAAACAAAATTAATATGGATTTATGGCACAAATATGGATAAATTGAAGAAACTACTACTGCAATTACATTTTCAGTTACTAAAATCTTATCTCACATATACACATTTTACAATAAAATAAGACGATGAACTCACTGAATTACATACAATATATTCTATAGTTTCGCAAGGCAGTGTACTGGGATCGATACTGTATTTCCAATATCCAGCCTATCTATTGACCACAAAAATCACTACCGTGGCAACGTATACTCACGAAGATCTAATAACAATATCAAAGAACTTCCAGATACACTTTGATGAAAGATAACTATGGCTGAAGACATGACGTATTAAAGCAAATTAAAAAATCTACACATGTAATATTCACTCTGCGTAAAAGAATATGTCCATAAGTAAATACCAATAATTGTCACCTTTCCCAAGCTGACGATGGTAAATATATTGGTATGCATTTGGACCAACGTTTAACCTGAAAGAGGCACAAATTTGCTAAATGAAAATAACTATATCAAATATATAGGTTTATCTTATATTATATTATGTATTATAAAGTATATTTAATTCCCTCGTAAAACCATTCTGCTGAAAATTAATTGAGAAAGGATACCTTAGTATACTAAATCCTGTTGTTAAAATAACTTAAGTACAGTATAGAATAACCTGATAAGTTAAAAGATAAGTCAAGATTATTTATTTTTTATTTAAATATCTCAAATTCTAGTATCTAGTATCTATAGAATTATTTTGATTGACATATTGGACAATTTTGTGTATTGTAATAGGATTGTTGTAGGCAAGTTAAAGAAAAATAATGGTGTTTTCATACTTATAAAGTTCGGTAATTATATCTTATTAAATTTTTCTTATTGGAGATAACGACCATTCCTCAAGCTCTAATAGCAGTAATAACATAGAGAGCATATAATAATACGTTTGGTCAATATATAACATTTCAGTGTAATGGCCAGTCTTGTTGCTTGAGGTCTACTTTGTATAATGCTTTTAATTTTTGAATTTTTGTATTATTTGGAATAGATTTGAGCATTTTCAACTTAGTTATTGTCAAATTTAATTGGAATAATACTGATGTTTATTATGAATCCCTTTTTCATGCCTAAATTGTTAAAAATAAAACTGTTTGCCCTATGTCATTTGTTTGAAACTATTCATCCCAAGAATTATTGGCCAATAATTCTTAGTTTCTCCATCACAATGAGGCACCATCTTACATTGGTGCTCTGCAACTTTCTTTAAAAAATCAATGGACTTCTAGTGAGTATATTAAGGAGGGCTTTAAAAATCTTTCAACAAATGTAATTCAGTAACAGTTGATTAGTATAAAAAATTTTTCGACATTATTGTATTATATCCAAGAAGGCAAAGAAACGACATTTTAATTAATTTAAACGTTCCCTGTCGGATGAACATTTTAATTATCTAACACATAGTCTCCGTAGCATTGATTTTTAGTATCCAATCAAAGCACGATAAAATATGTGATATAACACGTATTTACGGAATACACATACAGAAATTCACTTATCTTTAAATAAAAGATAATTTTTTATCGATTACTGATGAAAAAAGGTCGCCATATTTTTTCATTTGTCAACTCCTTCGTCCTTTCTCTCACCTCGGAAATGAGTCTTATAAAGAAGCGGCTCCCATATTTCAAAAATTCCCGATGATTTATACCGGAAAATCAATTAGGTATTATGGGAGCCAATCCGACTTGATGATTTAAGACTTACCCAAGTGAGACCTTCATTAAACTTCGGCCGGGAAGTTTTCGGAGCGTTTACCTATCGGGAGAGGCGTTGTTTGTCGAGCACGTAATTGGATCTGACACGGGAAAAAAGCGACAATGACATGCTGCCTCACTTGCGAGTTTTATTCATCAATCAGGAGGACCAATTATAGGACGATACGTTCTTTTTTGTTGTTGTTGACAGTTTTATAGCCCCGACAATCTATACGGTTGATGATATATGTGACGAATTTAATAGAAAAACTGAAATAAAACAAATACTATTCTAAATTATTGTTATTAATGGATATAGAAATTGTCCACCTGGTAGATGCTAACGACTGGCGATAGGCATTGATTAGTACTGAGCGACCAGATGATACAATATATATTTTTAACAAAAAAATTGATCCGACATCAAAAAATAAATAAGGAACTCTCTAAAAAGTAAAAAGTAATCAAACTTGGATTTTTAATAGAAAAAAAATGTTTTAAAACAAAATATGTACATGATAATCGTTGTAATAACTAAATAGAAATAAACAAAAACCTTATTTAACCAATTTACTATACGTATTTTATATTCATCTATATACACACAATTTAGCTTAATACCTACCTTAACCTATTTATCTAATAACTATATTATTATTAAATATATTATTTTAACTGATCACTCTTAAATCAGTGCAAAAACTAAACAGTTTTATTAGACTTGTTTTGTGGGTAATTTAATTTTTTGTATATGTCACTAAATTATATTATTATTTTTTGTATTGTATGGGGTCGGCATCGACTTCAAACTAATCAGTTGGTAAAAATCTTTGAAGAAAAGTTTGATTATTTTTTAACCTTTAGTGAGTTTCTTAATTATTTTTAGAAGTTATTTTTCTTTTATTTGTGTTAGATATTTACTCAATAAATTACACTATTAGTACAACGGCCTCCCAAGGTAAAGGGGCAGCACGTATGAGGAAAAATAGAAATAAAAAACAATGATTGAAAATAAGAAACGCTTCTGGCACCAAGGTACCTGGCATAGGCTATTTGATAAATGTTCTAACTAAACTGGAATAACAATAAAATATCACTGTGCCTGCGGGTTACCTCCGCGTGTGAGCTGAATACTCTAACCACTACACTATAAAATCAGTCGCCTGAAATCTTTCTACGGCTTCCCATATGATATGGTAGTGTTTAAAAAGCAAACTGAACCGCTTTTGCACTGAACGACTTCCGATATTCCATCACATAAGTGCAGCAATGATATTATACATAAATATTTGATTATTTTAGATAAAACAATATGTGAAAACTTTGTACGCGCCTTTGTAATTTGAGGTTTTCCTCGATTTCCCACCTTTCCACTATCAGATCCAATGGGACCACCTCGGAAGTGCACTCTTTCGAATAATATTTTTTTTTAAACCGGTCCATAATTGACCGAGAAATCGGCAAACATACATTAAAATAAATAAATAAATTTCCAAATTTGACCAACAATGACGTTGATTCATTAAAAAGCTGCTGCTGACCTATTAGACGGATCGAATCTTAAATCGATATTATTATAGATAATCGATTTTAATACTGTTAAACATTCTTATATTTGATTTAAAAAAATAAGACAATCTTATAAGACAACGTGATAATATTTAACAGACGAATTTAATTTGCTAGAGATGTCAGAGAACAAAACTCTCATTTGTAACATAACCGATTCCTGTATCACAGAGTAGATTTGAACAGTTGGTTAGGCGAAAGACGAACTTTAGATACGAGCGCTTGAAACTCTACATCTGCGGCGTGTTTAGGACTAGAATTACCATAAGCCAACTTGGATCGGATTTCGGGTCAGTCGAACGACAATTTATCTCGATATGTTTTACCGGTTCGTTCGTTAGTAGTTGAACCTGCAGTTGATAGATTGCTTTAAAATAATAAAAAAACAATTACCAATAATATATTTGAGTTGGGAATAATAACAAACTTATATTTCGAGTATTTTAGTTGAAATAAATTGTAAATATTACGTTGGATGTCGTTGTGCCAGGTTGAGGAAAGAATATTATTGCAGTAATTTATTTTTTTTGTTATAGTTTGCTTATTATCTCCGAAAAAGAAAAAAAACCAGTGTAACCTCATGGAAAGCTGTATTGTATTTATGACGATGATTAGATCGTTATAAATGTTGATATTAACTATGAATCTTGCTTTGGTCGGTCAATCATTGTAAAAACTGATAAAATTCTTACAAATATCACGGTAGGTCGACATATATCATAATAAAACGAATATAAAATAGTTCAGAATCATTTAAAAACGACTGGACATCAAAACAAGTTCGATAGTTTCTGTGCAAATTTTTAGTGAAAATCGAATGAACTGAGTTTTCATTTGTTATTTTTCATTCGCGACTATGATGTTCGAAAGAACTCGTAGTCGAAGCCAGGAGAAGCTTGATAAACGCTTGAGGACATTAACCCCAAAAGGCATGACGTAAGACTTGAAAGTAACTGTTTATTGTTAGAATATTGCTACCGTAACTTTACACATTTGATAGAGATCATTAATACATATATATATATATATATATATATATATATATATATATATATATATATATATATACATATATATATATATATATATATATGTATGTATATATATATATATATATATATATATATATATATATATATATATATCTTATATATAAAAATGAATCGCAAAATATGTTCCTAAGCGCATAACTCAACAACGCCAATTCGTATTTGATGAGTGTGTGATGATATTACGGCATCATTGAGAGTTTGATCCCAATGAGCGTCATTTTCAAGCAATTGCAAACGTTGACAGGCTTCTCTGTAGGATCCACACAATTCACCATCAACAGTTCGTAACAGTTGGAATGATGTTGGGCCACGTACATTGACTAATAGCAGTCGTAAATAAAAACATTCATCATTGCTTGGATGTACTGAATAAATCCGGCCAATCGCATCGGTGGAATATACATCTGTATATCCTGGAACTGGTTTTCCTTGTTTCCGTCGTATAAATCTCCTTGAGGATTGATTCCAGGTATAATATTTTGGCATTTCAGAATATAGCAATGTTTGTGCGAAATCATCGTTTTGGCATGTCTCAAAAAAACTGGTTAATGTAGTAGATGGTGGCTGAGCAGCTCTTTGTACTGCGTTCTGTGCTGTAAAATACACTCTTTGTCCATTTTCTAAATGCACAGCTAAGTGAACAACAGAAGGGTGTCTCTCATGAATAGGAAAAGAAAATATTCGCCAAACTGCTTCATTACTACTGACATAGCGGCCCATTTGGTATTGGGTAACTTCATCATTAGAATTCTCTGCACCAATTCCAATCACAGCCATATCACTCCCTTTGGTTACATATTTGCAAATGTATTTAATCGATTTCACTGAATGGCAAGATTCAACGTTGATGTGTGCTTTGAATGTCTTTGATAAAATGGGTGAATATGGAACAATCCAACGATTATCTATTTCAATATCTTGTTAATTTAATTTGACAATTGTTGATTTTCCATTGTCTGCTGTCGATCTGCGACGATACAATGGATAACCGTCATTACCAGTAATTGTTTCCGATATTAATGTCCGTGGATATCGTTTTGAACATTTACCATCCATCATACACGGTGAATTTTGATTAAGAGTTCCACAGGGACCATGTATCATGTTTTTGATAACTACCTCATGCAATCCAGGATCTACTTGTACATTAGGGATTTCAGCTGATATCACTGCATCAACTTCATTTGGCCTTATCTTTTCAACCAACCAAATCAAAATGTGTGCATGTGGCAATCCTCGTTTCTGCCACTCCACAGAATACATCCAGCAGCGTGTCTCACCAAACACATTATGTTTTACGATGAAATTCATTAAAGATTTCAACTTTTGTCTAAAGACTCTGGCTGTAATATCATGACGATCAATGGATGATTTCCCAGGTAATAACTCCTGCTTAATTTCTATCCATTGCGGATTGCATGTAAATGTGATGAACAAATCTGCTGTACCATAATGACGAACATACGACATGGCATCTTGAGCATATTCGTGCATATGCCGAGGGCTTCCGATGTATGTTGCTGGAAGAATAGTCATCCGACCGACATTCTGTGCATTTCCATCAGTATTAATCGCATCTCGAAGGTGAATATACTCTTCAGATCGGAGTTTGGTTTGATTCAACCTGATGAATGTTAATCTCTCCGTTTCAATTTTAACATACATGTCATCAACATATTTGTGATATAATCGCCGACATTTCAATATGTGATTATCTGCATTTTCCCGAATCATTAGGCGGTATGAATAATAGTTCATTGAACTGACTTTTTTGTTGGTTTCAGAACCTGTAAACAGATTTTGTTTTAATAACATTCAAATATAAAATTAAAATACATAATATAGTGACTGAGATATTATCGCCATAGCTAAACTAATATTTTAGTTACCTGTAATGGGATTTATCATTTTTATTGATAAATCGTAGCTATCTTCACCTTGCCAAAATATAATGGGATATTGCAGTGCATCATATGAGCGGTGTGTTTCCTTTATAGGTTGTAATTGAAAATTCCGACGATGTAAAACAATATCACGGGATTCCAAGTTTTCTCCAACTACAACGATAGCAACTTCATCAATAGTTGGTGCATTAAAACGTCTTGTATGTTGACCTGCAGGTGTTTTATCAGCTCTGATTACAATTTTGTGATTATCGGATGGCATCAGATCCAGGGCAGTTTTAAACAATATAATCAATTGATTGTGTTGATGAAATAAAGTTTGTAATTGTTCTACAATAGACCTTTTTACTAAATTGTTATGTGCACAACGCAGATCAATTTCTTGTGGTGAATTGCCCATAAAATAAATTTGCAGGAATTTGTTGTCGCTATCTGACACTGGTAACAGTGAACCTGCTCTGTGATATATTTGCCCTTGTATCTGTAAATAAAAAAAATATTATGGTGTGATATAAATTAATGGATTGTCAATGATCAAACTTAAATAATATTTGATCTTAAAAAGTATATATTTAGTTTTAACTAATATCTATCAAATATAAAATATAATAAAAGTGTCACTGAAACTGAATCACCATATAATATGATGACTAAGTGATATATTTCGTAATGATTAAGAAATTGAAGATTAGTAACACATCTTAACTTTGGTGACAGAAAATTTTGTTCGCTAAAATAATTATGAGTAACTGCTATAATACATACCTTGAAAGTTGGCATAAAATTTTCCCGAACTGCATTTGTTGCCCCAAATGAAGTCATTTGAAAGCAATTGTTATATTGTTGAATATGTGTCAAAAAGTGTATAGAATCTGTTCCTATTCCTGAAACCAATGAGTACAATGGTTCTGGTGGTGGATCCAATTGTATCAATTTCACTTTACCATTTGCGCAACACAATCCATTGGCTTCGTTTTTGTATTTTAATGCCTTACAGTGTGAGCAAACCAAGTTCATAGAACCAATAACAACACATTGGTAGTTACTGTAGTCAATTGACACATCGTAACTGAAAGCAGCTGGATTCAAACTTGCGCGATTATTAGTTGAATGTCGCGCTCGCGCTTCACGCGTTTGTGATATCCGAATTCTTTCACGTTCATTTCCGTCGTCACGTTCTTGTGCAGTACGATTAGATCGGTAATTAGCTTGGTTTATAGCATTTCTGGTTCTTCTACCTAAATTGCTTCGTCTTATAGGAGGCATATCAAATATAAATTATTTTTTCACTAATCACGAACTAAACAAACACTAACTAACTAAACACTCTGCACAAAACACGATATACGAATTTGTTTCGTGTATCACTTGACAATTCATCTGTCATCTGTCAAAAGTCATCTGTAACAGACAACTTTTTTTTTTAAATTTGATATGACTTGAACTCAAATCCTTTTAAGCCGTACGAATTGTTTTATTTATTTAAAATTTGAATTAAATTTTAAACAAATAAAAAATTTTAAATAAATAAAACAATTCGTACGGATTAAAAGGATTTGAGTTCAAGTCATATCAAATTAAAAAAAAAAAGTTGTCTGTTACAGATGACTTTTGACAGATGACAGATGAATTGTCAAGTGATACACGAAACAAATTCGTATATCGTGTTTTGTGCAGAGTGTTTAGTTAGTTAGTGTTTGTTTAGTTCGTGATTAGTGAAAAAATAATTTATATTTGATATGCCTCCTATAAGACGAAGCAATTTAGGTAGAAGAACCAGAAATGCTATAAACCAAGCTAATTACCGATCTAATCGTACTGCACAAGAACGTGACGACGGAAATGAACGTGAAAGAATTCGGATATCACAAACGCGTGAAGCGCGAGCGCGACATTCAACTAATAATCGCGCAAGTTTGAATCCAGCTGCTTTCAGTTACGATGTGTCAATTGACTACAGTAACTACCAATGTGTTGTTATTGGTTCTATGAACTTGGTTTGCTCACACTGTAAGGCATTAAAATACAAAAACGAAGCCAATGGATTGTGTTGCGCAAATGGTAAAGTGAAATTGATACAATTGGATCCACCACCAGAACCATTGTACTCATTGGTTTCAGGAATAGGAACAGATTCTATACACTTTTTGACACATATTCAACAATATAACAATTGCTTTCAAATGACTTCATTTGGGGCAACAAATGCAGTTCGGGAAAATTTTATGCCAACTTTCAAGGTATGTATTATAGCAGTTACTCATAATTATTTTAGCGAACAAAATTTTCTGTCACCAAAGTTAAGATGTGTTACTAATCTTCAATTTCTTAATCATTACGAAATATATCACTTAGTCATCATATTATATGGTGATTCAGTTTCAGTGACACTTTTATTATATTTTATATTTGATAGATATTAGTTAAAACTAAATATATACTTTTTAAGATCAAATATTATTTAAGTTTGATCATTGACAATCCATTAATTTATATCACACCATAATATTTTTTTTATTTACAGATACAAGGGCAAATATATCACAGAGCAGGTTCACTGTTACCAGTGTCAGATAGCGACAACAAATTCCTGCAAATTTATTTTATGGGCAATTCACCACAAGAAATTGATCTGCGTTGTGCACATAACAATTTAGTAAAAAGGTCTATTGTAGAACAATTACAAACTTTATTTCATCAACACAATCAATTGATTATATTGTTTAAAACTGCCCTGGATCTGATGCCATCCGATAATCACAAAATTGTAATCAGAGCTGATAAAACACCTGCAGGTCAACATACAAGACGTTTTAATGCACCAACTATTGATGAAGTTGCTATCGTTGTAGTTGGAGAAAACTTGGAATCCCGTGATATTGTTTTACATCGTCGGAATTTTCAATTACAACCTATAAAGGAAACACACCGCTCATATGATGCACTGCAATATCCCATTATATTTTGGCAAGGTGAAGATAGCTACGATTTATCAATAAAAATGATAAATCCCATTACAGGTAACTAAAATATTAGTTTAGCTATGGCGATAATATCTCAGTCACTATATTATGTATTTTAATTTTATATTTGAATGTTATTAAAACAAAATCTGTTTACAGGTTCTGAAACCAACAAAAAAGTCAGTTCAATGAACTATTATTCATACCGCCTAATGATTCGGGAAAATGCAGATAATCACATATTGAAATGTCGGCGATTATATCACAAATATGTTGATGACATGTATGTTAAAATTGAAACGGAGAGATTAACATTCATCAGGTTGAATCAAACCAAACTCCGATCTGAAGAGTATATTCACCTTCGAGATGCGATTAATACTGATGGAAATGCACAGAATGTCGGTCGGATGACTATTCTTCCAGCAACATACATCGGAAGCCCTCGGCATATGCACGAATATGCTCAAGATGCCATGTCGTATGTTCGTCATTATGGTACAGCAGATTTGTTCATCACATTTACATGCAATCCGCAATGGATAGAAATTAAGCAGGAGTTATTACCTGGGAAATCATCCATTGATCGTCATGATATTACAGCCAGAGTCTTTAGACAAAAGTTGAAATCTTTAATGAATTTCATCGTAAAACATAATGTGTTTGGTGAGACACGCTGCTGGATGTATTCTGTGGAGTGGCAGAAACGAGGATTGCCACATGCACACATTTTGATTTGGTTGGTTGAAAAGATAAGGCCAAATGAAGTTGATGCAGTGATATCAGCTGAAATCCCTAATGTACAAGTAGATCCTGGATTGCATGAGGTAGTTATCAAAAACATGATACATGGTCCCTGTGGAACTCTTAATCAAAATTCACCGTGTATGATGGATGGTAAATGTTCAAAACGATATCCACGGACATTAATATCGGAAACAATTACTGGTAATGACGGTTATCCATTGTATCGTCGCAGATCGACAGCAGACAATGGAAAATCAACAATTGTCAAATTAAATTAACAAGATATTGAAATAGATAATCGTTGGATTGTTCCATATTCACCCATTTTATCAAAGACATTCAAAGCACACATCAACGTTGAATCTTGCCATTCAGTGAAATCGATTAAATACATTTGCAAATATGTAACCAAAGGGAGTGATATGGCTGTGATTGGAATTGGTGCAGAGAATTCTAATGATGAAGTTACCCAATACCAAATGGGCCGCTATGTCAGTAGTAATGAAGCAGTTTGGCGAATATTTTCTTTTCCTATTCATGAGAGACACCCTTCTGTTGTTCACTTAGCTGTGCATTTAGAAAATGGACAAAGAGTGTATTTTACAGCACAGAACGCAGTACAAAGAGCTGCTCAGCCACCATCTACTACATTAACCAGTTTTTTTGAGACATGCCAAAACGATGATTTCGCACAAACATTGCTATATTCTGAAATGCCAAAATATTATACCTGGAATCAATCCTCAAGGAGATTTATACGACGGAAACAAGGAAAACCAGTTCCAGGATATACAGATGTATATTCCACCGATGCGATTGGCCGGATTTATTCAGTACATCCAAGCAATGATGAATGTTTTTATTTACGACTGCTATTAGTCAATGTACGTGGCCCAACATCATTCCAACTGTTACGAACTGTTGATGGTGAATTGTGTGGATCCTACAGAGAAGCCTGTCAACGTTTGCAATTGCTTGAAAATGACGCTCATTGGGATCAAACTCTCAATGATGCCGTAATATCATCACACACTCATCAAATACGAACATTGTTTTCTATAATCATATCTACATGCTTCCCATCAAACCCAATTGATTTGTGGATGAAGTACAAAGATTATATGTGTGATGATATTTTGTATCAAATACGGAATAGAATGGGAAATCCAAATATACAAATCAGTGAAGAAATTTACAATGAAGCATTGATTTCAATTGAGGACATGTGCTTGATAAGGTCAAACAAACTATTAATTCAATTAGGCCTGACCGCGCCCAATCGTCCAATGCATGACGCTTTTAACCAAGAGTTGCATCGAGAAAGACTGTATGATCTCAACGCTTTGAAAGAATAAATTCAAACAAATCTTCCACTGTTAAATGAACAACAGAAGTATGTATTTGAAACTCTTATGAAAGTAACAAATGATGAAACTGGAGGGATATACTTCTTAGATGCACCTGGTGGTACAGGAAAAACTTTTTTGATTTCATTAATATTAGCAACAATTCGCTCACAAAATAAAATTGCACTTGCACTCGCTTCGTCGGGAATCGCAGCAACTTTGCTTGAAGGTGGTCGAACAGCCCATTCAGCACCAAAATTGCCATTAAATATGCAAAGCAATGAAACTCCAACCTGCAACGTTTCGAAGAACTCTGCAATGGCAAAGGTTATGCAGCAATGTAAATTGATTGTTTGGGATGAATGCACGATGGCACATAAAAAATCTTTGGAGGCTTTAGACAGAACCTTAAAAGATCTACGTAGCAATAATAACCGATTTGGTGGTGCAATGATTTTATTAGCAGGAGATTTTCGTCAAACATTGTTAGTGATTCCACGATCAACGCCAGCTGATGAACTCAATGCATGTCTAAAGTCCTCCAATTTGTGGAAACATGTTAAAGTACTTCATTTAAGCAAGAATATGCGTGTCGAGTTGCAAAATGACCAATCTGGAAACATATTCTCTAAACAACTCATTGACATTGGTAATGGCAAATTTCCTATAGACATGTTGACGGCTTGCTTTTGCTATGACTATAAACAAGTCCCAGGGGCAATCATTAAGTGTTTGTGGTATTAATCTAGAAAACCCATGTTTCTCACATGGTCAATTGTATGTTGCCTGTTCCCGTGTTGGAAAACCATCAGATTTGTTTATCTATGCGCCAGGTAATCAAACAAAAAACATCGTATACCACAAAGCAATATAATGATAATAATAATAATAATTATGATTCACATGATTAACAATAAAGCGATTACTTACTTTTCAATCCTTATATATGTTTTATTTAATTATTTTTTATTCACAACGCCCTATCACCAGGGTGATGGTTCTGTTCAGGAGAATTTTTTAAAATACGTAGGCACAAAAACTGCCACATTACAAATCTTTTTGACAGGACGAAGTCTGTCGGGTCAGCTAGTATATATATATATATGTATGTATATATATATATATATATATATATATATATATATTTATATATATATATATATATATATGTATGTATATATATATATATATATATATATATATATATATGTATATATATATATATATATATATATATGTATATATATATATATATATATATATATATTTATATATATATATATATATATATATATATATATATATATATTTATATATATATATATATATATATATATATATATATATATATTTATATATATATATATATATATATATATATATATATATATATATATATATTTATATCCTACTTCTTTAATTTCTATATAGAAAAACATCACTTACACTATTAAATATGGGACCAAAACCATTGGAAATACTGTTAGATGAAGCCACATCTCAATCAAAATTTTTGTTAGACAAAATTCATAAATTCAGATTCAATCTTTTTGAAATTTTCGTTTATGGATGATCAGAAGCAAAAATTAAAACACGTTGTCTCTACAATCATATTGAGCAGATGGAGAAAAAGATGTATTCGCGTCAATCAAGATAATAATATTTAGGAAAATGATTATTAGTATAGCTTCGTAACATATTAATGACCATCTGCATAAGAGCATGAAAATAGAAACTGTCCATAACATTATCAAGGGCTATGTTCAAATACATGAACAGAGAAATAGATTCGGCACAACAATGTTGAGGATCTCCAGTCCCTAGATAGTCCATACTGATAGCCTAGTTAGAATATTACAGAGATCTAAACTATTTGATCCAGTTCAGTGAAGTTATAAGTAAGTTCGGTGCACACTAAAAATTATGACATAGATGTTAAGCCCAAACTGTCTACCGTAGAATAAGTATTTTGAAATTTTAAAACCGTAGCAAATTAGGATAAAATAAATAGCTTATTAGTGTTGATTTATTAGATTGCTATAAAATTAATAATACAAAATTGCTGAAGTAAAGTTTGAGAAATGAGTGAAGAACATTCTTCCTCTGTTCGAGATGGTTATCTTATGGCCAATATTTTATAGGATTTTTGAATGTTGTCGTTTGGCAGATTTGCTCCTATTACTCCATCTTTTATAATGTTTGGTGTAAAGATGCAACAAGTTCAAAATCGGCGGTCATGTCATTTCAGTCTTAGATGAAGTACAAGCCTTCGGTAAGGTTTGGCATGAAGGCCTTGTTCATAAACTACAGAAAATGTTAACATGTGTGTAAACGAGACATCTAACTACTAAATCGTACATTACAGCCAGAAAGTTAGAGAGTTAAACAAGAGGAAGCTTACTGTACAATACAAGAAGCTAAAGTAGGTGTACCACAAGGAAGTGTACTGAGGCCAATGCTTTATCTACTCTACACTTGTGATATACCACAATTACTAGAAAATATTACAATGGCTACATCTGCTGATGATACTGCGATTGTAGCTGTAGGGGGCAATAGTGAAGAAGCCACACGAAAATTATAACAGGCAAGTGACAATATAAATAATTGGACACAATCTTGGAAAATAAAAATTAACGAAAGTAAATCTGTGGATGTGCAGTTCACCTACAATCAGACCGTAACACCAATAACATTAAATAATACTATCATTCCATATAGCAATAACGTTAAGTATCTTGGAATGAATCTTGATGCAAAACTTCACTGGAAGGAATATATAAAGAAGAAAAGAAAAGAAGTTTAATTGAAATATAGGAAAATGTAGTGGATAATTGCTAATAAATAATAAATTGCTATCATATGAGCAAATACTGAAACCTATATGGACATACGGAGTTCAATTATGGGGATGTTCTGCAAAGAGTAATATAAACAAAATACAATTTTTTCAGAACAAGGTCCTGAGAAGTATTGTGGGCGCTCCCAAATACTACAGGACTAACTACCTACATCGAGACCTTCTGATACCCATAGTCGGTCCAGAAATCACGAGAATTGCAGGGGGCATGAGGGGCACGCTATTTTTATGAGAATATTCAAGTATTGTAACTTTTGGATACCACCAGAGCAGGACACAGACTCAAAAGAATCAAACCATTTGTAGTGTTGTTTAGTGAGGTGCTTTTAATAAAAAAATACAGCAGTGACGTGTATAAACATTATTTCACCAGAGACTGAGATTGGGGCGATGGGTCCTCCTAGTTATATACATAGATTTAAGTTACCATAAAGGCAAATTGTAGGTTAGTCGGAAACGACTAGTAACAATACATTAATTAAATAATAAAATTAAAAATGTCATTCCAGTAAGCTATTATTTCTAATTTGACTGAAACGATATATTAGAGATCAAACGCACACCAGAAAGTTTTAAGAATTGGTCAAATTTATAAAAATCAAACGCCAACCATAACAAAATCAGGTCAGCGTTTACAAACCTGTCGACGAATAAAAGCTTAAATTACTGCCACGTTTACGAATATAGTTCTCGAGATTCCATCCCCGAGACCGTCATATTTCCACGTTTATTTATAATGGGACGAAAGCCGCGAGAAGAAAGCAAAAGTCTCGAAAGGATAATTAAATCCTGGACGAGGCATTGTCCCTTTTTTTATTCAATTAGGCCGTTTTTAATTATTCTTGTTTAGTCGACAGACAAGGAAGAAACCGGAGAAGGCGGAACGCCTCCACTTATCTCGTACAAGTTCTCGGAGGAAAATTTAATTATCGAAGGAGCAGACTGGAAAAGGGACTAATGTCGGATTAATAGCGCAAGAAAATAGAAAATCGTCGAAGTGCTCTAATGAAGATGGCGCTGGTGGCTTATTTGAATAAATTTAACGCTCAGCCTGCAACAGCTTTATTTACATATAATGAAGCTCCGACGAACTGTGCGCTGAGGTGGAGTCTTAGAATGACGGGATGTTTGCTATGCGTTTGGATTAATTACGATAGCTATTAGAAGATGTTTTGTTAAGGACGAGCAAACAGAAGGAACAAATTTCTTTTCACACAATTTGAGAATTATCACAATCATTATAATGGATAAAATACTTATTATAAACTAATATATTTACGATTGTAAAATATTTTCAAGATTGTGGTTGCGTTTCCCGAGTGACTGACTAAATGGTAATTTTCCTAAAATATTTTACCTCCATTTTCCTCAGTTGTTTTCCGATAGATTCATCCACTATCTACCTAGGCGGTAGTGGCTATTTTCCTTTATAATCATGCCACCCTATAGACTTTTCAATAAAAGAGTGAATTCACATCATATAAATTGATGACTTCAAGTCATCGCAATATTGCTGCATTAACTGTGAGTTTTGTTTTATTTTGGCTCTGGGTAACAAATTTCTAATCCAAAGAAATTATTTCTTTTATTATCTCTTAGAACGTCAACAATCTGCCCGTGGGCAATAAGTATTATTATATGATTTCCGTTATTTGTTCTAGATATCATTAAATCTCACTCTATGTGTCTATTAATTAGTTTGTATGAATTATAATTAGTCTGTCATCGGCGCACATTTTGTTGGACAAGTAATATGGGGCATCGACGATGACTCGCAACATTTTATTCTGGAACCTCTGCAGGATATTTTCTAGTAGTACCCCACAGTTCCATACCATAGTCCAAATGGGCTAAGTATTGACTTATACAACAAGACCTTATTATCTAATGATAATTTAGATTTATGCCCTCATCAAACAGTACATTTGGTTTAGTTTAACCCCAAGCTGCGTTTTGTATATGCGTTTTCCATGTCAAACGTCGATCAAAATTCATTCCCAGATATTCAACGTTGTCTGCTTGCGGAATTTCATGATTAATCAATTTTTCTGAGGGACATGTTCTTCTACAAATGGTGAATATCACATGGGTAGATTTTGTCTCATTTGCTTTTATACGCCACAGTTTCAACCACAACTCGACTTTCTTAAGATGAAGTTGAAGGTTTCTTGTGTCTGATATTGGAACTCGTGTGTTGATAAAACCGCTGTATCATCAGCATATCTTGCAATAGTAGTGTCTCTTGAGGTCGGTAGATCAGCTGTATACAATAGATATAACAATGGGTCAAGATCCAAAAATATTGGGTGTAGGTCTGTCAGGTGGTGACCATTTTAAACGTCGATGTATTCATATACAACACAGATATAATACGATGTTCGTAATATTACGATGCTTTGCAATATGCAATAATATATATATGTAAGGAGAAAATGGTACAACTTATGGATTATTTTTTTTTTAATTTTGTACATGTAACATAAAATCGTATATGTCTTACTATTGTTCAAGCGAAGAAATTAACAAGGTCAGCACGATAAACTTCTACGTATACCGGTTGGTAATTCATGCCAATTGAGATAATATAATTCTCCGATTTCGCCATATATTATATACAATATCATTGATGATATGCGTGAAAAAAATGAAAGTGAGCGATTACGATACATTAAGTTTAATCAAACGAAGCCTCGTTGTGTGGACTACATACATTTGCCTGATGCAAACAGGTCAATTGAAAAGTCCCTGGCTTGAGACATAGATGGCGCTAGTAGAGTAAAATGAATTTGTTTTATAGTTAGCCCTAACACTTAAAAGATGCGTGTATAAATTTGAAAGCTGTCGGATTATTAGTTTGTAAATTATAGCATTTTGAGTGAAGCAGCGTTTGCTATTGTGAAAAAAATGGATAAAAAGGAATTTCGCGTGTAGATAAAATATTGCTTTTTGAAGGGAAAAATACAGTTGAAGCAAAAACTTGGCTTGATGCCGAGTTTCCGGACACTGTCCCAGGAAAATCAACCATCAAGGATTGATATGCTAAGTTTAGACGTGGTGAAATAAGCACCGAAGACGATGAACGCAATGGACGGCCAAAAGAGGTTGCTACCGATGAAAACATTTTAAAAAATCCACAAAATGGTCTTGAATGACCGTAAAGGGAAATTGAATGAAATAGCAGCCACTCTAAAGATATGAACTGAACGTGTACATTATATCATTCACTAATATTTGGGTATGAGAAAGCTCCGTGCAAAGTAGGTGCCACGCAAGCGCACCTTTGACCAAAAACAACGACGAGCTGATGTTTCGGAGCAGTGTTTAAAGATGATCAAGCGTAATTAACCCGAGTTTTTGTGTCGATATATGAGAATGGATGAAACATGGCTCCATCATTTCACTCCGAAGTCCAATCGACAGTCATCCGAGTGGACTGCACACGATGAACCCGCTCCAAAATGTGGTAAAATGCAATAGTCAGCTGGCAAGGTTGTGGAGTCTGTATTTTGGGATGCGCATGAAATAATTTTCATTTACTACCTTGAAAAAGGAAGGACAATCAACAGCGACTATTACATAGTATTATTGGACCGTTTGAAAGACGAAATTGCCGAAAAACGGCCGCATTTGAAGAATAAAAAGTGCTGCCTCACGAAGAAATACACCGTGTCACAAGTCAGTGAAAACAATGGGAAAAATCCATGAATTGAGCTTCGAATTGCTTCCTCATCCACCATATTCTCCAGATCTGGCACCGGTTTTCAGATCTCAAAAGAATGCTCGCTGGAAATACATTTTCGTCGAATTAAGAGGTTATCGCCGAAACTGAGGTCTATTTTGAAACAAAGGGCAAATTGTACTACAAAAATGGTATCAGAAAGTTGGAGGGTCGCTATAATCAATGTATCATCCTTGAAGTGAATTATGTTGAATAAAAAAACTAATTTTGCCAAAAAATGTGTTTTACTATGGTAGGCCGGGGACTTTTCAATTGATTTGTTTGATGAGTTAATGTTGATTAAATGATCTCGAAAACAAGAAATTGCAAGTCTCATCAGTAATGTAGATGGAAAAACTGATGTCGGAAACATCGGTACGCTCTATATTTTTCCATATCATTATATACCGACAGTTCGCGTCACATGGAAGAATATTTTCAAAACACCATGCCAGGTCAAACATTAAAACAACACCATAATATCACTCCGCTTGTTTTCAAACAAACTTTAAAATTGTTGATAAACTTAATTTCGCTGGATATGAAAAATGATGTTCGAACAGGACAACGTCTGTCAGATGTACTAATCATGTATAGAATATCGTTAACCATATACATCGTCAACTGCATTGTGGAACAATTTATTGCTACATTTTTTGAACGATTTAAAACCCGTTTTTTTTGAAAACCTATACATAAATTTCAACTTAATAGAGCCGACTTCATAATATATAACTATAAGAGCTGACTATAAGAGCCTTTTTCACGGAAGAACCGTACATTTATTACAATAAAGTCCAGATATTAAGAAGACGTATTCTGCAATCTAGCGACATCCGAAAGTAACACGAACGCATCGTCATTTACGGCACCGAAACGGAATCGTCACCATTAACGCGAAATTCCACGACTCGAGCCGACATTAGTCGCAGGCAACATCACAGCAATAAACACTTGCCGGATCCGAAATAACAATCGGATTTCATCGCGTGCCACCGTCATCAGATCTATTCCGATAGGGTGAAGGGGGGCAGGGGTCGCGCGCGGTACACCTTTATGCGATCGCCCCTTTCCCGAAAAGCCGCCCACGCTCTAAACGGCTTCCGGAGCGGCGTTCTCGACGCAATTCGAGCAGGAAAGCAGGATCGTTCGCTCGCTCGCAGGTACGGGACGGTTTTTTATCCGGCCCAAAGAGGACGGTTTTTTTTCCCGCGAATTTAATTAAAGCTTATGGCCTTTGACGGTGAAAATATTCGAAGGGTATATCGGAAGTCCTACGACAAAAAATCCCGGAAAATTAAAAGTAATTTTTTTAAATAAATTTGGAATATAATGGGACGTATGGTCCAAATTTATTTAAAATGGGTTCAAGGATTTTATAGCAGGCTGTGATATTATTTTTGGCAAACTGATAATCTCTCTACTCTACGTCATAAAATAAAGACACACAGATGTAAGCATAGAGTAGTATATATTAGATTAGTAGTTTCATTGGTTAGTTTCAATTCCCATTACAGAAACCTGTAAAGAAAATATTTTATTAGGAAGGCATTTCATTGATGATTTAGAAAAATATATTAAAATAAAATCCTACATAATTACAAGCATTGTAAAATATTAAAATGCTAAAGTATGTAAAATGTTTATTGCGATATTAAATGATACATGTGGTCGATGGGAGAATTGACAGGATATTAGGTTAGGTAAAGAAAGTACGGTAGCTCTGTGGAAGTGGAACAGTTACAAGGGGGTTGAGAAAAGAAAAGAGAGCGAAATGTTTTTTTTCTTTTTCAATGATGACCAGCTAGAAACAAATGGTCTTTTGCTGATTTCGCCTCGGGTTTGGGGTAGTGAATGTTTTGTGGGCGACAGAGACACTGGGTTACGACTGGGAATGTCGTAGTTGGTTTATTACCGAGGTTTGTGGGTGGTCAAGAATTTAATCAAGGCGTTGTCGTGTTCTAAGGCGCCTATGGAGAACCTTACACTGAGCGAGTTCGTGAAATCGTTCACAAACGGGATGCCTGATTCGAGGTGAGAGCGAGACGTCGTCGTGGTCTTTTATAGCCGGGAACCGCATGGTACCAGTCCATCAGCGTAGACTTTTAACAACCTTTGACTTTGATGTAGATGAATATCTCGGTTAAGTAGCCTTATCCAATATATATTTGTTTAAATCACTACATAGTATAAAACAAAGTCGCCTTTTCTGTCCCTATATCCTTATGTGCGCTTAAATCTTTAAAACTACGCAACGGATTTTGATGCGGTTTTTTTCAATAGATAGAGTGATTCAAGAGGAAGGTTTATATGTATAATACATGCATAATATACTAATGCTACATTGCTAATTTTAGAGGTTTCTAACGTGATGTCGTAAATTAACCTATTTTTTTAGGCTTATTTAGCAATTAGCAAAAACGCTGCCTAACCCTACGAGTTAGATCAAATTAATGTACTACAGTATTGTACACCATAAAAAGGTCTACAAAAAAGTCCGCGATGGTATATGTTTATCTTTTAGGGATAACCCACATTAACCATTTTTATTCTTTACTTTTTACGTGAGAAAATGGCTTATTTACGAAGCTATTTTAAGCAATACGGCATTAATCCTTATCGAATTAAGTACCTTAAATACAGTGTGCAATTAATATAGATCAATATGGTTCCTTACAGCATATAAATTAAACAAATATTTTCGGAGATATTACAAATTTAAAATTTGCGTTTAAAAATGTGTAATGTAATAAAAATTGTATGAATTTAGATATTCCAAAGATAGCAGGAAATCTTCATAGTAAGTATAGGGAAAGAGGAATTGTTTTACTCCAAATTTAATGCGTGCAGACCAAGGGCAGTAATGATTGAACCAAAAATACTGGATCGATTTTAATCATGTTTTCATTGAGTGACATAGGCATATATATTTTATGCCCGTGCAAAGTCGGAGCGGGCCGCTATGTTTTTATATACAACGTTCATATTTTTTCTGTAGTGTATTTAATTTAGTATCAGCATTGCACCCGTGCGAAGCCGGGGCGGGTCGCTAGTAAATAATAATATAAATGAATGAAATGTGTAATATAAATAATATTTTTTAATCTATTTCTTACCCTTTTCTATTAGTAAATAAATCCGCTTTGCAGGTGTTCAGGTGGCTTGGACAAAACTTGGTTACAAATTTATACAGGGGAGAACGTATTCTAAGTCTGTCTATTCGGTGTCTTAGTCACCAGAGAGTAACGGAGGTATAAAAGTAAGAACAACTGGTATGGCTTCGTTTATTTAGTATTTAAGTTAAAAATTATATGTTTAAATATAAAATCCAAACAAATATGTCGATAAAATAATTGATAGTGCATTACTTTCCAAAAGCTCCTGTGCTAGCTCAGAAATGGGTTTTAAAAGTAAACAATACTGCTCCTAAGATGTTCTCTTATTTTGGGCACAAGACTTCCAAGTACAGGAAGAGCACTAATTAATACGACATAATTCCTAGTTGTAATTTGGATAATAATTATTTTATTATACCTGCCAACATGTGTTAATTCAAATATATTTACCAGTTGGGATCAACAGAAGTTGATGAGTCCAGATTAGAACCTCCAAAAAAAAAAACTAAATAGAGGTAAGTACAAATATTGTTTTTTCCAAAGGAAGTAAGTTAAATAATCCATAAAAATTATGTGATAATTCAGAAAACTGCCAAGATTTTTATATTAAAAATTAGCATAAGAGGGAGACAATTCAGATAAATAAGTTTGTCAACATACAACAATTATTATTAAAAATATATCTGTAAATTTCATTTCTGTATTTTCTTATTATTTCTGTAAATCATACATAGTTCAATGAAAATGGTATGAACGATATAACGACGATAAGAGAAACATATTGTATATAAATATTATTGTATATAAATATATATTTCAAATAAATTGTAACGTGTATGTTACTATAATATGTAATTATTCAGTGATCTTTAAGTTTGTGTATTCATGAATCCCTGACGGGAAAATTCAAGGTATTGTTAACTGTCGATGCGATTGTTTGTCCGAACACTCACTACCATTTTGTGGAAGGAATTCGCACTTGAACTGAAAACACTGGTTGAATAAAAACTGGTTTATTTCGATATTGAATGATACCTGTGGTCGACGGGAGAATGGATAGGATATTTGGTTATGTGGTATTATAGAAGAAGTTAACATAAATCTCACGAAATACTTTGCTCATTGGTCAGATGATGAAATGCTAAGAGAGAATTAAAAAAAAATATGGGGTAAAAATTAATATTACATTACCTACAGATCAGATGGTGTTGGTTTGTATTGCATCGGATACATTTGTAATCAACTTCATCTTGAAGACTCACTTCTCTTTTCAATGTTCATTATATGTAATTTCTTCAAAGCGTGAATATAGAATGTCCTCAGCACCAATGATACGAATGTTCCAATGTTCGCCAATAATATTCTATCATAATTTGTGTTTATCATGAATACTGTTTATGAAGCACTATTGTTTATTCTAACCGTCGTAGAACAAGAGGTATAATAGAGAAAAATATAATCTACAAGGCTTGGCATGTAAACTGAGTAATACAAACCTGAGCATTATTTATACAGAAACAATGTTGCCATTCTGTTATCCAGTATTTTCTTAGCTAATTTCTAAAAACTAATTTCTTTGGCAGTCAATATACCGATAAAATATTCTTCAAGCTAACTAATATCTAATTCTGTTCAAACCACCGCGGAGTGCAGACGTACCTTTCAGAACGCTCTGTTGTAAAAAAATATCTATATGACTGTTAGCGTCATAAAAGTGCCGGTCAAAAAAGTCTAAACCTAGTCTCAACCATTGTAGGGTGAGAACGTGATTTAAAACGTGCACTTTTGAACGTGAAATTTAAAATTTATTTTTTATAAGCAAGAGTTGTTATTTTCGGAACGGTAAATCGAGCGAGCAAAATGTGACGCGCGTAATTTTTTTAAATTAAACATTTAATGACTATTAAGTGATCTCTATTGTTAATTTCAATACGTAGTGGCTAATCCACAACATCTTTCCGTCAATTCATCAATTGAATCACCCGTTATTCGATATAACAATCAACTGCCAATAACTGAAACCTCTCAAATGCACGAATGGAACACGGTTACAAACAAAAAACGATTACAAATTCCCGAGTAACAATACAACAGTTTCAGTGCCCTAACGGAAGAGACAGAAGAAAACCAGAACAACAAAGAAAACCAACCAAAAGCAATTCCCAGACCACCACCATTAACAGTATATAAGGTAGGTGTTGCTAAAGATCTGTATAAGTTGCTCAAGACAATATCCAGTCATTATACAATAAAAGTAACCGGATCTGAAACAATAAATATTCAAATGTTTGACTCTGAACATTTCAAAATTCTAATAAAAGAGTTAGACAATAGATACACGCAATATCATACTTTTCGACCAAAATCCGAGAAAACTTTTAAATTTGTCATAAAAGGACTACATCACGCAACGGATACAAACACAATTAAAACAGCCCTAGCTGAACAAGGCCACTAAGTTGTAAATATACATAACATAAAATGTCGTGCAACAAAGGAGCCACTGCCAATGTTTTATATTGATTTGAAGCCAAAAGAAAATAATATACATGTTTACGAGATTAAGTATTTGGACCACAATGTCATTAAATGTGAGCCACCAAACACAAAAAGAATTATCCCACAATGCGCCAGATGCCATGCATATGGGCATACCAAAACATACTGTCGCAAGTTGTATAGATGCGTGAAATGCGCAGGAGAACATGCGACCTATAATTGCACACGCAAAACACGTGACGACAAAGTAAAATGCGTCAACTGTGACGGTGAGCCTCCTGCAAATTATAGGGGATGCTTAGTCCATAAAGCGTTGCAACAAAAACTATATCCAGCACTGAAAGAAAAAAGAAACAGCCACCAAAACAGCCTATACGAATTACAGCAGTACGAAAACAGCATTCCGAAATACACGCTGTTTCACACAAAACACCCTGATGATAAAGCACATGGAGGAACATCAATAATTATCCGTAAAAACATAAGACACTGTGAAAGAAAGAAATTCAGCGAGGAATATTTACAAGCCACCAGTGTAACTATTAAAGAAGTGCATGCAACAATTAATGCTATATATTGTCCACCTAAACACAACAACAAGGTAGAACAATACCAAAGTTTCCTTAACACGCTGGGTAATAGATTCATTGCCGGAGGAGACTAAAATGCAAAACATTTTATGTGGGGTTCTAGACTAATAACACCAAAAGGCAGAGAATTGGTCAAAGCAATGAAGGCACATAATTTACAGCATATTTCTACTGGTGAGCCAACATATTGGTCGTCAGATAGAAATAAAATTCCCGATACCATAGACTTTTGTGTTACAAAAATATTGATACCAAAACGTGCAAAGCTGAATCATGCTTCGATCTATCATCTGATCACTCACCAGTTATTATGTTATAATAACTGGTGAACTCAAATATTCTCAACAAATCAAAATCACCTTCTTTACTTAAGACTAAAACCAACTGGCCATTATTTAAAGAAAAATTAGACAGTTTGTTATCACTAAATTGACCTCTCAAAACAGAAAGGGATACAGAAATAGCAGCAAAAATATAACAAAAACTATACAAGAGGCCGCATGGTACGCAACACCTAATAGAGCGACATATCAAAAGTTTAATTATACTTATATTTTATCTACAATTAAACAAAAAATTGTTGAAAAGAGAAATTCAACAAGGCCACAAAAAAGCTGAAAGAGCTAATAAATATGGAACAAAATAAAGGAAATCAAAACTATTTAGAAAACTTAATGCCAACTGATGCAACGGAATATTCTGTGTGGATATTAACAAAAAAATTAAAAAACCTCAACAACATAATCCACCCATTAAAATTGACAATACTTGAGCTAGGGGCGATAAAGATAAAGCGGAAGTTTTCTCTAAACACTTAAAAACCCTATTTAATCCGTACCCATCAAATACTCGCAACAGAAGAAAATAACATTATTGACTTTCTTAACACTCCGTTTTAAATGGATCTGCCACATAAGAAATTTACTGTTAAGGAAGTAAAATAAACAATACTTCAAGAAATCAATGATATAAAAAACTTCTGGTTTTGACCTAATTACTGGAAGAATCTTGAAAGAGTTCTCAGGAAAGTGCATCAAATTAATAACATTCATATTTAATGACATGCTAACAGTTAATTATTTTCCTATCACTTGGCAGTGGAGTCATTATAACTCTTAAACCTGGGAAAAATTCAGAAAACGTCTCCTCTTATCGTCCTATAAGCCTGATCTCTATCATCTCAAAACTTTTTGAAAAACTATACGTTAAGAGATTAAAATTAATCGCAGAGGAGAGAAATATTATTCCAGACCATCAATTTGGCTTCCGTAATAAACACGGAACAACAGAACAAATGCATAGAACAGTCAACCAAATTAACAAAAATTGCACTCTACTCTCATACTGCTAGCAAATCTAACATAGATATTCTTCAGAGGTTCCAGAATCAAGTATTGCGAGTCATCGTCGATGCCTCATATTACGTGTCCAACAAACTGATTCAACGCGATATCCTCATAGAACCCATAACGAGTGCGATTCTAAGTGCTAGTGCGAAGTACTTTGAAAGACCATTAGTGCATCTTAATGCACTCGCCAAACAGTTAAATGTGCGCGATGATAGTGAAGTGCGTAGGCTCAAACGCAAACTACCATACGAACTGATTAATAGACACATAGAGTGAAATTTAATAATTTCTAGAATAAGTTAAAATAGTCATTAGAATAAGTTAGGATAGACTTTAAAATAAGTTAGAATAGTATCTAGAATAAGATTTAGAGTATACTGATAGTGATATTCTACATGTTACGATGGTTATATTATATAACAGAAATCATACAATAATACTTACTGCCCACGGGCAGATTGTTGACGTTCCAAGAGATTAATAAAAAAATCTAATATCTAGTCTCATCTGGTAATTTTATTAAATATTTGCCATTTAACCGGAGATTCAATGATCAATGGAAAAATAAGAAGACCGTAGTAATGTAGTGACCGGTACGACCCTTTAGGCCACCAGGCACTCATCTACAGCAAGTTCAAAGGTTGGCAATGCTGGTAGATTGATACATGTGGTTTCCGCCTATAAAAGACCACCACGACGACGTCTCGTTCTCTTTTCTTTTCTCTAGCCCCGTGTAATAGTACCACTTCCATAGCGCTACCGTACTTCATTTACCTAACCAAATATCCTGTCCATTCTCCCGGCGACCACATATATCATTCAATATCGGAATAAACCAGTTTTTATTCAATCAGTGTTTTCAGTTCCCGTGCGAATTTCTTCCACAAAATGGTAGTGAGTGTTCGGACAAACAATCGCATCGACCGGACGAACATTCCTACAGTAATAATGCTATCTCTTATCGGAAGTAAACCTAACCGAACAACCTTTTAATAGAGATATTTTCCATAACTATTAGCGCAATTTTTCTTTATCGCTCTCATAAAAAATAATTCGGCACCACTTCGGAAACATCGCCGGGGCAATAATCCCGAGCCGGTCGACATTTATCCCCGATAATTCGACACTAAAAAACCGCGAAACCAGAAAGTTCGAAAAAGCGTCGAACGAAAAATACCGCCCTCCCATGGAAACGGCTAACGGCGGCGGTTTCACGGCAGGAAACGCCATTATCGTGGCCGCTTCGTTAAAGCGATTTAATTATAACCGCGCGCAGATAAGCCGGATCGTGCAGTGTTTAATGAACGAAAAGAGATACGATAGGCGAAAAGGTGCGTATAATTGATGATCTATAGCGCCGGCTATATTGTTGTCCTTATCTGGCGGCTTTCCGCTCAATAACGCAATTAGGAGAGGGCGAGCTGGAAGACTATTAGCATCTACGGGTGCACGATACAACCCCCTGCGTTCAGGATCTGCAAGGTTTTTAATGCACGTTACTTGCGTCGAGATATGGGACGTTCATTATTCATTGCCGAAGAAACGTAACACGTGGACGATTATAAACTGAAATTACTGGTGATCACCCTGTGGTCGAAATTCGGCCACAATTATATTAAATTAATTTTGTTTCTCTTAAAATAACTGGTCAATTGAAAAGTCTCCAGCCTACCATAGTAAAACACATTTTTTTGGCAAAATTAGTTTTTTTTATTCAACATAATTCCCTTCAAGGGTTATACGCTGATTATAGCGACCCTCCAACTTTTCGATACCATTTTTGTAGTACGATTTGTCCTTTGTTTCAAAATAGGCCTCAGTTTCGGCGATCACCTCTTTATTCGACGAAAATTTCTTCCCAGCGAGCATTCTTTTCAGAACTAAGAACAGGAAATAGTTGCTGGGGGCCAGATTTAGACAATACGGTGGATTGATGGATTTTTTCCATCGTTTTCACTGACTTATGACACGGTTCATTGTCTTGGTGAAGCAATCGTTTCGTCCTTCAAACGGTCCAATAACGTTATGTAATAGTCGCTGTTGATGGTCTTCCCCTTTTCAAGGTAGTCAATGAAAATTATTCCATGCGCATCCTAAAATACAGACGCCATAAACTTGCCAGTCGACTGTTGCATTTTCCTACGCTTTGGAACGGGTTCATCGTGTGTAGTCTACTGGGACAACTGTCGAATGGACTTCGGAGTGAAATGATGGAGCCATGTTTCATCCATTGTCACATATCGACGCAAAAACTCGGGTTTATTATGCTCGCGTCGTTGTTTTTGGTCAAAAGTGAGCTCGCGCGGCAACCACTTTGCACAGAGTTTTCTCATACCCAAATATTCGTGAATGATATGATGTACACGTTCAGTTTATATCTTTAGAGTGTCTGCTATTTCATACAATTTCAATTTACAGTCTAAACTCAGCATACCAATACTTGATGGTTGATATTCCTGGGTCAGTGTCCTGAAACTCGGCATCAAGCTAATTTTTTGCTTCAACTGTATTTTTTCTCTTCAGAAAGCAATATTTTATTAACACGCGAAATTCCTTTTTATCAATTTTTTTCACAATATCAAAAGTTGCTTCGCTCAAAATGCTATAATTCACAAACTAATGATACGACAGTTGTCAAATTTATGCACGCATCTTTTGAGGGTTAGGGCTAACTAAAAACATATGGATTTAATTCTAGTGCCATCTATGTGTCAGACCGGGGAGTTTTCAATTGACGTATTAAATAGAGAGTGAGTCAAGGGAGTAATTAAAAAAAGACATGTTACTTGACACGTTCGCTGCCGATCTGGGATCAAATACTTACCCTAGAGTGCCTGGCGAATTAAAATGGACAGAACAGGAAAATACATTGTTGATTAAAAGATATAATTTAATATACCTCATCAAAATTATATATATAATGGGAATGAATCAACTACTAAAGTAAGATGAAGTAGGAATGGAAGTGGGATGGAAGTAGGTTTGGACGGAGCATTTAGATACCTTTTAATGACAGACAAACGAAAGTCGCAAATTGTAATACGATCGCTTGAATATTTATTGAAGAGTTAGGGCACGTATTTATTATATTTATTTTTCCATTTTTCCACTTAACACCCACCAACTTCATTCAAATGGTTTTTAATTAAATTTAATTTCCGCCAATATCAAATTATTGATAAATTTAAATTACTACACTATTGGACAATATTACAAAGGCATCATAAGTCGGAACCATAAAAACTTCAGATCACCAAATATTAGTATATATGATCTTTCTTTGCTATTACATTTTAAACATAAATATGGAATAATAAATGAATTAATACATGTTTGTTTATTAATATAGAGGATACGTGAATATCCACACGCATCATCTTATAGAGGCATTTCGTGCATAATTCTCAACATCTCAACATCTATATCGCAGAATAGAACGCTATTATCAGATTCGTATAATTGCAACAACTGTTATGTTGAAAAGCAATGGAGACCCAACATCACCTTGGTGAAGACTGGCTTAAATCTCAAAATAATCTAACAAATCATTTTGCACACTCATTTGGCTATTGAAACAATCATAAGATGCCTCAAGATTTTTAACAATTTGTTGGTGAACCTCTTTAGCTTCCACAGCTGCCCAAAATGGTTATTAGCAGTACAGTCGAATATATACAATCGAAAGCAGAGCGATTATCAATAAAAATAACAATTACACGCTTTCTATATCTAATAAATTACTCAATAAAGTGGCAAAATGTAAAAATGTATTAACACATGGGCTGGAAAGTCCTGGTCCTAGATGGCACTTGTATTGCATTTATCGCTTTTTCAGTTAGTACTAACATTCAAAAGATAGCTGTTAATATTTAATAATATTCTACTCATAAGTTTGTGAGTTACTGTGCTAATTTTGTACATTTCAAAACAATGAATCAAATACAATTTCGTGTTTTAAGTTTACACGGCTTCTTGATGGGATAAATACCTTTCAAGTGAAGCGATGACTTGAAAAGTTTTATAAGGACTCCACTCTATCAGAAACAACAATAAAAGGTTCGTTTGCTAACTTCAAATGTGGTTGTAGAGACACCGATGTTGTAGAATGCATTGCATGTCCAAATGAAGTTGTAACACTAGGATATATCAAAAAAGCCACAAAATCAGTTTGACTGATCGAAAAGTGAGGTTTCGTGAGTTAGCTAACATCGTAAAGATATCAAAAGTACGCGTTGGCTTTATATTGCATTAGCATTTGACTATCAGAGAACTGTTGTCCAAAAACAAGAACGTGTTGATGATTCTGAACAGTGTTTGGCCATGTTTAAACTTAACAAATCAGAATTTATGCGTCTCTTGAATCAAGACGATCTTCTGAGTGGACAGCAACTGGTGGCAGGCCTATTTTGAGGCAAAAGATAAATCATTCTATAAAAGTCTAATTGAAATTACGATGTTGAATAAAGTAAATTTTTATAAATATATAAAAAAACACGTTTTATTTGTTAAGTGCGGGACTTTTCAGACCATGTCAAGACACAAAATTGTTTCATTTATTAAAGTATCTACTAGATGTTTCCAATATTGACAATCCGTGAACTTCAGATTCTTATCAGTAAAAAACTCATTTAAGCCACCATAATATTTATCCAATTAACGCGTTATTAATTAATAAATTAACCCGGTAGAAAACAATAAATAGTATCCAAGTGTAAACAGGGATAGAGAATCAATTTATCAATGAGCAATCGAACTGTACAAACAATTAGCACTTGTTGAGATAAGACCCATTGAATAAAGGAAGTGAATCTTGTTCTATCTATTAAGACATCTTCGATAATGACACTCGAAAACAAACGAATATCTAAATTGACGATCGTTTCATTGTTAAAGTTTTTAGAAATGAAGCAGAATCGATTATTTTGCAATAGGGATCGATTGTTTGTCGGGTGAAACTTAATGGAATCGTAATATTGTGATATTTTTTCGAAATAAAGTACTCGAAAAATGATGATAAGCAATACTCGTATATGTACTGAAGCGACGAAACGTTTGTTTTGCTATATGAAATAATGCTCTGTGCATGTTTATCGGTAAGTTGCTGACCCGGTGAACCTTGTACCGTCGGTAACAGTCAATGAATATCGCGTTACTTTTTCACTAAACTTAATTTAGGATCTTATTAACGTAATAAAATTAATATAAAAAAATCAATAAGTTCTCTATATGAATATAGTAGTTGCTTAGTCGACAATCTATTAATACTCCACGATAAACTTTTATTATACAAGCAAATCTTCAAGCCGGTGTGGATTTACGGTGTGAAATCATGGGATTGCATGACGAAATCTAACATTAGCATCATCGAAATTTACTAAAACAAAGTTTCGTTCGCAGCGTTTTATTAGTACATGGTGACACCTACAAAGATCTAAGAGTACCAACGATCAGTATTCACTGATTTGAATTCACTGAAATTAAAAGGTTTGCGAAAAGACATCAAGAAACATTTTATGATAACAAGAACGTTGATATATTACAACTGCCCGAAAAAAAAACCGCAGAATAATAATATATGTAACTATTCTTGCTTGCGATATTAGCACATATTGACTTACTGATTAACCTCTTTGGTGTTGTACTGTCTAGTTCCTGCCCACGCAAACCTAAAGACAGGTTCGGGGAAAACATGATAAATTTACGTTGTTAAAAAGCTTTCAAACCTCTCAATTTACTTCCTTTGAGAAAAAAATTATATTTCTTCTAATTCTTTTTCTAGATTCTAACGTGGCCTGAAAAACTGCTGATTCATATTTTCAACTTGAAGCCACATTTTCCTTTCCGATGGTTAAAGCCAATGGTCTATGAATATACACATATATTATACATGTTGATGTATATGTTGATGTAGACTTTAACGGAAAATTTATTATTTATTACCTTTATTATGCGATGCCCTTTAACATTTTGATCCATAATCTTCTGGTGTGAAAGCGTAATATAGAAGCTCATAAGAGATTTGTATTACTTTTGAACAATTGGTTTTTACTTCTTTTTGTTTAAGTCTTTGCCTACATATCTCAGATTACTAGTTTACACGGGGGAAGAAAAAAAATTGATTGATTCTTAAAATACCATAAAAGAGAAAAAATGCTCTAGTTGTTGTAAAAAGACATAGTTCACGACTTGACTTTCATAAAATCTACGGTAAAGACTTATCTGAGTAACATTAAATATATAATTTTATACAGCTAAAAAGCATACATAATTTCTTCATCAAATTTCATAACATGTTAATTAAAAAGTCCACGATCTGACACATAAATGGCGCTACTAGAATTAAATCCACATGTTTTTTAGTTAGCCCTAACCCTCAAAAAATGAGTGTATAAATTTGACAGCTGCTCGGATCTTTAGTTTGTGAATTATAGCATTTTGAGTGAAGCAATTTTTGTTATGGTGAAAAAATGGATAAAAATATATTCACGTGTTAATAAAATATTGCATTTTGAGGGGAAAAAATATAGTTGAAGCAAAAACTTGACTTTGGCCGAATTTCCGGACATTGTCCCAAGAAAATCAACTATCAAGGATTGGTATGCTAAGTTTAGACGTAATGAAATTAGCACCAAAACGGTGAACATAGTGGACGCCCAAAAGTGGTTGTTACCGACCGTAAATTAAAATCGAATGAAATAGCAAACACTCTAAAGATATCAACTAAACGTGTACATCATATCATTAACAAATATTTGGGTATGAGAAAGCTCTGTGTAAAGTGGGTGTCACGCGAGCTCACTTTTGACCAAAAACAGCGACGAGTTGATGATTCGGAGCAGTGTTAGAAGATGATCAAGCGTAATAAACCCGAGTTTTTGCATCGATATGTGACAATAGATGAAACATCGTTCCATCATTTCACTTCGAAGTTCAATTGATAGTCATTTGAGTGGTCTGCACACGATGAACCTACTCCAAAGCGCGGAAAAACGCAACAGTCGGCTGGCAAGGTTATGGCATCTGTATTTTGGGATGCGCATGGAATAATGTTCATTGGCTACCTTGAAAAAGGAAGCACAATCAACAGTGACTACTACATAGCGTTATTGGACCGTTTAAAGGACGAAATCGCCAAAAAACGGCCACATTTCAAGAAAAAGAAGGTGCGGTTTCATCAATACAATGTACCGTGTCACAAGTCAATGAAAACGATGGCAAAAATCCATGAATTGTGCTTCTAATTACACATCCTTAATCTAGCTATCTTGGGCTGTTTCATTCAAGGAAAACTACGTCTCGTTTTTTCATTTTCGCACATACACTGGATACACAATAATTTTGATTCTGAAGATACATTATAATAGATAGACTATAATTAAGTCACAAAACCGGTTTGGCATATTTAAATTAAACCTCTGTATAATACTCAATGATCATGATATCATCATATTGTCAATACATCGACTAATAAATTTATATATAATTAAATATAAAGGTATAGCATATTATATGTTAAGATTAGGTAACATATTCCAACCCATCAGAAGGCATTGACTGTTTTATTGGAAGGTAAATTGCTGGTAATTAACAAAACATATTTCAAACATAATAAAAAGTTTAATAGCAGAACTTTAACATGACATGACATATTCATATTCATATACAAGTATGAGGGTCACTATTTATATTTCGGGAATTTGCAAGACTGTTGTCATGTGAGTCCATCTGACTGTTCCATCGTAAAATTTTGACATTTTTGGACGATATACGTACTCAGAACATTTTGTCGCACAGACGCTATTTGTTTATTTTATATTTAGATGAAAGTTTCGTCTCGGCATAAAATGGAACTGAATCGCGAACATTTTCGTGCCAAGAATTTCGAAGTGGATTATAACAATAAAAGTGCATCAATCAACTTAATTTGACTTTTGACGATGAAGCTCCATCAAAAACCACCGTGTATCGCTGGTTTAGTGAATTCAATCGTGGTGGTAGTTCGCTGTCCGACGAGTTTCGTGAAGGTCGTCTAAAATCTGCCGTTGTGCCAGAAAACATCGATGTTGTGTGCAAAATGATTAAGCAAGATCGACATGTCATCTATTGTGAGATTGGTGCATCCCTAAACATTAATTCCACCAGCATATATGCGATATTAAATGAACACTTAGCTGTGACAAAGTTATATTCGCGTTGGATCCAATTTGACAATCGCTCAAAAATGGCTTATGTTGATTAGTGCAAAGAAATGCTTAAGAAATTCAACCGCGATGCTTCGAAAAACGTGGTAAAAATGCGATAAAATCGTGGCAGGTGACGAATCATGGATATATTCGTATGAGCCCGAAAGTAAGCAGCAGTTGACCGTATAGTGTACTGTATGTGTTCCAGGATGAACCAAATCCAACAAAAGTTGTTCGCGCACGACGCACTTTAAAGAAAATGGTGGCCAGTTTCTTCGGGAAAACTGGTCATATTGCAACAGTGCCTCTAGTGGATCGTGAGACAGAAAATTCTGATTGCTACACGACCATTTGTTTGCCGGAAGTCTTCGGTGAAATAAGGAAAACAAACAAGAGACGCCGGATTGTTCTTCATCATGACAATGCAAGCTTTCAAGTAAGATATTATTTGAGCACTCAAAACATCGAATTGATAGGTCATCCGGCACCCAATGACTTCTTTTTGTCCCTATCCGTGAAGAATAAACTGCGTGGTCAATGATTTTCATCGCTCGAAGAAGCTATTGAAGCCTTCAAAAATCATGTTTTGAAGATATCTCATTCGGAATGCAATAAGTGCTTTGAAAACTGGTTTAAGCGTATGCAAAATTGTATCGATCATCATGGCGAGTACTTTGAAAAACAATAAAAAGGTATTCTCAGCTTAACTATTAGTCTTTTTCCTATTCCCGAAATATAAATAATATAAACAAAAAGGAATATATTAAAATGACCTGAATATGAGAGAAAAATCGTCTCGGGTAATACCAAGTAAATGAACATTTTATCCCCGGAATAATATTTCACAGCACTTAATTTCAGCCACGCAAATAGGTCGTAGTACATAAATAAAATTAATTTGGAAATTGAGTATTTAGGCAGTTTTGTTAATGAAATACTGGCTGACTAAGGACCGGTTTCTAATTTAATTTTCTCGTTAATTCTTCTCGTTGCGAACCGCCACCTGATGTTGAACCGTTCCGTTCCCGCCGCGGAGCGACATCTAGCGAAACCTGTCACGTGTCATTAAATAATGATCGAGACCCGGCAAAATAAAGCTCGTTTAATTTATCTTGCGGAGCTTGGTGTGCGGAGGAAAATTAAGTTTTAGAAAATTACTTTTAAAATAGTGTTGGTAAGGTTTCCTGAGATAAAAGAATTGCGTAACGCTGATTACACAGGGTGTTTCACTGGGAAAACTCGCGCTATACGTTTAAAAATGATGTAAATATAGAGAGAAAATACGTACACGACCGACGTAATGGTTTGGGTTTATTAATAAGCATTCAAATAAGAATGCAATTATGCAACAAACATAGTTACATTCTTAGACAGGATTTGCCACATGAGAAATTGACTGTTAAGAAAAAAAAAACAAATAATAAAAAAGTAAATAAATGATAAAAAGCTTTTGGCTTTGACTTAGTTACTGGAAGAATCTTAAAGGAAGTCTCATAAATGTGCATCAAGTTAATAAGATTTATATTTAATGCCATGTTAATACTTAATTAATTTCCTAGCACTTGGAAAGTAGTTCAAAGCATAATGATTCTTTAACCAAGGAAAAAATTAGAAAATCAGAAAAAGACCTATTTCTTCCTTTTACCGTCCTATAAGTCAGTTACCTATAGTTACCTATTCCAGGCCGTCATTTTATTGCAAAAAAATTGTAAAACGAGTGACGAATACACTGGTCTTCTAATATATTCACGTGTTCTTCAGGGCAGTGTTTTTGGTCAATTGTTATATCTATTGTGTACAGACTGACCTATCGACCTCAAGAAACATTGACAGACATGTACTGACGATACAGCGGTTTAATAATCACTAGAGGATCCAATATAAGCCACAAGAGACCTCCAATTTAATCTAAACAAAGTCGAATTGTGGTTGAACACATGGCGTATTAAAGCAAATGAAACAAAATCTACCCGTATGATATTTACCATAGATACAAGAACTTGTTTGCCAGTAAAAATGAATAATTATGAACTACCGCAAGCACACAATATTAAACATCTGGGAATACATTTTGATCGACGCTGGACATGGAAAAAACATAGTGACACAACGCAAATAGCTTTTACTTAAACTACACCAAGTGTATTGATTGATAAGACATAAATCTGAATTATCTTTAAATAACAAGGTTTTGCTGTATAACTCAATACTTTGGCCTCTTTGGGCTTATGGTATTAAACTGTAGGGTACTACTAAAAAATCTAATATAGCGGTCCTTCAGAGGTTCTAGAATAATGTGCTGCGAGTCATTGTCGATGCCCCATATTACGTCTCCAATAAACTAATTCAGTGCGATATCCTCATAGAACCCATAACGAGAGTGATTCGAACGATTCTGAATAAATGTTTTGCTCACACTTCGACGAAATCACATACAGAAGAACAAAGAAGCGTGTTGGACCAATTCTTTAACTACTGTACATATGATGAAAAGTTATATAGGTAATATTATTATACAGAATTAAGTATCAGAGAGGCCCATTGTTTTAGTTTACTAGAATTTAGACAATAGAACTGTAGTCGCCTAATTGTTCTTCTGTGAATGGTAGTAAATCAAAAAGTAATGCATTTACAGAAACTTTAGTATTTAGAAGATCATGAGATCAAAGAATATCACTATCAATGGTGAACTTGGGTATAAATACTAAGTAGAATAAAGTTTTAAGGTAAAATAAATTGTTCAGATTAAGCCATCATCATGGACAACTGTTTGTTAGTGGCATTTTCAATTCTATCAACAGTTTATAATGTTGCCTTTCATTTCTCTATGATATATAAATAGTATATAATATTCAGATAATGCTGTACGGTTGTTAAATTACAAATTACAAAAAAATATTAGTAGCATAGTAAACTCATTGTTCGCATTCCTCTACAAACCCCAATTCAGCTTAACACTCTGGTATAAAAATGAAATTCTGCTAACCATACAAGGACATCCTACATGTCATGTATGAATTTCAGATGCTGTTAAATTCGCTAGTTTTAACATTTCTAAACATAATATAATAGTTTTTACATTTAGTATTATTCAGTTATTCGGTATAAACAAACGCCAATCATGGTAAGCTCTTGTTGTTCTTGTTTAATTTAAAGAAATCTGCTGTCAAAGTCCACTAAATTATTTTGGGAACCTATGGTTAACTTACTTTTGAATGATTTAAAATTAGCGTTTTTGATGTCATTGACAAGAAAGAGCCTGGAGGATAAAATAATCTCGAAAACAAGAAATGACAAATCTTATTGGACGAAAATACAGCTTGAAACCGCAAAACATTTTAATATAGTTTAGATGTATAAATGGGCTATTTACAGATACGTTATAGTTTAGAGATTCAAAAGGTTATTTATTACTTTCTAATAGGCCAATTGAAAAGTCCCCGGGCCGACACATAGATGGCGCTACTAGAAATGAATCCATATGTTCTTTAGTTAGCCCTAACCCTCAGAAGATACTTGCATAAATTTGACCGCTCTCGGATCATTAGTTTGTGAATTTTGAGTGAAGCAACTTTTGTTATTGTGAAAAAAATGGATAAAGAGGAATTTCGCGTGTTGACAAAATATTGCTTTTTGAAGGGAAAAAATACAGTTGAAGCAAAAACTTGGCTTGATACCCAGTTTCCAGACCCTGCCCCCGGAAAATCAACCATCAAGGATTGCTATGCTAAGTTTAGACGTGGTGAAATGACCACCGAAAACTGTGAACGTAGTGGATGCCCAAAAAAGGTTGTTACCGAAGGAAACATTTAAAAAATCCACAATATGACTTTGAATGACCATAAATTGAAATTGAGTGAAATAGCAGACACTCTAAAGATATCAACTGAAACTGTACATGATATCATTCACGAAAATTTGGGCATGAGAAACCCCTGTGCAAAGTGGGGGCCGCGCGAGCTTACTTTTGACCAAAATCGACGAGTTGATGATTCGGAGCAGTGCTTGAAGATGATCAAACGTAATAAACTCTATTTTTTGCGTCGATATGTGACAATAGATGAAACATTGCTGCATCATTTCACTCCGAAATCCAATTGACAGTCATCTGATTGGACTGTACAAGATGGATCCGCACCAAAGCGTGGCAAATCGCGACAGTCGGATGGCAAGGTTATGGTGTCCGTATTTTGGGATGCGCATGGAATAATTTTCATTAACTATCTTGAAAAAGAAGGACCATCAACAGCGACTATAACATAACGTTATTGAACTGTTTGAAGGACGAAATCGGCGAAAAACTGTCGCATTTGAAGAAAAAGAAAGTGCAGCTTCACCAAGACAATGCACCGTGTCAAAAATCCATGAATTGGGCTTCGAATCACTTCCTCATCCACCGTATTCTCTAGATTTCACCCCCAGTGACTATTTCTTATTCTCAGATTTCAAGAGAATGCTCGCTGGCAAGAAATGTTCGTCGAATGAAGACATGATCGTTGAGGCCTATTTTGAAACAAAGGACAAGTCGTACTACAAAAATTGTATCCAAAAGTTGGAGGGTCGCTATAATCAGTGTATCACCCTTGAAGGGAATTATGTTGAATAAAAAAAATTAGTTTTTCCAAAAAAATGTGTTTTACTATGGTAGACCGGGGACTTTTCGATTGACTTGTTACTTTCAAATGATTTAAAATTGGCGTTTTTGATGAGTTAGTCTAGATTAAGTAATCTCGAAAACAAGAAATTGCAAGTCATATTGGACGAAAATACTGCTCGAAACCGCAAAACACATTAATATAGTTTAGATGCATAAATGGGCTATTTACAGATATGTTATAGGTTGGATATTTAAAAGCTTATTTATGACCTACTAATACCAGATGAATCTATTACTGTGAATGTCCATCGTCCAGTATTGTCATGTTGCCAGAAAGATGGGATTATTCTTCATTCTCGACTACTTTCTGAAGAATTCGGTGGTTGCTAGTGTAGCGACCGTCAGATGTTTCGAATTTTCCCGCAATTATCAGCAGCCCACAGATCTACTCGAGGTGTTGCACATACCTGAAGTTAGCACCCACGGTGAGGTGGCAACAAGTGGTACTGACAGAGGGTACGACGTGGCAACCTCGGGTGGTGAAGCTAGGGGATCACGCGACGCCTCGATGTTCTTTCCGTTCCCGACTCCGAGAGTGATCAGACGTGCCACTGTTCTTAACATCTGAAGGTAACTCTGCCACGTGCATTTCTTTATTTTTATATTCATATAGTTTGATCTTGTTTAGTGTATAATATCTGGTTTAGTGTTTAATATCTGCTCGTCAAAAATTAATATTTCTTCTGCATATAATTATAATCCCTTTGTACGAAAATAAATCATCGAAGATATTGTCTTTATCTAACCGCACCTGTACCCTAAATTGGTGACCCCGACGTGCGACATCGTGTTATATTCCACATTTCGTTTTCTTTTCTGGTTTATTTTCGATTCTTGAAGGTTTAGTTTTTTTTTTTGGTTTGCGACGCCATTTTGTTGTTTGTTTATTCGTTGTAAAGCATCATGTCGGCTTCAAACATCAGATTGCCTGCGTTCAATCCGAACGATCTAGAGATATGGTTCCTGCAGGTCGAGTAGACCTTGAAACACGCAGGGATAACCACGAGTGCCGAGAAGTTTGAGATCGTAGGGGCAGCACTGGACCCCATCTATACTCAGGAGGTGCGCGGCCTCTTATTTAATCCCCCACCGGAAGCTGAAGATCCATTCAGCAAATTAAAAGAGGCGCTTCGGGAATGCTTAGGGTTGTCAATCCAGAACCGGACACGGCAACTCCTCGAACGGGAAGAAATCGGTGACCGCACCCCGTCGCAGTTTCTCCGTCGGTTACAGTCATTAGCAGGGGACGCAGCGGGCCAGGATATCATTAAAGTAATATGGATGAGCCAACTAGACCCCATTACCCGAGCTAGTATCGCGGCGCAGCAAGGGAGCGCCAAGCTGGAAGACCTGGCGAAAATCGCTGACAACATCAAAGACTCCATAGGCTCGTGGCGGCCAGCAGGCGGTACGGCACCGACGAATAGTTCAGGGAGCCAATTGGCGGAGGAGTTCGCGCGGTTGAGGCTGCAGATTCACGGGCTGCAAGCCAAAGTTGACGAGGTAGCAGAGCACCAACGCGCGTCGTTCCGTACCCGGGCATCGTCGCGCTCGTCAAGTCGTGGCCGATCGTCATCGCGCTCTTCAAGTCGCGACCGGTCTCGGGTTCGCGGTGGCGAGCTCTACGATGGTTTGTGCTGGTATCATTACAATTACGCCGAAAGGGCACGGAGGTGCAGACCGGGGTGCCGTTACGATAGAAGCCCAAGCGCGAATGCGGGAAACCAGCCGGGCGGTCACTAATGGCGGCAAGTGACGGCCATCATATCGCGCGCCGCCTGTTCGTCAAAGATCGGAACAGCAACCAGGAATTCCTGGTGGATACAGGAGCGGATTTGTGCGTGTTTCCGCGGCGGTTGGTGAACGGACATCGGAAAAAAACGAACTACGATCTGACTGCGGAGAACGGCAGTATTATAGCGACGTATGGTTTTAAGACAATGACGTTAAACCTCGGTTTACGACGCGATTTTCCATGGAGTTTCGTTATCGCGGATGTGTCGCGGCCTATTATCGGGGTTGATTTTATTGTTCATTACGACCTCTTAGTTGATCTGCGAAATAGGAAATTGGTGGACCGGAAAACGCGCATGACTGTCAACGGGAGACAACCGCAGTACGAAAATGTCGCGAGTATAAAACTCATAAACAACAGTTCGCGATATCACGACATCCTTCAGAAGTTCCCGGAAATCACTCGACCCGATGGAGCGTGTAAAACGGCCGCCGTAAAACACGCGACGGTACACCATATAAACACGACACCCGGACCTTCAGTAGCTGCGAAACCACGACGCCTGGCTCCAGACCGACTAAGAGACGCCAAGAGGGAATTCGAGACCATGTTGAAACTAGGATTGTGCCGCCCGTCACAGAGTAGCTGGTCTTCTCCGTTACACATGGTCCCCAAAAAAGGCGACGAATGGCGTCCTTGCGGCGATTACAGAGCGCTCAACGCACGCACCATCCCAGACCGATACCCTGTTAAGCATATTGAAGACTTTACACAGACACTCCACGGGAAAAAGGTATTTTCAACCATCGACCTAGTCAGAGCATACCATCAAATACCCGTGGCACCCGAAGATGTCCCGAAAACCGCCATTACAACTCCTTTCGGGTTGTATGAATTTACCGTCATGGGTTTCGGTCTTCGAAATGCAGCACAGACCTTTCAACGGTTCATCGACGAGGTACTTTTGGGACTTGATTTTTGCTATGCCTACATCGACGACATCCTGGTAGCATCAACAACAGAGGAGGAACATCGACAACATCTTCAAACTCTGTTCGAGCATCTGCAGCAATATGGCATGGTGATCAATCCCAGTAAATGCTGTTTTGGACTAGCCGAAGTTCACTTCCTCGGATATCGGGTCTCAGAAGAAGGGACCGAGCCGCTCCCAGACAAAGTGGTTGCTATACGGGAGTTTGGACGGTCAGAAACGGCGAGAGGGTTAAGACAATTTCTGGGTATGATTAATTTTTATCGGAGATTTATACCCAGAGCAGCCAGAACCCAAGCACCGCTCAACGAACTCCTGAAGAACAACATCAAAGGAAAGACACCGATCAAGTGGGATGATTCAACAGAAAGAGCATTCGAGGAATGCAAAGATCAGCTTTCCCGAGCAACCTTACTGGCACATCCAGAACCAGGGGCAGAAATATCACTGGTATGCGACGCTTCAGACTACTGCATTGGAGCCGCCCTACAACAACGCGCAGGAGACCATTGGAAACCGCTTGGTTTCTTTTCAAGAAAACTTAACCAAGCGGAGTGTAAATACAGTGCGTACGATCGTGAATTACTAGCGATCTACAGTGCTGTGCAGCGGTTTCGTCATATGATAGAGGGACGCCACTTCACGATACTAACAGACCACAAACCGCTGACATTCGCATTCCGTCAGAAGACCGACAAATGTTCTCCGCGCCAGTTCCGGCATCTCGATTTCATTAGTCAGTTCACCACAGACATTCAACATATCTCCGGGCAGGATAATATCGTAGCTGACGCACTTTCCCGCATCGATGAGATTACATCACCAACAGTCAATTTCGAGGCCTTAGCAGCATCCCAGGAACAAGACGAGGAGTTACAGAGTTATTTGGAAAACGATAACACGGGCTTGGACATGCGAAGAGTTCTCATCCCCGGCTCAACTACAGCGGTATACTGCGATGTCAAGACACCAACCGCTAGACCATTTCTAACAAAAGCTTTCCGCAGGGCAGCCTTCAGCGCAATTCATGGGCTGTCACATCCTGGAGTCAGAGCATCAGTACGGCTAATGAAGGAACGGTTCTTATGGCCATCCATCGATAATGATTGTCGCACCTGGGCTCGCGCTTGTATCCAGTGCCAGCAAGCTAAGATCACCAGACACGTCTCTTCTGCGATCGGCACCTTTCAAATGCCATCTCGCCGATTCGAACATGTCCACGTAGATTTGGTTGTAATGCCGTATTCCCAAGGTTACAGGTATTGCCTGACGTGCGTCGACCGTTTCTCGCGGTGGCCGGAGGCGATTCCCCTACCAGACCAGGAAGCAGAGACCGTAGCAAGGGCCTTCTACAGCAACTGGGTCGCGCGGTTCGGTGTTCCACTTCGGATTACTACAGATCAAGGCAGACAATTCGAATCTCGACTCTTCCGTTGCCTTAATCATCTCATGGGAACCATGCACCTGCGGACAACGGCCTACCACCCAGCTGCCAACGGTATGGTCGAACGCCTACACCGTCAATTAAAATCCGCGATCAAGTGCCTCCAACCTGACCGCTGGACGGAAGCCCTCCCATCCGCCTTGCTGGGCATTCGTTCTTCGTGGAAGGAGGATCTACAATCCACTACAGCAGAGATGGTTTACGGCGAACCATTACGGCTGCCAGGCGAATTCCTGGTAACCAACGCTAAGGAGGTGGACAACTCTGTCGAGTTCGTGCGCAATTTACGAAGGCAATTCGAGTTGTTGCGACCAGTTGAAGGAACAAGACACGGCGACAACAAGATTTTCGTCTTCAAAGACCTTGCCACAGCTACGCACGTCTTCGTACGTCACGACAGCCCCAAAACGCCACTGCAAATGCCCTACGATGGACCGTACGAAGTAATTTCTCGCAGTGAAAAAGTCTTCATACTTTTAATGCGAGGAAAACAAGTCCCGGTGTCGATCGATAGATTGAAACCAGCATACTGTATCAACGACAACCTCAGACCACGAGAAAGCGATCTAGATGATGACGGAATAGTGATCGTGGCGACGCAACAAAATCCAGACCCCCATTCCCCTCCACAACTGAGACGATCAGCAAGACGGGTTCGATTTCCCGATCGGTATCAGGCGGGGTATCCATAATCGACCCAGGTAGAAATGTCTAATGGTACAGTATATGGGTGTAGGATCCTTTTGTCTAGATAATAGTTTTTTTTGTTGTTTGTTTGTTTTTTATTAATCACAAATTAGGATTACGCAATTAGAATTATCGCTAGGATGTCATTCTTTTAATATTACTTTTGTATTAGGTGACATATATCGCTCATCCGTTAGATATAGATAGATGTAAGTTAGATGTTGTTTTATTTGTATCGAGATTTTTATTAGGTTAATATAGTATTACGTAGGTAATATATGTAAGGTATTAGGGTACGTTTGTAGGTATTTGTATATTTGTATTCGTATATGTAATCTGTATAATCATTGTCGGTAAAATTCTGGTGGGGGAGTACTGTAGCGACCGTCAGATGTTTCGAATTTTCCCGCAATTATCAGCAGCCCACAGATCTACTCGAGGTGTTGCACATACCTGAAGTTAGCACCCACGGTGAGGTGGCAACAAGTGGTACTGACAGAGGGTACGACGTGGCAACCTCGGGTGGTGAAGCTAGGGGATGACGCGACGCCTCGATGTTCTTTCCGTTCCCGACTCCGAGAGTGATCAGACGTGCCACTGTTCTTAACATCTGAAGGTAACTCTGCCACGTGCATTTCTTTATTTTTATATTCATATTCATATAGTCTGGTTTAGTGTTTAATATCTGCTCGTCAAAAATTAATATTTCTTCTGCATATAATTATAATCCCTTTGTACGAAAATAAATCATCGAAGATATTGTCTTTATCTAACCGCACCTGTACCCTAAACTAGTGAAGATAAAAGACGTGAACGATTTCACCAGGATACTAAACATACCAAGGTAAAACCAAGGCGTCTCAATAATCCGCTCTCTCTTCATCATGCTCTAGATTCGAAATTGTTCCCGTAAGCTAAAATGTACGAAAAGAAGCTCCACTGGAAAAAATTAAAAGTTTTAGTCTACGATATATTACTGCGATTATTGTTGATATTAAAAGAGATTACTTACGGCAGGCTAAATTCTAACCCAGGGTGTAAATTATACTTAATTATATTAATAATAATAATTATATATTATTATAAAATTATAAAAATTATATTTAAATGAAACATTATAAACCGCTTTAGCATTCTAAATAAATAAAATCAGAGATTAAAACAAATGATATAACACCTACTTACTTAATTAACGGCAAAATAAATAAAGTAAATTCTAAACGTAAATTTTCACTGACAAAGGTTTGATTAAAAATACAAATGAAATATAACAAAGATTGGTAATTATCATGACTCATACTTTCAATATCATGTAATAAGAAAATATGATGATAATGACAGTTAATATTACTGTAGCCAATAGTACGTGTAATTAAGTATGCTGTTGAATCATAGTAATGATAAATAATAGTGCCGGCAAGTTATGGTTCTAATAATAGATGGTATTGATAATGAACAGTGTTGATAACATTAATAACAAACGATTACAATGATACTCAATAGTAGTGAAAAAATAACCATGATGGTTAACAACATTCTTAATCCATACTAGTCAATAACAATGACGGTCATAACATCCACCATGACGGTCATAACATCCACCATAAGACCACACATAACATACAACGGATAAAGGCAAAATTGATAACAATGATTAATATGCTAGGGTGAAGTATGACCTCTGTACATGGTACGAAGGGAAGGTAACGCAGGACGTATCAGCTTTTATCCTAACACTAATAGTGATGGGCGTGCAATGAGATCAAGGCAAATAGATGCGAGAGATCCTGCCACTAGAGTTTGCTTTTAGTTACTACAGTCAAAACTAAAAATAAATAAATGAGCAGCACTGCATATCAGCTTCTCATAAATCCGATTTTGATTAACGTGCAATGCACATAAGAGAAATAGCCAGAAACACATTAGATACGCTACCACCAAGAACCAACAGGAACCACTTTCGGTGTCATTTATGTATACTTCAAATTGTCAATAAATCATAAATACTCCTCAGTTACTTTTGTCGCTTTGGCATTCGTTTTTAGCTTATAAAATAGACGATATAAATAATATAAATATATAAATAATACTTTATATTTGCAACAATAAAACTATTTCCTTTAATTTACGGTAATTCAATAACTGTCCGAAATAATACGAATAAATAAAAAAGTAGAGTAAAATAAAACAGATAAAGATAATTGTTTTATTGTGAAATAAAAATATAACCTCTGATAATAATGGTCCACTAAAGAGTATCATTAATTTTACATGATAATTGATTCTGTTGCTAGGTATCCGTAAAGGAGACAAATTTCACAATTAAAAGAAGAGACAATCCTGCTTAGTTCATTTCCCATTATTGTTCAAACTTTTTTTTAAGTATAAATGACTCAAAATTAAAAAAAAGTCTTAACATTTCTAATTACCATATGAAATCGAACTTGAATGATAGATGTCTTTGAGGTTTAAGAAAAAAAAATATCGACAAACTACAAACAAGTAAATCTCGCTTTTACATTTAGTATTATGGTTTATAAAATAAATGAGTAAGACCTAGAAATCACTGCAATTGATTATGTTATGCATTGCAATGAAGCTATTCATCTCAAAAAGTTCGACTTATGGACCGATAACTTTAAGTTTATTCATTTATGCATATCATCCCGCAAATACGTGATTTGGCTGCATCGAACTTATAATTATTTCCTAAACTAAAGAAACGTTTCGAAAACATCATTAACATGTTTAAATATTATTTCCTTTTACATATTTTTTTAAACACTTATTTTAAAGTCTCCTTTTACCAACTATGGGTTTATCTGGACTGGGCCTAGAGTTTAACGTGGGCTCTGAACGACGGTCCTCAGCATTAAGCCTACTGACTGGCGAGTGACCAACTTTATAAATCATCTCAGAAGACATCCGGTCTTACCCAGCCTGATTACTGGCGTGACTGGGATCATTTTCGTTGTCGGATTTTGCACTCTTGCCTAGTACATTCACAAATTTTAAACAATCACAACCATAAATTTCGACCATGCCCCAGCAGGATTCGAACCCGCGGCTATCGCAACAGTAGGAGGACCGTCGAATCGCCTTTACCACACGCCACCAAGCCGGTACATATCTTTATTATTATTACTTTGTTTCAACAAACCATAAGTCATTGTCTGGAGTTTTTTATTTCTGTTCCCATTCATGTCATAGTACCGTGAATTTGCGATAAGTATACCACAAATATCATAACAAGATATTCTTAAAATTAAAAAAAAACACGGCACGAAAAATCTTATCTAAAATTAACTTTCCGAGGAGTTAAAATTTTAGATGGCACTTAATTAATTTTGACGATATCAACGCGATAAATTAAAAAAAGGTTTGAAGTCTTCAGGCGAGGAAAAATTTGAGAATATAAGTGAGTTATTTTAGAATCCTATTTTAAGAGTTGTTCGGTATTAAACGAACATAAAAACACATGTGCTTCGAGGATATTTGGAACCCCTCGAATCGGTTATTAGAATGTTTACGATATCTGCAAAATATCTGAAACGTCTTAATGGTAATTTTGATTTCTGGAAAAATTTAAATAACGATGAGAAATTAAAAGTCGTTGTTGTCGTTTCATTTTTTTGTGGGATATGTATAGTAAAATATGAAATAATAGCTATGAATGACAACATATTTGATCCTTTTTCTTGGAGCTGAATTTTCCAGATGTAATATCTCAACATGTTCAATGCAAGTAACAACTTGATAAGAGTTTGTTGAGAATTTGATCATAGTCCGTTCCATTCTATTTATTACATTTATTTTTTTATATTTCCTTATCATTTATTTACTTATCTATTCATATTATTGTTTTTATCTATTTTATTTTCCTCTATTTTATTATTTGTTCATACATTTACCGTAGTTCTTTAATTATTCTAAATTAGATATAATAGTTTAATGATATCTACAATAAAGTATAAATTATGATTATTTATAAGCCAGAAACCGATACCAAAGTGGCCAAAGTAACTGATTTATAGTTACGATTGATTGATAGTTTAAAACATAAATTTTTTTATTTATCTAAATAATTCCTTAATATAAATTAGTATTATTATATGATCCGTTATATAATACAACCATCGTAACATGTAGAAGATCACTTCAGTAAGTGATCTGGTTTACAACTTGTAATCTAAATCTTATTCTAGAGGTTCTTAAATCTCGGTCTATGTGTCTATTAATCAGTTCGTGTGGCAATTTGCGTTTGAGCCTACGCACTTCACTCTCATTGCACACATTTAATTGTTTGGCGAGTTAATTGGGATGCACTAATAGCCTTTCAGAGTACTTGATGATGTTTAATATTGTGTATATTTACAAATTCGTGGCCTTCTTCAGCTAGGGCTGTCAAGCATTTGTATCTTCATTGTTTCAGATCCGATTATTTTTATTGTGTAATTATTACATATTATTTTGAGGAAGACATACAAATGTCTAACAACACCTACCTATATTGTTACTGGGGGTGGTCTGAGAATTTCATTTGGTTGGTTTTCTTTGTTGTTCTAGTTTTCTTCTATCTCTTCTGTCAGGGCACTGACACTGTTGTAAGTTTGGATGGGTTTTTGAAGCCAATAGTCGCTGATTTTTGTCTGTTTTCGGACTACTTGTTCTTCCGAGCTTCTCAAGAATTTTTTGTTTGTCACAATGTTCCATTCTGGTATTTGAGGGATTTCAGTTGAGTTGCTCGCTATTTCAAATAGCTGGTGATTCAATTGATAAATCGACAGAAAGGTGTTGTGAATTAGCTATTATATACTGAAATTAACCTTTCAGATCATTAGTTATTAAATGTCATCATCATGTCATATCAACCATACAATGGTTGAGACTAGGTTTTCAGTTTTTATGACCGGCACTTTTATGACACCAATTGTAACTCAGATGCTTTTTTACAACAGTGTTCTGAAAGATACGTCTGCACTCAGCGATGGTTTGAACAGAAGAGATGGTATACATAAACGCTACTTGAAGTGATTCTACTTGCTCTTGATGGCAGCGTATTTATCGTGTTTGCTTTTAGATTTTCCATTGTGTACATTGCAGGTTCATATGAGAAGTGACTGCCCAGAAAGAGAGTTACTTATTTCGTTATTTGATATTTTTGTTGTACCCTAGTGAAGCCTAATAACCTAGATATCGTGCTGCTTCCATCGATCTAATACCACCTTCATTATTGTTAGTGTTAGGATAGAAGCTGGTGCCTCGCGAGTCTCTTCGCACTCTGTGCATATGTTATGTGTTGTCATATGTCATGTCAGTGTTCATATTAACAATTATCGCTATTATCTGTTGTCTGTTATGTTTGTTCATCGTTGTTAATGACTACTATGGGATAATATTGTTGTTAATCATGACTATTCCGTCATTGCTATTGATTACCATTGTGATTGTCTGTTGTTGACCATTAATACCATCTCTGATCAGTACCGTTACTTGCCGGTATGTTTATTCATCAGCATGAAGTTCTGTTAAAAAAATATGTACCCGTACTATTAAGGACAAAGGATAAATCCATCTAAGGAATCTTGGAAGCTTTATGTTTGTTTAGAAGCGGATATAACCCTTCACTGATCGTTTTCGGTACGCGAACAATCAAGTTTCCGCGGGTCCGTAAATATGCCGAGATAATATCGCCAAACCACGACTGTATCGCTGCTGATTGTGTCCTCTGCGAACTGTTCAAGACGAAGCAACGAGAGAAAAAAATATACGGAGAATAATATGCCTGTCTGGAACAGCAGAGGGACAATTTTTCTACCGATACGGTTTCGTTTTGGGGGCGATTTTCACGGTTTGGTGTGCCGAAGGAGTTTGTGCAGTTGACAGGCGTCAGAACGTGCCCTGGAGTTTCTCGTTTCTTTCCTTTTTTTCTTCCGTCGTAGTTGTTTTTGTCGTCGCGCTACGTGACCAACGGGGCCTGATTTTCATTTCAGATTAAATCTAATCAGCTAGTCTAAATAAAAATGATTTCTTTTTTATTGCTTCTTTTTATTACATGTTATTGATAGTTATTATCTGTATTATAATATGTAATAGAAAGATGCAGAAGCTGAAGTATTCTAATATATTCAATTTCAAAATATTTGACTGTAGCTCTAACCTGTTGTATCCTACTTTTATTTTATTATATTTAGTTACTTCCTACTTTTCTAGTTTTTGTTATAACCATCAATTTTTATAAAGGTTATTGTTATTTTTATTAAAAATCTAGTGACTATCAACAATACTGATTTTTTTAAGGAAATAACACTATGCATTTAAGGAGGCTTTTGTTCTAGAAAATATTGATTTTCTTCTTTTTTTATTCTATTTCTTCATTAAAACTTAATCTTTTTAAGAATGTGTCTTTAATAGTATTTTTCAACAATTAAATTATTTTCAAAGATATATCTGTTCTAGTGACGCGGCATATCCCAACCTCTACTGAAATTTTTATCTACTTGGAATTGATGTGAACCTTCTCTATACATTCTTCTATCGTATCAAAGTAAAACAATAATATTAGATTTCTACTATTTTCAAAATATTATCGTTTTCTTGAACAGACGTAATTTGGTAAGAAAATTTGGATTGTTTTACTTTTTAGATGAAATAGTTAGGATTAAAAATTATTTCCTATGCTCAGCGCTCTGGAAAGGGAACTATTTAAGCGGATCTAAAGGATTAAGAAGAATTTCTATATATTTCTATGAATATTTTCCACAATTTATATATATATATATATATATATATATATATATATATATATATATATATACAGTATATAGTGACGGTTTTCAAAATTCGTGTCCTTTTCTACCACTCCTTCCGTATCACAGTCTTAGTTGTGGTTAGTTGTCATTTTTAGGCTAATTGTGTATTCATTTTGTTGAGGTAATATAATTATTTTATTGGCAAAATTAGCAATATTGCGAAAATAAGTGTATAAGGTATAAATTATTAGTAAAATATTATCATTTTATAACACTATAATTTTGTAGATTATTATGGAACAAAGGATATGGTCATTATTAGGTTAATTTTGTATTTATATTTTTTGCTGAGGTCAAATAGTTATTTCATTTACAAAATTAGCGGCAGATAATGCAAAAATATTAGTATAAGGTATGAATTGTTAGTAAAATATTATCATTTTATAACACTAATTTTGTGGATTTTTATATGTTGTTATGTTATGGAACAAAATATATGTTAAATAATATGGAAACAGAACTTATTTGAAGATTATTGCAAAGGTATCTTCTGAAATCTGATAAAAATGCTATTATTGGAAAATTGAAATCTGGTGTAACAACAGATATAATTTTGTCAGACATAAGACAAGCCGATATCCCACAAATGCAGACGATAAATATCATTAATAAAGATGATATATTCTATTTAATAAAAAAACACAACATCAATTCAGTTAGAAGTCATATCACATCTTGTTTGTTTCCCTGTAGTATCGCATTTACCAAATATTTTCTGATGCGTCGGTTATCAATGATTATTTTCTTGTATTTTCTGTTATGCGCAGTTTTATTTGTTTTTTACTTTGTTTTGAAAGACTAAATGTAATATGATGTCCATATTCATGAAATATATACTTTCTCAACCAATACTCCGCTTAGCTACCAGCACATATTTTTCACTAAACATCATCCCTACTGAAGTTCTGATTCGCCATTGTCTATGATTTCCTTGATACATCATTTGGCTACTTTTATTTTTGTGTTTTCTTAAAATTGACTAAAATTTTATGAGGGTAGGCTAAAAAGTCACATTAATAGACTAATCAACACGTACCTGTTGAAAATGTTGGAATTTCAACCTCTGAATATGCTTTATATGTTCAACCAGTACTGACTAATATCATCATGCGCCTCTGTTATTTCTTTTAACGGATCTCTTTTAGTTTTGTGGTTAAGGAGCGCTTGTGGCACCCTCTAGTCTGGTCTGTATATAAACTTTCATGTTGTGGCGATTTAGTAGTCTTCCCACGCGATCTGTCAATTTTTGAGAAAAAAAAACAGCAAGACTGTTGGGAAATATTTTTTAGTGTTATTTCCTTCTATTTCCCAATTCGTACTTGGTGGATTTGTCATCGAATCTTATTGCTAATTTGGTAACTACATATTCAACAATCATTCGTTCATTGTCTGATTGTTTTTGTAGCTTTCTGGTCTGTGGCAAGATTTTTCAGACGATTTTCAAGAAATAACAAGCACACATGCCTAAAACAGGATACAAACTCGTGAACTTCTATTATATAGCTTAATTTAACTATTAAATTCGATGGTTTTTGACATGTTTCTAGGCTAAGTTGCATTTTTAACTATCATTCCTTTTGTTGTTTTACTTGAAATAATCATCAAATGCTTTTAGAAACTTCAGAAGGCTTGGAGGGTCAAGAAAATTCGAAGATAGCATAGTGCAAGGTTTATTCCAGAAAAAACCAATTTAAAATTTTCACAAATCTTAGCACACAGCTTAGCAGTTGATGAAAGAACAGTTACCAGACATTTACACGCGACGGGATAGGTACAAATGGTTACCATGGTTGAAAACTGTTTCGTTTTTAAAAAAGAAGATTATGTGGTACAGCAGGATTCGAACCCTCGACTATCGCAAGAGGACGGTGCACCTACCAACCACTGCGCCAACCAAGCCGGAAAATATTTTTATTAAGTATCTAGTGTTCCAATTTCTCAATATTTGCCTAAATGAGAAAATTTTCAGAATACATACAATCTCCACAGAATTATATTCATCTAATTTACTAATATTATCAAACTATATAAGGACCCTCAAGATTAAAATTAAATAAATAAATACTAATATTCTTTCGTGACACTGCAATATCCACACATCTACGAGCTGATGAAAAATATTTTTAATGAAAATTATTTTAATCTCATCGTATTATCAAAGAAATTATTTCGAAACTGTTAATTCCTACTCACCTGATCATTAAAACAAACCAATAAGATTCACTTAATTAAAAAAAAACCCTAACCAAACAAATATCGTATTTTACCATTGATAATAATTGCCGTATATTTGCAAATCTTCGATCTATCGCAGCTAAATCTAAAAGATCAATTTTTAAACACTTATAAACGGTATATAAATACGTAGATGACATAGATTAGGAGTTCATTCAGATATTTTGCCATTAAACACTTCGATGTATCGCAAAAGAAGCACCAGTATGAACTATATCTTTCTGTTTTATTACCTGAGCTGTGCGTTGGCTTATAACTTCAACAGAGTAAGTACTGTTGTTCTTATTAATCAGTTTAGTGCCAGTATATTTGCGAATATATTTTGATAAAATTCGAAATCAGTAATTAATATTATTGATAATAGAATTTGATTGATGGACTACATCGTTTTTGTTTTATAAAATTTTTAAAAAGTGTTTTCGGTATTAGTACAGTGTGTACCAATTTATTTCTGATTATTAGATTCAAAATAGTTAAAGCGTTCATAATTCTTTGTTTTTTTTTATTATACATTAAGAAAATAGTACGATAAATTCTACAGATCGATATAATACCTTAGGATACATGTACTTAAAGTCTACTTGTGACCTGTGTGTGAAAATGTCTTCTATCTTTCAAAAAATGTACAAATTCTTAAATATTTTAACTAATTTTATAACACAACAACTGTAAAAGTGAAACAATATATATCATGATGTTTCCTGATTCTTGTTTAAAATCATAATTATTAGTCTATCTATATTTCACGTTTATTATTCTAACATTGTTACAATAAGATACTCTTCACCAATTCCATTCATTTCGTTGATACATTTTTTTGCTTTTATTTGCATTAATTTAAAATACGTACCTTTTTCCTTTTAGAATTATACGTTTAATGATCGATGGTTAATCAGGCTAAATATTACGAGGAAATCTTTGGGAAAAATAATATTGAAGTACAAGGAAACTGTCAGAATCTTAATAAGCGTTGGCTGTAACATTTTCCTTTTTCCAAATACGTTATTTTAGGGAATTCCTTAAACATCACCCAACTCATTTGACCGATTTGATTATTGTACCACGGCTTAGCCCAATGCTGTATAATATATTCACATCAATTAATAAAGAATAGTACCAGCTCAATGAAATTATCATGAGTTGAGCTTGCTTAGTGATGTCTCCATAAATAATTTAAAATCTTTAAGCGACATAGTTACTATATTTTCTTTTGTTGAATGGTATTAAGATAAATATTATGTAAACTAGTATATACACTATTTGGACTAATTTTTATCGTATATCTATAAAATTAATAAATTTAAATAAAAACCACCGCCACGTGATCATACAGGGTCGAAATTCTTGAAAACATATTTTCATTTAAATATGATTAAAATGATAATAAGCTACTCAACCTATTTTTATCAACAAATATTAAAATAAAACTCGTTGTTCACCAAGTCACGTAATACAAAATAAATGATGCATTTTTAGAAATAAATAACACTTAGTCCTATAGGAAAAAAGTGATTTCCTAAAAATCACCATAATTTTATGGGACTGAATTAGTTAGACAACAATTCTTCAAGTATCAGGTCCAACCCATTTCATTGTTTCACTGGCTTCATATAATTTACTTAATTGCAACAGTATTGGCTGTAATATTTTTCACAACTTAATTACTTTACTAGGTGAATAGGTTGTAGCATCATCCAGCGATATTATTTTATTTCAAATCACAATACATAGCCAGAAAGTTATACATGAATTTTGTCAAGAAAATACAGGTTCCTAGAGTTTTAGGCAAAATATGAATCAGATACTCATTTTAATTTTTTCTAGCTATATCTGCTTCAATAATTTACTGGATATTCACGTATCTTTTGGCAGTATTGATTGTCATAGTGTTTCAGCTTTTTATTCAATTTCACAATCATATACTATAAGATTTTTTTTATGGTTTCAATATTCTTTTTCACTGAGTCAAAAATTCTTCTTATTTACAATAAAATATACCATATTTACATTTCAAGAAATTATATTAGGCCTATAAATTAATTCTATTTTTTTTTATTTGAAATTTTATTGTGAGAAATTGATAAAATATATTTTATCTAAATTATTGTCCACAGAATGACGTCAAATGAATGAATCTTTCAGGCAGTTTACGAATTCCATCTCTAAGGAACTCTTTTTAATATTTGCACAAAAAATGTCATCATATCATTCTTGTGTCTTTGCTAACAGGTCAATTGAAGTCCCTGGCCTACAATAGTAAAACACATTTTTTTGGCAAGATTTTTTTTTTGGTTCAACATAATTCCCTTCAAAAGTCATGCACTGATTATAGTGACCCTCTAATTTTTCGATACCATTTTTGTAGTATGAATTGTTCTTTGCTTCAAAATAGGCCTCAATTTTGGCGACCACCCCTTCTTTCGACGAAAATTTCTTCCCAGAGAACATTCTTTTGAGATCTAGGAACAGAAAATAGTCGCTGGGGACAGATCTGGAGAATACGGTGGATCAGGAAGCAATTCGAAAGCCCAATTCATGGATTTTTGCCATCGTTTTCACTGACTTGAGACACGATGAATTCTCTTGGTGAAGCAGCACTTTCTTTTTCACCAAATGCGATCGTTTTTCGGCGATTTCGTCCTTCAAACGATCCAATAACGCTATATAATAGTTGCTGTTGATGGTTTTTCCTTTTTCAAGGTAATCAATGAAAATTATTCCATGCGCATCCCAAAATACAGACATCATAACCTTGCCAGCCGACTGTTGCTTTTTCCCACGTTTTGGAGCGGGTTCATCGTGTGCAGTCCACTCAGATGTTTGGACTTCGGAGTGAAATGATGGAGCCATGTGTCATCCATCGTCACATATCGACAATAAACTTGGGTTTATTATACTTGATCATCTTCAAAGACTGCTCCGAATTATCAACTGGTTACACAATTTTTTGGTTAAAAGTAGGCTTGCGCGGCACCCACTTTGCACAGAGCTTTCTCATACCCAAATATTCATGAATGATATGATCTACAAGTACAGTTGATATCTTTAAAGTATCTGCTATTTCATTCAGTTTCAATTTACAGTCATTCGAAATCATTTTGCGCATTTTTTAAAATGTTTTGTCGGTAACAACCTCTTTTGGGCGTCCACTGCATTTACCGTCTTCGGTGCCCATTTCACCACGTCTAAACTTGGTATACCAATCCTTGATGGCAGTGTCCGGAAACTCAGCATCAAGCCGAGTTCTTGCTTCAACTATATTTTTCCCTTCAAAAAAGCAATATTTTATCAACACGCAAAATTCCTTTTTATCAATTTTTTTCACTATAATAAAAGTTACTTCACTCAAAATGTTATAATTCATAAACTAATGATCCAACAGCTGTTAAATTTATACATACATTCTTGAGGGTTAGCGCCAACTGGAAAACATATGGATTTAAATCCAGTAGTGCCATCTATGTGTCAGGCCGGAGACTTTTCTATTGAATTCTTAGTATTCCAGCCATTTTTCGCACAGTGCTCGATTCAAACGAATAAGTTGTATTCGATGCCGAACACATTGATTATTTCATCCAGTTTCTGGTTACCCAGAACGATCTTTGACTTCGATGTCAAAATCACCACTTTTAAAATATCAAATCCAATATTCACATGATGAAATCGATGGTGCGTGGTTGCTATAAGCTTCGCACAAGTTTTTTTTCACATTTTGATGAAATTATACGTATTGAGAAGTGGGGCTTCTACATGAAGTTGGTTACAAATGTAGCCGATACAATTCATACAATAACATTATATGTTGTAAGTTCTTTATGATTAATTTATAGTTGTAATATTATATTTTATATATAGCATATATTACATATAAATATGATAAAGTATCACCATGACAAGACTCATCTAACATCAAACCGAATTAAAATGTAGCGGTGTCATGAAGTTAAAGTCGACAGATGACGGGCAGTATCAATAAATAACGTGAAATCACATATATTGTCCAGACCTATTAAAAAAAAATAAGTTGTAAAATGTTATGAAATAACACGAGGTAGTTTAAAATGTTAGGAATTATATATATGCCATAACATTTTATGACACATTTAGAGCAGAATGAATAAAATACAGTAAAAATGAAAGAAAGCAGTAGTATCCCAAATATATATAAAATTTAATGTATTTTATTAAGACCAATTGCTTTAAAGTAATTTAGCGTTAAGACACTCAAATATCACGTGATACGTTTTAATATATTTTATTGGATCTTCTAATAATAAAATGCTAAGTAATTTATTTTTAAATAATTTCTAAATGGATGGTGAAATATATTTTCTCTCAAAGTAATACGTCTATTAGCTCTTGTCTTCTCTACAATAATTTAGAAACCATTTGAAACACTCAGTACTCTAAATGCTTAAATCAGACCGGAAACCTATCAACAATTTTATATGTAATTTTTGGATCTATTTCAAATAAATGAATTTTAGATCCCCCCGTAGCGTGTATAATAAAAAATTTAAAAATACCTTTAGTCTTTAGTTCTTTAAATTTAAGGCGTTACAGTACCGAACTTGGTCTTATGTCACCGCTCATCAAACATTCATAATTAATGAGGCTCGCCCGGGCTTTCCAAAGTTTCCCGTTAAATTCCTAATTGAACCCTTATTTTGTTCGAAACAACGAATAATTTCTATTTTCCCTTCGATATTTTCGCCCATTAGATGCTAACCTGTTTGCTATTTATAATTCATTCGTGTGACAATAATCCGTCTATAATTTACGTACCAATAAACAAGAATAAGTTACGCTTAATTCTTTTAATCTCCTTTTTACAATTTTCTGCATTTATTGTCATAATACGTTATTTTAAATCAAGTAATATTAATCGTGGAACGTCAAGAAAGTATTTCTTGATATAAAATGTCAAGATATAAAATATAATAAACTGTCATGGACTATCGCAGTATCCAAACAAGATATATTATCATAGAATTTCAAAAATATAACATATGAGTATAAAAGTATGACACAAAATCTTTTAAAAATTAACGAATTATCGTGCATTATTATAAAACATAGTGATGATGAAAATTTATGTAATGTCAAAATGCATTAAAATGTAATTGTAATTAAAGTTTCAAGTGATGTCAATGAATGTTAATAAATATTTAAAAAACACTTAAATGATGCCCAAATATATTATTAAAACTATGAAATAATTCTCCTTATGAAATTACACGAAATGGTTTAAAATGTTATGAAATATTATACTTATATCATGATATAATTAAAATTAAATATACTATCAAGTATAATGTAGTGCAAAAATTTGCATTAACATATGTCTGTGACTGTTAACAAATGTTAATGGATGCTAAGTGGTGTTAAAGCAAGTCGAGATATCACAGTGAAAGTGTTGAAATGTCAAACAATGCCAATAATACCGAAATAATGCCAAATAATATATAAAAACTATTTTATTTAATACCTTACACGCATCATATTTAATTCCATTAAATTGCTACCGACCGTTTTTAAAAAGTCTATCGTTTTATTTAGTTTTAGACACTAAAGTAGGAATGGTGAAAAAATATCGGTATATCGATTTATCGATATTGACTTTACTAGCTATTTTTCAATATTAAAAAAATATATTTGTAAAATAATATGAAAAAAAACATCTAGTTATTGATAATATATTTTTCATATCGGTACTTATAGGTTTGGATATTTCAAAAGTTGAATATCGACATTCCTATTTTAAAAGTCGGATATTTTAATGCCATTATTTGGTTATGTATTATGATGATGATGCATTAAATGTCTAGTGATTTATTAAGATTAGTATACTGAGCAAAAACTTTTTCTCACCGTTCACATTTAATTAACAATGGTTTTATTATTGCTATTGCTGTATCATTAACTAATCTATATTATCTAAAACAATATCTTATCTCAAGTAACGGATTGTTAGATTACGAAAATAAAACTATTCTTAATTATCTATTTTGATTTTATTCCTTAACTTTAATAGTTTTGCTAGCGACACCATTTATTTTGTTCTATAATTTATTAATCGACATAGGATACATAATTGATATAATTACTCTATAGATGTTTACTAGTTCTCGGTTCATTCATTAGGCTTGTTTATTGATCGATTTTCGATTAACTAATCCAGCGATTTAAATAACTTCCTGCCAAATATGAAAATTAGTAAACAGTTAGATATAATTTTACGTAAGCTTTTACAGGAGAAAGCAAAGAGAAAAATAAGTCATAAATCATATGAATTAGTGAATCATATATAACAAGGAAATACTATTTTAGATATGCTATTAATATTATAGATAATAAAACTATATTTAGCCGATTATTGTACGTCTTACAGATGTACAATGTTTAATTGCTTTATTTAATTATTGTATAATTTATATTTTTGTTAAATTTAATTTGAGTGGAATTTCGAAGAAAACATGATTTATATTTGGGAAATTTACATTTGGAAGATTATATAAACGATTTAATTATCTCCTTGATTTATAGTTGGTTTATTTAAACAACAAATTATTTCTTTTTTTACTCTTCGTGATTCCGGAATCTGCCCTATAGGCAATAAGTATTTCTTATATCTATATTGTATATTATATATACATGGCATGTAGAAAATCACTTCATTATCTTCTGTATAAAATATTATCTTAATTAATTAGTCTTATTCTAAAGCTTACTCTAAAGTCTACATATGTCCAGTAATCAGTTCAGGTGGTGTTAAACGTTTTAGTCTATGCACTTCACTATTATGTCGTATATTTAGCTAATTAGCTAGTACATTGGGATGCACCGACACTCTTTCGAAGTACTTCACACAAACACGTTGGATTACACTCGTTATAGGTTCTAGAGGAATATCGCGTTGTATTACTTTATTTGAAATATAGTACGGAGCATCAATGAATATATTAGATTTGCTAACGGTACCCCATAGTTAGATTCCATATGACCAAATGGGCTTGAGTATAGACTCATACAGCAATACCTTGTTATCTAATGATAACTTGGATTTGCGCCCGATGAGCCAATACATTTGATACAATTTAAGTCCAAGTTGTTTCCGTTTAGAGAGTATGTGCTTCTTCCAGGTTAGGCGTCGATCTAAGTGCGTACCAAGATATTTAACATGCTCTGCTTGGGGGAGTTGATGATGATTGATATTCACTGGTGGACATGTTCTTCTACGCAGGGTAAACGTTACATGCGTGGATTTTGTTTCATTGGCTTTAATGCGCCGCGTCTTCAACCATAATTGTATTTGCTCCAGGTGATTTTGTAGGTTTATTGATGCTGTGACTGGATCTTCATGGGATGCTAAGATTGCTGTGTCGTCTTAAGCAACAAATTATAAAATTCATTTAAAGGTAAATAAAGGTGTATTTTTGTGTGTTTATAATATGTATATTCACTATCTATTCGAGATTTTCTGCTGAGATATACTTACCATGTTCATCAATATCTTCCTTGAAGCTATTCAACACTTAATACTCAGGATCTCACTAGATGCCCCCCTGTCATAAGTCTGTGTAGCCACCACCACTCTACCAATCGCATAGCGTAGATACCTCCTTAATTAAAAGCTTTCTGTCCGATAACATATTTAATATAACTCGTTTTCCTCCTGAAGTTACTCGTCTACTCAGAATAGTCATTCCATCTTATATATCCTCCCAATTTCGCCACAATGTTTATTAATACCTTTCCTGTTAATTGTTAAACAAGGAGCATTGCGGTTCCTTATGAGCTCCAAAATGTGGATATCAATTTGCTATCCCTCTACCCCTAGAATAAGTATATATATATATATATTGATGACTACAAGTCTTGCAGAAGACTCATGAATGCCTTTGTCACTAGCGTTAATTTCTTATTTTTAAACATTTGTAACCTAAATTCTACACAGACTCAGAATCAAGTTTTCAAAGCACTGTTTCATGATTACGAGTTCTGAATGATTACATTATCTCTACATACAGGAAATAACATGGAAAACTGTTATTTTGGAATGGCATACATAAATTGCCTAAGAGATGAGCAAAATGTATAGAATGAAACATTCAATACTTTAAATAAATAAATGTTTTACTATTTAACTAAACAAAGTGTATTCTATAGTGTGTTCAAAGTTATTTTGTACATACGTCATCTAAATTTGTGACATCAAAACGTCGCTATGTTGCCGCATCAACTCTGAGTTTTAGTTTAATTTGGTTTTGATATACAACAAAATTGTAATAAACATAATGAACGAATAAAATAATTAAACAAAAATGTTATGAAATATAATTTATTTCAAAGTTATAATACATCTAAAAACTACAATTAATTATACAGCCACAATAGTTTATAGGTTAGAGGTATAACCTTTTATCACTGTTGCTTTCAAGAATTTTGCATACGTCTGACAACCAGACGACCTTGACAGGCTCATTCGTTTACGTGTTCGAACTAATCAGGCATCATTGTGTTTCTTTTTAACTAGAATATATTGAGATAGAAAATATTGTCTGATTCTAAAACGACTTCTTAATTCTTGATGATTTATGTACAAAAAACTTTAAAATTGACTATGATTAGTCATATTAGTCATTCATACAAATCCGTGTAAACCTATATTTTAATATTCTAAAAGACGTTTCAAAAGATTCATAAAATCTTGTATTTGCGTATTTAAATATCAAAGATCAAAGGTTCTAAAATCAGTTTTTTGTAGATATCCATCTTCCTATAGCTTTGATGCTATTTGCATTTATTTTGAGTATTAGAAAATAAAATTTGTACTATCTCTTAGGCAATTTATGGATGCCATTCCAAAATAACACTTTTCCATTTAGTATTATATTATTTAGTATTTGTAGATATCAATCATGAAATAGTTCTTTCAAAACTTCAAGAGTCAGTGTGTTTAGCAATTTGTTTGGCTTATATGACTAGGTTATTAGCGAAAAAAATCAGCAACGATTACAGACACACGTAGTAGCGTTAATACTAGTATGTGTGCATGAAAATAATCAAGTTATATCGTACTTAAGAACTTAGATCTTTTTGTATAAATGTATTTGAAGTTTCGACAGAAATGTTGAATACTTAAAAGAATATTTTAAATAATTTTCAACACGTGAACAAAACTCCTATAAATTTAGAGGATCGAAGATAGGGTTCATGCCTCATTCAAAAATCGATAAAAGTGATAGACAATACTTTTGAAAATACATTTCTACGATTTTATTTATATAACTATTTTTTTCAAATACTATGAATGAATTCCAACAGATAATAATTTTTGTTTGATGTACCACCATGAGTTGAGACTTAGAGAATAATTGCTATCTATTTTTATTAATATTACAGCCTACGCCACGATCAGATAAATTATATGTTGTCGGTGGAGTAGAAGTTTCCCCCCATTCTCTTCCATATCAAGCGGCTATTTTGGTGGATGACACCTATTTCTGCGGCGGTGCTGTCATATCAAACAGATACGTCATAACTGCAGCTCATTGTGTTTGGGAGTAAGCATATATCTTCAGTATCATAAGTTCTATTTAATGACAATTCACTTCCTATTAGCTGTAGGTTCGTTCAGGTTTTACTCGGTGCACATAAATGGAGAGTACGTGAAACGACGCAAAGAAACTTCTATTCCAACACTATCATCATACACGAAAATTACACTGGCCAGAAAGTGGAGGATAATGACATTGCCTTGATAAAAAGTCCGATGTCCATACCATTTTCCAGTTCGATCAAATCGATTGCTTTACCAGATGATGGTTGCTGCAACTTCACCGGGTCTACAGCCATGTTATCCGGATGGGGTATGTATTAATGTTGTATCTAGTCTAATTTATAATATAAAAATCATTGGGTTTTAGTTTTGGGGGTTATTTCAAATGTTAAATCTTTATTAAACAATATATATTACATATTTATTTTATGAAATACTGTTCGCCACTATCTCCTATCATTCGTGTAACATAACGCTCGGTTTGTGATAATTTCAAAAAAGCCGTTCCCTAGGCTAATTAGGGAGAATATTTTTCTGACTTTAAAATAACAACCTTTATCTATGTAGTTTTTTCATTTTCATATCTTAAAGATTCTGCAGTCTTTCTGAATAATACCCGAAAATTGGAACTTCGCTTACACTCCAGATCCATTATATTAACATTTTTTCTTTGTTAATAAACAAAAAGAATTGTTAACAGTTCAACAACATCGAACAATTAAATACATTATTAAATAATTAGTTTTTATAGCTTCAAAGGTGTGTGAATAAGACATTAATGTTATAACTTACGAATAGATTGAGACGAATTCTGTCAAATTACAGGCTGTTGGTAACCACTTCGAGCATTGTTTGTTACTATAAATCTTTGAAAAAAATCCTTGACACAAAAAATCCTTTGTATGAACGAATTACTTCATTGATGTATTGATGTTGTTTACTGGACGTCTATTATCATGAAATAACTTAACATTTTTAAGGGGTTGTTATGTATATTATGTGACACTTCATTTTTGTAAATATTAAATATTTTTATTTAATATTTTAAAGTCTCCTTTTTACCAACGAGAATTTATCTGTACTGGACCTACAGTTTAACGTGGGCTCCGATCCTCGGCATTAAGCCTACCGACTAGCGAGTCGCCTAACTTAGAAATCATCCCAAAGACATCCAGTCTTACCCAACCTGGTTATTGGCGTGACTGGGATCATTCTTTGTCGAATTTTACACTATTGCAGGATAAAAACAGTCATTTTAATGTTATTATCGAAATTAGTTAAATTATTTGAAATTATAGTAATAAAATAAATCTTAAATATAGAATGCGACCTCCCATGTATAATCTAGTAGCCAAGATTTGCGCGTCTGAGTCATCAGAGGGCGCACTAGTCGGGAATATATATTATTTGTAATATGGGGCAATTAAAAATATAGGATTTGAAGGTTATTTAAATTTTTATTGGTATTAAACATTTTCAAAATACATGAAAAAACACTATCTAATCTGACAATCTAATCTGGTTTGGTTAATTTCAAAGGCGCGTACAAAGTCTTCACGTATTTTTTAACTAAAATAATCAGATATTTGGGTATAATGTTATTGCTAAAATAATTATACTTAATAATAATATAACTTAGATTTTTAACACAAGAGACATATTTTAAAATAAAATATGTAGATAATAATCGTTGTAGTAACTAAATAAAAATAAACAATAACTTTATTTAATCTATCTACTACACTTATTTCACTATTATATATACACTTGTTCTACTATATGCACACAATTTAGCTAAATACCTACCTAAACCTATTTATCTATTTAAAATATTATTTTAACTACTTGGTAGTAGTTGGTACCAAGTAGTTAAAATAATTGGTAGTAGTTTGTATCAGTTGGTACTGATCATACAGTACAAAAATATAATATAATTTTATGACATATACAATAAATTAAATTACTGTTACTGTTAATTTAATTATTGTGTGTAATAAAAACAAAACCAGTATGGTTATTCATAAAGTATATTTTGGAGTCAAAAAATAATAATTAGAGACCTACATAAATAATTAATATGAATTTTTACAGGATATACATCTACAAATGGAGGAATATCATCTGTTTTGAGGAAAGTTTATCTACAAGTTGAAAGCCTCGCATGGTGTGCGAAGTATTTCTCCTATGTCAACAAGTCGCAAATATGTACAAAGGGCACTGATTCAATTACAGGATCTGTAGGTGCATGCTATGGAGATTCGGGCGGACCTTTGGTCAAGAGCGATGTTCTCATCGGGGTAGTATCGTTCGGAAGCGACGCTTGTGATATGGGTTATCCTTCGGTATATACTAACATAAGTTACCACAGGGATTGGATTAGAAAACATTCGGGAGTATAACAAAGTGCTGTTGGTCGGACATGGACTCCGATAGAATGTTCTTTTCCCTCGTCGATCGCTGTCAATAGAGAGATATAACACCTAATACTGATTGAAAATCACGAGCGCTTGTATGATGAAATTGAACGGGGAAGTTTCTGAAACGATTAGAAGAAAACGGATTAATATTATATCAATTACTTAATAAAATATAATTGAAAAAATATTGTATTTTTCTTAATTATAATTTGTAGTCCTCTTATGAACAAGAGGTTTATCTGAACTGACAGTTTATTAATTAGTGCTTAAAATGAATAATTTAGAAACCGCTTTAAAAGACATGCAGTTTCATCCAGCATGGTTGACTAAAATTGTTGTTTCTTGTTGACTATTATGTTGTATCCTAGTCAACTGGTTAGAGGTGCCGAAAAAATAAAATGTAAATTATAAAATATCTAAAAAGAGAGTATATAATAAACATTTAAAACTAAATTTTCAGGTAATTAATTTTTGGTATCTGTTAAAAATATCGATATTTACCTGGTTGTTGCAAAAAAATATAGATATACGGATTAGGAACTATCGACTGAAAACAGTCGAACTAGTCGATGGTCAAAAAAAAAGGCGGAGATGTACATATTCCTCCTTGAAATTTCTTGGGGAACGAAAAGGGGGTAATTGCTGGATACCATTATATTCACAAGAACAGTTTTATGTTCAATGATAAAAAAGAATTTTTGTATTTTATATATTTGGCATTATTGTAGAGGTAGTAAGTGTAGTAAAGATCACCAAATATTTATTTCCTACTTTCGCAATAAATCTGTATTAACTGCTTTAAGATTATTATTCGTTGACTTAGAAAATCGAATAATCGAATAATTATAATATAATATTAATATCATATTACTTTCTATCACTCAAAACTTTGTTATTTTTACTCTATTACATTAATAAATAATCCTAAAAAATAAAGTTCGAAAATGTTGCTATATTCGTGTACAATGTATAGTTATTTACAATCTAACAAACATAAAACCATATATATTATTATTTATCCGTTCCACAATGTTTATAATAACATTGTAACAATAATTATAACTTGCCTCAATACATTTTTGTGTTGATCAAGTAAATAAAATATTAACAGACACAGACTTATTTTGCTTTCAATATGAAGAAACAAAAAGATAGGAGTTCTGCTGTGTATTCAATTAGGTTGCAGCTTTTTTTATAAAATGGAGAAAATGGAAAATGGAGTTTTCAGCACCTTTCTGCTAAGACCACTCAAAATAGTTCTGAAATTATATGTATTAAGTTAACACTCTATATGTTACTCTATGGTTTGAATGTGTCTATCGAGTGAAAGGTTAACGAATTCATTGGAAACCGTAAGCATTAAACCAAATTAGACGAAAATGTTCGTACTAAACCGAATCGGCGATATAATACTTAATAAAACAACACATATAATGATTAATGATTAGAGAATTCAAACAAGAAAACTGCAATACATATCATATTAATCATAATCGTTTAATTTGTTTACATATACATAGATATTGTGTAAGTATATGTACAACAAATCTTTATTAAAGTACTTCTGTGAAATAAAAACATTTCATAACAATTTTTTACATGAGAATGTACTTTGATACTCAGACTCGTACTCGAAAGAAATTTTAATTGTACTTTTTTATAATTGGATATAATTAACTGATTTTTTAATTATTTCCCATATCAGTTAGTCTTATCGTTTTCATGTATGGAAATAGTGGCACTCTTAAAAATAAAGTATTATTAAAATGACTAATAATCTTAGGAGGAAGAAATTGAAGAAGCAGAGTATATATATATTATTCAACTTAGTTTTAGAAGAAAAGGAAAAGAAATAGCCTCTGAAAAAATCTCTGAAAGGAACTACTTAAGTGAACAAGAGAAATCGTAACTGCTTTGGTCACAGAACTTCTACGAAAATATCATCAATTTGAATGCAATATCTACAAAAGTTAATTTTCAACATTCCCATCTTAATTTTTTCCACTTAATTATAAAGCTGACATTAACGAGCATGGAGAAGAATTCATCAATATATTTCGGTGATCGAACGGTGATAAAATTGTTAAATATTAAATAATATTCATATTTAAATTAAAATATTGTTGGAATATATTATTAACATTTATCATTTCCGTTAAAATCTTAGTATAATATGCATGGTGTGTCACTAAAAATTAAGAATTTGTTTTTTATTCATCATTTCCGTTTTGCTGAACTCAGAATTAATTAAGTTTAACCCATAAAGTGAATTTGTTTTCGTTATGTTTTTTTATTGTTAATCCCTTAGAACTTCAACAATCTGCCAGTGGGCAATACGTATTATAATTTGATTTCCTTTATACAATATGTAGAAGATCACTTCAATAAGTGATCTGCTGTACAACTCTTAATCTAAATTCTACTTAAGAGGCTATTCTGACGTACCCTAAAGTGTTTCCTAACTTATTCTAAAGACTATTTTAACTTATTCTGGAGATTTTTATATCTCACTCTATATGTGTTAATCAGTTCATATGGTTGTTTACGTTTCAGCCTACGCATTTCACATCGGGCACATTTAACTGACTGGTGAGTGCACTGAGATGTAGTAACAGTCTTTCGTACTAACACTTCGAATCACACTCGTTATCTAAGGGGATGTCGCTCTGAATCAGTTTGTTGGACACATAATATGAGGTATCGACGAATCAAAATGCATTCCCAGGTATTTAACGTTGTCTACTTGCGGGAGTTTAAAATAATTAATTTTTACTGAGCGACAAGTTCTTTTATAAAGGGTGAATGTCATATAGGTAGATTTTGTTTCATTTGCTCTGATACGCCATGTTTTCAACCACAATTCGACTTTGTTAAGATGAAGTTGGAGGTTTCTTGTGGCTGATATTGGATCTTTGTGTGATGATTAAACCGCTGTATCGTCAGCATATGTTGTAACAGTAGTGTTTCTTGAGGTCGGTAGTGCAGCTGCATACAATAGATATAACAGTGAACCAAAAACACGACCCTGCGGAACACCTCAATAAATTGGATGGAGGTTAGTGTTTTCTATACCCTGTTTCACAATAAAATGTCTGCCTGTGAAATATGTTCTTAGTAGTTAAAATTTCGTATGGGGCAAAGGTTTTTTCAATTTAATAGGCAGTTCAGTGCGCAACATCTTATCAAAAGCATGATATTTATAGAGAAATGCAATGGAGCAATATTTTAATTATTTAGGTTTATATTAATTTTATTGTATAGTTTTTTTTTAAATTTTAGAGGTCACAGGTAAAAGGCTTATAGGACGATAAGAGGATACGTCTTCTGATTTTTTCTCTGGTTTAAGAATCATGATGATTTTAGTTATTTTCGAAGAGCTAAGTAAGTAATTAAGTCTTAACATGCCGTTAAATATAAATGTTATTTATTTAATGAACTTTTCTGAGAACTCTTTTAGTATTCTTCTAGCAATTAAGTTAAAACCAAGCGCTTTCTTAGCATTGATTTCTTTAACTATAGTTTGCTTTACTTCCTTAACGGATTTGAAACGGAGTGTTAAGTGAGATAACTATATTATTTTCTTCTTCTGCCCTTATTTCAGACAGGTACGATCGAATACATTTTAAGTGTTTGGAGAAAATTTCCGCTTCATCTTTATCATTTCTAGCCCAGGTATTATTATCAATTTTTATATCAGATTATGTTGTTGATGTTTTTTATATTTGTTGCATCAGTTAACGTTAAATTTTCTAAATATTTTCGAGTTACTTGATTTTGTTCGTTATTTATTAGCTCCCTCATCCCTTTTCTTACCTTGTTGAATTCCCTCTATTTTTCTGTTCTTATTTGTTGCCATGTCTTTCATAGTTTTCCCTTTTCAGCAATTTTTTGTTTATTTGTAGATAATAGATAATTAAACTTTTAATATATAACGCTATTAGGAGTTGCATACCTCTTTTATATATTTCGTTATATTTGTTGCTGCTATGTATGTATCTCTTTCAGTTTTGAGAGGTAGAATTAAGGATACTAAACTGTCTAGTTTCCTTCTAAATAATGGTCAATTACATTTAGAGTTATGCAAAGAACTTGGTTTTGTTTTGTTGATAACATTTGAATTGACTTTTATAATAAGTGGTGAATTATCAGAATATATATTAAAGCACGATCCAGCTCTGAACTTGAACTGGTGTCAATATTTTTTGTATATATGTACAATAGTCTATTTTATCGGGTATTTTATTCCTATCTGACGGCCAATGTGTTGGCTCACCAGTAGAGATGTGCTGTAGATTTCGTTCCTTCACGGCTGCGACCAATTCTCTGTCTTTTGGTGTTAATCTAGAAACCTATATTACATATTTTGTATTTTAGTCTCCTCCGGAAATGAATATATTACCTAGCTTGTTAAAAGACCCGTAATGGTGTTTTGCCTTGTTGTTGTGATTAGGTGGACAATAGATAGCACTCATTGTTGGTGGCCTGTAAATAGTTCTCGCTAAAATTCTCTCTTTCGTAGTGTTTTATGCTATAGCGGATAATCATCGATGTGCCCTATGTGATATGTCCTCTATAAGTATCTAGGTGTTTTGTGTGATATAATTTGTATTTTGGAATCCTTAAAAAGTTTATAACCGTAAAATGTGTTGGATATCATCATGATATCGCTACTTTGTTGATATAAGAATACTTCGTTGGAGTATTGGAGTTGCTGGAGTCCTTTAGCATTCCAGGCTGTTTTTGTTACGTAGTGACAACTTAATTTACCCCTCATTTTCCCGCATTTTTTTATTACAATTTCCTCATACTTAATTTGCAGCTATTATAAATAAAAAGGTTAATATTTTAACGTTAAAATGCGTTTTCAATAAACCTCAACAACACACATTTTTCACAATTTCAGATTATAATACTGCTGTGCTTGGAAATATTTAAAATAATAATAAACAAAGAATTGTGTGAGAGTCAAATGACAATCACCTATTCGAATATGTAATAATTACTGAACATAACAAATTTACCATTAAAAATAGTTAAAATAGTCGTTTTTTAAATATTATAATCTGATTAATTATTACTAGATAGCATTTGAGTATGAATTTCGAGTAGTTTTAAATAACGTGACGATCAAGTGATTTCCCAGAAATGTTTATTGTAATTGACGTAATAAATTGTCGTATAAAAATAACATTATTTTTTTTTGCGCGAAAAATAAAAGAAATTCAAATAGTTTATTACAATTTACTTGATCTGGGAAAAAGTTTATGATTTTTTTTTCTAACAACTGAAGTTAATTAAGAATAATAGATCACTGCGATGTCATTAGGTGATCGTTGGAAATCTGTAGAAGTTATTGCCCTTGAAAATGAAGATTAGCTATGACAAATTGCACTGTATTTTACAATAATATAATGATTAAATAAAGAAGGCGACTATGGATAACTAGAGAGAATACTTCAAGCAAGTGAAATACGATAACAGGTTAATTGAAAAGCCTAGGCCTGACACATGAACGGCGCTACTAGAATTAAATTCATATGTTTTTTAGTTAGCCCTAACCCTCAAAAGATGCGTGTATATATTTGACAGCTGTCGGATCACTAGTTTGTGCATTATAGCATTTTGAGTGAAGCAACTTTTGTTATTGTGAAAAAAATTGATAAAAAGGAAGTTCGCGTGTTGATCAAATATTTCTTTTTGAAGCGAAAAAATACAAAACTTGGGTTGATGCCAAGTTTCCGGATACTGCCCCAGGAGAATCAACCATCAAGGTTTGGTATGTTAAGTTTAGACGTGGTGAAACGAGCACCGAAGACGGTGAACGCAGTGGATGCCCAAAAAAGGTTGTTACCGACGAAAACATTAAAAAAAACATAATGATTTTGAGTTACCGTAAATTAAAATTGAATGAAATAGCAGACACTCTAAAAATATCAATTGAACGTGTACATCATATCGTTCACAAATATTTGGGTATGAGAAAGCTTTATGTAAAGTGTTTATAATTCGGAACAGTGTTTGAAGATGATCAAGCGTAATTAAGCCGAGTTTTTGTATCGATATGTGACAAAGGATGAAAGATGGCTCTATCATTTCACTCCAAAGTCCAATCGACGGTCATCATAGTGGAATGCACACGATGAACCCGTTCCAAAGCGTGGGAAAACGCAACAGTCGGCTGGCAAAGTCATGGCGTCTGTATTTTGGAATGTGCATGAAATAATTTTCATTGATTATCTTGAAAAAGGAAGGACCATCAACAGCGACTATTATATAGTGTTATTGGGCCGTTTGAAGGACAAAATCGCCGGAAAACGGGAGCATATAAAAAAAGTAGGCGGTGCTTCACCAAGACAATGCACCATGTCATAAGTCAGTGAAAATGATGGCAAAAATTCATGAATTGGGCTTCGAATTGTTTCCTCATCCACCGTATTCTCCAGATCTCGCTCCCAGCGACTATTTCCTGTTCTCAGGTCTCAAAAGAATGCTTGTTGGGAAGGAATTTTCGTCGAATGGAGAGGTGATTGCCTCGAAAGTGAGGCCTACTTTGAAGCAAAAACAAAACATACTACAAAAATAGCATCTAAAAGTTCGATGATGGATATAATCAGTGTATCACCCTTGAAGGAAATTATGTTTAATAAAAAATACTACTTTTACCAAAAAAAAAAGTTTTACTATGGCAGACCGGGGACTTTTCAATTGACTTTTTAGCTCCGATCCTGTTGTTTAATGTTTCCAAAACCCACTTATATTATTTTAGGTATATCACTCTACCAGAGAAGTGATAGAAAAAAAGTATATTGATGGATGAAATACATATCCGAGAATCCCCTTGTATACAAGAAAAATATAGCAATTGTAATAGCAAGTAGATTTGAGAAGGAGCCACATTTCATTATACGTCACTTCTAGTATCATTGACAAACATGCCCGTTGAATCGCTTTTGTGCGGAGAATAATCAAAAATGGAAATGAAACGTGAAAAGCTTCGTCCTATTTTACATTTTGCCAGCTAACAGAAAAAAATCGTCGATATCCCCAATCCTCATTTCGGTCTTTTGAAATTCTAATTCGCGTTTTTATTTCATCAAACATCGAGTGCAGATTGTTAATCTGAATATATATTCGGTCTACAAATAATAAAATTTAAGTGAAGTATAATATTTACACTTAATTTTTTAATATTTGCTATTATTTTTATCAGGGTGTATTAAGAGTTTTGACATATTTTTTTGATATATTTTTAACGTTTTTTTACTTCAAACAAAAAAACTATATGATTAATCGCTAATAATATCGCTATTACATTACTTAAAGATTTTATTACCTTATTACCACATCAATTTTTCTTATTATAAAGTGTAACGTTAATTTTAGCTAGTGATCGCGCAGTGTCCCTAATTCCACCGTAATTCTGCTTTGCAAAAAAAACAAAAAAACAGATGTTAGGATTTTGTGAGGTAATCTGTGGTAGGCGTGTTGGCCAGCAAAAAAAATATAGATATTTCGATAAATCGATATTTTAAAAAATATCGATATATCGATATATCGGACAACAAAAATGTCGATATTTTTTTGCAATAAGTATAAAAAATATCGATATTTTTAAGAAAAAATAAAAATAGTGAAATATTAGTCTAAAAAAATATATATTATTTCTAAGTTTCTTAAAAAGTAGTAATATTTTAAAATACCAAAATTATTAAGTACCAATTTTAAAGGTTTATTAAACATTATATTTAATTTATTCTGAAAAAATATCGAAAAATATCGGCTAGAAAAATATCGATATATCGACTTATCGGGCAAAAAATATCGGTCAAAAATATCGATATTTTTTTCAGAAAATATCGATATTTTTTTTGCCTCCCTAATCTTTGGTAATGTTTTTGGATGTAATGATCTCGAAAATGCGATCCCTTTTATCATAGGACGATATGTTTCTTGATTTTCTTTGATAATTCTATAATAAACGAGTTATTACACAGCCTAGACTTGACACATATTATTTTATTTACGAACCATTAACGTTACATTTTTTTTTCTAATATCCTTTAACTTGCACACATTAAAACCTCTTTCTTTTTCCCAATGAGGCTTCCCTTTTTAACCGACTTCAAAAAAGGACTCCTCCTTCTATTCCTACTCCTCGTTCTATTATATATATAAATTTTGATTATATAAATCAACTGACCGATTATTTTTTATTCGAAAGAGTGTACTTCCGAGGTGGTCCTGTTGGAACTAAATCAGTATCTGTTGGGGGCAAGGGGGAAATTGAGGGAAACACTCAAATTTCAACGGCACGTACAAAGTTTTCACATATTTTTTATCTAAAATAATCAGATATTTGTGTATCATGCTATTGCCGAATTGATGTAATAAAAAATCGGAACTAAACTAGTTCCAACAAAACAAAGATGATAATAAAATTTTGTGTTATATACACAAAATTAAATTACGAACAAAACAAATCTAACTTGTTGCTCAGCACCTACTACATATTATATTTTAATAAATTTTTTTAAATTTGATTATTTTTTAATTTTTAGCAGTTTTGGCAAGCAAAATTACAAGTATTAATTAATGTTCATACATTAATAAGTTCATACAAGTAATTAATGTACATACATATTATTTAATTTCTTAAATTATTCCAGCATAACATAATATTTCTGTTTTTTTTCACTTATCATTATATTATTGGTGGCTTCTGGCCATTATTTTGTAAAATTCAACTTGTTTCTTCCAAATCTTCTGGTTTAGTCACGGCATTCCCGCTCATAATATATTTGCTACATCTGTAAAATAATTAATATCCATTCTCACCTCTATGATTTCTATGCACACATATGTTTATAATCAATACTCATCTCTGGATATTGGTCCATAAGCCCACATTTGGAAAGTGTCTAATATCGAATAAAATAATTTTTTTATACATTTCGTATATTTGATTCCGAATAGATCTAACTTGAAACTGATCTTGATTCGTCACACAATTTGCGCGTTGATGGTTTCTCTTTGATGGATCTAACATATTTTGTTCTTCACTTTTTAACATATTTGGCCACAGTGCCCTTGCACTAGCATAATTATTATACAGTGTACATACTACACGCTAAAATATTATAAGAATAAAAGCGCAGCATTTTGTTTTAGCTGCACTTGATATTATTATGGATATGATGACTAAAATTTCTACAGAAACGAAAATCAATACAATTTTAGATTCTAAATTGGTAAAAATAACACATGGAAAGGTCTAAGGCAACTTTCAGGTATTGATTTTAAAAGAATACAATTTTTAAAAGCATATATCGAAACAAACCTTCGGCTTCGATGCTTATAAAAAGAGTGTAAAGCCAACAAAAGTTGGTCGAAAAATTAAAATAACATTTGATTCGTTTTTATAAATCATAATATTTTTTAATGATTCATTGCAGATATATTGTTGTTCATGCTAGAAACAAATGATTCCAACAGTAGTTCAGATGGATGAACAATATGGCTACTAGGTGCAACGTCTTCATCCCAATCACTGCTTATTTAGTCAAATCGAATTGTTGTAGAATGTGGCAAAGAATGTAGAGAAGTAGATCGAGAAAGATATACAGGCAAGAACTGTTTGGATATGTGGAAAGGATTGTCTACAATAACACCCTTTTATTTGGATGAACTCCGTCAGACATCCAGAAGAAGAAATTAACAAATGATGGAATTGTGAACTAATATTAAATTTGATAATTAAAAGCTTAGTTATTGACTTGAATATGACAAGGGTTGAATGAAACCTTCTGAATGAGAGATTTTGAATCAATGTTTACAATGCCAAGACAGGGCAAAGTGAATATACTTAGTTTTTTATGACGTCTTTATTAGATACGCTTAGTAAAATCTTAATTTACAATTAATTTATTACTGCTTTTCTTATGTATTTGGATTAATTCACAAGCAAGACGAGTGCGATAAAATACATCAATATGTATTCCTCAATTATAAAATTATAATAACTTAATATAATAACTTATATAAGTTTGGTATGGTTTGGCATGAAAACCAGTTTGTTTAAACTCGAGCTATCACGGATATCGCCTTCACAAATCCAGAAAAAGCCAAGCTTCTCTCAAACGCGTTCGAAGATCAAATGAAATGCAATCCTTCGATGGGCCCAACTCGACAGACATTATACATCATAAACGACACTATCCCCTCTCTAAAGAGGAAAACTTCCAGTCAGTTCATCTTCTGAAGAGTATAGTCTCTCTCAGAAACCTTCAGCTCTCCATAAAACGTCTGTCCTCTAAAAAACTCCAGGCCCAGATGGTATAACAGTAAACCATCTAAAAAACCTCACTAGCAAGCAATTATCCGAACTTGCTAATATTATCAACTATTCTGAGGTTAAGGCATTTCCCAAGGAACTAGAAACATGCGCTTGTCGTTGTCATTCCTAAAAAAAGTGCAAGTCCAGTCCATATGACTACAGACCCATCAGCTTGATCAGTTCACTCTCCAAACTTGGCGAAAAAGAGATATTAAACGCCTTAAACAATTTCACAGACGCTCATCACATAATCCCGAACGAACAATTCGGTTTCCATACCAAACACTTATGCCCCCATCAAGCTGCCCGCGGTGCAGCAACTGTCCACCAAGCACTGAGAAAAGGTCGAAAAACCGGAGCCATATTTTTATATGTCTACAAAGCTTTCGATCAAATATGGCACCATGGTATAATATTTAAAGCGAAACAGCTAGGTATACCGAATAACCTAAAATACCTGATTCATACTTGGACGGTAGGTCCTTTCAAGTGAGGGTCGGTGACGCAATCTCCTCTCATAAATAAATTTCCGCAGGAGTCCCGCAAGGTGCTCCATTAGCGCCAGCACTATTCAACCTTTATATTGGCTGATTTCTCACTCTACAAAGTTTCCCACACAGCATTTTACGCAGACGATAATGCTTTCTTCACAACAGGTTACTGTCCCGACGCTATTCGCAACAGACTCCAAGTACAGCTGAACCAAGGGACAGCGTGGTATAAATTCTGGCGGCTACAGATAAACCCAAGCAAAATTCAGGCTACTCTGTTCCACCGCAAGAAGTCCGCGCCTATCGACTCCAAATCGATAAGGTCCCTATCCCATGGCTCCAGAAAGTTTCATACCTCGGTCTCCAGTTCGACCGTAGATTCCAATAGTCAGCCCAAATCCAGCATGCCACTTGCAAAGGAAATGGCGTGTACAGCCTACTATTTCCACTAGTCTGCAGAAAAAGCAAACTTCGAATCCCACAGAAAGCGACTCTGTATAAAATGCTAGTCCGTCCAGTCTGCCTCAACGGAGCACAGGTGTGGTACAGGTACGTCTCTGAGAGACGACTTGAACTACTCCAAGTGTTCCAATCCAAAAAAGTCCATGGGTTACTCAGAGCCCATGGTTTATGAGGAACGTCACTACACACCTGAAGTCAGGCATCCCGTTTGTAAAAAATTCATAAACATGCTCAATATGAGGTTCTCCATAGGAACCTTAGAACACGACAACATTTTGATAAAATCCCTGCCCGTCCACAAACCCCGGTAGTAAACAAACTACGACAGTCCCAGTCGTAACCCAGGGTCCCTGTCGCCCGCAAGACAACCATTCCCCGAACCTGAAGGTACATTAGCCGAAGACCATTTGGCTCTAGCTGGTCAACCTAGTAAATAAAAAAAAGTTCTCTATGATATTTGCATAGATTATATTTAACACATTTTTACTGGCAGGAAGGCGCAATCTATTTCTGACTCTGACTATTTATTGGATTTAGCGGTGGTCAAAACAAACAAAGAGCTAAAACAACCTTTGACTTCGGACGCATCACACAGTAGAGTATCTTTTTCTAACTAGAATAAAATGAGGATGAACTGTTGTAGGATTCAATGTTATTTTCGATGGACTAATAGCTGCAATTTACTAAAAACTAATCCCTCATAATTAATTCACAGACGTTATAAACAAAAACAAACAACAGGTCATATTTGTACGACAAAAATTGTTTGATTTTAAGGTCGGCTGAGTACGGCGTATCAGCACTGGGTCGAGACCATCGGACCGTTCCTATTATCCAATGAACCATAAGACAGATCGGTTGTTCGGTACGAAACAGCGGAGCGAAAATTGAATATTTTCACAGAGGACGTCCTGTTTTCCTACGGTCCTTATTTAATAATGACGAATCTTCTCGATGGGGACGTTTTAAGCTGGACAAATAAACTGAGTCGCTCCTTGGGGAATAATGTAGTTGTACGATAAGAGGGAGCGTTGCGAGTCTACCGTGGGAATTTACTTTTAATTGAAATATTTGTGTTTGACAATATTTATTGTTATACATTAATATTAGAATAGTATTATTATTTACTGTTTTTTTATTAATTGCATTTTACATTAGATGTGCCTGAAATCATTACTTACAAAATCCCCGTCTGGAATGCCAATAGACTCCAACAATAGGCCAGGGAAATAAAAATGTTCGTAATTGAACAAAATATTGATATTATGATGGTATTCGAAACACATTTTACGGACAAATATTATTTGAAAATTCCCAAATATAAACTTTATCATACAAATCACTCTGATGATAAAGCACATGGTGGTACAGCCATAATCATTCGAGATGATATAAAGCATTTTGAAAAATAAAAATTCCGCAAAGACTACCTGCAAGCAACCAGTATAACCATAAAGGTAGTCCATGGACCATTAACAATGTATTGCCCACCCAAACATAACAACAAGGCAGAACACTTTCAAGAATTCTTCAGTACGCTAGGTAATCGATATTGGCCTTCAGACAGAAATAAAAAGCCAGATACTATAGATTTCTGTATTACAAAAATTATTGATACGAAAAAGTGTCATACAGAATCATGTTTTGACATGTTTTCTGATCATTCACCAATAATAGTAACACTTTTTTAAAAAATTGCTATCAAAGATAAACCCCCTTCTCTCTGCAATAATAGAACAAACTGGTCCTCATTTAGAGAAAACCTAGACCGAGACATCTCTCTAAACCTACCGTTACAAAATGAAATTGACATAGAAAGAGCAGCAATAAATCTTACAAAATATATACAGGAGGCAGCATATTCCGCGAGTCTTAACAATGAAACATTTACAAGAAAAAATACACAAATATCATGTACAATACATAAAAAGATAGCAGAAAAGAGAAAATTACGACGGAATTGACAACAGCAAAGGACCGAAGAGAATAAGAGAAAATTTAATAGGACAATAAAAGAGCCGAAAGAAATAATTCAAAATGAACAAAACCAAGGCATTCAAGAAAATTTAGAGAATTGGACACCAACTGAGGCTACAGACTATTCGTTGTAGACAGTAACAAAGAAGCTTAAGAGACCCCAGCAGCATAACCCACCTATTAAAACAAGCGAAAATAATTCGGCTAGAAGCCATAAAGAGAAGGTCGACATTTTCTCAAAACACTTAAAAAATGTTTTAAACCTTTCCATTCTCAGCTACATAAAGATGACGAATATAAAATCACTAGCTTTCTGGACTCGCCATTTCAAATGGACTTACCGCACGAGAAATTAACGGTCATGAAAGTTAAACAAACAATAATGAGAGAGATTAATATTAAAAAAGGTCGTGGTTATGACTTAATTACTTGTAAAATTTTAAAAGAATTATCTGAAAAGGCTACAAAAAACTATTAACATTTATATTTAATGCTATGCTACGAATTAATTACTTCCCTAGTATCTGGAAAGTAGCAAAAATATTAATGATTCTTAAACCAGGAAAAATACCAGAAGATGTGACCTCCTACCGGCCTATAAGTTTATTACTGATAATCTAGAAAGTTCTCGAGAAACTATACATCAAGAAGCTAAACTGTATAATAGAAAAAAGAAAAATTATTCCAGAACATCAGTTTGAGTTTCGCAATAAGCATGGGACTATAGAACATGTGCACATACTTGTAAACAAAATAAACACTGACCTAAATGCCAAAAAATATTGTTCGGCTGCTTTTCTAGATATATCTCAGGATTTTGACAAAGTATGGCATACGGGCTTGAAGGTTAAATTAAAGAAACATCTTCCTCATCCAGACTATTAGTTACTAAAATCGTATCTCACTGACTGACATTTTATTATAAATCAAGGCCATGAACATAACGAATTAAATCCCATATATTCAGGAGTTCCGCAAGGTAGTGTACTGGGTCCAGTACTGTATCTTCTGTATAGGGACGATCTGCCCACCACAAAAATAACTACTGTGGCAACATACGCAGACGACACAGCAATCTTGGCATCCCATGAAGATCCGGTCACAGCATCAATAAACCTACAAACCCACCTGGATCAAATACAATTATGGTTGAAGACATGGCGCATTAAAATTAATGAAATAAAATCCACCCATGTAACGTTTACGCTGCTTAGAAGAATATGTCCACCAGTGAATATCAATCATCGTCAACTCCCCCAAGCAGAGCAAGTTAAATATCTTGGTATGCATTTAGATCGACGCCTAACCTGGAAGAAATACATACTCTATAAACGAAAAGAACTTCGACTAAAATTATATCATATGTATTGGATAATCGGGCGCAAATCCAAGTTATCCTTAGATAACAAGGTGTTGCTGTATACTCAAGCCTATTTGGTCATATTAATCAGGAAGTTAACAAATTGATCAGAATAATAAATAAAGAATTTTTATTATGCCAATGTCTAGGAAATCCTGCTTCTCGACGGCACGATATAAGACTATCCCCTAAGCTGGTGTAACGTGGTGTTAATTAATAATTTAATATGAAAATAATTCGTCCAAGCTTACTCAATATTTAAACTTAACTTAATTGTTGTGTTCGATATTTTTGACATCGACAAAAAGGAGAGGTTTCTGTGCCAAAAATTATAGGTATGATCGACATCCACACCCACATCGACTCCGAAGTGGAATGTTGATGGCCACAAAGTCTTGCTATGCATATGGTGAGACTAGCAAGTTATATTTTATTATGAATTTCTACAGTCAGTACTACAAACTGTTACTATTACTGTGACAAATTAACCGTTAAATCCAATGTCTACCGATAGTAATTTAAGAAGTCGAATGAGGTATTGCTGGAAAAAAATGAATAATCAATGACCAACAGGCGCAAAGCCATCCTCTTGAATGACTACAACTGGACACATGTTACAAGAGTTGTGAAGGGTACAGTGTAATGGTTTCAATAAAAGTTCTGCTGCAACCAGCGTATTCATCAGATCTAGCACCTTATGAGCACCACTTCTTCAAATCAATGCCGCATGGCTTGGCTAGTATACAGTTTCGAAATATTGAATTCGAAATGTTCGAAATATATGTTGAATTACATTTTCTCTATATATACATTTTAAAAGCAAAAAAAAACATCAGAATACATGTAACCATCTAATAATATTACTGAACTTTTGATGAAAATACTATCCATTATTATTTGAGAATATAAAAAGTGATTTGTTGACAATGACAATATAAAACAAGTGATGACCCATCTTATAAAACATTTTAGGTAGCACTATCCTCTATCGTATCAGTCGTTTTGTTTGAAATACTGGGTCTCATTTCAAGGTAGAACTAGCTAGCAAAAAAAGAAAGAAATCTTCACAGTGTATGTCCTTTATTATTACAAGAGCATCTCCGAATGGATAGAGTTTCCGCCGCTGCGGAATACAAAAGCTGCTTTTTGTCTGCCACTTTCCGTTTTCCGGCCTGATTATATATTGTCTACAGACATTTTTCTACAGATAACTCGGATTCTTCTTGACGCTTTGTGCTAATGAAAATTTCTGCTCGTTGCGCATTTGCTTCCTACGCCTACTGTTACGGGATCGCTTTACGTACTAGTATCCATTACGGAAAAGGATTTTTAATTTCTTTTCGCTTCTAACAAGTGAATAATCGACGTGTAATTACTATTCATCTTTGTAATAGTGGCGTATTAGCGGAAATGTACCTTAAAGATGAAAACCTTTGATGTATTCTCGTAAATGAAATATTACATAATGGAAATTCTACATAAAAAAAGAAAAAATGAAAAAAATCATAGGATTAATTGTTATTTTTAATGTACACTAAAACTTTGAGGCCCAAACGAGATACTTATGTTCTTCAATATTTCTGAAATTTTAAGATAATTCTCATTAGGTTACAATGCAATTATAGCAATGTTTCTATTCTTCGAAACATTTAATTATAATAAAAATAACAAAATATTATCTTGCATGTATTTAAAATACGAAATATGTTTAAGTCGTATGTTTGAAATGCAAACTACAGTATTTTAGCTATCTTTTTTTAAAATACAAACAAATTAGAACAGTCTGGTGTTGCGTTACGTAAAGGTAATTGAATTAATATATCCCAATCTATTCAGTAAATTCAGAAGATTTGCCCTGCGTACATTCGAAACGTACTATCAGACAAACTGGCCCTTGTTAGAAAATGACTTAAACCTGCTAAAAAAACCTATAAAACAGTAATTTATTTATCTAAATTCTTATATTATAATGTATTGTATTTTCATTGTCATTAGGCTATTAGGGATATAGTCGTTAATAGTTTTATATATTTGTATATATTTGTTTGTTTGAATTGATTGCATATTTGATCCGGGTCTACTTTTTTGGCTATCTTACCTATAAAATAAAATTTAAATCATTACTAATATATATATATATATATATATATATATATATATATTAATATATATATAAAATAAATGTCTAATTATTACCAGTTACTACAACTTTTGCTAGTATTATTAATGGACAAACCTCATTAATGACTTGACATCTTCCAACATAATAAAAATAATTTTCTTCTCTGTTCTTGTTATGATTAAATTTTGGCATATCTTGATACCTATTCGATATCATTGAAAATGATGTGTTATAAATTTAGAAGCTAACATTTCCACTATAAATAAAATTGATGCTGTTTGGATTTTATAACTAACTATTTTTTAAAAATTTAACCTTACATTCTGCACTTACCCTTGTTCTCCCTTAATTTAAAACCATTGTATGTTAAACCACCAAAAATAACCCAACAATTTAATTATTATTACTATAGCATTATTCATGTAACACAAAATCTATATATTCTAGATTTTTTGTTGGTTTGATTTGATCGTACACACCAATCGACTCGAAAGAAATGTACCGCCATTAGATAAGGAAGACAACATAGTCTATCCTTTTCTATGGTTTATTCTATACAGGAAAGTGCGCATGCGCCAAATCAGGATAAATTTGTGGAATAATATATCCTGAATATCTACCCAAAACATTTTTTTGTATCTCAACAACACTTCTATACATTTTCTATCATGTGACTTCCACCAGAGTCCCAATAAACTTCCCTGTCGACGTTTCACTTTTACAGGGTAAAAACATGTTCGAAGAGACGGTCAGTGAAAAGAAACAAAAGTGCAACATCTGTGTCACAATTGCGGCGTTAAAAAATGTTTAAAAATAACATTTTAAATACTGGTGTAAAAGTGAAAGTACGATCGGGAAAAAGGTTAGTACAGTAGAAAATAACTGGGAAATGCCATAAAACGTTAAGCTTCGAAAACTCAACACCTGGACCACAAATGCAGCGTAGGATAATTTGAAACATAAAAATAACAGTATTATTTCAACAATACGTAAAAAAATCTATGGAGAAGAACACTACACAAAAGGCGGATAAAATGGAATTATCGACATCACGCGTATCACATATTGCAGTTTGAATCTAGAGACCACAACTAGAACCCAGAAGGAACAGGCACTCTACAATGCGTGGATGAACGAAAAGTCGGCGCGGGAAGGTCTTGAAATTGCATTAGCCAATATGCAAAAACAAATAAATGCCCTCCAGCTACAACTAAATAAACGAAGCTCTGAGGGAAAGGACAAAACAATGATAAACCACCAAGCCAACAAAAGCAGTCCAATTCCTCCAATTCTAACATATATGAAACAGATAAAAAAAAATTGCAGAAAGAAGTAGGCTGGATAACGGTTAGAAATAAAAAAAGAAAACCAAATAATTCTCCAGGATCTTCACCGCAGAAAATAAAAATAAAACAAAATAATGAACAAAATAACGAAATTAGAATACCCAAGCCACCCCCAATTATCGTAAGTAATGTTAGCGACTTTGACTTGCTTTACGAAACACTGAGGTCCAACGATATAGTATTGAAAAACTGGAATGGCACTCTTATGAAGACAAACAAACTAGAGACCTCAAAGTTATGACAAGAGGGCTTCCATCAACAGCTAAAAGTGTAAAAAATATTGTCGAACCAAACCAAAATGGGCTTAAATGCTTAAATGCGACAAATATTTAAAAAAAAAGAAAAAATTAAAAATAACGAAGGAAAAATTTTGGTCCACAGGAAGCCATTACTTCTATTTATGTTAGCCTTTGAACATGATACGGACACAAAAACCATTTTTGGTATTAATATAGTTTTTGGGGTCGAAATAAAAATCGAACCTCTAAAAAAATCGAACTTAATTCCGCAATGCAAAAGATGCCAATTGCATGGACACTCACAGATATTCTGCAGAAGAGAACTTAGATGTGTAAAATGTTCAGGTAAACATATCACCACAAAGTGTAGAAATCCCAAAGAAGCTAAGCTGAATTGTGCAAATTGTAATAAAGCGCATCCGGCAAGTTATAGAGGATGTTATAGATGGGGATCCAGAATGACAACAACTAAAGGCAATGAATTGCATAAAGCAGCTGCTGAACTAAGATAGAGACACAGAAATAGAAATACCGACATATTTATAAAGGAATAACAACATATTTTTTAATAAACTGGCGAATTTTTACTGGTTTGTGTCGGATTTCGAAATGTTGAAAAATTCCTCCGGTCCCCCCTTTGAACTTTTTTCACGTAATTTTGAAAAGTTCGCCTTTTAGTTCCTTTAATCACATTTTGTACTCCAAAGTACGCCGGTTAAAAGTACTACTCGCATTCTGAATTACCTCAAATAGTTTCTGAGATATGTCGGATTGTAATTTGCTAATTTGCCTAACCGCTGGTTTCTCAGTACTTTGACCATAATGCGAAAACTGTAAGGACTAGAGACACGGGGTTTTCACCATAAGGAATAACAACATATTTTTTAGTAAACTGGCGAAATTTTACTGGTTTCTGTCGGATTTCGAAATCTTGAAAAATTCCTCCGTTCCCCCCTTTGCACTTTTTAATTTTGAAAAGTCCGCTTTTTTTTTCAATTTTCAACTTTTTGTATTATTGGTTTGTAGTAGTAATAACATCTTCAAAGCTACTGAATACGCTTAAGTACTAGTATTATTTTCACGCCATTATGACATTTATTTTAAAAGAGAGCGTAAAATATTTGACGTCGAGTAAACTGTCGCTTTTTACTCGAAACCTCAAACTCGAAACGTCAAAGAAGCTCCGCGAAATTCGGTAATACAACATCATAAAATCCTTCACGGCATAAAACATTTTATTAACACGATATTAACCAGAGGAAAGCGGAACCGTCCCACTGGAAAAGACATTTTGTTTTCGTGGCTTTTCACCTTGCCGGGAAACTTTGTCGTTATTAAATAACCGAGTCGACGAGAATCAATCGAAATATTCAATTTTCCGGCGACATTCTACGGCGAACAAACAATCTCTTTGTATAGTTCATTTGACGATGTGGATGGATCGGCCGCCCTACCAACTCCCGTCGCCGGCACGTGGAAATTCAACCAGCCATAAAAATCGAATGATTTCGTCGGAACAAATACGACTCGAGAACTAACACGACAGCGGCGATAACACCATTTCGGTTTCTGATAAACATTTCGTTTGAATTAAGTGTTTGGTTCACGGCTTTGATATTATGGTGATTTGATTATGGATATTAATTGCTAAATTGTAAGAAATACTTTTATTTCTTAGTAAATAAAATAACATTCAACAAAACATTATAATATCCACTATCTTGACATTATACAGGGCTATTACCATAATATTCGATAATAAACAACGTCAACAAGTTACTCTTCTATAGACTCTAAAAAACTATATGAGTTCCAGTCAAGGTGTTAAATAATTTAGTTATAAAGTATTTATTTAGATCGTTTAGATAAAATCAAGTCAATATCACAGCAGCACCATTATATACGAAAGCAGAGAAAATATCCTAAAAATATCCAAATGTGATCAACAACCCCCATTCAACAATTGACTACTTCGACCTTTTGGTTGACTTATTGCATATTTACCAGCCTAAAATGAACGGCGTACTTTTCAACTGAAAGAAGTCTCCAGTCAATACATAAAATTTACTTATATAAAAATACATTATTTTTGTTTGTCATTAGATCATTAGGGCGTAGGTGATAGATGTATATTTTGTTTATTTGATCTAGGTCTACTTTTGTTGGCAAATTTAATTTTTTCATATCACTCTCCGCTGTTCTTCCATCGCAGCAAAATATCTCTTTCTCTTCTCTGATTCTAATTTCGCCTTCGCTTTCGTGACTTTCGCTCTCAACAAATTCCAACTACATCTAACCTGTAAACTAAAGTATATCATGATTAAAATAAGTTCCTCATTATTACAGGATACTACAGTTTTTCCTACTATTCTTGATGGACAAACCCAATTAATGAATTGACTACTTCCAGCACATCAAGAATAAATTTTCTCTGTTTTTGTTATTGTTTTAAAATCTGTTGCTATTTCGGCGAGAAATGTTGGCATATTTTGATTCCTGTTCGGTATCGCTGAAAATTATTTGTTATACATTTGTCAGCTAACATTCCAGCAACTACAAATAAAATCGATGTTTGGATATTATAGTTTTTGAAAATTTAGAACATTACATTCTGCACTTACCCTTGTTCTTCCATATTTTAAAACTAATGATTTTAAGCCACCAAGATTAACACGACAATTTAATTATTATTCCTATAGAATTATTAGTATAGCACAATATGTAAATATTTTAGATTATTTTATTGGAAAAGAACGTGCCGCCATTAGAAAAGGATAACAATAGAATTTATTCTTTGCTGAGGTTTATTCTATGATATTATTATTTATTCTTATTGGTACTTGTGCGGTCATATTAGACATAAACTGCATATTAATAGATATGCTTTTGTTAATTTTTTTTCCAAGTATGGGTCTAATTATGTATATTGTTACTTGCCCTGTAATTTTCGTGTGGCTTCGCTATTGTCTCCAGTAGCATGAATATCATAATCACCAGCAAACGTAGCCATCGTGATATTTTCTATTTATGGTATATCACTTGTGTAGAGTAGGTAAATAATTGGCTACAATACATTTCCTTCTGGACCACCTGCTTTAGTTTCCTTTGTTGTAGTTTTTGTTTGGCTTTAAACATTTTGGCTGTAATATAAGATCGTAATAATTCAATGTAGTAGTTGTTTCGGCAACATTTTCTGTAACTTTCTAATAAAAGCCGTCATGCACATACTTTATCGAAGGCCTTTGCCACATCTGAGAATATAGCTGAACCTACTGTTTTAGGCCTTTTCAATTACATCTGTTACTCTATGCACCTAGTCAAGTGTCGAATGTTTATTAACAAACCTAAACCCATGTGTATTAGGTCTTTTTTCTCTATAATCGGATTTATTCTTTTCAACAGGGTTTTTTCAAATAATATTACTGGTAGATAGGTCCATAGGGTTTTATTTCATTTGAACATGAATATTAATACAATAATATTAGGTGGTTACATGTTTTTGATTAGGGATATATATTGATGAAAATGAAAAATATTAGTGTAGTTGCACATCATCGTTTGAAGAAGTGGATTCAATCGCTGCCAAGCCATGCAACGTTTTATCACTATCTACTGTCATGATTTTGAACCAATAAAACATGAAATGAAGTTGTATATTTGACTCCGAAGAGAGATAGTGATTAGACATCAACCAAAACACTATTGTGTCACTGTTTCGGCATGTAAAATAATGTTGTGTTTCTAAGATACATAACTTCAACTTGATGATGTTTTATCAGGTGTATTTCATCGTCTTTGAAATCAGTGATCTAACTTACAAACTGTTTCAAAATCTGACATATTCACCATATTTAGCTTCTTTTGATTTGTAACTCCACTCGCACTCCACTTATTTTACAGAAAATGAGTTTTTTTCATGTATCAAAAAACAATGAGTCCGCATTCTTGACAATGAGTCCGTTTATTTTTCGAAATTGTTTTAAGGTTATACATAATCAGTCTTCTTCTTTATTCACCAGGCATTGTTCCTTTCGGTTACCAATTGTTGAGAAAATCATACTATACCAATACCTTGACAATTGTTACCAAGATAATGGTACGATATAAATAAAATATTTTTAACAAAAAATTGAACCGATTTCAAAAAATCACTAAGAAAATTATTTTATTGAGTGAGTGAGTTAACAATTTCCCCCATTACCCCCAACAGATCCGGATTTGGTTCCAATAGGACCACCGCATTTTGAAAATTGGTCCATAATTGATCAGCAAACATATATTAAAATAACATTATTCTCAAATATTTGATTATTAAAAAAAAAATAGGAATAAAGAAACAATGAATAAAAAAAGCGCTTCAGATCCCGGGGTCCGCTACATAGCCTAGGTTACTTGACAAATGTTCTAACTAAACAACAACAAAAGGATATTGTCCTCCTCGGGACTCGAACCCGCGACCTCCGATTGGAAGCTAAACGCTTTAATGATTACACCATAGAAGCAGTTGTCTACAGTATTTCTACGAGGTCTTATATGCTATAGTTATGCACAGTGAATGGCTTTTGCACTGAACAACTTTTGCGGACCGATTTTGCATGACCTCAGCAATAACATTATACAAAATATCTGATTATTTTAGATAAAATATATGGGAAAACTTATCTGTACGTGCATTTGAAATTTGAGCGTTTCACTCGATTTACAACCCCCCCCCCCCGTTCCTCATTAAAAAAGAATTTTGAAAATCGGTCCACAATTGACGGAAAAATTGGCGAATATACATTAAAATAGCAATATACCCAAATATTTGATTATTTTGATAAAAATATGTGAAAACTGTGTACGTTCATTTGAAATGTGAGCGATTCCCTCGATTTCCCCCCCTTACCCTCAACATATCCTGATTTGGTTCCAATGGGACCACCTCGTAAGTGCACACTTTCGAATAAAAAAGGAATTTTGAAAATCGGCCTGCAATTGACGGAGAAATCGGCGAACATACATTTAAAAAATATATACAGCCGAACATAGAATCTCCTTTTTCGAAGTCGGTTAAAACACTAAATATTTTCTCCCTCTATATGTAAGGACCCTTAATGTATTTTGTAATAAAGTCTTTAATTTACCAAAAAAAACTGCGTTTGATTACTTTCTATCAGAAAATAATACTTTAATTCCAATGTGTTTAATATTTCTAAAAAATGTTTAATATTTCTAAAAATTATGACAATCAAACCCAAAAATTCCAGTGATTTTTCTATGTTGATAGAAAGGAAGAACTTGGTTGGTCTGGGAGACCGGTTTTAATAATAAATACAGTTTAAAATAATTATAAGTTATTTACATAAGAGCCTCTCACTCCGGGAAATATCAGCTGATATAAAGTTATAAACGAACATGTGTTAATCTTTGATTCAACTCATGCAGTACAAACGTTTCAGTTCTCAAGCTTCATGTTATGTTTAACTGACTGACCAGAATATTGTGTCGTAGTAACAGGTCAATGGAAGAGTCCCCGATGTACCGTAGTAAAACACACACTTTTTTGGCAAAATTATTTGTTTTTTATTCAACAGGAATCATCTTCAAAAGTAATACACTGATTAGAGCGACCCTTCAATTTTCAATACCATTTTTGTAGTACGATTTGTCCTTGCATCAAAATAGGCCTCAGTTTCGGCGATCACCCCTTCATTCGACAAAAATTTCTTCCCAGCGAGCATTCTTTTGAGATCCGAGAACAGGAATTAGTGGATGGGCCAGATCTGGGTGATACGGTGGATGAGGAAGCAATTCGAAGCCCAATTCTTGGATTTTTGAAACGGTGCATTGTCTTGGTGAAGCATCACTTTCTTTTTTTTTTCAAATGCGGCCGTTATTCGGCGATTTCGCCCTTCAAACGGTCAAATAACGTTTTGTAATGGCCGCCGCTGTCTGCCTTTTTCAAGGTAGTCAATGAAAATTATTTCATGCGCATTCCAAAATACAGATGCCATAACCTTGTCAGCCGACTGTTGCGTTTTCCGACGCTTTGGAGCTGTTTCATCGTGTACAGTCCACTCGGATGGCTGTTGATTGGACTTCGGAGTGAAATGATGGAGCCATGTTTCATCCATTGTCACATATAGACGGAAAAACTCTTATTTTATGCTTAATCATCTTCAAACACAGCTCCGAATCATCAACTCCTCTTTGTTTTTGGTTAAAAGTGAGCTGGCGCGGCACCGACTTTGCACAGAGCTTTCTCATATCCGAATATTGGTGAATGATATTATGTACACGTTCAACAGATATCTTTAGAGTATCTGCTATTTCATTCAATTTCAATTTAAGGTCATTAAAATCATTTTGTGTATTTTGTAACAACCTCTTTTGGGCGTCCACGGCGTTCACCGTCTTCGGTGCTCATTTTACCACGTCAAAACTAAACCGGAAACTCGGAATCATGCCAAGTTTTTGCTTCAACTGTATCTTTTCCCTTCAAAAAGCAATATTTTATCAACACGCGAAATTCCTTTTTATCCATATTTTTTTGATAACAAAAGTTGCTTCTCTCAAAATGCTATAATTCACACACTAATGATCCGACAGCTGTCAAATTTATACACGCATCTTTTGAGGGTTAGGGCCAACTACAAATATATGGATTTAATTCTAGTAGAGCCATCTATGTGTCAGACAGGGGATTTTTCAATTGACCTGTTATACATATCTTGAAATCATAGCAATACTGTAAAAAGGTTGATAAAAATGTTTATTTCAAATTTCAACGAACACAACGTTATATTTGCCAGTTGAATTTTAATGGAGCCGTTACCTAGATATATTGGATATTATAATATTTTATATGATAGGAAAATGAAATAGGATTTTTCTAAAGATTTTTGAATAGTGCCGACGATCCATTAGGCAAATAAATGCACCCCAAACATTTGGCGAAAATATCGCAACGAAACCGCTCGGGAAAAAGCAGAACCCGCTCCATTCTTTCAGCTTTTCACCTCATTGAGAAAATTCGCCGTTATTAAATAACAGCGGCGGCAGAGAGAGCGGACCGCCCTTTGTGAAAATATTCAATTTTCCGAGGACGGTTTGTGGCGAACAAATGGTCGTTGTGTATGGTTCGTAAAGCGATGTTGTTGACAGATCGGTGACCGAGTTATATAACAATTTATTACGCATAAATTGTCATAATTATATTATATATATCAATGTGTTTGTTCAGTTTTTTTTTTCTAATTTATTTAGAGTATTCTATCAAGACTAGGTTCTTCGATTGATTACCAATGCCTATCGCTACGTAACCAACGAAGAACTGCACAATGACCTGGAAACCAAATTGATTTGCGAAGTTGTGCAGGATTTCGCCTTGAAACACGAAAGAAGATTACTAAATCATACTTGCGTGGAAGCAATACAACTGCTGGACGGCGCGCAGGATGTCAGAAGATTGAAGCGGACAAAACCATACGAACTTATATTAAGTGTATACCTTTAATGTAAACTATAGCCATAAATTATTATAATTTAATAATTGAGGAATACATACTGATGTATTTTCTCGCACTCGTCTTGCTTGTGAATTAATCCAGGTACATAGGAAAAGTAGTAATAAATTAATTGTAAATTAAGATTGTACTAAGCGTATCTAATAAAGATGTTATAAAGAAAAATTTAGAGTATTCATATCACAAAACTTAACCACTAAAGGGCTGAAAGTAAAGCGATGACAAATATATTTCCTTTCTATCGATTTACAAATTTTGTAAAATATCTTAGGTTATATTCGATTTTTTTGTGTATAATATTAACGAATTTTCTTGTTATGGCATTATTTGTGTAGCATTTAAGAATACATAATAAGCAAAAAAGGATTGTACTTCACCGTCGAAACAGTTTTAAATGTAGACAACAGTGATACAAGAAACCTCTAACAATCTCTTATATTTAAGTTTCCAAAGAGGAAGATGTATTCTTTGCATTTCAGAATGACCATGATGATTATGTGGAAGATAATTGCTTAAATAAGATGTAATATCTAATTCTAATTGTAATAGTAAGACTTTCATTAAAATATACATCGATAATTCAATTGAAAAACATAATATATGTATATTCAAGAAGCATTTTCCTTAGCATATCGAAAACGAAAATAAGGCTACATGTTAAATATTGGATTAAGCCGCTATTCACTCACATTAGAATCTTTAAAGAGAATTAGAAGTAAGTACAAATATAATATTTTTTTCAAATGAAATAAAGTGAGAAGTGCCGTCTTCGTTACCGCAGTGGTTAAGGCGACAGCATCGATAGTCGCGGGTTTGAAAAGTCCCCAGCCTACTATAGTAAAACACATTTATTTGGCAAAATTAGTTTTTAATTCAACATAATTCCCTTCAAAGGTGATACATTGATTATAGCGACACTCCAACTTTCCGATACCATTTTTGTAGTACGATTTGTCCTTTGTTTCAAAATAGGCCTCAATTTCGGCGATAATCTCTTCATTCGACGAAAATTTCTTCCCAGCGGGTACTCTTTTGAGATCTGAAAACAGGAATTAGTCGCTGAGTATCAGATCTGAAGAATACGGTGAATGAGGAAGCAATTCTAAACCCAATTCATGGATTTTTGCCATCGTTTTCACTGAATTGTGACACGGTGCGTGGAAGCAATACAACTGCTGGACAGCGCGCAGGATGTCAGAAGATTGAAGCGAACCAAACCATACGAACTTATATTACGTGTATACCTTTAGTGTAAACTATAGCCATAAATTATTATAATTTAATAATTGAGGACTACATATTGATGTATTTTCTCGCACTCGTCTTGCTTGTGAATTAATCCAAGTACATAGGAAAAGTAGTAATAAATTAATTGTAAATTAAGATTGTACTAAGCGTATCTAATAAAGATGTTATAAAGAAAAATTTAGAGTATTCGTATCACAAAACTTAACCACTAAAGGGCCCAAAGTAAAGAGATGACAGATATATTTCCTTTCTATCGATTTACAAATTTTGTAAAATATCTTAGGTTATATTCGGTTTTTTTGTATATAATATTAAGGAATTTTCCTGTTATGGCATTATTTGTGTAGCATTTAAGAATACATAATAAGCAAAAAAGGATTGTACTTCACCGTCGAAACAGTTTTAAATGTAGACAACAGTGATACAAGAAACCTCTAACAATCTCTTATATTTAAGTTTCCAAAGAGGAAGATGTATTCTTTGCATTTCAGAATGACCATGATGATTATGTGGAAGATAATTGCTTAAATAAGATGTAAAATCTAATTCTAATTTTAATGGTAAGACTCATTAAAATCTACGTCGATAATTCAATTGAAAAACATAATATATGTATATTCAAGAAGCATTTTCCTTAACATATCGAAAACGAAAATAGGGCTACATGTTAAATATTGGAATAAGCCGCTATTCAATCACATTAGAATCTTTAAAGAGAATTAGAAGTAAGTACAAACATAATATTTTTTTCAAATGAAATAAAGTGAGAAGTGCCGTCTTCGTTACTGCAGTGATTAAGGCGACCGATAGTCACGGATTTGAATCCTGCTGAGACCTGGATGTACTTTGTGTTTGATTGTAATTGTTACTGTCTTTAGAGGCAACAGTGGAAAATCTGTCAAAGAATAATCAGCCCATTCACGAGAGTAACCAGGATGGCTAAGACCAGATGTCTTCTAGGATGATTTCTAAAGTTGGTCACTCGCCAGTCGGTATTCTTAATGTCGAGGACCATGGTTCGGAGCCCACATTAAACTGTAGGACTAGTCCAGAAAATCTCTCGTTGGTAAAGTGGAGACTGAAATATTTTTAAAAAATTGGAAAATTTGAAAAATGTAAATTATAGCATATGATTCCTGGCAGATGCTTTTTTGACTTCATTCTGATGATAACTAAACCAAACCGAGAAGATTAATAACTAAGAGTATATATGGCACTATTGTAAGAAAAGAACTGTTATATATTTTTTTGTAGTTCTGCTATTATTTTATATTATCTAAATGTTATTTAACGGTACCAGGAACTTATTTCAATTTTTTTGTGTGCGAAGCTATCTCAAAACATTTCTATGGTAAAAAAATCTACGAAAACATATCGAACGAAAATTCCCATTCAGATATTATGTTAGCAAATGGTGATCTTTTTTACAGCGATTAATTGCATGCAACATCCTGAACAAAAGCAATGCTATAAGAAAAATAGTAGTTACGTGTTGCTTGTTCCGGTGGATAAAAATAAATAAATATCGCAAAAGAGCAAAATGATTTTTTTTAATTTCTTGTAAAATTGGTGATTATATATATATATATATATGATTAGTATATTCAGTACATTCAAATATTGCATTCTTATGTATATTTTGTATAATAATAACAATGCACAACTAAAAAATTAGTTATTAGTTTTCAGATTAGCCAATTCAGATTCAGATTTCAGAAGGCCAATTTCTGGAGATTTTAGTGACTTGTTTACGATAATTAAAATATATTAAAGCTATCTGATTCTATATTCTTGCTTGCGTATATTTTACACATACCGCATTAATTCACTACTTTAATATGTCATAATATATGTCGCATTTTTTTCTACAATATTTCAATCTAATCCATAATGAATTTGGCAAGCTGTTATTTTAGATGAACATCATGTCAGACATCCTGTACAGTAAATCAGAATTTTTTATATGCTATTTTTAGAATTATAGCCATCACCAGCAATAAATTGTTCTCAATATATGGATGAATATGGTAAGCTGCTCTGAACTTATTTTTCCTTTGGTCAACCTTATTTCTACTACTGTTAACTGAATATATTTTTCGTCAGATGAATTTTTTCTCATAGTCTCTTTTACTATAATGCCATACTATTGTGCCATTATATGGTATAACAATTTTGTACCCTATAAAATGGCAGATCACTGAAATAACTCTGCTATTGTTCCCTGAAATTATCAGAAAAATAACAACAAATCCTATTGAATTAAACTATTTGGTGTGAAGAAACATGTGACAGGAATATCTAAATGTTTTTGTGTTATAAGCTACAATAATTTGGAATATTGGCGTTTAACAGGGCATATCCTTAATAAATTATTAGAATTTAAATATATGAAAATTTAAAATTCGGAGATGTAGCTGTTTTCGTAATGTGACATCCATAGAGACAGTAGAAATGGGACTATTAGGTGACCTTGGGGTAATGTTTTATCAGATGCGTTCAGAGGTAGTGTTACCAAAGCAACGTGTGATTGGTCAGTTTAATTTGTGCCACACAATCATTTTTAAGTTTATTGTTTGAATTGGTTTTGTTTTAAATATTCGAAGGCATTTTGGACGTCATAAAATAGAAGGAAATCTTCATTATACATTATGCGTATTTTCTGTGTTAAATTAGTTGCTACTAAATTATTATTCAATATAAAAATTGATTAAAATGCAACCTATTAGTAAAAAGTGTTGTGAACCTAGATGTAAAGCTATTAGAGAAATGGGATATCATTCTCTAAGGAATAATCCCACTTCTTTCTCAAAATGGATTGATGAAGTAAATAATATTAAACTAACTGAATTAACCACAATACATATTAATTCATAGTTTGTGAATCACCGACATTTTAGTGAAGAATCAGAAAGCCTTAGCTAACATATCAGTTGAAAAGTCCCCGGACTGACACATAGATGGCGCTACTAGAAATAAATCCATATATTTTTTATTTCGCCCTGACCCTCAAAAGATGCGTGTATAAATTTAACAGTTCTCGGATCATTAGTTTGTGAATTATACCATTTTGAGTGAAGCGACTTTTGCTATTGCGAAAAAAATGGATAAAAAAATATTTCGCGTGTTGATAAAATATTGCTTTTTAAAAAGAAAAAATACAGTAGAAGCAAAAACTTGGCTTGATGGCGAGTTTCTGGACACTGCCCCAGGAAAATCAACCATCAAGGATTGGTATGCTAAGTTTAGACATGGTGAAATGAGCACCTAAAACGATGAATGCAGTGGACACCCAGAAGAGGTTGTTATCGACGAAAACATTTAAAAAATGCACAAAATGAATTTGAATGACCGTAAATTGAAACTGAATGAAGTATCAGACACTCTACAGTTATCAACTGAACCTGTACATCATATCATTGACGAATATTTGGGTATGAGACAGCTCTGTGTAAAGTGGGTGCCGCGCGAGCTCACATTTAACCAAAAACAACGAAGAATTGATGATTAGGCGCAGTGTTTGAAGATGATCAAACATAATCAACCCGAGTTTTTGCGTCGATATGTGACAATGGAATATGACTCCATCACTTCACTCCAAAGTCCAATCGACAGTAATGAGTGGACTGCACACAAAGAACCCACTCCGAAGCGTGGGAAAACGCAACAATCATTTATTTAATATATGGTTATTGCATGTGTATATTGTTTTTTTTTAAAGTCAACCTACATATTATAAGTATAAGACGTAAATGATAATGGTGAAAATATTAATTTTAGTAGTCTAACAAGCTGTTATTAACAAATTGTACAAATATGTACTGTGCTGTATTACAGTACAGTACATATTTGTTACAGTGTCATCACTTAAAGTTTAATGCCGACTATATTTCTGAAGCTATATTTCTGAAAATATTTTTATTTTTGAATGTTTCTCAGAAGGGCATATTCTTAAAGGGTTAAGCTTTGAAAATATAGAGAAAAAATCGATTTGTTCAAATTTCTAAACTAGAATATCCTATATGTATACTTCTAGAAAATATTTACTCTGTCCACTAGTTAGATTATCGATAGTTATAATCTCCAGACATTAATCGGATGAAGAACCGACCGGCATATATTAAAACAGAACGGTAATAGCACGGACCCACCTAATCCATAATCGTTTATTCTCGAAATTGCCGAATTCCATAATCGCGCTGGGGGCCACCTCATCTAAAAGTCGTCCGGCAGCACTAGACGCTCGCTCGGGCTCCAAATTAAAATTTAACGAATACTCCCGACGCCTCGTAATTTGGACGCGATGGCCCAATTGCCTTCTCGACAACAAAAGGCACCTGAGCCGTAAACTACGCGTTTATATGCCGGTACGTTCTTTATCAAAAACCGTTCCGCTATGAACGATGCCAATAACGACGGCGGTTCTCGTTCTCTTTCGCACTCTTTCCTCGTCATCGTCGTCGACCCCCGCCTCCTGGCCATTTAACGTATCCGGTGCCTGGCGTTCGAGTTGTCCGGGTCGCCTTCAGGCCTCCTCCTTCAACTGCGAGGGACAGTTAAAATTCGAATTTTATTGAGGACCTAACTCGATTACTTCTCGATGGTCCTCGAGGAGGTTTCATGTTATGTTTGTTCCAATTATCCTTTAAAATTTTATTGACTTGTCTATTGTAACTACCGCAATTATTAGTGAATTGATCATCTGTTAATTTATTTTTGTTAATGTTATAAAATCCGATTTTGAAATGACTTAAAATTATATACAAATATAATATACATATATATATATATATATGTATATATATATATATATATATATATATATATATATATATATATATATATATATATAACTAGCGACCCGCCCCGGCTTCGCACGGGTGCAATGCTGATACTAAATTAAATACACTACAGAAAAAATATGAACGTTGTATATAAAAACATAGCGGCCCGCTCCGACTTTGCACGGGCATAAAATATATATGCCTATGTCACTCAATGAAAACATGATGAAAATCTATCCAGTATTTTTGGTTCATTCATTACTGCCCTTGGCCTGCACGCATTAAATTTGGAGTAAAACAATTCCTCTTCCCCTATACTTACTATGAAGATTTCCTGCTATCTTTGGAATATCTAAATTCATACAATTTTTATTACATTACACATTTTTAAACGCAAATTTTAAATTTGTAATATCTCCGAAAATATTTGTTTAATTTACATGCTGTAAGAAACCATATTGATCTATATTAATTGCACACTGTATTTAAGGTACTTAATTCGATAAGGATTAATGCCGTATTGCTTAAAATAGCTTCGTAAATAAGCCATTTTCTCACGTAAAAAGTAAACAATAAAAATGGTTAATGTGCGTTATCCCTAAAAGATAAACATATACCATCGCGGACTTTCTTGTAGACCTTTTTATGGTGTACAATACTGTAGTACATTAATTTGATCTAACTCGTAGGGTTAGGCAGCGTTTTTGCTAATTGCTAAATAAGCCTAAAAAATAGGTTAATTTACGACATCACGTTAGAAACCTCTAAAATTAGCAATGTTGCCTTAGTATATTATGCATGTATTATACATATAAACATTCCTCTTGAATCACTCTATCTATTGAAAAAAACCGCATCAAAATCTGTTGCGTAGTTTTAAAGATTTAAGCGCACATAGGGATATAGGGACAGAAAAGGCGACTTTGTTTTATACTATGTAGTGATAATCCAGCAAAATTAGAAAATCTAAATCAGGCAAAAGCGGCTACCGTGCTTCATTGTCCCCTTCTATGCAGCAAATATCACTCATTTGGGAGTACGGCCTGGACGATAAAAGGACCCTTGAACTCCCCTGACTGTGAGCCCCCACCCGAGAGTCCTCAATTGCAACAACATCGCCCGTAGTAAATAAACCATTAGGGTATCGCTTTGCGTTAAAATGCTGAACTTGTTTATTTGCGTTGCTTCGAATTCGTTCTCGAGCTTCGGCGACGGCCTTATTGCTGTCGACGAAATGATCAATAGGAATGTCGTCCATAAATTGTCTCGCTGCAGATAATCTCGGATTGACACCAAAGTGAAGTATCGTTGGCGCATAACCAGTAACTTAAATGTATGCACGCATTAGTGTTGTCTTCTACTGCTGTTACTGCATTAGTCCATGAGTTTTTTACTCTATCTTGATCAAACAAAACTGTCTCGCAGTGCTTTTGTTAAGAATTGGTCCAACTACTGTTCAACTAAGCAATCAGATTAAGCATCAACAGTAGTATTAATATTATAACCATTAATAATCAACCAATCTCGACTCCACGCCCCAATGGCTTGTGATTTTCCAGCAGGCATTGTAGGTACTAAGATTTTCCATATGTCAACTTGTGATAGAAAAAAACAGTATCAGTCTGGGTTGTTATTTTTGCTAGCCTAAACGTCTTGTGACTTTATCCAACAGCTCTGACCTTGATGGTAATCTAATTTTAAATTTTCTTTAATAAACTACCATATGTCCACATGAACTATAACATCTTTCGTTTTCTGATTTCACTTTTTTTTTCATCGTAAAGTGGCTACTATTTCACTGATCTCTGATTATGACTGATTCTATTTATTTGATTCTTCGTATTATTAAATCACTTTAGAATTACAATAACACTTTCTATTAAATCGTCTATTGTTTCACAATAATTCTTACAGCATATTCATTATTTTCTTAGTATATTGTCGATTTTGTAAATGGACGGAAATGCTCAAATTTCTAAGGTACATATTTTTTACATATTTTTTATCTGAAATAATCAGATATTTGTGTATAATGTTTAATTTAAAATTAAATTACAAAGAAAACAAATATAATTTGTTGCTCGTACCGACGTCAAAGTGACCAGTTGGTAGTAGTTAAAACAATGTTGTATATAGATAAATAGGTTTAGGTTAATCTAAATTGTGTGTATATAGTGAAATATAAAATACGTTTAGTAGATATACAAAAATATTCTGTATCCTATTGTGATTGGAGATAAAATTAAATCAGCTATGGTCCTCAAAAGTGCAAAAGTTATGAATTAGTTCAGGAGAACCTGCCACACCCAAGCAGAATATTCAGGGCAGCAAGCGTTGAGTGTACTGTTAAAAGACAGAGAGCAAAGTAATTTTGTTGTATGACAACACTCAGCCTCAGTGTTGACAAGGACACGTAATTGCAGTTCGAAAGGGAGGTTTTGTCACACCCAGCACCACTAGACCTAGCTCCATCTGATTACCAATTATGCACGATGCATCGATAAAGCACTACTTAAAAGATACACCATTTTTAAATAATTAGAGAATGCTACCAAAACAACCTCCTTCTTGGGGAAATGTTGTAGAAAAAGAAGGAAAGATTGTGATTTATATATTATACCTATTTTTTAAACAAATGCCTTTATAATCTGGAAAACTTAATACATGCAAGCACCTAATATCATCAATTCTGAAAATATTAACAAAACCATCCATTCTCGATAATTATAGCTCGATTCTTATAAACATCGTGCCAATTCGAAGCTTGTGATTTATTTAACTTGATCTTGTACGAATGCGATAACAAATAACAATGATACTATTCAAACAGGGCGATTATTTATCCTACGTTCGATATTAATATAACATTTTAAGTTATACAAAAGAAGGCCATTATCTAATTTGTTTAGCCAAATCCAATTTCCAGGACACGGAAACCGGAGCGTATTACGCAACTTCCCCAAGCCCTACTGAAACCCATAAAAACGCCCGAAGTCTTGTAAAAACTGTTTCGAAAGTTCGACGAATACTCTGATTCGGATTTTCTTCGGAAAATTAGTTTTTCCCGCTACGTTATGTCTATGGCCGATATAAACTTGTTTTCGTCTCCTTTTATTTCGGAAATAGTCATGTAATTTTATAACGTAACAATTCACGAGAAAGTTTCGGCCTTTTATCTAAATAACTGCAATCTAGGTTGAAATATTTATCATAAAAAATAATATCTATTTGTGGTTGTATGATATTTTATTAAGATAGCAAACATTATTGAATATTTCTCTCATTATAAAGTGTGTCTCAAAATTTGCGCGATATTTGGATTTGCCTTCATTATAAATCGATTTAGATAAATTGATTGGTCCTTTACTCGCTATTACTGGATTTATTTAAAAATACGTTGTTTGAATTACCAAATTGGCATCTGCAAACATATAAAGTCATAGTCCCTTTCTGTTTTGAAACTATCAAGCCATAGAGTAATATATAATTAAGAGATCAATTGAAAAGTCCCCGGCCTACCATAGTAAAACACATTTATTTGGCAAACTTAGTTTTTTAATTCAAAATAATTCCCTTCAAGGGTGATACACTGATTATAGCGACGCTCCAACTTTTCGATACCTTTTTTGTAGTACGATTTGTCCTTTGTTTCAAAATAGGCCTCAATTTCGGCGATCATTTCTTCATTCGACGAAAATTTCTTCCCAGCGGGTACTCTTTTGAGATCTGAAAACAGGAATTAGTCGCTGGGTATCAGACCTGGAGAATACGGTGAATGAGGAAGCAATTCGAAACCCAATTCATGGATTTTTGCCATCGTTTGCCAACGGTATGTTCGGTATATCTATTTTCAAGGTAGTCAATGAGAATTATTCCATGCGAATCCCAAAATACAGGCGCCAAAACCTTGCCAGCCGACTGTTGCATTTTCCCACGCTCTGGACCGAGTTCATCGTATGTAGTTTACTGGAATCTCTGTCGATTGGATTTCGGAGTGAAATGATGGACCCATGTTTCATCCATTGTCACATACCGACCCAAAAACTCGGATTTATTACGCTTGATCATCTTCAAACACTGTTCCGAATCTTGATGATTGTTGTTTTTCTCGTCGTTGTTTTTGGTTAAAAGTGAGCTCGCGCGACACTCATTTTGCACAAAGCTTTCTCATACCAAAATATTCGTGAATGATAGGATGTACACGTTCAGTTGATATCTTTAGAGTGTCTGCCATTTCTTTTAATTTCAATTTACCGTCATTCAAAATCATTTTGTGGATTTTTTAAATGTTTTCTTCGGTAACAACCTCTTTTGAGCACCCACTACCTTCAACGTCCTCGGTGCTCATTTCACCACGTCTAAATTTAGCATATCAATCCTTGATGGTTGATTTTCCTGGGGCAGTGTCCGGAGAAAAAGTTTTGCTTCTGTATATTTTCCCTTCAAAAAGCAATATTTCCTTTTTATCCATTATTTTTCAGAATAATAAAAGTCGCTTCACTAAAAATGCTATAATTCACAAACTAATGATCCGACAGCTGTAAAATTTATACACGCATCTTTTAACGGCTAACTAAAAAACATATGGATTTAATTTTAGTAGCTCCATCTATGTGTCATGGCGGGGACTTTTTAATTGACCTGTTGGTGTTCAATTTTAAATGAATTTAGAATGTTGATGGTTAGATGGATCTTCTGAAAATATGGTGAATGCGCCGTGGGACATAAAGAATTCACAGAAATCTGAATAACTCAGCGGTGAAGAACGATATACATTCGATAGCTATCTAATGTGCATTTGGGGAAGTGCAGTATTATATAGAAAATATATTACACGAAAATAAAAAAGAAATTAAAGCTATGAAATAAATATTAAGAAATTTAAATCAGTTTTGAACGAAATTTGGAATATTTTTTACATTATATGTCAATGTTTATGTATATAATCGTTAATGGCACAATATAAATGCATATATATATACCTGAAAATCTTGAAGATGCTAAGCAAGGAAGCAACTTTTGGATTTGTGTTGCTTTTTCTGTAATGTCAATGGCATAAATAATCTTATTTTTGGTTCGGATTTTCACCGCTGTTATAATTATAGACCAAGAAAAACGTAGAGAGTGGTGAATTTGGTTCTGTGAACTATCAATATCAAGTGTTAATCCAATCATAATAAATCATTGCTACTACCAGTTGTAATTGGATCTAGATCTAGAATGAGCATTTCATTGAAAAAGGTCTAGAATATCATTCTATAAAGATATTTATGCTTTGATTACACATGATTACATATTAACGTTACAGTTAACGTCTTCGGTCAGCATAACTTTTGTTGAAATGAAATATGCGTATATACATGCTGTACAAAATGTTATGTAAGAAAAAAGAGTAGCGCCAGTAATACTATTGTAAATAATTCTGCATGATAAAATCTCTACTACTTAATGCCTGTTATTTGTGTCGCAAGACTTCAAATATATTTTAATAAATCTTGCAGTTATGGTACTCACTTGATTTTTATGATCTTAATCTGCGTTTTTTTTTCGTAGTTGTGCTACCGAATATGTTGACTCAACTTTCATTCGACAAATATATCCATACCATTATAATTTGCTTCTCATATGTGCTTTGATTGTACCATTTTGAACGAATAATTTCTTTTCTAATTGTGATCATAGAGAGAAACATACAAAATTTGCATTAAGCATTGCACTTGAAAGACCTCTTGCAGAAAGAAGCTTGCAGATTTCAGATTGTAACTGAGTCCAAGTCTTAAAATGATCAGTGATGAGAAGAATCAGATAATATTTCCTCTTTTCATCACGCACCATCTTAGGAAATCAAAAACTGTTGTGTTGTACTTGAAGGCATATTCTAACAGGATGCTGTTGAAATTTACAATAGCAGGCAACCCGTCTGTTGCCAATGGTTTGGTTTTTCCTCAAGCCATATGTAACTCTGAGTTAAGATTAATTCATGCCCCATTGCTTCAACAATCCAGGTTTGTGGGCCTCCTATTCATAAATAAAGTAGATTTACTTTTCATGTTTTAATAATTTCTTTCTGGTGCCCCTCAAGATCTGATGCTCTAAACAATTGCTTAATATGCCTATGGGTTAATCCAACATTGGCCATATGATACTGTAATGTTAACTATTTCATGAAGTAATAAATCTACAATACTTTGAAATGTAATAAAATCTTAAATAATATTTTTTGAAGGTAAATATATTATTTAATAGATAATAATTAATATTTTCAAAATTGGCCGAGTTTGAAAATTTTCACCTGATATATTAGATCCACATTTCTAACCAAGGAACTTTAAATATACATTCACTTCAGATTTTTTGTTCAAGAAAATACCAAGGCTCTTTCTCTAAATAAGATATATTAACCATTTCTGCCTGCGTCCGATATTACTGCCTCAGTTAATAAGCAATAAAATTTCCCCCAGTTTCTTAACTTCGGTATAGCACAGCAATTTCCATAAAACCCCGGTAAATATAAAAAATCTCACATATCAAATCTCGCTATCAAAATTAGCTCTTATTTTAGCGTTTTACGTAATATACTATAATAAAAGTAATAAAATCATAAAAGGAATTTTGTTTATTATAAGTTATGTATTGGAAGAATTGTATTAGAGAGAGGTAATGACAAGCTTCAAAGTTAAATGATAAACATATGGATAAATCAACATAACATATACTAATTTAAATGTAACAGCAATCAATAATCAATTATCAAGAATTATTATAAACATAAGAAGAAATATAGTCTATTCAAAGTTTTTTTAGTAATGCGTCATAGATATTTGTGACGTCGAAACATTGCAATGTTGCCGCATCAACTCTGAGTTTTAGTTCAGTTTGGCTGTGTCATAAAATAAAATTCTCTTCTAAATAAAATAATTGAACAAAAGTGTTATATTTGATATAATTTATTTTAACATTATAGTACATCTAATACACATATTATCGAAGGACTTAAAGCTACAATTAAGAACACTGGTAAAATAGGTTTGTAGGTTAGATTTGTTTTGCTTACATTGAACTTTTTTCCATACGAATGAATTCCATTTTTCCATTTCCATTCCATATATTTCCATGAAGTAGAATTTCTAGGGGCTTTTTTTATATAATGGTATCCCTCTGGAGATCAAACCCACCTAATTAACAATTGTATATCTAAGAAACGCATTTTACTTTCATTCGAGAGCATATTTACCTTTTTACGTTTAGTTCTTGTTTCCTTCGATGGTGTGTTTACTTGTCAAGTCATCTTGGTATCACTGTATATTTTATTTCTTCTGCTACTACCTGTGTACACGATTCTTCAAAAAATTAATCACTCAATTCTGTCTAATGCTTTTACCATATCTACAAAACAGTTAGTATTCATTCTCTCATCATACGTTCTAACCTAATGCTTATGTTTAATTTTGAACAATTTTAATCATATCTGTGCTCACAAATCTTTTACGCCCTACAATACCATTTTCTACAGTTATATTCAATTAATTATATCAAAATTATATTATATACAATGACCAACAAAACTTATTTGAATGCAATTGTAACTTTGACCTCTTTCCATCAATTTTTGTTGTCTTTACACATTTTTGTTACTGTCTTGGCAATAGTGCCACAATGGACCATTTTGAAATATTTAAGTTTCATCAAGATACACAAATTCAAATAGTCTTCCTTGGCCATAAAATAATATCAATCTTCCTGGGTCTTATTTTAAGCCTTTAAAAACTGATAAACCTCTCCGAGGGTTATCTTTACACCATTTAAACCCTATGCCCTGTAGGAGTGTATGAAAGGATGTCTTATATCCCTCAAGAAGCTGCATGTCCCTAACTCTTTTATGTGTACTTTCCAGACAGACAATTTTCGAACAAGTAATATGATATGAGTGACTTAAAATGTATCAAAACAATTAAAGGGCTAAAATAATGTTTGCCGGTTTATAACCTGTAGTAATTATAAGTAATATTTTGAATAATTTAGCGTAGATTTGACAACCGGACGGCGACCAGCAGTCAGACGTATGCAAAATTCTTGAAAGCTTGTGACTGTATAAGTAAATGTAGTTTTTAGATATAATATCATATTAAAATAAATTATATTTGAAAAGTTTTTGTTCAATTATTTTATTTAGATTAGATTTTTTTGTAAGTCAAAGCCAAACTTAATTAAAATTCAGAGTTGATTCGGCAACATTGCAATTCTTCGATATTACCATATATCAATATCCATATCCATGACGCATTACTAAAAAAACTTTGAATAGACTATACTTATTGTTTGGATATCAAAACGGTTATATCAATATCAATTCAACTATACAAGTAAACCAAACAAATATTAATTTATTCTTTGTGTCACTTTACGCCATATAACTGCTGCTATTATTACAGACAATAAGTGGTCCGAACTACCAGCTATCGCGGCTATCGATTACTCCCTCGTTAACATTCCCTAAGATGTTAGCCATTCCAGAAGATACCCAACACACACTGTCGTGTATTGATTTTGTCCTTTTGGCTTTTGAACAAAACTATTTCATGCACATTCAGTAATGCCCATTATTTATAAATTAATCACAGATGTAACTGACATATTTAACAACAAACTTATTATTCCTGAATTGTATTAGTAAAATGTTCAGAAATTATAAGACAGCATTAGCACTGACCTCATTTTAAAAACGTTGCTGAAGCGACACATGTAAATATTTTCAAGTGATTGCTTTAATCAAGAAATTGATCGTTGATTCGATTATTTATAAAATAACTTTCCTATGATATATTACACAAGTATACACGGTTTTGAACCTGATTAAGACAAATCTGTTTATAAGGTAAATTGGGAGAGAAATTTTCAGTAATTTCATTATTTTGCTATTTTTCACAGCTATTTATTGAATTAAAAAGTATAGATCAGAAACAAGCAGAGCTTGAATTGTGTCCTTTGTACTGCTTGGGAAGTTTTTCTCGCGTTAATGTCTGTTCTTTAGAAAGTACCATCGATAATATAGTTATGATTTAGTAAAAGGTTCTAATACGTTCCACTTGAAGTAAAGTGTACGAAGAAGTCGAAAATTGATTGTAAGTAGGGATTCATTATATATATATATATATATATATATATATATATATATGTATATGTATATACATATATATATTAAAGTCTCCTTTTACCAACTAGGGGTTTATCTCGACTAGACCTACCGTTTATCGTGGGCTTCGAACCACGGTCCTCGACATTAGCCTACCAACTGACGACTGATTAACTTATAAATCATCTCAGAAGACATCAGGTCTTACCCAACCGTGATTGAGATCATTTTCCTTGTCGAATTTTACCCTCTTGCCTAGGACAATCACAAATATTGAATAATCACAAACATAAATTTACGACCATGTCCCAGCAGGATTCGAACCCGCGACTATCGCAACAGTATGTGGACCGTCCTGTCGCATGCCGACTATTCATTATTTTTATTTGAATAAATTGGCGACCACGTGCATCATAGTATATGGTCAATGAGAAAACTGCTACGAAAGGCAAAGAGGAGGGAATTCGAAAGATAAGGTGATGATAAATTGATAAGAGTAATTCGAATACAAATACTGTAGTTATGGGTAATAAGGAATCAATCACGTTCAACACTCAAGCAAGACTAACACTAAGGAAAAAGACTAAGCTCAACAATGATTATGATAGAATATGAAGGGGTTTAGTGGAACTTCCGGATATCGCTTTTAATAGAATACAATTTTTGAAAGCATGTAATAAAATAAAGGTAGACCTATTGTTTTAATTTATGTATTTAGATGAGACATTTTCAGAATATTCAATATACACAATGGTCACTCATGGCAAAATGATAATAAAAGTAGTGTTATGACAAAAAAAAAGTTGATGGAAAGAGGTAAATGTTGGAATAACAACTGATTAGGTTTTGTTAGTCATAACCTTTATTAATAATTTATTGCAGATATATTGTACTTCATGCTGGAAACAGGAATGGTTAATAACACTTTCGGTTTGGATGAACTCTATAGAACACATTGATGAAGAAATTGACAAATGATGGAATTGTAAATTGAAATGAATGAATTGAAATGATGAATTGAAAAGTAATGTTGGATGTTAATGTTAAGTTAATGTGAAGGAATGTTAGATTGGAAATTAATAGCTTAATTATTCACTTGAATGAAACTTTCTGAATATGATATGATTTAATGCTGCCAATTTATAAGACGGGTTGTTGAGAGTTGAAACAGGTAAAGGTGAGTATATAAATAATATATGATAACCGTAGGAAATGTTATTGTATAGTATAAAAGATTTATGTGCCCAGAGATATGTGTAATTGTTCAGAATATACATGAGCATTTGGTAAAAATATGTCAGAATAGAAAGAATAGTAACTGTTTTGCAGATACGGCAGATGCGTTAAGGAGAATGCAGGGATTAAATCTAGTTTTCTCAAGGAAGATGTATACTGGTATATAGTGATATCAAAATATCTTTACAAGGAAACACTACAACACCACACATAGAATTAAGCGAATAATGTAAATATGCTCTCTAATGAAAGTAAAGTATATTACTTGTATATAAAATTGTTAATTAGGTGGATTAGGCCGCCAAGGGACATAAGTACATAAAAGACGCCTAGATGTAAATATATTCAAACACAACCCTAACCTACAAAATATTATAAATGTGCACTTAATTGTAGTTTTAAGTCCTTCGATAATATATAAATTAAATTTACTATAACATTAAAATAAAATATATTTGGTAACAGTATTTTTTATATTTGATTTTATGTATTTGATAATATTATTTAGATTAGAATTTTGTTACATGCCAAAGCCAAACTGAACTAAAACTCAGAGTTGATACGGTAAAATGGCGACGTTTTGACGTCACAAATTTAAATGACGTATGTTTAAAACTTCTTTGGATAGACTATATATTACTTGGATATACAATTTTTAATTAGTTGAATTAAGCCTCCAGTTAAGCCACTACATAAAAAAGCGGAATTTAGAACATTGGCCTAGCACACAGGGGGTGTGAAAAAGAATAAAATGTAATTATAATAAAATAACTCTTACACATTCTAAATCTCTTGTAAAAAGAGGATAAAATAATATAAAGTTAAATAAATTATATTTGATACATTATTTTTGTTAACATTAAAGTTAAACTAAATGAAATTGAAAGTTGTTGCGTCAACATTGTGACGTTTTGTCGTCATAAATTTTGATGATGTGACTTCACTGTTTTACTTTTTTTAATTAATTATACTTTACATTAGATATGGTTTCTTTCTTCTGGCTTAAGACCAGGCGGTGGAATGCATGACGCATACCCCTGGACTGACCTGGAGACTTGCCCTGGAGTGACAAGTTATGTGAGACTGCCTCTAGGCTTACCAATACACTAAACCGAAACCGCCTCACAGTTGACCCCAGTGGGTCGCTATTGCTACTGCATTAAATTTGGGGATATGGCACCCGCTGATAGGGCACGGGGACCTGGGCGACTCTATTGATTCGCTTCAATTCTGATTACGTATTCTGATTCTTCTGACTTCCTGCGTGTTATTTCATGTTTTAAGGCGAAATCGGATGTTCATTTGATTTCTAGGTCATTGTGCTGTTCTTCGTTGGTTACTTAGCTTATTGGTAACTTGTTTACTGTGCTTCATTGGTAACTAATCATTGAACTTTGTTTTTGGTACGTTGGATTACTAGTACAACCCTGTAGAGACCGCTTGACAGCGATGGTGGATTGGTACCATGCAGTTCCCGGCTATAAAAGACTGCCACAATGACGTCTCGCTCTTTTTTCTTTTCTCTACCCCCTTGTAACAGTACCACTTCAAGAGCGCTACCGTATTCTTCTACCTAACCTAATATCCTATCCATTCTCCTGTCGACCACATGTATCATTCAATATCGTAATAAACAACTTTTTATTTAACCAGTGTTTTTAGTTCACGTGTGAATACCTTCCACATAATAGTAGTGCGTGTTGGGACAAACAATTGCATCGACAGCCACACATTCCGACCGACCAGACGAACATTCCTACAATTGGTGACCCTAACGTGATCATAGTGCCCAACAGGTAAACCAGCTCAACATAAGCCACTCGACAGGTGTTTGATACGTGCATGAAAGGATAGCCCGAGGAATGGAACCCATCAACATCACATGGTCGACGTTATCCCACGAGACTAGCCTGATGCACGAAAACCACAGAAGCCCATCATGCATAATATCAACACATGGACACCTTTGCATGACGAAACGGGACACGTAAGGCACCAGATTTATAGGTACCCTCAAATAAATCGGAACGCCCCAAGCCGAACGACGTCATGCTACAACTTCGATGGAGTTGATCACGTAAAACTCCTCGCTCAGGTTAGGATTAAATTATATGTGAATTCCTCCTGCAGAATAGTAGTGAATGTTCGGACAAAGAATCGCATCGACAGCCACACATTCCGACCGACCGACCGACCAGACGAACATTTCTACAACCCCGTGTTTGTACCCCATAGGTCCATATTGGCTTTATGATTGACTGGTAAACCAGTCTCTTTGATTTTAAGATTGTTTTGCTGAATAAAACATAATATATTTCGAATAATAAACACAAGGTTATACAGATACCATCCTATCAACACGAACTGGTAATATCTACCCATCATATTTGAAAAGCTCGTAGCGATACCAGAATCTGCGTGTCATTTTTCAATCTAACCTCGTATTTATAACGTAATTTTATAAACCCCGATTACAGAAAAAGAGAGACAATATAAGCGTCTCGTATTCGAAACTGATTATATCTGATTAAATTCTCCCCGTTCGCCGAATAATACGCGGCCGGCCGTGAGAGAATAAACCGTCGCCGTTTCCATCCACGGAAAATAATTTCCTTCTCTTTTTGTCCTCGACAACAAAAGAATATTTACGCCGATTGCGGTATCCAATCTTATTTTCCTACACGGCGGGACCCGTGTTTATCGACAGCTGCCTCCGATATTGAGATCCCTCGCCAAATCCAACAAATCTCGGTCGTACGTTTCGCCTACTTCGGAAATGGCTTTCGCTAGGGAACCACACGCCGTTCCAGTCTGGATATAAAGCCGGAATATGTTGCGGAAGGCAAACAGGTTATTACCCGAGGTATATTCGGGGGAACCGTAGAAATAGAGCATCTCGTTGTTTTGTTTAATGTGTATTGCCAGGGCCGCTCCAACTTCGCATTGTTACTATTATTATTGGTTTCATTAATTAATATATTGGTTAAATATTACCTTTTTATTAGGTTTTTTCAATAAAACACCGAATAAAACAAAAATAACGTTATAAAATATAATGTATTTTACATTATAGTAAGAGGTCAATTAAAACGTCCCCGACCCACCAGTAAAACTCATTTTTTTGGCAAAATTATTTTTCTTTATTCAACATAATTCCTTTAAAGGAATACACTGATTATAGCGATCCTCCAACTGTTCGACACCATTTCTGTAGTACGACTTGTCCTTTGCTTCAAAATAGCCCTCAGTTCCGGCGATCACCTCTTTATTCGACGAAAATGTCTTCCCAGCGAGCATTATTTTAAGATCTAAGAACAGGAAATAGTCACTGGGAGCACATCTGGAGAATACGGTGGATAAGGAAGGAATTCGAAGCCCAATTCATGGATTTTTGCCATCGTCTTTACTAACTTGTGACACGCTGCCTTTTCTTGGTGAAGCAGCACTTCCTTTTTCTTCAAATGCGGCCGTTTTTCGGCGATTTCGTCCTACAAACGCTCCAATAAAGCTATGTAATAGTCGCTGTTGATGGTCCTTCCTTTTTCAAGAGGCAGTCAATGAAAAATATTCCACACGGATCCCAAAATAGACGCTATAACTTTGCCATCCGACTGTTGCGTTTTCCAACGCTTTGGATCGGGTTCATCGTGTGCAGTCCACTCGGATGACTGTCGATTGGACTTCGGAGTGAAATGATGGAGCCACGTTTCATCTATTGACAAATATTGACGCAAAAACTCAGATTTATTACGCTTGATCATCTTCAAACACTGAATCATCAACTCCATTACCAAATCAACTCGTCGTTGTTTTTGGTCAGAAGTGAGCTTGCGCGACACCCACTTTGCACAGAGGTTCCTCATACCAAAATATTCGTGAATGATATGATGTACACGTTCAGTTGATATCTTTAGAGTGTCTGCTATTTCATTCAATTTCAATTTACGGCCATTCAAAATCATTTTGTGGATTTTTTAAATGTTTTCAACGGCAACAACCTCTTTTGCGCGTTCAATGCTTTCACCGTCTTCGGTGCTCATTTCACCACGTCAGAACTTACCATACCAGTTCCTTGATGGTTGATTTTTCTGGGACAGTGTCCGAAAACTCGGCATCAAGCCAAGTTTTTGCCTCAACTGTATTTTTTCCGATCAAAAAGCAATATTTTATCAACACGCGAAATTCCTTTTTATCAATTTTTTTCAAAACAGCAAAAGTTGCTTCATTCAAAATGCTATAATTCACATTCTAATGATCCAGCTGCAAATTTATACACCCATTTTTTGAGGGTTAGGCCCAACTAAAATATATGGACATAATCCATGGATAATATATGGATTTAATCCTAGTAGCACCATCTATGTGTCAGGCTGGAGACATTTCAATTGACCTGTTATATCTAATGCAAATATTATCGAATAACTACAGTTACTAAAATACCCACAATACCCTGTAGGTTAGGGTTGTTTTATTTCCTTTATATGAAACTCTTTTCTACACCACCTATGAAGTAGATCTCTAGGCCTGTTTTTTTACGTAGTGGTATGGTCTCCTGGATCTAACTAATTAACAATTATTTATCCAAGTAATGTATCTTATTTTCTTTAGAAAACATAGTTACCTTTTCACGTTTAGTTATTATATCCTTACTACCTCGCTTTCCTTATAATTTTGATGTTATCGTTGTTCTTTTGTCACTACCTCTGTATATTTTCTTCCTAAAATCAGCTTTGATAACTGCATTTCTCTTAATGCATTTATCATATTTGCAAAACAATTGATGTTATTTCTCACCTCATAAATTCTAAACTAATGCTCATATATATTCCGAACAATTACACACACGTCTTTAATATATACTTAAATTTTATTATATGCTTTTGAAAATGGTATTCTTTTAAAAACAACGTCTTAATGTTCTACTAGTTCCATTCCATTCCATTATCCTCTTCATGGGTTATCTTTACACTATCTAAATTCTGTGTTTCCTAAAAGTGTATAAAGGGATAACTTACATCCCTCAAAAAGTTTCTGAAAGCTCCATTAAACCTTTTCGTGAGTTATTTGTGCTATATTTGAAGGGATGTTCTACACCTGACTGTGCTGCATATATCTAAGTTTTCTATAGATACTTTCCAAGCTTAGTTTTCTCTGAAATAATAGTGTTAAATTATGTTTATATGAAAAAAACTACTCCTTAATAAAAAAAACCGCTTTGTATTATGCTGCTGCTTGTATTCACTCTCTCTAAGGGCTAGTATTAATATTATCGGCAGCTGAAACACGGTATACAATATTTCTAATAAAACTGCAACATCTTAATATTTAATAGTGACTATACCTACCTCTCTAACGCGTTTAATGCAAAAGGCCCGTGTTAGAAATAACTGATTAGACATGGAGTCAGTTTCTGAATCTGACTATTTAATGGCTTTGGCATTTTCCACCAGAATTACCAGAAATATTAAACAGCAGTCAGAAATTTATTTAACCAAATATCAGAATAACGTTTGCCGTTTACCTCTAATTATTATTATTAATGTTTTGAATAATTTTGCAGATATATGACAACAGTGTCGACCAGTACCAATACAAATCTAATTTACATTTTCCGATATCAGACGACGTTCTATCACTTTTTAGCTAGAATAATGCAAATTAGTAAAATGAGAAGGAAAAGTCCGTTCCCAGTTTAAGCCGTATTTTACATTGTTAAAAACTGAATTTTGCAATACATTCGACGTCATCTATGACGTGCGTTTTGCTGTTTTACTCGACAAGGTACACATAGTCTATCCAAAGTTATTTTATACATACTTCATTTAGATTTGTGACGTCAAAACGTCGCAATGTTGCCGTATCAACTCTGAGTTTTAGTTCACTTAGGCTTTGATATACAACAAAATTCTAATCTAAATAAAATAATTAAACAAAAATATTGTTATCAAATATAATTTATTTTAACATTATGGTAAATCTAATGCCTATATTATAGAATGACTTATAACTACAACTAAGTATACAGTCATAATACTTTGGAGGTTAGAATTGTGTTCGATTAGATTTATACTGAACTTTTTTCCAGAACACCAATGAGTTAGAGTTCATTTGAGGCACGTTTGAAGTTGTATCACCTGGAGGCCTAATCCACCTAACTGTGCAGTTTTCACATCCAAGTAATATATTTTATTTTCATTACAGAACATATTTATCTTTTACGCTTAGTTATGTCCTCCGGTAAAGTGTTTCCTTGTAGAGGCATATTTATATGACTGATGATTGCTAATTATGGATTATTGGTGGTTGTTATTTATTTATATCTGGTGTTTGATCAATGTATTCCAAGAAAAATAGTGGTTGTAAAATTAATTTGCGACAAAACATGCTGCATTGTATATGGAAACTTATATGGTAATGTTTAAATGCTTAATTATCATACTTCAATTATTACATATTCGAACCGTTCAGAGACAATCATGAAAATACTTGATAATGAACTAATCTTTATGTAATATCAGAAAACCTTTTTTCTGACATGGATTCTGACTGTTGGACTGGTGGTAAAAATTGTTTATAATAGCAGTCCCAATTCACAATAAAAACGTAACATAAATTCATGTAATGACCTCATTTTAGATATATAATTTCAGAGTTACAAATTTGCTGTAAAACTCTTATTAAACTCCACGACCCAGATTTTAATTACGTAAACAAAATTGAAAAAAGAAGAAGCATGCAACTCCTAATAAAATTTTAATGACTTCATGAACTTTTATCGAGTCTTAATTAAAAGGAAAAGACTTTCGAAATTATTTCCCTAAAAAAATACCCCCATCTCCCTTAATCTAGAGAATTTTTACTGTTAATTAAATGTTGATACTGCCAAATACACGTACGTCTTCCCGTCTTCCGTTTCCCCTCACGCTCTTTCCGCTTCCCTATTGCCCTGACGCCTTAAATAATTCCACGAAAGGTGGGACAGGAAAAGCAGGAAAAGTTGTTTCTAATAATGCATTGAAATCTTGACATGATAGTCATAGTGATCAATGCATTAGTTATGATTAATTTTTATTATAATTGACCCAGTTAGGCCATTAATCAGATCAGTCAATATTATTAATTTAATAAAAAACATAACTAACAGTCCCATTTCACAATCACAATTCTATACATTAGTCGGCTTGACGAAAATTTTGTGTTAGTTGTCGTATAACTTCTTGTGGTTATTCCCGTATTGTTGGAATTATTAAAGAGTTTGGATAAAAAACGATTAAGAATAATATGGCCATATAAGGATACTTTTTACGTGAAAGAAAAACCCGATATATACGAAAATTTCATCCTTACATAGATTTATAAAATTCTAAAATAACAAGAATCTTGAGTCTTCTTTGTTTACAAGATATTTCGATTTTTCGTAAGCAGCGTTTGATTAAATTTGATGTCTGGTAAACACAAACAGAGCTAATTCTAAGGGTTAATAAGACATTTTTGTAAATCTTAGTGGTATTAACTTTTAGTTTTTTCAGATGACATATCGAAATTTGTAAGAAAACATAAAAATATTGATAATCGGCCCAGAAATATATCGATATTCTCTAAATGTTTTAAATAGTAGCGATATTTTAATAAAGTTTTAAAATTAGGTACAGAAATACACTGAAATTTTAAAATTCCAATTCTAAAGGTTTAGTAGGAATAATTACAAAGTTTTTTTTAGAATACTTAAAAGTATATTTAATTTTTTGATAAAATATCGAAAAATATTGGCTAACGAAAATATAGATATTCGATATATCGGCCAAAGGAATAACTACCAAAAAATCGATATTTTTTCAAGAAATATCGTTATCAAATATCGTTATAAACATCGTTATTCTATATTCTTATATTCTTATATTCTTATATTCTTAATTTATTATATTCTTATATTCTTATATTCTTAATTTATTATATTCTTATATTCTTGTTATTCTTATATTCTTGCAAGTACATTACTTTAATATAGATTTCTCAATTGTATAAAATAAATTATCTAATTGTGTTCGTTACTGTTTTAATATACATGTTAAAGTCAAATATTTATTTCACAAATGATTTACTCATATATTTCCTGTTTAAAAATACAAACATGTATTACATCGTTATTCTATATTTATATTTATAACGTAAAAGTAAAGACAGACCATATATACTTATATTTGATGCTCTGAACTTGTTACAGTTCTGAACTTAAGCTTAACATATATATAATATAATTCTGATCTTATGTTGAAAATAATGTTTAAACAAGTTTTAGCTTGAAATATCATTTTAGAATTATTCTCTGTACTCTATTATATGAGAATCATGATTAATTTAATAAATCGTTGTCGAATTTCCGTCGCCAATTATAAAATTTTATCAAAGATGGTCTTTAAAAAACACAACTTTATTAGATAAACAATATAATAAGCAAGAATTAAGATCGGTACAATAAACACTAATACAATCAATCATTTAAATAACTATTCGCCAATTATGAAGGTGGTTTCTATTATTTAGGAGCGGTTAAATTGGTATTGGAATATTGGTACAAGATGACTTAGCTGACTATTCAAAACAGAATATTCAAACCAACTAATTCAAAAACAAACTGATTCAAGCTGATCACTGAGCGGTCAGTTTAATAAATTGCTTCGAAACTCCATAAGAAATATCTTCAAATTCCAATTTTTTCAATTTTCAATAATCAATTTCAAGTAACGCCTAATAAAATTTTAATGACTTCACGAACTTTAAAGAAACATGATTAACTTCATTCAATCATGGTCGAATTTCCGTCGCCAATTATTAAATTTTATCAAAGATGGCCTTTAAAAAAACACAACTTTATTAGATAAACAATATAATAAGCAAGAATTAAGATCGGTACTATAAATACTAACACAATCAGTCACTTAAATAACTATTCGCCAATAATGAAGGTGGTTCTATTATTTAGGAGCGGTTAAATTGGTATTGGAATGTTGGTACAAGATGACTTAGCTGACTATTCAAAACAGAATATTCAAACCAACTAATTCAAAAAAAAAATGATTCAAGCTGATCACTGAGCGGTCAGTTTAATAAATTGCTTCAAAACTCCATAAGAAAAATCTTCAAATTCCAATTTTTTCAATTTTCAATAATCAATTTCAAGTAACTCCTAATAAAATTTTAATGACTTCACGAACTTTAATTGATCTTTAACTAAAAGGAAAAGAAAATTGATATAACAAATACCACCATCTCCCTTAATCTCGCCACTTTTTATTATTCATAAAGTTTTGATATTGCCAAACACACCGAACATCCTCCCCTCTCGCTCTTGCACCTACGCTATCGTCCTGACGTCTTAAATAGTAGCACAAAAGGTGCAACAGGAAACGGTCCTTAGTTCCCGCGGTCTCGCCAGAGATACGACACGTTCTCTCATCCTTTGTGTCACCCGTTTGCGCCTATCAACTTTCTCCCCCTCGAACCGCTAAACAATTTTTAAATTAAAAACGTGTACAAAAAGGATTTTTTTTGTTTCCCCGATCGAGAATGCGGGCGACATATTTTCAGGCTCTTTTATGGCGCGAACGCGAACGTGGACGTGTCTAATGTTCGGGCATAAATTGTTTTCCATATTGTACAGTGGAATGTTATATATGTGTTCTTTTGAGCGTGTGAAGATAGCTGAAGTGGGTATAGGCTGTTACCCATTATTTTGATGACTAGTTTTCACAGCCTTTATAATAATTGTTGAAATCAATGATGAAATCGTTAGGAAGGTTTTCTTATTGATCGGGAAAGTCGTGAGTTCGAATCCTTCCAGAGCATGGGTGTTGGAGTTTTAATGGACCAACAGCAGTTGATCGGCACGTTTGTACAATTCTAATCAGAGCATATTGAACCCTAATTGAAGAATTTTGTACCACCGCCATCTTACCACGCATCTATTGGAACCATTTCTACATCCGTTAAAAGGGCAAGATTCTGGGATAATATACTCTTACGGTGCAGTTGTAACACACCATGTTAAGATAACATAACAGTTCAATTGAAAAGTCCACGGCCTAGCATAGTAAAACACATTTTTGTGGCAAAATTAGTTTTCTTTATTCAACATAATTCCCTTCAAGGGTGATACACTGATTATAGCGACCCTTCAACTTTTCGATGCCATTTTTGTAGAACGATTTGTCCTTTGCTTCAAAATAGGCCTCAGTTTCGTCGATCACCTCTTCATTCGACGAAAATACTTTCCCTGCGAGCATTCTTTTGAGATCTGACAACAGGAAATAGTCGCTAGGGGTCAGATCTGGAGAATACGGTGGATGAGGAAGCAATTCGAAGACCAATTCATGGATATTTACCATCGTTTTCACTGACTTGTGACACGGTGCATTTTCTTAGTGAAGCAGCACTTTAATAAAGCGGTTTTCCTTATTCTTCAAATGCCGCCGTTTTTCGGGTTTTCATCCTTCAAACGGTTCAATAACGCTATGTAATAGTTGCTGTTGACGGTCCTTCTTTTTTTTAAGGTAGTCAATGAAAAATATTCCTTGTGCATTCCAAAATACAGACGCCATAAACTTGCCAGCCCACTGTTGCGTTTTCTCACGTTTTGGAGCGGATTCGTCGTGTACAGTCCACTCAGATGACAGTCGATTGTTTCATCCATTATCAGATATCAACGCAAAAATTCGGGTTTATTAGGCTTGATCATCTTCAAACCTCCGAATCATCAACTCGTCGTTATTTTTGGTCAAAAGTGAGCTAGCGCGGCACCCTATTTGCACAGAAATTGAACATATTAAAAACTAAAAATGTTGGTGCTAAGACATTGCTAAGAATTGAAGAAGTTAAAATTCTAGGCTATGACAAAAAAGAAGTTGCTTAAGAAGAGCATCAAGAAGATTTATAAGATTCACCAGGTCTTTGCAATAGTGGGATCAAGAATAGAACTTTAGTGCGATACATCAACAGATAACGTTAAATTTTTTATCACGTTCATAGATTAGCACAGCCAGAAGTGAAAGCTATAGTAAAGCAAACAGTTGCTATATATAGATATATAATTCAAGTCACTGAATCTGCATAAACACATTTTTAACACCAGATGAAAAATTGAATAAACCAACATTTATAAAAATGAATTTCTACTAATTGAAACTAAATGATAGCTGAATGGAGGCTTCAAAGAAACAAAATAACTTTCGTGAATTTGATTTCTAGATTTGATGTACCTGAAATGTTAATAACGTATCAAGGATAGCTGTTCAAGTCTGCAGCAGCGTGGAAACATATTGAACACACGATAGCTTATCATCCATACACAAACATATTTGATGAAAACTTGGAAAATTAGTACTACAAGAAAGGTAGACACGGTCTGGACGATATATCATATATCCTCCAATCTACCATTTATAGTGTATTCAAAGTTCTATTAGTATTTGTGTATGTGTCATCAAAATGTTTAATTTATTGCTTTCCGCAATTTGTAAATTTGTTTCAGAATCAGACAATATTTTCTTTCTCATTTTATTCTAGTTAAAAAGAGAACAATGCTGCCTGATTAGTTCGAATATGTAAACTAATGAGCCTGTCAAAGTCGCCGAGTTGTCAGACGTATACAAAATCCTTGAAAGCTATAGTAAGAAGAGGTTATAACTCTAACCTATAAACTATTGTGGCTCTATAATTAACTGTAGTTTTTAGATATACTAAAATGTTAAAATAAATTATGACAATTAAATTGTTAAAATAAATTATGATTATTGACATCACAAATTTCGATGACGCATATAGAAATAAACTTTTAACAGACTATATATCTTTAACTATATGTATTGTGGTGGTGGGAAAATGTTCCATCTCTGCTCTTATCAGTAATCAGTAATCAGCAATTAATTAGTAAAATATTGGTGTGAAAAATACATAAGGTATTTACAAAGAAAATTTGTTATAAACATTATTTATATATATTAAATTTGTAGCATCGTGTATCCAAAAATGTGGTAGTTTAGTATTTATGGTTCATTTAATATTTTATTTCATTTAACTTTTTTCCTTACTATAAGTGTTGATATATAACTTTTGACTTAGTTATTATTATTATACGATTATTATCTACATATTTTATTTAAAAAGGTTTTTTTTGTGTTAAAAATATAAGTTTGATTATTTGTTACTTTTTATTGAGTTCCTTATTTATTTTATATCCTTATTGAAGTCGGTTAATTTTTAAAATGAATTTTCTCTTTTTAGTGTTAGATTTATACTCAATGAATTAGGCAGTTATTTTACTACTATAACAATGGGTAGATCAAGTAAAGGTGCAGCCCGTATGAGGAAAAATAGGAACAAAGAAAGAGCTTAGGTAATTTGACAAATTTTCTAACCAAAATAGAAAATTCGTTGCCGCGACCTCCGCGTGTTAGCGGAACGCTTTAACAGCTACACCATACAGACAGTTGCTTTCAGTACTTCTGCTGCAATGACACTATACACAAATATCTGATTATTTACGTGCCTATGTGTCTGTGTAAACTTGAGGGTTTCCCTCGATTGGCCCTTATTCCACTATCAAATTCTGACTTGGTTCTTATGGCCTCGGCAGTGCACTTGTTCGAATAAAGAAAGAATTTTGAAAATCGGTCCACAACTGATGGAGAAATCAGTGAACATACATAAAAAAATAAACATTCGAGCATAGAACCGAACGATGATAGAACTTTTTTGAAGTCAGTTAATAAAAGTAAATTATAACCATTTAGATCACCTGGGTGTAAAAATTCGTCAGAGAAAAAGACTAGTTTATAGAAAAATTTGTTGTTTAATTATTCGGAATAATTATCTCAAAATATGTATCAGAGCTACTTAAGCATCATTAAACAGACAGTGAGCGTTAAAAATAATTGTTGCTTTGTTATGTAAGACTAAATATTACGATAAAAATTCAAAAGCCAGCTTACACCAACCTATAGTTTAATGAGAAGGAACCCCAGCCCAATTGCCGGCTAGGGACAACTTACGTAAGATAATTTTTGATATTTATGAAAAATGAGGCAGTAAAAACACTGAACAGCGCTTATAGCAAATATAATAAAATTACGTATAAACGTTCATAAATTAACAAGTTTTATCTCACGGGGAACTGTATTACTTCTCATGACTTATATGTTTCGAAGTATTGTCTGTAATATGTCATTAAATGTTGTGTGAAATATATTGCCATCGTCAACAAAGAAATAGTTCTTGAGTCGGTTAATTTCACACGAGTGGTTGTGTTTTTAGAGCATAGTAGTAGGCTGTGATATGTAGGCAGCTATATATGAATAGTCGTAACACGTAACATTTATTCAAATTCAATGAACATTAAATACTAAACCTTTTCTATTACAGTTCTCATTTTAATTTTTTCATATTGCACAACCTCCTACGAGCAATTATTCTAATTACCTAGTTAATTACATAAGGTTTAATAAAATTTGGGTTACTTTTGCAAAATTTCAGAATATTCTTTTTCAAATATTAAATTTTGAATAAAGGGATAAAGTAAAGACTAGTTGAAAACTAGCTAAAGAAAAGTTGTTGGCTGAAATATTCCTCATACGTTAGAGAAGTTTAACAGGGTATATTAAGTCTTTCTAGTCTAAGGGCTTGAAAAAATTGATTTTTTCCAGCTTAACCCAACTACAATATGCCCTAAAGAGAATCTTTAAGAATTTAAGTTAATTTTGGAAATATAGCTGTTTCAGTGACGCGGTATGTAAAAACAACTCTTTAAACGCATTTCTCTCGAAACTATTTTTTTTGTAGAGATAGTTGCTATGATAACTTAAGCTTTACTCAAGAGATTTACTTGAAATTTGGTGAGAGACTCTATATCTTCTTCTATTATTCAATTAAATGTCCACATTATTATGCATCCACATTACATTACCTCGATATATTCAAGACGTAGCATCAGACACAAAATATATTAACAATATAAGCGTAATGAAACTTTCTGAATATGATATGATTCAAGGCTGCCAATTTCTAGACAGTGTGATGAGAGAGTAAACTAGTAAGGGTGAGTATATAATTAATATATGATGATTCTGAAATATAGCTTTTAGATTAAAACATGTCCCAGGTATATGGAAGATGGCGGAAGTTATAATGAATCCAAAACCCGCGAAGTCACCAAACGAAATAAAGCCTATTGACCTATATCACCGCTTCCAGTAATATCTAAGGTTTTTGACAAACTCCTGGTGAAAAGGATAAAACCGACCATCGAGAGAATAAACCTAATAGAAACACATCAGTTTGGGTTTATAAACAAGCATTCAAGAATTGAACAGGTCCACAGAATAAAAGATATTATTGAAAAAGCCTAGTTAATAAACTACAGAAAATGTTACCAAAACAACACACCGAACTATTAAAATCGTACATTACAACCAGAATGTTTAGAGTCAAACAAGAAGAAGCTTACTCTACAATAAAAAAGAAGGTAAAGCAGGTGTACCACAAGGAAGTGTACTGGGAGCAATGCTTTATCTACTCTACACTTGTGATATACCACAAATGAAGAATATTACGATGACTATATTTGCTGATGATACTGCGATTATAGCTGTCGGAGATAATAGTGAAGAAGCCTCGCGAAAGTTACAACAAGCAAGTGACATAATAAATAATTAGACACAAGCTTGGTAAATAAAAATTAATGAAAGTAAATAAGTGCAGGTGCAGTTCACTTATAAACAGACCGTAAAAGCATCAATACATTAAATAATACGATCATTCCATATAGCAACAACGCTAAATATCTCGGACTGAATCTTGAATGCAAAACTTCGCTGACAGGAACATATAAAGAAGAAAAGACAAGAACTGGAATTAAAATATAGGAAATGTACTGGCTAAATGGAAGAAAATCACAATTATCAATACATAATAAAATTGCTATTATATAAGCAAATACTGAAACCTATATGGACATACGGAGTTCAATTATGGGGATGTTCTGCAAAAAGTATAATACAAACATAAATATAATACAAATTTTTCCGAACGAACTCTTGACAGGTATTGTGTAGGTATATTGTATATTGTAAAGACTCCATTCTCATGGGAATATTGAAGTATTGCAGCTTTGGAATTTCACCAGAAGAGGACACAGACTCAAAAGTATCAAACCATCTGATCTTGCGTAGTAAGTTGCAAATAATAAAAAATACAGCAGTGACATGTATAAATATGTTTTCACCAGAGACTGAGATAGGGCCGATGGGTCATTATAGTTATATACCTAGATTTAAGTTATCATAAAGACAAATTGTAGGTTAGTCGGAAACGACTAGTAACAGTGCAATAATTAAATAATAAAAAAATTGTGGGAAATGTGATTGTAGGGTGTAAAATATTTATTTGCACAGATATGTGTGTAATTGTTCAGAATATGCATGAGCATTTGATTAAAATGTGTTGGAGAGACAGAATACTAACTGTTTTGCAGATATGGAAAATAGAGTGACTAAATCTAGTTTTATTAAAAAAGGTGTATGCAGGTATTAACAGAAAACACTAAAGAGATATATGATGATATCAAAATTGGAGAGACAGAATACTAACTGCTTTGCAGATATGGAAAATAGATTGACTAAATCTAGTTTTATTAAAAAAGGTGTATGCAGGTATTAACAAAAAACACTAAAGCGATATATGATAATATCAAAATGTCTTTACAAGGGAACACTCTACGGAAGGACTCAAGAACTACAAAATTTCTTTGGACAGTCTATAATGTATATCAGGTGTACTCATAATATTTTATCCACTTCGTGTAAGTGTTGTTTTGAAGCCTGGCCGTGAAATGTGATTTATAAAGTCGAAAAAAAAACGACATTTCAATCTCAACAACATGGTATCTTCACGACATGAACATTTTAACGTTATTATAAGTTTATTATTTTTTATTCAATGCGGCTTTGCTCTCTACACTTCATGACGTGGCCACGCCCTTTCCTTTTCGTTACTTACCTGATCGATTTTTTCCCATCAATCGACTGATCGTGTATCACGATGAGGAGAAGTGGTCAGCGTGGACGGTTGATTAGCCGGCTCACGCCTTGTGGCAACGTCTGACTTGAATAGAATTTAGAACGAGTTCGAGGTATTCCCATATCGCGTAAAAACGTTACTGTACATTCCGTAATTGCCGGTTAAAGATCACTCGTACGAAAATTACCGTTTACGCTTTAAAGCATCTGGTGATTATAGTTATTTAATTTGGTAATATCACTTTCATTCGTGGAAGTTTGGCGTTGGACTTGGACATTCTTCTTAAAATAACGACCTCTTCAAAATTAACTTGGCACTGTACAAATTTAGTTAGATTTTATGTAATCAAAAATTTTTTTACTGTTGGACAAAGTTCTTGCATATACTTTTCATTGCATAAATTGAATTTTAACATTAGTATTGTCATACGTAATATTTGAAATTGTAATTGTTAATCTGAAATATTCTATGTAGAGTAGATACTATAATGTTACTTATATTATTAGGTGCAATTAACCTGATTATTTTTAACTTTAAAAATTAAGGAAAGTAAATATGTGCATGTATAGTTCACCTACAATCAGACCGTAGAAGCATCAATACATTAAATAATACTATCATTCCATATAGCAACAAAGCTAAATATCTCGGACTGAATCTTGATGCAAAACTTCTCTGAAAGGAACATATAAAAAAGAAAAGAAAAGAATTGGAGTTGAAATATAAGAAAATCTATTGGCTTACTGGAAGAAAATCAGAATTATCATTACATAATAAATTGCTATTATGTAAGCAAATATATATGGACCGAAGGAGTTCAATTATGAGGATGTCCTGCAAAGAGTAACATAAACAAAATACAATTTTTTCAGAACAAAGTCCTGAGAAATATTGTGGGAGCACACAAATACTACAGGACTGGCTAACTACATCGAGACCTTCAGATACCCACAGTCAGTCAAGAAACCAAGAGAATTTTTTTTCCATTTTCATGAGAATATTGTGGTATTGCAACTTTTGGATACCGCCAGAGCAGGAAACAGACTCAAAAGAAACAAACCATCTGATCTTGTGTAGTGTTGTGTAGTGAGGTGCATATAATAAAAAACATAGAGCAGTTACATGAATAGACATTATTTCACCAGAGACTGAGATAGGGCCAATGGGTCCTCCTAGTTATATACCTAGATTTAAGTTACTACAAAGACAAATTGTAGGTTAGTCGGAAACGACTAGTAACAATGTAATAATTAAATAATAGCTATAATAAATATAATAAATTAACTATTGAGGTAAATTAGAGCAATATATTTCAATCAAAATATTTTCCATAATTTTCCACTACCTTTTTCTATCTTTCTCACAACCTGGTTAGTTTGGCATCGACCAATTTTTGTAGTTCAGCATTTCGAAAACATATGCTATAAAAGATGAGCTACAACTGTTTTTTGCATCTGTTACCCACTATTGCTGGGATTTTGTTTGCAATAATACACTATTCAGTGTAATCAATTGACGTCGGTAGACATATGTAATATCAGTTTCATTAGGTTTTGGCAGCTATTCATTATATAATATCCTAATCTTACCATAAGTACAGCAACTCTTTATGCACGGAATGTTCTACTTCAGCGTCGATGTAAATAGTTCATCTGAACTAGCCCTTAACATTTTGCATTATTGTTATAGATTTTCTTTTCATCGCCGATACAATACGTCGTCGAAAGCTCTTGTTTTTTGCTTAGTAAGCAATGAAACCGCAATTCGAAATGGCTCTTTCAGTTAATTCGTGTTAAATTATTTAGAGGGAGTTTAGTATAATTCATCATAGAGGTGAATCAAAGTTTTTTTTGATATTTACTTTTTTTTTCGGTTTCATTACTTTCCTACTAATAAATCACCTGTGAACCTAAAATAAAATACAACATATGTGATTCATTTTTAAGCAAAGATAGGATAAGTAAATAATGAAACGTATATAAAGTCGTTATATATTTGCTAAAAATAGGATCATTTATGATTAAGGTGACAGTTAACGGAACCCAGTCGGAATATATATGTAGGGGAACCATGAAGGTTGCATACAGTTCTCCGAAACATTGGAATTGAAGCATTGTTTGGATATTCGAAATGAAAAGCCTCAATGTTTATATGAAAAACACTACCTAGTCCAACATAGCACTGGATATATTTTTGAATATTCATTCATCATTGTAATTCTACAATTTCTGAATTTTGTAGGCAAGCACTGAACTAAGCGATTTTCACAAAAACTTCTTTTCAAGGCCACTTCATACAATTTTTTTAGAAATTTTAAAAATTAGCGTGTAATAAACCTCTAAAATTAATTACCAAAATGCAATAACCATTAAAATTAAAAGCCAATTTTAAAGGGTTATCACTACATAGTATAAAACAAAGTCGCCTTTTCTGTCCCTATATCCTTATGTGCGCTTAAATCTTTAAAACTACGCAACGGATTTTGATGCGGTTTTTTTCAATAGATAGAGTGATTCAAGAGGAAGGTTTATATGTATAATACATGCATAATATACTAAGGCAACATTGCTAATTTTAGAGGTTTCTAACGTGATGTCGTAAATTAACCTATTTTTTTAGGCTTATTTAGCAATTAGCAAAAACGCTGCCTAACCCTACGAGTTAGATCAAATTAATGTACTACAGTATTGTACACCATAAAAAGGTCTACAAAAAAGTCCGCGATGGTATATGTTTATCTTTTAGGGATAACCCACATTAACCATTTTTATTGTTTACTTTTTACGTGAGAAAATGGCTTATTTACGAAGCTATTTTAAGCAATACGGCATTAATCCTTATCGAATTAAGTACCTTAAATACAGTGTGCAATTAATATAGATCAATATGGTTCCTTACAGCATGTAAATTAAACAAATATTTTCGGAGATATTACAAATTTAAAATTTGCGTTTAAAAATGTGTAATGTAATAAAAATTGTATGAATTTAGATATTCCAAAGATAGCAGGAAATCTTCATAGTAAGTATAGGGGAAGAGGAATTGTTTTACTCCAAATTTAATGCGTGCAGGCCAAGGGCAGTAATGAATGAACCAAAAATACTGGATCGATTTTAATCATGTTTTCATTGAGTGACATAGGCATATATATTTTATGCCCGTGCAAAGTCGGAGCGGGCCGCTATGTTTTTATATACAACGTTCATATTTTTTCTGTAGTGTATTTAATTTAGTATCAGCATTGCACCCGTGCGAAGCCGGGGCGGGTCGCTAGTTAAAAATAATTAAAAGGTTTTTAAAATGTTTTAAATTTATTTTAATTATCGAAAAATATGAGCTAACAAAATTATCGGGATATATCCGTCTAAAAAAATATAAATACAACATACTTCCCTTTTCGGAGATAAAAAGCAAAATAAGACAAGGACACTTGAAGATTTCATTTTCAAGACTCAATAAATTATTTGCGATTTTAAAGCCTTCTTTTAGAAAAAAAACAAACTGGAAAAAATATAAAGTATAAACTTGAATAAAATAGAAACTTTATTACTTTTATATTTAGCTTACATTTTGTTATACCCATTTTGCATACTATTCATTATTTCCGCATCTCACTTTTTCGCAAAATAAATTATTTATTCAAATTATTGATGAGCAATAATTGATAGCAGTTCAAATCAATTATATTTTAACCTTCCATTGTCAATTTTCCCTGGCATGCTTATTAAGTAATATGCCCCGTTAATGTTTATTAACAAATTTAATTTATATGCATATATCCGTAGTGAGTTATTTACTATTAGCATGTAGAGAATTATGTCAACTGGTATACGATAAATTTCAATGAATATTTGAATATCATTGTCTGTTATATTATTGTTAACTTATATAAAAATTATAATTTATATAACTATTTTATAATATTGCTAACGCAAGTAATAATTAATATAAATACACAGAAGTAATGTTGATATATACATGGAAATTACGTAATATTGGATTAGTTGCTTTCTAATTCTGCCATATGCGTCTTTTAACACACTTATTACGAATTACTGTAAAGAAGCTGAAAAATTATTAAAAATGTATAGTGAAGGGACTATATCTTGGTATAAACCGAGAGATGAAATATATCAGACGTTCGATAATTGCCATCACTTTCAAAGCACACTTACATTCTTTATAATGAGAATTAAAGTACTTTAAAATGTTTGTATTATATCATTTTATTTTCTATATTTTAAAGTCTCCTTTTACCAACTAGTGGTTTATCTAGACTGGACCTAGAATTTAACGTGGGCTCCAAACCACGGTCCTCGGCATTACCGATTGGCGAGTGACCAACTTAGAAATCATCCCAGAAGACATCCGGTCTTACCCAGCCTGGTTACTGGCGTGATTGGGATCATTTCTCTTCATCAAAACGTGAAGGACAATATAACGTTAGATTCAGCAATGAGAAACCGTTCACATTCATCTGCAGATGATAAATGAAGATTCCCTAATATTGGCCGTGGGAAGTATTCTCAGAGAACTAAGTAATTTTCAACTCTCAGGGAGAACAAATTTTCACTCAGCAAATATAAATTAAATGTTTATATTTTATGTAATTAACTTTTTTAGAAACAGTCTTCGAGAAAAGATTATGACAGGGAGGTTCAAAGAATTATTATAATGGACATGTTGGTCGAGAGGAATATACAATGATAAAATGTTTGTGCATGTGGAAAGAAGTATTGTCTATAATAACAACTTCGATTTAGATAAACTCCATTAGACACCTAGAATAAGAAATTGACTTAGTAGAATAGATACTAATTATTTTATAGATGATACAGCAAATACGTTAAGGGGAATGCAGTATTCAAATCAGAAGATATAGAAGAAATCAGTAGAATTTTGTATGAAAAGTGAACACAGTTAATAATTCAAAAAAAATAAGGGGAAATGTAATCATATCAAAATAACTTGCCGAAAAATCAGATGGAAACACAACAATGAAGAAAACAAGAACTATACGTAAAAAGGTAGAAATGCACTCCATTGAAAATAAAATACATTACTTGGACATAAAATTGTTAATTAGGTTGATACCACTACATAAAAAAACAAACATTGAATCCTAATTCGTAGGTGGTTTGAAAAAGATTTCAATGTAAATATAATAAAACAACCCTAACCAAAACTAATTATTGTGGCTGTATAATTAACTGCAACTTAAGTCCTTCGATAATATATGCATTAGATGTATTATAATGTTAAAATAAATTATATTTGATAACATTATTTTTGTTTCATTATTCTATTTACATTAGAATGTTGTTATAGGTCAAAGCCAAAATAAACTAAAAGTTAAAGTTGATATTTTACGTTAGAACTCTGCACTATTATTGTGAAGGGATTATACCATATACAAATATGTTTTTTACGTTCAACAAAAGAAAACAAGACTAGTTAAGTGATATAAAAATATGTAAAATATATATGTCAATAACAAAATCTTCAACTATTATCAAATCTGCATCAGAATCATTATTGTTTTGCTATTTAACCTAGTTAGAAACTAAATTAATATACTTATACTGTTTCTTTTCGGTCGGTAGGTCAGCTGTATACAATAAATATAACAATAGGCCAAAAACACTGCCCTCTGGAACACCCGAATATATTGGGTATATGTCGGTGTACACGTCACCTCGTTGGACAATAAAATGTCTGTTTGTCTGTTGGTGAGGTCTGTCGATTTCAACAGTTGAAAGTGCGGATGAGGCAAACGTTTTTTCAATTTAGTTCAGTGTACCACACCTTGTCGATCCGATGCACATAAAGTTGGGATTGATGAAGCAGTTAGTAAAATCACTTCACAGAGATGGAGCTTCTCTTGCTTGAAATACATAGTTTCAAAGTTTCCGGTCGTCTGAGAAGCAAAGGTGAACGAAGGTATTTTCGTCGAATCAGACTCAGATCGATCAGAGTGATAATAATTCACCCACAATTCATTATGACGATGATTCTCAAAAATAAGGGTGGATTGCTTTTAAGTGGACCATAAATTTTAAGTAAATTTTAGGCAATTATAAAAATCTTAACTACAAATAAATAGTTAAAAATGCTAAAAGGATTAGGTTGAATAATTAAACTAAAAGTACATTTTCTTTATTCCCACCTCAACTACTCTTCGAAAAATTTAGATGTGGGTGAAGAGCAAGGTGACCAATTTCACTGAACAGATATGGACAAAAAATACCAAGAATGGAATGTTTCAGTGATATCGTATACCTGTTGGGTGCTTCAGAGAGAACCTGGAAGTTCTTCCCACAAAGAAAAAAGTACAAAGATGAGCCTCACTGGGAAAAAGAAAAAAGGTCTTAGTGTGTGTTCTTTGATAACATATTTGATAAAACGTATATATCGTTAACAGTTTATAAATTAAATAGTCTTTTTCAATTTTCTGTTATTTTAGTACAACAACCCCCTTAACATAGTTACCCAAATTTTCAAGAAACGTACCTATGATAAAAAGCTAAACAGCTTTTAGAATGCTTTTGCCGACCTGTGTAATTTTTTTTTTTCATTTTATTTTTAGCAATATTTCTGCCAATGGTTAAGAATATTGTTATAAAGCAATTGTGAAGTTATCGAACAGGAATAGACGTTTAAAAAACTTCCCATATATTTTTGAACAAAAAATTAGAAAACCATCCCGTTCATCTTACGTTGTTCATATTTTAATATGCGACGAACGAAACTTGATATTTAAGATTTTGATAGTTAATTTTTATTCAAATTCACTGGTAAAAAGCATGATATGAACTATGAAAAAATTAATAAACAAGAATAATGGAGCAGTGCAAAAATAAAAGATTCGACGGCGCTTTGTTTCGTTGAAAACTGGAACACAGTTATGTTGAATATTCGTTAAAAATTAGATCTAAAAGCAACAGAGATAATGTGCGCTGAAAACAGTTCATTGTTAAATATTTACTAATATCCGAAGAGGGCAGGGTAGTATTAATTTTATACAAGATATAGATGTAAGTATAGTAATATAATCTGTGTTTCCCATCGACATCTACAACGTTAATATATTCTGTAAGATCGACATGCATACATAACAATAATTGTGTTTATTATAATATTTTTCCTTAGTTAATGTGTATTATTCTTTAGTAGCTCATCGCTATTCTCAACTACGAATAAAATGATCCGTTTCTTGGGGTTTTATTAATGCTAATATTCTTTTTAAGTTATAATTACATTCAGAATTACTTTGATAATTTATTTTTGAACAATGATCTGTTAGTTCAATATAAATGCCCTCTTGTAATCATCTATTCTCTGAAGAATCTCTTATCATATTTACTTAAGAACAAATTGATCATTGGTTTATGAATTAAAAATAATTATACTTAAAATTTTGAGTTCTACATATCGGGATTATGAAATCTTGATACTATTCATCAGGAAATCTATTTTTCTGATGGTTTGATGGCATACTTACTCAGAATGGTTGGAATAGCGTTGGAATAGAATATTTTGATCATCGATTTCTGCTGTTGAAAATACAAAGTATCAATATAAACAATTCTAAAACAACGTAATCTAAGTATTAAAATCGGTGGTATTGGCCTTTCTTTATATATAATAATACTTTTCCATTTAGTATTATTGACTTATTCAGTGTAAGTAGACGTTAATCATGGAATTATTGAACGAAACTCCAGATCAGACTTTCAGAAATTTTCAGATAGCGAATCAGATAATGATATGAGATAATCAACGGTTTCCATGCGTTTTAAAAATAGTGAAAATGGTTCTATAAGAATTTTTCTGCAACATTGATTATGAAAATTTGATCTACAATGACAATCTCATGCACAGTAAGTGAGTTAGTCCGAGAGAACCATACACAATGATATTGAAATGATTATTAATTGATTCTGAAGTGATTCATGATCATAAAGCCTTGCTGCCAAATGAATCTCTTACTGTAAATGTTAACAAACGACATATTTCTACAATAAAACTAGCAACAGCGAGTAATAGACGTAAAGTCATCCTCCTATGTGATAACGCTCGGCTGCACGTTGCAAGAGTTGTGAAGGACACTCGAATGGAAAGTCTTGCGTACTCATTAGGCTCACCAGTATCTTATGAATACTATTTGTTTAAGTTGGTGGAAATTGGCTGGCACATGGTTATGAATTGCCGAAGAATTGGATTGCTACCAGCTCAACAGCGTTATTTCAGCAGGGTATCGCAATTTTACAAGATATATTTGAAAAATTTAATTAATTTTTCAATTTTTCTCAAAAAGGTCCATTTTAACGTATGTAAGAACCTAATATTTTCATCTCAAATCTCATATTTTATATATAAAAATTCCATATCTATGCCCGTAAAACTTGGAAAGTAATTAATATATTGCGAATATGATATGAAGTGTTTTATAATTAGTTATAATATCATATATATTTTTATTTCGTCTCCTCTATATTAGTTTCTTAAAAAATACAATTTAAAAATTATATAATCGTTACCCTAATAAGTTACCAAAGTGCTTTCTAAGATTATTTAGTGTCGATTCGATAAGGGGAACTGAGAAAGAGCAGGATCAGGACTGGGATCATTTTCCTTGTCGGATTTTACACTCATTCCTAGGACAATCACAAATTTTAAACAATCACAAACATAAATTTACGACCATGCCCCAGCAGGATTCGAACCCGCGGCTATCGCAACAGTAGGAGGACTGTCCATCCCCTTTACCACTGCGCCACCAAGCCGGCTATTCTCGTTATTATTCCGATATTCTGTCTAAATATTGTTATGTAGTTAAATATTTTAAAATAATTTTTAATTTTTAGAATTTATAATTTTAGTTAATATATTGTAATGCATTCATTAATTAATAAAAATATATTCTTTTAATTACAATTATAATCAATGGATATATGGAATTAATAACCTAAATCAAGAACAATGAAATCATAATTTTTATTTTTTTAAATAATGTGTTTCTTTTTCATATCTAAAAGTCTCCTTTTTACCAACGAGGGTTTATCTGGACTGGACCTACCGTTTAACATGGGCTTCGAACCACGGTTCTCGGCATTAAGCCTACCGACTTAGCGAGTGACCAAGTTAGAAATTTTCCTTATCTGGTTTTGCAATCTTACCTAGAACAATAACAAATATTAAGTAATTTCAAACATAAATTTACGACCATGCCGCAGCAGAATTCCAACCCTCGACTATAGCAACAGTATGTAGACCGTCCTGTCGCCTTTACCATTACGCTAATCAAGCTGGATATTTCCCTCATTATTATTAACTAGCAAATTCAGGGAACTTAGTTCTGTCTTAGAATTAATTTAAGTTGTGCTACCTTATTAGCTGCATTATTTTTTAATGATTAAGCAGATTGAAATCCTTTTCTTCAATTATCAATTCATAGATTATGTTCATAGAATAACAGAGAAAAACTCAAGAGGTGTCTCTTGAGAAAAAAATCGTAAGGTCCAATATACAGATGGTATTGTAAACGCCGTTCCAGTAATTTGATTGGTTAGTTTAAATATGCATTAAAGACACCTGTAAATAAAATATTTTAAGGGGAACTGAGAAAGAGGGATAGATATCCCACGTGTAAACAGAATAAAAACAATTTAAATAACGAAGCGATTTTTTATGGCCTTCTTTATATCTTGCTCTCGCCTACTTAAGAGCGACGTTGTTGTATGAAGTAAACCAGAATTTATGTCGTGTGTGAGGGTGAAATACCGGCGACAATAAACAGTAAAGAAGCTAGAGAGCATCAAACGCCATATATCAGTTGTTGGAGGACTGCCAGTATTTTCCTGTCATTTTATATTTTTCGCTATACAGGGCAAAGTAGATTGTTTAAACTTAATGCTAAATATACGTTGTTTTGTCTGCTTTATAGTACGAGGGTTGCCTTTTATATCTCGATATCGCAAATCTACATACATTCATACTCGTAAACATCGAAACTAAAATATACAGCCTATCCAAAGTGGTTTTGTACATACGTCATCAAGTTGTTTAATATATTGCCTGCCAAAATATGTAAATTCGTTTTAGAATCAGACAATATTTTCCTTCTCATTTTATTCTAATTAAAATGAGACACAATGCTGTCTGATCACTTCGAACGTGTAACCGAACTAGCCTGCCAAAGTCGTCCTGTTATCAAACGTATGCAAAAATCTTCAGAATAATACTAATAAGAGGTTATAGATAGGCAAGCGTTATTTTAATGCTTTGCTGTAAACATATTGCGTATCCAATTAGTTACTTCAAACAGGAACGAGATAATGGAGGCCCCCTCTTGTCGGTGAAATTCCTTAGAGGGGTAAGAATTTTTACTGTTAAATATTAATTTGTTGCGATTTTTATTGATATGGAATATTTTAGCGTGTAGCACCTGCACTGAATATTACTATGGACGGTCACTGAAATGTAATAATTGAAAAATATAGTCTTGAATTTACTGAAAAAAACCGTCCTCATAAGAATCGGATGAAGAATCAAGATGGGCTTGATATTAGCTCTATCAGAGATTAAAAACATGAAATATAAAAAAACAGTGAGTAGTTTTTCAATACAAACATAATTAAATACAGTTATTTCATAGGAAACTGTTAGTCTGAATGGAATTTCTGGATATTGCTTTTAAAAGAATACAATTTTTAAAACGATAATAAAATGAAGCAAGACTTATTATTTCAAATTATGTATTTAGATGAGACGTGGATATTTTAGAATGGGACCAATATACCCAATGATCACTCATGGCAAGATGATAATAAAAATAGTGTTAACTTGATGGAAAAAGGTAAATATTGGAATAACAATTGATTAAGTTTCATGATTGACCCACAATTCGTTATGACGATGATCCTCATAAAGAAGGGTGGATTGCTTTTAAGTGAACCAAATAAATAATTAAAAAATGCTGAAATGATTTAAAGCTTTAGGTTGAATAATTAAACTATTGTAATTAATCATTTAATTTAAAAGTGTAACGAAAATTGGTTCTAGCGCATGCAAAATTGATCACCTTGGATCACTTTGATTTTGCGTTGTTAAACAGGTGATGTTATAGATCTAAACTGTCATGAGATATTATCGGGCCTATACATTAATTTTAAAGGATTTACCACCGATGGTGTTACTGCGTATTAAACAGCAACGGGTGTATTTACAACCAACTTCCAACTATGTTGCAGTCTCAGTAACATCAAAGTGTGAACAATATTATTTTTCAACTCGTTTAAATGGTCTGAAATTCTACCGGGGAAATCGCATTTGCGGTAAGTTTGATATTTTTCATTCATTCTGAAGAAAAAGTGAGCGGAAGGTCATCGAATGTTCTGTGAACCTTATGGTAACTATGTTCAAGGGTTGCAGTTACTGTTACTGCTGAATGGCGCCAAGACAAGATTCGAAATTTTCTTATGTCTAAAAGGAAAGAGCAAGGACTAGAGGACATGTGGGTTCAGCAAGATGGGGTCACAGCACACACAGCTCGGTCAATTATTGAATGACGTTTTCCACGAAGACTAATTTTGCCAAGTAGCCATTTAGCATGACCAGACATGTCTCCGAATTTAACAGTGGATAAGGCCCAAACGAATTAACATCTTAAAGACAATATTCGTCATGAAATTGAAGAAATTACGCCTCAGATATTGAGGGATATCATGAAAAATGGCTTAAAAGAGTCGAAAGTCTCATAGCGAGTTCCATTAATTTCAATATGTGAATACTGGTTTCGACGCTTTAAAAGTTGTCATTTTGACACCTAAGACAATTAGACAACCAAAAAAAAATTGAAGACAAGGATTTGGACGCATTACTCGATGATGATCTATATAAAATGCAAGAATAATATGTAGAATTATTGGGAGTACCACAAGAAACCATTTTCAATTGCTGGAAGAACATAGGAATGATTCAAAAGTTTAGATATTTTGTGTTGTATGAATTGAAGCCAAAACACATGGCGATGTGTGAAAAGCTGCTTCAATAGCAATATCCGAAAGGTCATCTTGTTATTGGTGATGAAATCCAAAGCGAATAAATGACGAGGACTTCTAGGTAAGCATCAATATTGTCGGCAAAGCCGATAATTCATAGCCCCAAGCTAATATTCTGTAATTGGTGTGATCAGCTTAGTGTGATATCCTATGGGTTGTTAAAACCTAATAAAAACATCAATGGGGATACATACGAACATACTTTGAAATATTAAAAAGGAAAGTGCTCCCCCACCCTCCGTATTCTCCAGACCTTGATCCATCTAATTATTACATCGTGTAACATATGACTCGCAACCTGGTTACAACTTATGGAAATACCAAAAAATGGGTCGATTCTTGGATAATCTCAAAATATATATCGTTCTTTTGAGATAAAATCCGTAAATTGCTTGAAAGATAAAAAAAGTACGATTATTAAAAACTAACGCATAGTCTCAAAGTTATAAAACATATACAACGCGGCGAAAAAGTCCCGCTACCATTTTGCATAATTACCTGTAGCTTCGCTCAAAGAAAAGATAAGTAAGTTTGGCTTTTATAAAAAGTTTATTTGGATTTTTTTTCGTTATGATTAAAAAAATATCGGCTAAATGGTGACCGCAAATCGCTATGAGACTTTCCGCTCTTTTAAGTCATTTTTTATGATATCCCTCAACATCTGAGGCGTAATTTCTTAAATTTCATGACGAATATTGTCTTTAAGATGTTAATTCGTTTGGGCCTTATCTACTGTTAAATTCGGAGACTTGTCTGGTCATGCTAAATGGCCACTTGTCGAAATTAGTGTTCGTGGAAAACGTCATTCAATAATTGAACGAGCTGTGTGTGCTGTGACCCCATCTTGCTGAACCCACATGTCCTCTAGTCCTTACTCTTTCCTTTCAGACATAAGAAAATTTCGAATCATGTCTTGGCACCATTCAGCAGTAACAGTAACTGCAACACCTTGGTGATTTTCAAAAAAATAGGAATAATTAGGGATGTGTCCAGCATGAATACCACACCATACAGTTGTTTGTAGTGGATGCAATGATGTTCCATGAATTAATTGAGGATTCTGTGTTTCCCAAAACCGACTGTTCTTTTTATTGACGTGATCACTGAGAAGAAAATGGGCTTCATCGCTCATTACCAATTTAGACGAAAAATATTTAATGACCAGACAGCCTCAGGATCGCTTTACTGTACTCAACTCATTGATCAGGATCTCTCGGTAACAATTTCAGTGTTCAAAATTTGCCTTAAACTTCGTGCAGTAATGTGTAACTGGGAACCACGTCTCCGAATTGATGGGATTGTAAACGATAAATTGTGGTTTTGTAAAACACTGGACGATTAGGATATTTTTGATGCAATTTCCACTGAGTGGCAATAATGGAACGAATATTTTCAATAAACACTGTCACTATTTCTGCTCGTTCTTGTGGCGAATATTTATCCATAATAAAATTTGGACGTTTACGCAACAGAATGGTTAAAGCAGAACTGAGCTAAACGTCACATAACCAAGATGGCGCGCAACAAAATGGTAGCGGGACTTTTGGCCCACCTGTTGTTAGAACATATATTATTAGCTATTTTGATCATTCTTCATTACTTCAAATTAGCATTCATTGAGAAAAATTGGCATAATATATTATCCATTTATATATACATCCAATCATCATGTTTAACAGTTAATTTAGAATTTTTAACAGTTGTTTACTATATTTTCACCCAATAGATCATTCCGTACGTTTGAGTCCACAAACCTCGAAAAATTGTCAATAAATTACCAAACAATATTACTTCTTGAAATTCTATTTCGGGTTTCTAAAAAAAAGTGTTTGGGATTGACTTATAATTTCATATATATTTGTGTATATTTAATATTACTTTTATAGAAATTACAGTCTGTAATGGAAAACTTTAAACAAAATTATTTAAGAAAACATTTAATTACAAAACGGTTTCAAAGTTTCAGACACAAGCAGTGTTTTCGCCAAGCCTACTACTAATATTGATTCAAAACAATGTAATGCAAATTTTATCACGCTGTTGGCAGTACATTTCCTCGCGAATGTTGAAAAATGTATGCTGATAGGGGAACACTGACAGTTTTTCAACGCCTATTTCTCTTTGGTATTGTAGCCTCACAGTCGTTTTGGCAACTTTTCAGGTTCATAAATAGACGCGTCCGTTTTAGAACACGCAATGAAAAAAAAACTGTAATTATATTTTACTGAAAAATTATTATATTAATCTCTAGTTTTTTTAATCAAATATTCTCGTTATTTTTTTTTAAATATCTTTTAAAGCCTCCTTTTACCAACTATGGGTTTATATAGACTGGACCTACAGTTTAACGTGGGCTCCGAACCACGACCTTCAGCATTAAGCCGACTGACTGGCGAGTGACCAACTTCAGAAATCATCTCAGAAGACATCCGGTTTTACACAGCCTGGTTACTGGCGTGACTGGGATCATTTTCCTTGTCGGATTTTACACTCATCCCTAGGAAAATCACAAATTTTAAACAATTACAAACATAAATTTACGACCATGCCCCAGCAGGATTCGAACCCGCGGCTATCGCAACAGTAGGAGGACTGTCCATCCCCTTTGCCACTGCGCCACCAAGACGGCTATTCTCGTTATTATTCCGATATTCTGTCTAAATATTGTTATGTAGTTAAATATTTTAAAATAATTTTTAAATTTTAGAATTTAAAATTTTAGTTAGTATATTTTAATGCATTGATTAATTAATAAAAATATATTCTTTTAATTAAATTTATAATCAATGGATATATGGAATTAATAACCTAAATCAAGAACAATGAAATCATAATTTTTATTTTTTAAAATAATGTGTTTCTTTTTCATATCTAAAAGTCTCTTTTTACCAACGAGGGTTTATCTGGACTGGACCTATTGTTTAACATGGGCTTCGAACCACGGTTCTCGGCATTAAGCCTACCGACTTAGCGAGTGACCAAGTTAGAAATTTTCCTTATCTGGTTTTGCAATCTTACCTAGAACAATAACAAATATTAAGTAATTTCAAACATAAATTTACGACCATACTCCAGCAGAATTCCAACCCGCGACTATAGCAACAGTATGTAGACCGTCCTGTCGCCTTTACCATTGCGCTAATCAAGCTGGCTATTTCCCTCATTATTATTAACTAGCAAATTCAGGGAACTTAGTTCTGCCTTAGAATTAATTTAAGTTGTGCTACCTTATTAGCTGCATTATTTTTTAATGATTAAGCAGATTGAAATCCCTTTCTTCAATTATTAAACCTTTAGAAAACACTGTTATAATGTCGAATATTCTGCAATAAAAGCTTTCATAGATTATGTTCATAGAATAACAGAGAAAAACTCAAGAGGTGTCTGGTTAGTTTGGTATTGTAAACGCCGTTCCAGTAATTTGATTGGTTAGTTTAAATATGCATTAAAGACACCTGTAAAGAAAATATTTTGTTGTGAAGGCATTTGAATGGTTCTTAAACGGATCTTATCACGCAGATGTGTCACGTGATTAACTACTGACCTCACATTTTATTGATAAATAAATTAAGATAAAAAACGAAATTTAATTTCTTAAAAAAAATTTATAAAAAAAGTATATATAATATATAGAAACAATATATATAAATATATACATATTTATATCTATATTTATTTTTTAACATACATATGTAATTATAAATCTATAAAATATGAAATATAAAATAGTATATATATATATATATATATATATATATATATATATATATATATATATATATATATATATATATATATATATATATATATATATATATATATATATATATATATATATATATATATATATATATATATATATTATCTATTAGTGTTCTATCTTATCTTATCTTATTTTTTATATTAAAAACAAATTCCTCATCCTTCCGTGTTATAATTCCAATAACTTTTTTAATACAAAAATATGTCATGCACTTCTCATTCATATTCTTAACATAATAATTGTAACAATTTTCACTGAAAACCATTTCCTCAATTATCATATATTTAGAAAACACTGTTATAATGTTGAATATTCTGCAATAAACGCTGTCATATGTTAGATTATGTTCATAGAATAATAGAGAAAAAACTCAAAAGGTGTCTCTAGGGAAATATTTTATGTCCAATATACAGATGGTATTGAAAACACCATTCAAGTAATTTGATTGGTTATATTGAATATGCATTATAAACACCTGTCAAGGAAATATTTTGTTTGGATAAAAGGGAGGAAGTTGATTGGTTCTAGAATTGGTGGAGACAAATTTTATTACGCAGATGTGTCACGTGATTAACTACTGACGTCACATTTTAATTATAATTTGAATTTAAATATAATTAACATGTAAATGTAATAAAAAACTAAATTTAAATTCTTAAAAAAAATATATTCAATAAAATTCAATTAAAAGAAAAGTATATAGAATATATAGAATTAATATATATTAATATATACAAATTTATATCTATATTTATTTATATTAATATAAATATGTAAATATGAATCTATAAAATATAAAATATAAATTATTATATATAATATATTTACCTATTAGTGTTCTATTTTTATATTATTATATAAAACATTAACAAAAAACATGTCATAAACATATCATTCATATTCTTAACATAATAATTGTTACAATTTTTCCTGGAAAGCATTAAGTATTATACAACGAAAAGGTTATAAATTTATATAATTAAAAAATAAGTAAGTAGCATTATTCACATGGCAGAATCTAAGAATTCAATAAATCAGATAGCTTCCATTTACAATATAATTATAACAATATTAACGTAGTTGGTAATTGTGGCACAAGATATTGCCTCTTCTCTATAAACTTAATCTCATCTTGGTCTACAGAGTTAGCCATAACAGACTATAAACAAAAAATTCTCATAAAATGTTTTTTTAACATTATTCTTGTGGCATGCATATTTTTAACTCTATGATATCTAATGGGTCCAGACTAGCCATATGTCACAACATATTGATTTGGATACTTAGACAAAATATATTTCTTAAAATAAAGTAAACCTCTCAAAAAAAACTCTACTACACTTCTTCACTCAGAAAATGATACCCCAAACCAACAAGCAACAAACGCATAAAAATCAAATCAAACTTCAAAGTAATTGATTAAAAAATTCAATCAACATTTTCTCTATATTACGTAAATTAACATAATGTAATTGTTAAAGTCTTGTAACAATTATGAAGGACAAATGAACTCTGCAAATACTCTCCTACAGAAATTACAAGTCGATTTTTTTGCACAATTTCATTTAAAGGAAATAAAAAAACTGAATTAACTACAAAGTATATGTCGCCGAATGAAGTTTTCTGGAAAAAGTTTAGCTCTCAAAAAGTTACTCTCAGTAGGTTAGGATTAAATGGATCTGGTTCATCTGAAACTTTTTGTTATTAGGGAAATCCTGCTGTTATTAAACGTTGTCTTTTTATTTTATTTGTGAAGCTATTAAAGTAGAACTGGGTTTGTAGAAGTGTTTTTATATATATTTTTTATTGTATTTAAATAGACTTCATTAAATTAACTTCATAAATTTAATATTTTTAGAGGCTATTTTTTATAAGATGAACAATTTAACTACAATCAAAATACTAGAGCTTGGCTAAAATAACTATAGGTTTATAAGTTACTTTCAGCAGATGATGTTATTTTGTATTAAATTAAACCTCATCTTCATGTTGTAGCGTCACTCAGATGCTTCACTTTTCAGTATGTGTCATTTCGTCGAAATGTGAACAAATTATTTTTCACTATATTAAAAATGTCTGAATCTAAGCCAAGCAAACCGAATTTTTTTTGGAAGTGTTCCTTTTTTCTCCGGTTAGAAGAAAAATGCAGTTGAGGGTCTTCCAATACTGTGCGAAGCTTCCATGGAAACCATGCTCTATCAACATGTGAATACTGGTTTTGACGTTTTAAAAGTGGTGATTTCAACACTGAAGAAAAAGAGCGTTATGGACAGCCAAAAAAAATTTAAGACAAGAATTTGAAGGCATTACAGTGGGGCACAGAACTTTGTGCAAAACGGTGAGAATATGAGAAGAGACACAACAGTGTTTTACTTGGAGATAATAACATAAAATAGAAACTGCTATCCCAACCACCGTATTATCCAGAGCTTATCCTCTCTGATTATTGCTTGTTCTTATACTTTAGTTGTACCCTGTTTGAGCTGCGCTTAATTCTTATAAATATACCAAAAATGGGTCCATTAGTGGATGGTCTCAAAAAATACATCATTCTCCCGAGATGGATTCCATAAATTGCCCAAACGATCTACAAAAGCAGTGGCTATCGATGTACAATATTTGGAATGAAATCGGTGCAATATACCGATTTTTTACAATCAGGTTTCAAATTTAAAAAATCTTTCAAACCGACTTATAGGTCTAAAAAACATGTATTTTCAAAAATTGGTACAATATAGACTAATTAAAATATTTTCCATTCTATCTTACGGTGTTTCCCACATTTTGGCAAAAAGGTGATACTGTGCAAAGAACTATCTTGGTTTGGCAGCGATATAATCATCGATCCATTTTCGTGCTTCTTCAGTGTTTGGAAACTATGTGTCAGCTAAGCCATGCTGTCTAGATCTGAACATGTTCTGGTGAATACGCTGGATGCTCTTGAAGTTCCCATTGAAGCTGCAACAGTGTATCCTTCACAAGTATTGTGACATATGGCTGACTGTTGTAATGCAACAGGATGACTTTGGGCGTTGGTAGATATACGCAGTAACAGTTGCATCAACAGTGACAATATACTACAGAAAAACCTTTTTATGCTTGAAAACAATGAAAGCGAGATATAGAAACAGTTCGAAAGGACACATTATATACAGAGATCTGGTGAATACGCTGGATGCTCCTGAAGCTTCCATTCGAGCTGCAACAGTGTATCCTTCACAAGTATTGCGACATATGGCTGACTGTTGTAATGCAACAGGACGACTTTTGGCGTTGGTAGATATATGCAGTAACAATTGCATCACCAGTGACAATATGCTACAGAAAAACCTTTTTATGCTCGAAAACAATGAAACCGAGATATAGAAACAGTTGGAAAGGACACATTCAGCTAATTCTTGTGGTAATAATTTTCCCTCAAAGTCTTAAAGCAGCTTCGTTTTTTGAGTGTTTAAACTGGACTAGTCTGTCTAACTAGTTTTGTAATTCATTGTCTTTGAACGTTTTGGCCCTCAAAATCAATAATTTTACATCATTGAAACCAAAACCGACAGTCAGAATAAGACGGAGCAACATCACCGTACGTTTCTAAAAGTGTTTAATCTGCTTCACCTGCGTATTTCTTCAAATCGAATAATAAATGTAATTAATGTTGAAATAGCAACTTTTAGCATTACATGTTAGGGTCTGTATTCACTGAAGTACCTTTTTGAATTTTGTTCTATGTGATGCCAAAACCATCGAATTTAACAATTAGGAATGTTGTTTCATACTTTGAATATTCACCAATAGATATCGCTGATCAAATTACATGCAATTACCTAATAATTATTTTATAAAATATTATTCAACATTTTCAAACAATCTAATACACATATGCTGAATACAATATTTGTTAAGTAGAATATATTTTATATACTTCGATAAAAAGCGAATACTTCGAAGTTCCAACTGTAGTTAAAAAGTGAGTTTTTAGAACCTATCAATACTGGAAACATAAAGGTCTTCTCTGTTTCTCGAACTGGAAACGAATTTATTTTGTTACTTACTTACTTACTGAGAGGCCATGTTGTTCTATAGGTTAAATCTGAATTTATGCCATGTGTGAGGCTGATATATCGCCTACAATGAAAAGTAAAGAGGCCAAAGAGTAACCTGAACAGAGAGTCGCAATATATCAAAGGTTGGAGAATTGCCAGCACTCTCCGGTCACCATATATTTTTCATCATACAAGGCAAAATTATTTCGTCAAGTAGGCTATAAAATTTGCATTGCATAATTCGATCGATATGAAAAGTTTCTAAATATTGTCAGATATTAATGACCTATTTATTATCAACATACAAAGTGCTTCAAAACAAAGTTTATATTCAGTTGATTGATTAAAAGGCGAGTTTTCTATCGAAAATCCATTTATTCATTATTAAAACGGACTAACTCACTACACTCTAGTATTGTTAAAACTACAGGCGAAAATTCTGAAAAAAAACAAAACTATAAAATCTTACTAACAATTATACTAGTAGGGACAAGTTGAAATTTAACGTAAGACTCAAAACTATAGGTGATGTTAGGCAACAAACTCAAAAATTTATAGAACCTATTCAGTTAGTTGAAACCGAAACTATTCCAATAACTTCTCTCTTGGACATGAGAGTGGAGCCTTTCCATATATCTTGTTGTGAATCTGAGCTTCTTGTTTAACAGTTGGAATCCAAATGATAGTTTAAATCAACAATACTTGTCAGGACTTTACACTGAAATACTTCTGTTATGTTGATATTATTTCTCGCAGAAAATCCCCATAGTAGCATATAGGCTTTAGTATCTTCTTATACTTGCAACTTATTACTTACGGATAATTTAGATTTAATTTGAGTTCCTTTTATTTTTGTCATTCTCATTCCAACGAAGCTTTGATTTAATTGATTCATCCCAAGGTAGTAAGCATTGTTATTAAATGTCATAATACTGTTATATATATTTATTGAGTTATGAACAGTTATGTTGTAGTTAAATTCAATATGCTCTGATTAACTCTCGTTAATTTTTATTCTTAATGTTTGGACTCACTTATTTATATTACTACTTACTTGTGGCAGTTTTTTCGAAACATATGTTAGTGAATTAAGCTCGGAAGCTAAGAAAGATTATTCGCTATGGATAGCAACTTACGTGGATATAAACAGCAACGAGCAGCTTAAAAAAAGCATATTTATCTTGTGGCACCACGGTAGTATACACGATGATAAGCAGACTGTTATGGACTAATAGCTCTTCTTATGAAGATTTTGAGAAAAAAAATTGAAAGAGTCAGAGAGAGATAAATAATATGTGTGTAAAAAAACCTACTGATTATTATTACTGAAATTTACTGATTTTAGTGAGTGAAATACGCCAATTTTCAATACAAATTAAACTTAACTATGTAACTTATGATAATATAAACTTAATTACGATTATATCTTAATGAAAAATGGCAGTGGCTGACGGAAATTGTACATTTTTTTCTTACTAAAAAAAATTAATTATCCCTGTTTAAATATTTGTTTATATGTTAATAGAATTTTGTAATATAGCATTATATTTAATTTATTATTTAAATCACTCAATTCGCGTTCGTTAATGTAAACATCCCGATAATGTGAACTACACTTGGTTTGAATTAATTCACATTAACGAGAGTCTGCTGTATTTTGTATGTATTCTTTTCAATAACGTTTTACATTATATAAATCTCCGACTTCAAACCCACATGCAGTGGAAATGGGGAATTAATTTCATCCATCAAAATATTTTATAGTTCTCTAACTATAACTATACACAGAATATAATTAATTATAGTTGGATATGAGCAGTTCTAGGATGTACTAATATGAAAAGTAATTTTCAGGAGTACCCTGTAGATATTATCGATATATACTATCGTCGCTAATGCCCTAAATTAGTTTGTACTCCCTAATCCTGACGGTATATAGACCTTTCCTGCCTCTTTGCGACATGTACATATGATCGAGGTCTACTTGAGGCCAAAGTAACTCCTCCAGGTCTTCGCTTTACCTTCTTGTCTTGATTCTTCCTATTATAATTATTTATTTCATAGATTACTTTTATAACTTTAAAGTTATATTCATGCAATTTTAAAAAGTCGCCCCAATTTTTAGCTTCATAGTGGCAATGACAAAGAACAATGTTTGATGGATACTGCTGGTGTGATAGAGTTTTCTGGTTTGATACAGTGTGATAGGCAAATTTTTAAGATATAACTGAACGAAATCATTTTGAAATATTTGCCGGTTTCTTTGATTGAAATCAGATTTCAATAAATATATATTTTCTATTGAATCAGTGGATGGAAGCTGATGGTTAAGACCATCGCGTCTACAGAAAACATCATGGCTGGTGGAATTTTGGGAGGCTCTTCGCATCCAGTAGAGGAACCATAGATGAAATTTTATTACTGGTAACTCCGAATTTGAGGTATATCATTTCCTTGTCCGTCTTTAACGCTGCACACGTCTCGGGTCAGAATTTTGGGACTGATATGTATGTGGTTTCTCACTTCAACTTTCGTTTTACTTGATATTTCTTTAATAAATTTACTATTTATTAAAGAAAATAATTTAGCTTCCATTATCTTCGATTTCTATATACATATTTAAATAGATTTCTTGTTCTATTTATTTATATTTTCTGACCCTCACATTACCATGCCTTTCATTTTGTTTTTATTCGTTATTATTCTGTATTATCTAGGTATTATACTTCTCTAGTTTAAGATTTTCTGTAGGTGATCTAGTCCATAATTTGCATTTCGTACATCATCTACGCCTAATGTATGTAATCTATGTTCTTTCTATTTGATTCTTCTTGATTAGAAGAAATTCACAATTATCAGTACATCATAAATTGCTATTACAGAAGCAAGTGTTGAAACCTATATGAACATACAGAATTCAATTATTGAGATATTCCGTTAAATATAAACACAATACAAGTTATCCAAAATAAAGTCCTAAGAAGTAATGTACCTGTATCCAAATACTAGAGGATCGATTACTTACACCGAGACGTTTAGACACCGACTGTCACTTAGGAAATCAAGACAATTGAACGGAGACATTAGGACAGATTTCATTGTCATGTCAATATAAAAGTAACAGGTCAATTGAAAAGTCCCCGGCCTACCATAGTTAATTACATATTTTTGTAAAAATTGTTTTTTTTATTCAACACGGGGAGATACACTGATTATTGCGACTTTCCAACTTTTCGATACTATTTTTGTAGTATGATTTGTCCTTTGCTTCAAAATAGGCCTCAGTTTGGGCGATCACCTCTTCATTCGACGAAAATTTCTTCCCAGCGATCTCAAAGGAATAAATCTGTGAACAGGAAATAGTGTGCTGGGGGTCAGATCTGGAGAATACGGTAGAGGACTAAGCAATTCCTAGTCAATTCGAATCCCAACGCATGAATTTTTGCCATCGTTTTTACTGGCATGTGACACGGTGCATTGTCTTGGTGAAGCAGCATTTCCTTTTTCTTCAAATGCGGCCGTTTTTCGTCCTTCAAACGGTCCAATAACGCTATGTAATAGTCGCCGTTGATGGTCCTTCCTTTTTCTAGGTAGTCAATGAAAATTTTTTAATGTTTTCTTCTGTTACAACCTCTTTTGGGTCCACTGCGTTCGCCGTCTGCGGTGCTCATTTCACCACGTCCAAACTTAGCATACCAATCCTTGATGGTTGATTTTCCTGGGACAGTGTCCGGAAACTCGGCATCAAAACAAGTTTTTACATCAACTGTATTTTTTTTCCTTCAAAAAGCAATATTTTATCAGCACGCGAAATTCCTTTTTATCCATTTCTTTCACAATAACAAAAGTTGTTTCACTCAAAATGTTATAATTCACAAACTAACGATCCGACAGCTGTCAAATTTATACACACATCTTTTGAGGGTTAGGGTTATGTGTTAATCCGGGGACTTTTCAATTCGCCTGTTAATACAGCTCTTGGACAACACCTGAAAAGAACACGGACTCACAAGCAATAAAGCATTTGGTCTGATGTCGTCTAGGGTAGTGAGGTGCATTTAACAGAAAAACAGCAACGTTAATACATAATCATTATTATACCATTTATACTGCAAATGGAGTAGGGCTTAATCTTCCTCTATGTGAATTATTCTTATTTGAATCAATTTTTGTTCTAACATCAAAATTATATAACAAATAGAAATCAATAAATCAATTTTAAATAATTTGGCATTGGTGTTGCTAGCAGTTAGATACAATAAAATTATTGGAGGACCTTGCACACTTTGTTTTAGTTTTAGTTCCACGCCGTGTACATCAAAACAATCGCCGATACAAAAACTAATTAAAAATAGGGTATTTTTAGAAGGCACCTAAAATAAAATTATGCCGCACATTTAAAATTGAATTTATAGTTTATAATTAGATTAAAGTGGTCGGAGAAACATATCGTCTGGAAATACATCACAGCCAAAACTATTTTCATTTTGCCATTAGCATCGAGTAAATCGAAGCAATCGGGCTATATTTGGATTGATCGCGTTATAGTTTAATTGGTTTCGTTTGGGTTTTTCAAGTGACCTTAGCTGGTCTAGTTAGACGGCTATGGAAGAAGGATCGAGCTACCAGAACAACGATATCGCAGTTTTATTCTGTGTGTGTTTTATCAAATGCAACTGGTGGAAATATTCGTGAAAATATTTCATATTCATATAAAATCATGATAGCTGTCATTTTTGTTTGAATATAGTTTTATTTGGTAAACAACACACATTAATCATTCGATGTATTGTCCAACAACAGATATTTGCAACATTTTCCAAGTTTTTCTTCAGTTAATCTCTTTAAAAAGTCCTTTTTTTCGAGCTTAATATGTTTCCAAACAATGATGTGTTGAGTTATTATTACTAGTCGTTGTCAACTAGCTCCACTGTTATCCTGACACATTTAAACCAAATGCTCATGTATATTCTGAACAATTACACATATATCTCTGCTTATAAATCTTTTACAATCTACAACAACATATCACACAGTTATCATTTATTAATTATATACTCACCTTTACTTGTTTCCACCCCCATTACCCTGTCTTAGAAGTTGGCAACATTGAATCATATAATTCAGAAAGTTTGATTCAAGTGAATAACGAAACTGTTAATTCCCAATCTACCTAATATTCAGTTATTATAGAGTTCATTCAAACCGAAGGTATTATTAATCATTCCTGTTTCCAACATAAAGTACAATATATCTGCAATGAATTATTAATAAATCTTATGACTAATAAAACCTAATCAATTATTATATCATTTCCATCCACTTTTGTTGTCATAACACTAGTTCTATTATCATCTTGCCATGAGTGACCGTTAGGTATATTGGTACCATTCTGAAATATCCATGTCTGATCTAAATACATAAACTGAAATAATAAGTCTTCCTTCATCTTATTATATGCTTTTAAAAATTTTAATCATTTAACTTCGTAGATACCTTTCAAACTAACAGTTTCCTTTGAAATAATTGTATTAAATTGTATTTGTATTACAAAACCACTCACTGTTTTTATACATTTCATATATTTAATCTTTGATAGAGTGAACATCAAGCTGATCTTGATTTGTCACCCGCTTCGTATGAGGTCGGTTTTTTTTCGTTGAATTCAAGATCATATTATTCATTTTTTGAGATATTTCGGTGACCGTGTCCGTCCTAATACTCAGTGCAGCTGTAACATGCTAAAAATATTTTGATTAAAAATCGCAGTGAATTAATTTTTAACAGCAAAAATGCTTACCTCTCTAACGAACTTTACTGGCAAGAGGTTACGTTACCTCCATTATCTCGTTTCATTTAGGTTTTTCAAGTAACCTTAGCTGGTCTAGTTCGACGGCTATGGAAGAAGGCTCTAGCTACCAGAACAACAATATCGCAGTTTTATTCTGTATGTGTTTTATCAAATGCAGCTGGTGGAAATATTCGTGAAAATATTACATATTCATATAAAATCATGATAGCTGTCATTTTTGTTTGAACATAGTTTTATTTGGTAAACAACACACATTAATCATTCGATGTATTGTCTAACAACAGATATTTGCAACTTTTTCCAGGTGTACTCCAATTAATCTCTTTAAAAAGTTCCTTTTTTCGATCTTAATATGTTTCCAAACAATGATTTGTTGATTTATTATTACTAGTCGTTTTCGACTAGCTCCAGTGTTATCCAAGAGTCCGTTTTAATGTATGGATATTTTCTTGCGTTTGAAACAAATCTCATTGCGAAACTCTTAATTTACTCTATCGCAATCCAAGGGTTGCAATGTAAGTAATTGGAACAATAGTACATGAGAGCATCACACAATACTTCTTAGGACTTTATTCTCAAATACTTGTTTCGGTAAGGTTTGCTCTAGGTCCAAGAATAAAGCTGATCAAACTTTTCTCTTCGCAGCTTCGCTTTTCATTAATATTTATGATTCTATATACTTGGTCAATTCTAGAATTTATTTATTGCCCATAAAACCAAATTGATTTGTATATATCTTTTTAATTGCCTGATTTTTCTATGATTGGTTTCAACCAATTTAACAGGTTTTTCCAGAGTTCAGAATGATAATATCTTCAGCCATTTTCAAGCAACCGGTATATGTTTTAATAAGAATGTCGCTCTCAAGATGATGAGTTTTATAATTGCCTTTCTTGGTAGATTTTTCAGTACTTGTTCGGTTATTAAATCATTTCTTTAACTAGATATCACTTTTTATAATTTTAGTTCATGTTCAAACTCAGTTTCATTTGGTTGCACGTATGTTTTAGCGACACATGACCATGGGCTCAAAAGTCCCGGGCCTAATACAGAGATGGTGCTAGTCTTCTCATATTCGCCGCTTTTTCAGATAGCATTAACCTTCAAAAGGAAGCTCTTAAAATGTCATAATATTCTACTCAAAATCTTGCGAGTTATTGTGCGAAGCTGTTTTTCAAACAATTTCTTGTTTTAATATTACACTGCTTCTTGATGGGAAAAATTTCGTTCAAGCGAAGTAATGGCTTGAAAAGTGTTGTAAGAACTCCGCTCCAACAGAAGCCACAATAATACTTTGGTTGACTGACTTCAAATGTGGTCGCAGAGACATCGATGATGCAGAACACGTCCAAATGAGGTGGTAACACCAGAAGACATAAAAAGTCGTTTTTAATGATCAAAAAGTGAAGTTTTGAAAAACAAGCACGTGTTGATGATTTTGAGCAGTGTTTGGTCATGTTTAAGTGTAACAAACCGGAATTTTAGCATCAATATGTGACAATAGATGAAACATGGATCGATCACTTCACTCCAGAATCAAAACAATCGTCATCTGAGTGGAAAGCAACGGAATACAGGCCTATTTTGAGGCAAAAGATACATCGTTCTACAAAAGTAGAATTGAAATGTCAGAACGACTCTGGAATTATTGTATGGCTCTTGAAGGAGATTACGATGATGAATAAAGCCAAGTTTGAACAGAAAGAACACCTTTTATTTGTTACATGCGGGACTTTTCAGCCCATACGTACTTTTACTTAAATTTAACAATTAATGCTGCCGGTAAACTCGGCTTTCAAGTATTTAAAATCAACCGGCTATCGATCCAATAATCCCTCAATTCACTGTACCAGCAGCCTATTTACACTACCGATTATTTCCTCCTAAGTCGACGTTAAAACCCACTAAGCCGTTTAAGAACGTCTCTGAAAAAATCTCACACATCGGAAACAGATCACCCCCCGCCCTACGTCTCTTAATCGCTCCGCTTCACTGCCAACACTCAATTGTTTCCTCCGTTTTCGACACCGCATTCCAACCCAGGCCTGCCGAGACTTTGACGGATTTGCTCGCGTCACGTTTCCGAACCGCCACCATCTCCCTCTGCATGTTTCCTTCGCTGTCACATACCGGAGCTCGGTGCGCCTTCCTGTTAAGAATTTATAGGAACGGTTTCGGCCTGGATATTTCCTCAGAAAGGATCGGAAATGTAATTTGTTCATTTTTAATCAACTGTTACGTAGGTTGAAGTGGAACTTGCTATAAAAATTGTTAATTTCACTGATAATTGGTATACTTAGGGCAAATCTATAGTCTATCCAAAGTTATTTTGTACATCGTCGTCTAAATTTGTGACGTCAAAACGTCGCAATGTTGCCGTATCAACTCTGAGTTTTAATTTAGTTAGTAATAAAATACTGTTATCAAATATAATTTATTTTAACATTATAGTAAACCTAATGCATATATATATATATATATATATATATATATATATATATATATATATATATGTATATATATATATATATATATATATATATATATATATATATATATATATATATATATATATATTGTCGCAGGACTTAAAACTACAATTAAATACACAGTTATAATAGTTTGTAGGTTAGGATCGTGTTTGGTTCTATTTACACTGAACTCATTTCCTGAAGGCCTAATCCACTTAATTAACAAATGCGTATCCAAGTTATATATTTTACTGTGATTAGGGAGCATATTTCCCTTTTATGCTTGTTTCTTGTATCCTCTGGTGCAGTGTTTGCTTGTAAAGACATTTTGATATCACTATATTTGTCCTTCGTTTCTTCTGTTAATACATGTGTATATCTTCCTTGATAAAATTAGAATTAATCACTGCATTATTCTTAATGCAGTTGCCATATCTGCAAAACAGTTACTATTCTTTCTCTCTTGGTACATTTTAACTAAATGTTCATGTATATTTTAAACAATTATATGCACACATATCTATGCACATAAATCTTTTACACTCTACAATAACATATCATACAGTTATCATATATTAATTATATACTCACCTTTACTTATTTCCACCCTCGTCACCCTGTCTTAGAAATTGGCAACATTGAATCATATCATTCAGAAAGTTTGATTCAAGTGAATAGCTAAACTGTTAACTTCCAATCTATCTAACATTTGTTCACAATTCCATCATTTGTCAATTTCTTCCTCAATGTGTCTGATCGAGTGCATTCAAACCAAAGGTGTTTTTAACCATTCCCGTTTCCAACATAAAGTACAATATATCTGCAATGAATTATTAATAAATCTTTTGACTAATAAACCCTAATCAATTATTATATCATTTTCCATCCACTTTTGTTGTCATAACACTAATTTTATTATCATCTTGCCATGAGTGACCGTTAGGTATATTGGTACCACTCTGAAATATCCATGTCTGATCTAAATACATAAATTGAAATAGCAAGTCTTCCTTCATTTTATTATATGCTTTTAAAAATCTTTGAAATAATTGTATTATTTGTGTTTTTATTGAAAAGCTACTCACTGTTTTTATACATTTCATATAATTAATCTTTGATAGAGTGAACATCGAGCTGATCTTGATTTGTTACCCGCTTCGTATGAGGACGGTTTTTTTTCTCGTTGAATTCAAGATCATATTATTCATTTTTATATACTCAGTGTAGCTGTGCTGTAATATGCTAAAAATATTTTCATTAAAAATTGCAACGAATTAATATTTAACAGTAAAAATGCTTACCTCTCTAACGCACTTTACTGGCAAGAGGGTGCCTCCAATATCTCATTGCTGTTAGAAGTAACTGATTAGAAACGCAATCTATTCTGGCTGACTTCGGAATTTTCAACCAGAGTAATAATAAGCAGAGATTCGAAATGTATCAAACCAAGCAAAGTATTAAAATAACGTTTTCCGGTTTATAACATTTTATCACTAGTGTTTTAAAACATTTTGCAAACGTTTGACAACCGGACGACTTTGACTGGCTAGTTCGGTTACACGTTCGAACTTATCAGATAGCATTGTGTCTCTTTTTATCTAGAATAAAATGAGAAGGAGAATATAGTCTTATTCTAAAACAAATTTACAAATTGGGACAGCCAATACATTAGACATATTGATGACATAAATTCACACCAACTTTAGATAGACCATATATATTATTTAAAAAATTAAGTGAATATTAAAAATGTTAAAATGATGTAATTTAAAACTCATAAGGTGGGATTGGACAAATTAGCATCTCATCACTAATTTAAGATGACACTTTTTTAATCTTACGATTTGAAGAAATTTTAAAAATTTAAAAGAGATAAGCCGTTACAGGTGTCTGAAAGTGTATGAAAAATTTTAATGAAATCATCATGGAAGACCAATATATGTTCGACTGATACCCTGAGCCAAATATTGTCAAAAAAACTGCGTTTATAAAAGCAGAAATGCGCAAAAATATTTCTTCAATATGACAACGTTCTTGCTATGCCCTTCTGCTTCATATATATTGTACAAAATAGGTTGGATTAATAATGCATGGTCATATCACATATCTAGGATTGTATCATATTCATTCTTCCATCATAAGATGTTCTTTCCTGGAATTTTTCCACAATTACAACTTTTATTTAATTTAGGCTTGAGAGATTAGATGACTCAAATGCATTATATCTTGGTAATTGCTAATTGTTTTCTGTAACATGAAGAGTCTTGTATTAGCTACATTCATCACCGATTAATGTCATCACCGATCATTTTATTTGATATTGAAATATGTTCTTTCACTTTAAAAATTGTTGTTATTTGGAAAATGTTTGATTTTACCAAGAATACACTTCAATTCAATTCAAATTCAATAATGGCGATTGCAACTAAAAGTCTCAATAATCAGATGATCTATATTGAATTGGAACGGAGTTTTAAGCATTTAATTTCAGCTTTTTGACTAATTTGCTGTTAATTGTTGACATCAAACATTCTTCGCCTTCCATATCTTGTTTCTGTTAAAAATAGACCGCAGTCTCCTGGTTTTCAGATAGTTAAAAGCCTTTATTAAGGTAACTCTTTAAATTCTCGATCTATGTCATTTTTAGGGCTACACGCTCAATACTTATTGTTTCTTCATTCCACAATCATGTTCAAATCATTATAATTACCTTAAGCACAGACTGTGAAATAGTCCAAGTTTACGAATTTTAATCTGTGACTGTATCTAAGCTATGAAGGCGTACAAAAGAATAGGCAATATAAGGAAGAGTTGAATTTCAGTCTTGATTGTAGCGTTTTCCCTCACTCACACGCAACATCCTAAATAGTGTATCATCTCTGAGAGAGAGAGAGAGAGAGAGAGAGAGAGGAGAGAGAGAGAGGAGAGAGAGAGAGAGAGAGAGAGGAGAGAGAGAGAGAGAGAGAGAGGAGAGAGAGAGAGAGAGAGAGAGGAGAGAGAGAGAGAGAGAGATTTTAGAAAGTAAAAAGGTAGTTCTTTCTGCACTTTAGCTGATTTGGCTTATTGCCACATTCCTCGGCCATATCAGTTTTAGATACCATGTCTCTGTCTCCATTTCTTTCTATATTCTGCTGATTAGAGGTATTGCTAATTCCAAGTATTTGAACCCCTATAATTGATATTAATACCGTTGTGATACACAAACCGATTTGCAGGCAATAAATCCGTTTGTTAACTATATGTTAATTTTGGCCTTCTTTTCAGTTGTTACTAAACCATATGCAACTAACGAATTGAAAGCAATGAACTCTATTGAGATAGATTATATGAGAGCTATGAGATTGAAAATGATGCGAATCAACAATATTCTGCTGTTTTCTAGGCGTATACTAAAGATATTTCTTATCTCTTTCGCTTCCCGCTGAAGCCGATGCCGGTTCAAATGCCACAATCTTTTGCAAAAAATTATTTTAATGATATAAAGCGGATCTAAATTAATAAAGATCTAAGTAAATATGTAAAAATCTTACATATGATAAAAAATAATAAATAAAATTAATTACTTGAACAATCTTGCGTTTGCTAAAAGTTTATAAATAGTTGGAAATACAGTAACAGTTTTTTTTATTTTAAAATTCTATGAATATTAAACTTATTCAAATTAAACCAGGTAAATCATCCAACGATAAAACATCATACTGACCAATTTTACTGCTACCAATCATATCTAAATTACTGGATAAGTTATTATTACAATGAGAAAAAAATATGAAATAAAATACCCAGGGATATGAGCTCTAGTCCTGCAATAAAATAGTTAACGTCGTCATAGATTACGTCAAATATACTGCTAAATGCAGTCTGAAAAAATATAAAATTCGTTTTAAAATCCGAGCGGATTTTTCCGTTAAAAAAAGACTGAATTCTGTTTCATGCCTAGGAACATGTAACCGAATACGTCTATAAAATTCAATTTGTGTTGGTACTGAATGACCCTGTTATCAAATATCCACAAAATTCTTCAAAACTTTATAGACAATAATTAGCGATACCAAAATGGCGAACGTGGTAAATCTAAATTGCAATTTAATGTGGTAATATTGTGACTTGCTGCAGTCATTAGTTTTAGGATACGTTACTCCTCAGTCATCTCCGGTTTCGGCGCATACCCAGTATCCTATTTAGAATAAACCATAGAAAAGAATAAACCATATTGTTTTTCTTTTCTAAGGGCATTCTTTTCGAGTCGTTCAGTACAGTCGATCAAGTCAAAACAACAAAAAAATCTAGGATATTTAGATTTTGTGTTACATAAATAATTCTATAGCAATAATAATTAAATTGTGTTATTCATTGTGATTTTACATACATTCGTTTTAAAATATGAAAGAACAGTGCAGAATGTAAGGTTATAGTTTTGAAAGTAATAAAATCCAAACAGCATCAATTTTATGTTTAGTGCGAATATTAGCTGTCAATTTTATAACACATCATTTTCAACGACATCGAATAGTTATCAACATATGCAGAGAAGAAAATGATTCTTATTGTGTTGGAAGTAGTCAAGTCATTAAGTTAGTCATTAATATATTTTAATAATGATTTAAAATGTGAAATTCAGTTGTGTATCCAGTGTTTGTGCGGATATAAAAACCGGGCGTAGTTTTCCTTGGAAGAAACACCCCAAGTTAGCAAGATTAAGGATTTGTGTGACTTAGCATTGCTTTTACCTGGTATGTATACAATTATTTATATAAAGCATTTGTGTTCATATATATTATTATTTACAGCACTATAACATATTACCCACACTCTAAATCCAAAATGTGTCCAAATGAGGCAATGGTAAAATTACATTGAAGGTAAATGTAATTATACTACATGAAAAGTTTTTGTTACCCTTTAAAAAGTTGTTTGTAAGGTGCCATCAATTGAAAATTTAATTATTTTGGAGGGGTTCATTTACTTAAAACAAATGTATATTGGTCAAGATACTTATAATTAATATTTTGGCTTAAGGTTCCTTAACCGAGATAACTTTTTCAACAATGTGAGCTTGATTTTATAAACAAGAGATTATCATGCTTGTTTTATTATATTGTTAGTAGATGCCTAAGCTGTCTTTTTAACCCCTCGATTTTACCATAATAAGAGCACAGCAGTAATTTTGAAATATATCATGTTTTAATTTTTTGTTGGTGCTTTTTAAAGTATTACTTTTTGGTATGTTTTCTCCATTCTGACGTATATCATACGATTTAACTGTTTTAATTATCCATTCCATAATAACATTGTAAAAATAATAATAACTTGCCTCAATACATTTTTGTATTGAACAAGTGGATAAAATATTAACATCAACTGTGCTGCTTTGCTTCCAGTATGAGCGAACAATAAGAAATTTTAATACATCTTATTTGAATTAATAGCACTAAAAATATATAAAAAAGGGAAAAAGCTATAGACAATTTTGATTATATTTGCTATGAGATATGTTATGTTTTCAATTAGATTGCAATTTTTATATCCACATTTAATTATTTTTTATTTATATACATTATATACATATTCTTATGTTTTAGCTTTTTGATATTATATAATATTTCTATTTGTACAGAATTTTATATTAATAAATGGTTTTGAAAGTTGAGTTACATTTTGGTTTTATTTAAAATTTAATTGGTAGGTAGAATGTGACGTCAGAGGTTAGTCACGTGATAAGTATGAAATCGTCGACCAATGAAATGCTCCCTTTATAAAATATTTTCATTACAGGTGCCTGTAATGGTAATTTAAACTAACCAATGAAATTCAGCGAAATGACGTTCTCAGCGTCTTTCTGCTGACACCAGGCAAAACAATACTGAAATTATTTGTATTAAGTTAACACTTTATATATTACTATATGAACGTAATCTTGATCCTATTAATTCTATTAATCTTATTAATTAATTAATATTAATTGAATCCTATTAATCTTGATGTGAATTGGCTGTTTATTGGAATCCAAAAAACTAATATTTCTAATCGTCATTGCATAATAAGATGCGATCACGAATATACAGAATTTAAACCTATCTATGCGGGGTATCATTTATATGTGGTATTTTTGAACCAATATTGTGTTGATACAATGAAACGGTTTACGAAATAAACAAAGAGATTACGCGAACACAAAAACGTCGCAAAAAAATAGACAAACTCTTTGAGCTGGTATAGTTATTTATAAAAATCGTGCCGTGCTTTAGAACTCTGTGGAGTGCACCAGCGGAAGTACAACACTCAAATATTAATGAAGATTGAATCCGAAATATTGAACTTGGACTTTAAGAATAGTATGAAGCAAAAATTTCTAGATAGTTGTACTTAACAAATACCATAATATTTTTAAATTCAAATCAAGATCAATCGGTGAAGAACTTTTATCGATTTTATACAAAGGAATATGTTACAGAACTTTCAAATATTAATGACCAGACAAATTATTTTATAATGTAATATAAGAACGAAGCTTAGCAAGTAATTTTTACAATTATCTCCTCGACACATTCGAATTTTATTATGTTTACTATCGACCGAATAGCCTCGAAAATACAAAACCGCGTCTTTCGTCCACCGATGCAAAAAAAACGCAACCGATAGGAAGAAAAATCGGAAACACCGGTCTCGGCTCCACAGCGTGTACCGCTTCCAGCCCTGCGCCCTGCTTCGTCCGCCTCCTTCTGCTGTCGCGGCCCACACGTACGTCGACGACGCTCCCGCTGCTGCAGCAGGGCCACCGGCACTCAGACCGTGCTGAGTTGCCGTGGTGTTCGTACGTCGCCCGCTAGCTCTACATCTCCAAGCAGACCGTCGCCGCCGCCTCACGTGGCAACGCCGCCGCTTTTTTGTCCCTTCTTCGGGTCGGTTTCTTAGATTCTCGTCGGTGAGTGAAAGAGTGAGGCCGATTTTTTAGTTCTGGTGTTCTCGAGATCGGTTGTCAACGATGACAATGTTTGTCCAGCCACTTGGCGTAGAACAAAGAGTTTGTTGTTGGTGATTGGTAACCAGTCGCGAATGTGATTTTACCTCTCGTTTCCCATTGAAATTGCAGTGCGTAGAGTTTGACTAAACTGAACGACGAACGGTGATTGTTTGTTGAGTTAAAGGACGTTCCTTGAATCGTATTCCCCGCCGTATTTAACCAGGGGTAAGTCACGGTACAGAAAAAAAAAACAACCAGATAACTTGTTTCGCCTAACCTAACCTTGCCGGTTCAGTGATCTGGCAACGCAGCGACCAGTCCACTGTTATAATTTACTTTCTCAGGTTTAAACAAACGCTATTTGCGATATTCGTTCGGTTGGTGTCAGTTCGACATTGCAGTTTTTTCGTGCATATCAACACAAAAAATAATATATATATTGTTCCGTGATACCGCTCCTAAATACTCCACTTTGATTTGGAAACAGTTTCATTGATATTTAATAATTTGGGTCCCATCTAAATGCCTCGGATTACATCTAGTTTTAAAGTTGTAGTACTTTTAACTTCGAGGTTCATGTTACTGATGTCCTGTTCTATGCTGAAGCAGGTCATTAGCCTTAGAAACTGTATTAACTGTTGTAAACACACAACTCTCTAACATCATCGTCATTATTCGCTTAAAATGTGCTGTCGTGCTATTTCGAATATTTATTTGATGATTTACAATTATGCCTTTGTTGTGTTTTAATAAGAAATACGAAATTAATGTTCAAATAATACACAATTGTGAGGTCGATTTTTCTATTCTGGTGTTTTCCAGATCGATTGTCAAAGATGACAATGTTTGTCCAGCCACTTGGCGACGAATAATGATTTTGTTGTTGGGGATCGCTAACAACTTTTGTATGTGATTTTACCTCGCATTTCAAACTGTAATTAGAGTGCCTAACTTTGACCAAACTAAACAACGAACGGTGATTGTTGTTTAATGCCTTAAAAGACGTTCTTTGAATTATTTTTTTCACCGTATTTAACCAGGGGTAAGTCATCGTACAGGAAAAAACAACCAGATAAGTTGTTTCGCCTAACCTAACCTTGCCGGTTCAGCGATTTGGCATCGCAGGGACCAGTCCACTGTTATAATTTACTTTCTTAGGTTTAAACAAACGCTATATCAACACAAAAAAACGAAATATTGTTTGGTGATACGGCTCCGAAATACCCCTAGTTGATTTAGGAACAGTTTCATTGATAATTAATAACTTGTGCCCGTATAAATGCCTGGGATTACATCTAATTTGAAAGTTGTAGTACTTTTAACTTCCAAGTTCATGTTACTGATGTCCTGTTCTGTGCTAAAGCAGGTCATTATCCTTAGGAACTGTATTAACTGTTGTAAACACACAACTCTCTAGCATCATCGTCATTATTCGTTTAAAATGTACTGTCCTGCTATTTGGAATATTTATTGTATAACTTACAATGATGCTTTTGTTGTGTTTTAATAAGAAATACTAAATTAATGTTTAAATAATACACAATTGTGAGGCCGATTTTTCTATTCTGGTGTTCAATTCTGGTTTCTATTCTGGATTGTCAATGATGACAATTTTTATCCAGCCACTTGGTGTTGGTGATTGTTAACAACTTTTGGATGTGATTTTACCTCTCGTTTCCAACTGTAATTAGAGTGCCTAACTTTGACTAAACTAAACAACGAACGGTGATTGATAGCTTAAAAGACGTCCTGTGAATTGTTTTTCCCGCTGTATTTAACCAGGGCTAAGTCATCGTAGAGAAAAAATCAACCAAATAACTTGTTTCGTCTAACCTAACCTTGCCTGTTCAGTGATTTGGCAACGCAGGGACCAGTCCACTGTTATAATTTAGTTTCTCAGGCTTAAACAAATGTTATTTGCGATATTTGTTTTGTTTTTTTTTTCCTGCATATCAACACTGAAAAAAAAAACGAAATTTTGTTCAGTGATACTGTTCCGAAGTACCCGAAATTGGTTTGGAAAGAGTTTCATTAATAATTAATAATCTGTTTCCTATTTAAACGTCTCGAATTAAAATCAGTTTCAAAATTGTAGTAATTTTAATTTTGCTTTTGTTGTGTTTTAAAAAGAAATATTAAATTAATGTTCAAATAATGCAGAGTTAATTAAATATTACCACATATTTTTTTGTCAATGTCATCGTCACCCTTTGAAGGTTAATTTGTATTTGCTGTCCTGATCCTTTTAAATGTTTTCATAACTATTTTTCATCTGAAATTTGATTAAAATGTTGTATTAGTTTTCTTGTTCAATGAATATGAATAATCATAGCAGAATGACTTAAATATTGTTTACTGACATGACTTGTTGCATCATATATTAGTTTACCCAACACAAGCTACATCAAGTTCATTGCTTGCTTAATATTATTGGATTGATAATAATCATTCAATAATCTTCCTTGAAACGCTTTTTTAAAATTCATGTAGTTAAAATTTATGCTGTTTTAACATACAACTTAATTTCGTTTATAATATGCAAATAATTTCTTCGAATATATAAACAGATGATTCATCGGTTATTCTTTGGAGAAAAAAAGCAAAATGGGTTGGTGGTGGCTTAGACAGAAATAGCACTCAGATGGAAATCCTTGTATTAATTAATTAAACATTTCTTTCTGCGGGATAGGTTATTTACATTTTTTTTTATTCATCAGCATTGAGTAATATATAGTTGTTCAATACGGTTTATATTCCTGAACTATATAACAGGTCAATTGAAAACCTACCATAGTCAAACACATTTTTTGGCAAAATTAGTTTTTTTGTTTTATTCCATTCATAATTCCATTCCATTCCATTCAAGGGTACACTGATTATAGCGACCATCCAACTTTTCGATACCATTTTTGTAGTACGATTTGTCTTTGCTTCAAAATAGGCCTCAGTTTCGGCGATCACCTCTTCATTCGACGAAAATTTCTACCCAGCGAGCATTCTTTTGAGATCTGAGAACAGGAAATAGTCGCTGGGGGCCAGATCTGGAGAATACGGTGGATGAGGAAGCAGATCATGGATTTTTGCCATCGTTTTAATAGTCGCTGTTGATGGTCCTTCCTTTTTAAAGGTAGTCAATGAAAATTATTCCATGCGCATCCCAAAATACAGACGCCATAACCTTGCCAGCAAACTGTTGCATTTTCCCACGCTTTGGAGCGGCTTCATCGTGTGCAATCCACTCTGATGACTGTCGATTGGACTTCGGAGTAAAATGTGGAGCCAAGTTTCATACATTGTCACATATCGACACAAAACTCGGGTTTATTACGCTTGATTATCTTCAAACACTGCTGCGAATCATCAACTCGTCATTGTTTTTGGTCAAAAGTGAGCTCGCGCGGCACCCATTTTGCACAGAGCTTTCTCATACCCAAATATTTGTGAATGATTTGTAAAGGTACACGTTCAATTGATATCTTTAGAGTGTCTGCTATTTCATTCAGTTTCAATTTACGGTCATTCATTTTGTGGATTTTTCATTTCACCACGTCTAAACTTAGCATACAAATCCGTGATGGTTGATTTTCCTAGGGCAGTGTACGGAAACTCGGCATCAAGCCAAGTTTTTGATTCAACTGTATTTTTTCCCTTCAAAAAGCAATATAGCAAAATACCTTTTTATCCATTTTTTTTCACAATAAAAAAGTTGCTTCACTCAGAATGCTATAATTCACAAACTAATGATCCGACAGCTGTCAAGTTTATACACGCATCTTTTGAGGATATCCGTCTCTCAGTGGACCTAAAGTGTAGTGAATACGTGTTTACGTGACCAGACAAAAGGACTGCATCTCATTTTTATTAGTGTTTAAAATTATTTCATCTTATTTTACAACAGTCCTTTTGAAATTCATTTATAGTATTTATAGTAAAAAACTAGTGCTAAAATAACGTAAGTGAAAAATGAAGTGCGTGAAATAAACAATGTATTTATTTTATCATCTGGAAGTAAATTAAATAAAATATTAAAATATTAAAAAATGGCAAACCATAGCGATTCAACCAAATCACCTGCACACTTTGATATAAGATTAGAACAAACAGCAATAACGCAAACTCCACCATCAGAATGGACTACAGTCTTTAACAAAAAACGATTGAGAAGTCCAGAAGAAGAAATCGCGAGGAAACAAACAAGAATCAGTGACTATTGGTTGCAGAAACCGATAGAGACAAAAAACAGTTTTAGCAACCTGTCGGAAGAAATTGAAGAGAACATACAACCAAGCCCTGAAAAAGTTGTTCCCAAACCACCACCAATAACAGTCTATAAGGTAGGAATAATAAAAAACATCCATGACTTATTGAAAACCATTACTACGAACTACACAATTAAAACAGTGAGCTATGAAACAATTAAAATCCAATTGTTCGAAGCGGATCACTTTAAAGTTCTTATAAAAGAATTAGATGAAAGAAACACCCAATACCATACATTTAGGCCAAAATCCGAGAGAACATTTAAATTCGTATTAAAAGGATTACATCACGGGACGGACTTTAACACCATCAAGGTAGCACTAGCTGAAAAAGGCCACGAGGTCGTAAATATTCACAATATACGACATCACACGACAAAAAAACCTCTGCCTATGTTTTATATAGACATAAAACCTAATGGAAATAATAAGGCGGTGTATGAAATCACCAAATTGGAAAATAATATTATTAAATGCGAACCACCACATATAAAAAGAATTATACCACAATGCACAAGATGTCAAGCGCACGGGCACACAAAGACTTACTGTCGCAAATCATATAGATGCGTAAAATGTGCAGGAGAACATAAGACAGGAGATTGTACTCGTAAAGTTCGCGATGAAAAAGTGAAATGTGTTAACTGTAACGGAAATCATCCAGCGAACTACAAGGGTTGCGCAGTTCACAAGCAACTACAGCAGAAACTCTATCCTGCCTTAAGGGAAAAAAGGCATCAACAAAAACAATCCACTACTACCAATCTACCACTACCCACCAGAACAAGTCAACCAGACATAACCTATGCCCAAATAGTTGAAAATGGTTCAGCACAAAAACGAGAGACAATATCTCAACCTACTGAAACTAGCAACATCTCAAAATTAGAAAATATGATGGCCAAACTAATGGATCAAATGAGTACGATGCTTGGTCTACTCACAACCGTCGTAAGCAAACTTGCCTAATGCCTGAAATCAATAGCTACAAAATCGCCGTCTGGAATGCCAATGGGCTCCAACAACACGCCAGGGAACTAAAAATGTTCGTAAATGAACAAAATATTGACATTATGATGGTTTCCGAAACACACTTTACGGACAAGAATTATCTGAAAGTTCCTAAATATAAGATTTATCATACAAATCACCCTGATGATAAAGCACATGGAGGTACAGCCATAATAATTCGAGATGATATAAAGCATTTCGAAAAAGAAAAATTCCGCAAAGACTACCTGCAAGCCACCAGTATAACCATAGAGGAAGCCCATGGACCATTAACAATTTCTGCGATTTATTGCCCACCCAAACATAACAACAAGGAAGAACAATATCAAGAATTCTTCAGTACGCTAGGTAATAGATTTATAGCAGGAGGAGATTATAATGCAAAACATTTAATGTGGGGTTCAAGAATAATAACCTCAAAAGGTAGAGAACTGCTCAAAGCCATAAGGAAAGATAACTTACAACATATCTCTACTGGTGAACCAACATATTGGCCTTCAGACAGAAATAAAAAACCAGATACAATAGATTTCTGTATTACAAAAAATATTGATCCAAAAAAGTGTCAGGCAGAATCATGTTTCGACCTGTCTTCTGATCATTCACCAATAATAGTAACAATTTCTTCAAAAATTACCATCAAAGATAAACCCCCTTATCTGTGCAATAATAGAACTAACTGGCCCTCATTTAGAGAAAACTTAGACCAAAATATCTCTCTAAACTTACCGTTACAAACTGAAATGGATATAGAAATAGCAGCAATAAATCTTACAAAAAATATACAGGAGGCAGCATATTCCGCGACTCCCAACAGTGAAACATTTCCAAGAAAAAATACACATATATCATGTACAATACAGAAAAAGATAGCAGAAAAAAGAAAGTTACGACGAAATTGGCAACAGCAAAGGACTGAAGAGAATAAAAGAAAATTTAATAGGGCCATAAAAGAGCTGAGAGATCTAATCCAAATTGAACAAAATCAAGGCATTCAAGAATACCTAGAAAACTTGACATCAACTGAGGCTACAGACTATTCGTTGTGGAAAGCAACAAAAAAGCTTAGGAGATCTCAGCAGCATAACCCACCTATTAAAACAAGCGAAAATAATTGGGCGAGAAGCAATAAAGAGAAGGCCGGCATTTTCTCAAAACACTTAAAAAATGTTTTTAAACCTTTCCAGTCTCAGCTACATAAAGATGACGAAAATAAAATTACTAGCTTTCTAGATTCGCCATTTCAAATGGATTTACCGCACGAGAAATTAACGGTCAAAAAAGTTAAACATACAATAATGAGAGAGATTAATATTAAAAAAGCTCCTGGTTATGACTTAATTACTGGCAAAATTTTAAAAGAACTATCAGAAAAGGCTATAAAACTATTAACATATATATTTAATGCTATGCTACGAATTAATTATTTCCCTAGTATCTGGAAAGTAGCTAAAATATTAATGATACTTAAACCAGGAAAAATACCAGAAGATGTGACCTCCTACCGACCTATAAGTTTATTACCAATAATCTCGAAAGTTTTCGAGAAATTATACATAAAAAAACTAAACTATATAATAGAAAAAAGAAAAATTATTCCACAACATCAGTTTGGCTTTCGCAATAAGCATGGGACTATAGAACAAGTGCATAGACTTGTAAACCAAATAAACGCTGACCTAAATGCCAAAAGATATTGTTCGGCTGCTTTCCTAGACATATCTCAGGCTTTTGACAAAGTATGGCATACGGGCTTGCAGGTTAAACTAAAGAAACTTCTTCCTCATCCGGACTATCAGCTATTAAAATCGTATCTCACTGACAGACATTTTATTGTAAATCAAGGCGATGAACATACCGAATTAAATCCCATATATTCAGGAGTTCCGCAAGGTAGTGTACTGGGTCCAGTACTGTATCTTCTGTATACGGCTGATCTGCCCACCACAAAAATAACTACTGTGGCAACATATGCAGACGATACAGCAATCTTAGCATCCCATGAAGATCCAGTCACAGCATCAATAAACCTACAAACCCACCTGGATCAAATACAATTATGGTTGAAGACATGGCGCATTAAAGCCAATGAATCAAAATCCACGCATATAACGTTTACCCTGCGTAGAAGAACATGTCCACCAGTAAATATCAATCATCGTCAACTCCCCCAAGCAGAGCATGTTAAATATCTTGGTATGCATTTAGATCGACGCCTAACCTGGAAGAAGCACATACTCTCTAAACGGAAACAACTAGGACTAAAATTATATCAAATGTATTGGCTCATTGGGCGCAAATCCAAGTTATCATTAGATAACAAGGTATTGCTGTATGAGTCTATACTCAAGCCCATTTGGACATATGGAATTCAACTATGGGGTACAGCTAGCAAATCTAATATATCCATCTTTCAACGGTTCCAAAATAAGGTGTTGCGTGCCATTGTTGATGCTCCGTACTATATTTCAAATAAAGTGATACAACGCGATATTCCTCTAGAACCTATAACGAGTGTAATCCAACGTGTTTGTGTGAAGTACTTCGAAAGTGTGTCAGTGCATCCCAATGTACTCGCTAATCAGATAAATATGCGACGTGATAGTGAAGTGCGTAGACTAAAACGTTTAACACCACCTGATCTGATTACTGGACATATGTAGAGTTTAGAATAAGCATTAGAATAAGTCTAATTAATTAAGATAATATTTTATACAGAAGATTGCTTATTGAAGTGATTTTCTACATGCCATGTATATATAATATAAACAGAAGAAATACTTATTGCCAATAGGGCAGATTGTGGACTCACGAAGAAAAAAAAGAAAATCTTTTGAGGATTAGGGCTAACTAAAACACATGGATTTAATTCTAGTAGCGCCATCTATGTGTCAGTCCATTGGCGGACTTGTCAATTGAACTGTTATAATAATATAACTCTCCTTTTCAACGTTCTGCTTCCAACGTGCGTGGCATTGTTGCTATATGGGATGACATTGTTATTCATTGTTACTCTTGTATATACAGTTTGATTATAGGTATATTTAATATACACCGATTAATGGTTAAATGTTATTATCCTGGTCTCGATCGAATTATATATAATGTCACTCGCCTCTGGAGTTGTTTCAAAATAAATGGTAATGGTACGATAACGCTGAATTCAAAGTTTAAATATAACGAAACATAGTGGAAGATTATTCGTTGAGCTAATTTAAATAAATAAACAATTATCTTTGAAGAATATTGAACAAGTGTTTTTTTAACTTGGCTACACTTGATCATATGTTGAAAAATAAGTGAAAATTGATAAGGATTTGCTTTAATGGTATCTGTCAATTTACCCGCCATTTTAGCCAGATTTTGTTCCTTCTGATAACTACTTATTTTGAAACTAAACTCATCTTATAGAATTTCAAGATTAAGTCGAATTAAGTCGTCTATAACTTCAAAGGGCGAACTATAGCAATGATTAACAGTTAACAAAACAGTTTTTTGTACTCTTAATAACATAAATGCTCAGTTCTACCTAAAAATTAATTTATAAGTCGATTTATTATAACAGTTGATTATTGGTATTACTTAGCATATATTAGCGGCAATAAAATTAGTAGGATATAATGATGGTCATTAATATTGTTCTAATTTTTAATTAAAATTTATTATACTCTTTTATCATTGCCGGTCGTTAAATTTCCTTCCTATTAATTGAATATTATAGAAACTTCTTTTTTATAGATCATTAATTTACGAGAAGGATTGATATTTAACGGATAAACTTCTCTGATGACTGACAAACATTGGTACAAAAAAACTGTAGATTTTTTAATTGCCTAAAGGAGCCTTGGTATTTTTTGTTTTGTTTTATACGACATAACAAATGGTTGTTTAGTAGTAATTATGGACTAATAGTTAAAATTAGATGTGTGACGTTTAATATGGGACCATTATAATGAACTTAGACTTATACTGAAAATAATCAGGTTATTAAATCTGATTATTTAATGTAATAAACAAAAATATATCACGTAAATCACACACCTTCATGTTACACTACTATTTAATAAAAACGAATGTTTTACGTAAAACTATGATTTTTACAACTATTTCCCAAAAATTATGATTCATATAGCTATGTGTAAGGTATTTTAAATGAGCACTAAACATATAACATTATGAAATATTTAAACTATTATTTTTTATGTAGATGCACATATAAAATGTGATCTAAAAGTTATGAAATGTGGGAAAGTTTAAAACACAAAACCTTCGAAATACATTATTTTAACTAAAGAACTATTGCAGAAAACTTGTTAAACGATGATACAGAACGTAGGGATTTAGTTTATGTTAGTTATAAATCCTCGGTGTCGTTTTGTATCGCCGATCAAGAAGTCGCCACTTCTTTCTTTAAAATATTTTTTAAGTCTGTTGTTCTTCAGGGTACTGCATTGAGACCACTTCTGTATCTGTTTTACACAAAATAAATAGTAGTAGCAGTATTTCTCAATGACACGGTCATTATGACAAGAAAAGACAGATCCATAGAATAATAAAGAGAATTCAAGTAATTGAATTGGTCAATTTAAATCTCCGCAAAAAAATCTCCTCTCTGTAAGAGAAAAATTTTGCTGTGAAGACATTTGATTGGGTCTTTGAGTTCTGTTTTTTGTTTTTTATACTAAAAGCAAACTTTGAGTCTTTCCCTGTTAAAATTCTGTTTGCGTGTTTTATCCAAATGTATATGGCACACGTTATTATTTTTAATATTGTAACTGTAAGATCATTATGTAGCAGTACAATTAAAAGGCTTTAAATTTACATATTTTAAAGATATTTGACAAAACATATGACAAATTATCGAGGTGGCAATATCGCGGGATGAAATAAAAGAGATAGCTCAAAACCTACTGACAGTATAAGAAAACAATCTTCTGGGGCATGAGACATTTCCTTGGCTAGTTTGTTCGTATAGGGACATCTGGAATTGAACGTATAGAGGCAAGTTGCAATTTCTCAACTGTCAATACATCCCCTGTTAGTATTGAGTGTACCTATGATGAGGACTTAAATGATTTCTCATACATACTAGTCGAAAGATGGATTTTGAATTGAAATTCGTGAATACAGGAACTCTAATAAATCCAAAATAATTTCAAACTATCTTGAGGTGGTGTAGTCTTAAACCAATATATTTATTTGTATAATTACACTTTTTATTTCCCTTAATGCAATGAGGGGGTTCAAGGTAGTTATTAAATTTTTAACTGATGCCACTTGAACAACAAATGTGCTCTTACTTGGGCAATAAGCACAATTTAAGTCCTGAATTGCTTTGCACCAATATTCCGAGTGTATTGAACTTCGGTTAATCCTCTCTTAATAAATAAATAATAAATTGATACAACAATAAAGGTATATCCCTCTCTATATAGCTTCTTTTGGAAGGTTTAATTTCTAAGATAAAAAAATCTATATTTGATATTTTATATGATTATTAATGAACAGATTTACGCCAACTTACAACAAAACATGCTGTAACGATCATAATTGTATTTGATTTATTAAAGACAGTCAAATACTTCTTTGAAGTAAAACGATTCTGCACTTCTTTACTATCTGTGTATCCGAATATACAACACTTTCTAGTTCGAGAATTCACTTTATTTATTGCAGTACCGACTTACATATACTAATGAACTAATAACTTGATCTCTAAACGTTATAAAAATCTAAACGCACTATTCCTTACGTCAGGTATATTGAAAATGGCGAGCCAAATAAATAAACAATAAACGAAGAGAGACAATCAGATCAGTTGAAAGTAGCGACATCTAGATGTTGAACGTCGCGAAACATTTCTCCAAAATTTCCTATAAACTTAAACATCTATTTTTCTGTGGACATATCTTTGTTTAGAGCTAGAGTAGTAGTGAACAAATGGACTAGAAACTCGAAAATACAGCCTAATTGCTTTGAGAAAATACTTCGGCATCCATCTACATCTTAGGTCAAATTGTAAATATCATCATATCTTTGTGTTATCACGAAATAGTGTTCGTATTCCTTGTGAAATGATGCGTGTTCAATAGGGTAATAGTAATACATTATTTCGTCAGTTAACACTGCACTAGCATATCTAATGTAACATGTTATAAAATACATTTATGGAGAGTTTGCAATATTCAGCTAAATAAGAGATAGACAGAAGGACCGATGTCTGATGATGATATTCTTTCGAACATTCAAAATAGATGTACTTTTACTCAGTTACAATTTGGCAAAATACTAGTGTGATTCATTACGAAGTATATTAATATGAATTTTGATAATTACTCTCATGATTATTATAAATGTAAAAAATAAAACAAAATAATACATTTTTTATATATATTTTAAAGTCTCCTTTTACCAACTATGGGTTTATCTGGACTGGACCTACTATTTAACGTGGGCTCCCAACCACGGTCGTCAGCATTAAGCCTACCGACTATCCTTGTCGGATTTTACGCTCTTCCCTAGAACAATCACAAATTTTTATGCAATCACAAACATAAATTTACGACCATGCCCCAGCAGGATTCGAACCCGCGGCTATCGCAACAGTAGGAGGGCCGTCCTATCGCCTTTACCACTGCGCCACCAAACCAGCTTAATAAATATTTTAATTGCTGTTTTAAGGTGTTCTTATGTTAGCTTGTGCCTCTTTTCTTTTCCTTTTGGTTAAAAATTAAAATTATGTTTCCATTAATTATTGTTTTTTTAAAATTTATTTGAATATTTAATTTCCTTCTCCCTTTGTTTTTATTCATCGACTTATTATTTAAGATTTGTTAATTTTTACTTCTATTCAATATAACCAAATATACTCACGAAACAATTACAAGTATTAATAAATATTTATTAATACTTAATATAGTTATTTATTATAAATACTATGTGATAACAAAAACATATAACAAAAAATATACTCATTTTACCAATATAAAATATATTCTATGCAATACTTTATGAATATTTTGAATAATTAATGCAAGTGATGCGGTATCTGTAAACAATATAATTAGTAATATTAATTAGTTAATATTTATTATAAAAAAATACTAATAAAACCATTCCACCTTGAACAAGCGATATAAACACATAGTAACCTAATAAGCATTATGATAGTTATATATTATAAAGTAAGTTGCAAATATTTAACAACCAACACTATTGCATCTAAATTTTTCGATGAAATATTCATTGAGATATATATAGTAGTATCTAACACTATTGCATTACATATATATTACAAAAATTCTTTTGCAATTGATTCAAAGGAAAATTAATTCAAGGAAAGATCATATTATATAAAAGAGATATATATGTTTTTACAAATGTTAGAATTCATATAATACTTTTTAGAATGCATATATAGAAAGAAACAAAATGCATATTGTTTTTTTTTCATACAATGAAGCTTTACTTTTTATCTATTGTGATTTTATCATCTCGACAGAATATTTTTCTGTTAATAAAGTTGATTCTCTGCAAATATTTATCAACAAATGCATGAGGTTTCACTTGGTCCGAAAATATTTAATGAAAAATATATTTTTTTAAATACTGATATAATCCATGTATTCTTGCCTAGTAATATTGATGACTAGTTATCTGAATTACTTAATTGTTATTGTTTAATTACATTTATAATATAAAAGTAACATTTTTTCAACAGTGTTTTTTTTTAATAAAATTTTATTTTTTATATATACATATATATATATATATATATATATATATATATATATATATATTCATTCTCTATACCATGTATTTGCTGATGCATTATAATACTGATTGACTCCATTGTTTATATTTTAAATATGTTCTTTATTCGATATCTACTAATATGTTTAATAATTTTATTTACGTAAAATATCGTGATTATAACTTTTTCTGCAGAGATATTTTAGATTTTCGCATTTTTGCATCTAATTTTGCTGTTTATTTTCTGTTTCAGTTAGGACTACTTTTTACTTAAGAACTATTAGTTTGAGTGTACAGTCTATATATACCTTAATAGTAATATTTATAATTAGTTATATGGATTACTTAATTGTAGTTGTTTAACTGCATTTATGATATGAAGATAACATTGTCATTTGTGTATTTTTATGCCACCAATATTTTGTTTTATTATGAAATTGTATCTTAGCTCTCCAAATATTTATTCTGTATTTATTTCTATATATTTCCAAGTATTTGCTGATGCGTTATAACACTGGTTGATTACATTGTTTATATTTTAAACAATTTATTTATTTGATATCTAATATTTAATATTTTTAATAATTTTATTTACCCAAAATATCGTTGTTGGTTAATTTTGCACGAATTTATTATACACATATTTTTATTGTGTTTCCAAAGATAATTTCGATTTTCACATTAACTCTTCTCACTTTGCTTTTTTTATAGCAGTCAGGACTACTTTTTGCTTAAAAACTTGTAACTTGAGTGTATTATTCTATATAGTCCTACTTAGTAACAATTACATCTAGTTACCTGTATCACGCAATTGTAATTGTTTAATTGCATTTACGATATAAAAGCAATACCATTGGAAGCATCACGTTAGACAAAAAGCAAAACACATTAGAACCAAAATAAAACAACTATACTGGTTAGTCGGAAGATACTCTCAACTTGATCTAAAATCAAAGAGGTTGATCTATAATACAATAATAAAGCCAATTTGGACCTATGGGGTGCAAATATGGGGTTACACAAAAAATTCAAATCAGTTAGTCATACAGCGCTGTCAAAACAAGGTTCTTCGATTGATTACCAATGCCTATCGCTATGTAACCAATGAAGAACTGCACGATGACCTGGAAATCAAATTTTTGCGAAGTTGTGCAGGATTTCGCCTTGAAACACGAAAGAAGATTACTAAATCATACTAACGTGGAAGCAATACAACTGCTGGACAGCGCGCAGGATGTCAGGAGATTGAAAGGAACAAAACCATACGAACTTGTGTGAACATTTAGTGTGTATTATTAGTGTAAACTATAGCTGTAAGTTAATAATTGATAAATAATTATAATTTTATAATTGAGGAATACATTCTGATGTATTTTCTTGCACTCGTCTTGCTTGTTAATTAATCCAAGTACATAGGAAAAGTAGTAATAAATTAATTTTAAATTAACATCGTACTAAGCGTATCTAATAAAGATGTTATAAAAAAAATAAAAATAAAAGCAATACCATCATTTGTATATTTTATGCCTTCAATATTTTGTTTCATTTTGAATTTTTTTTAGTTCTGCAAATATTTATTCTAATATATATCTATCTCCATATTTACAAGTATTTGTTTAAGCATTATATTACGGGCTCATTATATTCTTTACATTTTAAACTACTTATTTATTTGATAACTAATATTCAATAGTTTTCATAATTTTATTCATAAATTCTATGTGGAAGTTTATCTGGATATAATCAAACTTTTGAAATAAATGAAATAAAGTTTCAGTCTTCGAAACAGTGGCTAAATTCAATTTCTGGAATCGCCATAAAGAGTCGACAGTCAAACAAAAGGAAGTTAACTATATACTCTATAATAAAAGAAGTTAAAGCGGGTGTACCACAAGGAAGTGTATTGGGGCCAATTCATTACCTACACATGTTATATACCACGAATGGAAAATATCACGATAGCTACATTTGCTGATAACACTGCTATTCTTGCTGTTGGACACAATAGCAAAGAAGCCGTACGAAAATTACAGCTATATGATAACATAAATAATAAGACCCAATTCTGGAAAATAAAAATTAACTAAAGTAAATTTGTGCATGTGTAATTCACGAATAAACAGAGCGGACAAGAACCAATAATAATAAATAATATAGTCATTCCATATAGCACCAACGCTACTTATCTAACTGCTGGCACATCTATTGGTACATCTAGGAAAATATATTGGTTAATTGGAACAAAATCACAATTATTAGTGCATAATAAATTGTTATTATGCAATGAAATTGAATTGAATCCAGAATCATCAGAAGGGGGAGGGATTTCATTGTCATGTCAACATAGAAGTAGTACAACTTTTGGATAACTCCAGAACAAAACATACTCAAATACTCAAAAGCATCAAACTATTTTATATTGTGTAATGTAGTGTAGTGAGATGCATTAGAAAAACAGCAATATTTTTTATACAAACACTAGCGACCCGCCCCGGCTTCGCACGGGTGCAATGCTGATACTAAATTAAATACACTACAGAAAAAATATGAACGTTGTATATAAAAACATAGCGGCCCGCTCCGACTTTGCACGGGCATAAAATATATACGCCTATGTCACTCAATGAAAACATGATTAAAATCGATCCAGTATTTTTGGTTCATTCATTACTGCCCTTGGCCTGCACGCATTAAATTTGGAGTAAAACAATTCCTCTTCCCTTATACTTACTATGAAGATTTCCTGCTATCTTTGGAATATCTAAATTTATACAATTTTTATTACATTACACATTTTTAAATGCAAATTTTAAATTTGTAATATCTCCGAAAATATTTGTTTAATTTACATGCTGTAAGGAACCATATTGATCGATATTAATTGCACACTGTATTTAAGGTACTTAATTCGATAAGGATTAATGCGGTATTGCTTAAAATAGCTTCGTAAATAAGCCATTTTCTCACGTAAAAAGTAAACAATAAAAATGGTTAATGTGGGTTATCCCTAAAAGATAAACATATACCATCGCGGACTTTTTTGTAGACCTTTTTATGGTGTACAATACTGTAGTACATTAATTTGATCTAACTCGTAGGGTTAGGCAGCGTTTTTGCTAATTGCTAAATAAGCCTAAAAAAATAGGTTAATTTACGATATCACGTTAGAAACCTCTAAAATTAGCAATGTTGCCTTAGTATATTATGCATGTATTATACATATAAACCTTCCTCTTGAATCACTCTATCTATTGAAAAAAACCGCATCAAAATCCGTTGCGTAGTTTTAAAGATTTAAGCGTACATAGGGATATAGGGACAGAAAAGGCGACTTTGTTTTATACTATGTAGTGATTATTATACTAGAGACTAAGATAGGGCCGATGGGTTCTACTAGATGTATATCTAGATTTAAGTTATTGTAGTGTAAGGCAAAATGTAGGTTACTCGGCAACGACTAATAGCAATATAATAAATAAGTAATAAAAAACTTGCGAACATTTTTAGTACTAGATTTAACCTTCCTTTACATTCTCCTTGGGAGGGATTGTGACAAACAATATTGGTCAAGTTCAAGCAAAAAATACGATTACATTTTTGTCAACGATTTATGTATGTCGAATACACGTTAATATAATAAATCCAATTATATCGGTCCTATGAATATATTGAAAGCCATTTTAAATGTATTTTCTGTATAATATGAAACTTTTTTTTAATGGTACAAAGGTTTTCGAATAAAATACCAATTACTGAATTTTAGATTTTATCATCATTGATATTGATGTAATTACACAAAACCATATTTTTATTATTATAGTGGTTTTCATTTTATTGCAGAAATTTTTATATGCCAAGTACCAAATAAATCAAATATTGAGTTGGTGTAATTTTCAGTATAAGGCTACTTTAATTAATTAAACACGTACAATGTAAAGTTATTTGCAATATTTTTTAACTGTCCTCGTTAACCTTGTTTAGCATATCCCTCGAGTGGGTTTGCAAAATCTCTTTAAAATCTTGGTCAAGTTCAAAAAATAAATATCACTCTCTTTACATTATATCCCACAACTTTGCATATATAGCTTACTTACTTATATTACCATAATCTGTAGAATATTGTTTGTATATTAGTCAACTCTTCTTCAAGAACCGTGTAAATATGAAGCTAATCATTATTTTTGGCCGATTAAATAAGACGTAAAAGAACATACATAAAATAATTTCAAGGATTTGTTGGTTAATTAATAATTCAATGGTGGTGCTTCCATTGTTTTTTTAACCTTATCATTTAGAGATTAATTATCATTTAAGAAAAGAACGAGGAATACGATGATTATAATATTTAATTTTTGCACCTATATACTATGGGACTGATTACTTACACCGAGACATTTAGACATCAACTGTCCAGAAAGTCCATTCTTATGTCAATGTCGAAGTAGTTCATTCCTTGGAGAACACCAAAATAGGGCGCAGGCTCAAAATGACAAAATTAGCGATATATTCCAACAGAAGAAGTTTGAACATATCAGTCAATAACAATGGTCATAGTTTTGGCAAAATTATCGCTAAGACGACTGATACATAGAAGAAAAAGATATACTTGTCCGATGATGATGTCATATAATATTGTCTTATGTACCGTTTTAATGATACTAATATTTTGTATTGTAATGATATTATATTTCAGTGGCTGGGAAAATCTACAACTTTTTAAATATTTATCGTAAATTCCTTTTTATATATTTATGTATGATGTTCTTTGTTAATGCTTTGTAACACTTGTTGATATTTAATGGGCTCCGAACTACAATCTTCAGCAGTAAGATTGGTGAGTGATTAACTCAGAAATCATCCCAGAACACATCCGGTCTTAGCCAGCCTGGTTACTGGCGTGATTGGGATCATTTCCCTTGTCAGATTTTGCACTCTTGCCTCAGGACAGTTACAAATGTTAACTAATCACAAATATAATTTTATTACCATGGCCTAGCAGGATTCGAACCTGCGACTGTCGCAACAGTAGGATGACCGTCCTGTGGCCTTTACCACTGCGCCAACCAAGCCTGCTAATTATTATATTACATCCTATAATGAAAATACGTACAACTCCAATTTAAATAAACATTTCTAGATTTATTTATACAGTTTTGTAAAATGTTGTATTCTAAATATCATTTGTGTTGATTTTTTACGTCCAATGACTAAGTTTTACCCTTGAAACCCGTTCACGACATATAGATGAAATCGAATTAATTAGTTTCATAGTTTTTTATCTTCCTTCCTGGGGACTATCGAATCTCGAATCGAATTTACGATTTACGTAGACGCGAATAATTTAACGAAATTGAGTAGCACAGTCTTCCTTTCCTTCTTTTTTCTTGTATTTGTCCGGCGGGAGGAAGGACCCGAACCTTATTTGAATATTCCGCGTTTAATCTTGGCGACGGGGAATGTTGCCGGCGTAATGAGAAACATTACGTTACAGTCGCGGTTGAAATTTAACATTTTAACCGAAATAAGTAAGTAATTACTCTCTTGTACTGTGGGGTAATATAACGCGACAATGAAGATGCTGACACCTTGATAACAGAATAGAAAAATGGTCCTAAACAAAATATAGTAAGTTGAAACAAAGGTGTTACGATTTTTTTCCCCATTAAATTAGACAAAGATAAATATCCTATCCGTATATGTTGGGGAAATGGTAATTTCGACTTTATTTAATTAATTAAGCAATTATAATGATTATAATAATTTATAATGATAATAATAAGAATTATAATACAATATTTTAAAAAAATGTTTCTTAGTAAAGCAATTATTACGTTATACCCTATAATAGAAATACGTACAACTTTAGTTCAAATAAGTAGTTTCGAACTCATTTGTTCCCTAACATTTTAACTGGAATAAGTAAGTACTTACCCTCTTATACTGTGAGGCAATATAAAGCTACAATGAATATGTTGACACCTTAATAACAGAGTTAGTAAAAACGATCCTAAACCAAATATATTAAGTTAAAGAAAAGGTTTCACGATATTTTTCTGAATAAATTAGACAATAATAAGTACTTAATTAAATATCCTATCCGTATATAATGTTAGGGAAATAGTAACTTCGAGTTTATTTAATTAATTAAGCAATCATAATAATTATAATAATTTATAATGATAATAATAAGAATTATAATACAATATTTATAAAACAATGTTTCTTAGTAAAGCAATTATTACGTTATATCCTATAATAGAAATACGTACAACTTTAGTTCAAATCACTTCCGAATTTTTTATTTCTTAACATTTTAATTTCGATTGAAATTAATTTTAAAATTAAGTACCAATTTTGAAGGTTTATTAAAAGTTATATTTAATTTATATATACAAATATGTATATATAAAAATATCGAAAAATGTTGGCTAAAAAAATATCGATGTATCGGCCAAAAAAAATCGATATTTTTTGCAGAAATTTTTTCTGCATCCCTAATTCAGAGATCCCGCATTTCACTTTTCACTTGTCTTAACCGTCACAAAACAAAGCGTATAATATACTAACCGACGCGACAAGACTTGGCATGTCAACTGATCAGTACGATACAACTGATCATTATTATACATAAACAATGTTGCCAACAAGGAACAAGATTTACTATATTGCATGATGTTCACATAGTCTTTCCACTGTATATTTAGTAATATTTATTCAATGAAGCCATACTATAGCGCTCTTGAAGAATAACACTTCATTCGTTGATATTCAAACATTTCAAATTTATTGGAGTTTGAAACTTGTTTTTGTCATATTTTTCTTGATTTACTTATATTTATCTAATGTGATGATTAATGAGTTATACCTGTTAAAACTGTCTACTTAGTTTGTTGTATAGAGAAAAAATTTTAGTTTATTGAATGAACAGGCGAAGACAACCAAGAATATGCAATAGTTGATCAATGATTAGCAAGTTTAATAAAGGAGCCACAGTAAAAAATTATAAATAGTTTAATGTTTGTTAAAAAATGCTTTTTATTAGTTAGATCGAAACTTTTGCAACAAAATGTCTTTATATGATTTATAAATAAATATTCATTCATGTATTTCGATAAATTGATAGTTTTGTTTTCTGGGTCAACTAAAACTTTTCTAATTTACGAAATCTTATAATTTGTATTGTTTCCTAATAGTTGTCAAAGCCACAATTTGAAGAACATTATTAAGTTATTAAACGTTAACATTATAAGTAGCCTAAGTATGTAGCAGTAAATAATGACACTCTAGTTAAAAAATGGTTTGATTATTTTTTTCATAGAGAAGTATAATAGTACTATAAAATAGTATTATATTAAAGTAGCTAATATTTATGTGTCGAAATATAATGACATTTGTATATCTGTTAACTCACTTATTTTAGTTAGCAACAATAAACGTTATCTTTATCCAATTTAATTTAGACTGATAAAGCAATATATCGTGTATGCATAAAATATTGTCGACTTGGTTGACGCAGTGGTAATGGCGACAGGACGGTCCACCTACTGTTGTGATAGTCGCGGATTCGAATTCTGCTGGGACATGGTCGTAAAGTTATGTTTGTGATTGTTTAATATTTGTGTTATTATTCTAGGCAAGAGTATAAAATCCGAAGGAAATTGATCCCAGTCACGCTAGTAACCAGGCTGGTTAAGACGGGATGTCTTCTGGGATGATTTATAATTTTGGTCACTCCCCAGTCGGTAGGCTTAATGCTGAGGACCGTGGTTCGGAGCCCACGTTAAACCGTAGGTCCATTCTAGATTGGGTTGTTAGTAAATAGGAGACTTTAAAATATATAAAAAAATAGAAAGAAGCTAAAATATTATTTTACCTTTTTCTTGTCCTGTAGTTCTAAAATATATTTGTTTATTAAATTAGGCCCAGACCTTCTTGCTTTTATTTATTCTGTTTTTATTTTATTTTATTTTATTTTTGTCTTTTGATCCCTACGAACTGTTTATAAATCATGTAGATAATACAATTATTGTTAATGTAACAAAAAATAAACAAATGTTTAGTAGTAGTAATTTATAAAAAATATTAGTGTTATTAATTAATGTAATTAAAGTTTTTTTAATTTGATTATTATGATTATTCTAAATAATTTTCGTCAAATATAAATATACATAACATAAAATGAAATCGGCTTATTTGTCTTTGAATTTAATATAAGTTTAAGAAGTACATAAATAAGATATTATCTATTCTTTTTTTTATTATAGATATAATCTGGAAGCTTTACTGTTTTTAAGTTAATTAAATTAGGCTGATAGAGAACTTTTCAAGTTCTAGTTTTTGTATTCTTATATCTTTCAATAAACTAGATTTATTGATTAAACAGCACGTGTAATGTAACAGTCACATTATAACTATCCACAATACATTGATTGTTATCCAAAAGTTTCTAAATTATGTTTTAAACATACGTTTAGTATAAAGTAATTGCTGTTCTCAATAATACACGTAAATGGCAACAATTCGATCTAATTGATATTGCTTAGAAAATAATACCATATAATAATTTTAGGTTATGTTTATGATGTGTTCTGTTCATCGAATGAAACTTTGTCCTAATGAATTACTAAATTACTAAATGTCCATCAAAAAGAATATAATATTGCTATATAAAATTCTGAACTATAATATTTAGAATCGAGAATATAAACGGATATGGCCGACTTGGTGGCGCAGTGGTAAAGGCGATAGGACGGTCCTCCTACTGTTGCGATAACCACGGGTTCGAATCCTGCTGGGGCATGGTCGTAAATTTGTGTTTGTGATTGTTTAAAATTTGTGAATGTTCTAGGCAAGAGTGTAAAATCCGACAAGGAAAATTATCCCAGTCGCGCCGGTAACCAAGCTGGGTAAGACCGGATGTCTTCTGGGATGATTTCTAAAGTTGGTCACTCGCCAATCGGTAGGCTTAATTATGAAGACCGTGGTTCAGAGCCCACGTTAAACTTTTAAACCTTGTCCAGAAAGACCTATAGTTGGTAAAAGTAGAGTTTAATATATATATATATATATATATATATATATATATATATATATATATATATATATATATATATATATATATATATATATATATATATAAACGGGTATATTGCTGATATTTTAAGATCCTACAATGTTTAGACATATCATATTATAACAAATGAATTATAGAACAATGTCATGTTAATCAATTGAACCAAATTGACCATAATTTTGTACTTCTCTATCACGTGGCATATTTAGCTGATTAGCGAGTACACTGGGATGCACTGGCACTCTTTCGAAGTACCTCACACAAACACGTTGAATTACACTCGTTATAAGTTCTAGAGCATCAGCAATGGCATGCAACACCTTATTTTGGAACCGTTGAATGATGGATATATTAGATTTGCTAGCGGTACCCCATAGTTGGATTCCATATGCCCAAATGGGCTTGAGTATAGACTCATACAGCAATACCTTGTTATCTAATGATAACTTGGATTTGCGCCCGATGAGCCAATACATTTGATATTATTTTAGTCCCAGTTGTTTCCGCTTCGAGAGTATGTGCTTCTTCCAGGTTAGGCGTCGATCTAAGTGCATACCATATATTTACTGGTGGACATGTTCTTCTACGCAGGGTAAACGTTATATGCGTCGATTTTGTTCCATTGGCTTTAATGCGCCATGTCTTCAACCATAATTGTATTTGCTCCAGGTGGGTTTGTAGGTTTATTGATGCTGGTACTGAAGACCCGCCATTTGATAATTTCTTCATTTTCATATGATCAAATATGCTGCAGTTGTACACGCGGTTTCTTTACTCCTCCAGTGGATCCATATTGCTACATCCTACTCTATGCAGAATCCTTTAGGAACTACGTAAACCTAATATTATACGGACGCCAAATGATTTCATCACGTTTAATCTGTACTGTATAGCTCATGACACCATTACCATATACCCGCTAAATATAGATAATAATTATATGAAAAACCGATCAGTCGATCTGATTCAAAACCAACAAAATTAAGTCGCCTTTTGGGATATGAGAGTTATTTTGATAGCTCGAAATTAATTGTATAACGAATAAATATTAGATCCATATTACAAATATTATCAGAATGAGTGCAAATCAACATCATACGTTGCTAAAATAATGTTTACAAAATCAAGCTTGATAAAACGATATTCCATCTCGAAAAAGATATATCTACAAAAAATATTGCATATGGTCTATCCAAAGTTGTTGTGAACATACACCATATAAGTTGTCTTTGACATATAACATAATCCTAGTTTAAATAAAATAATGAAACAAATATATTATCAAATATATATAGTTTGTTTTAACATTATAGTACATCTAATGTATATATCATCGAATAATTGAAACGACAGTTAATTACACAGTCACAATAATTTATAGGTTAGAGTTGTTTTATTATATTTACCTTGAATTATTTCTAAGTAATGTATTTTACATTAATTAGAAAGCGTATTTGCCTTTTTACGTTTAGTTCTTCTTTTCTTCTAAGGTGTGTTTCCTTGCAAAGTCATTTTGATATCACTATATTTTTTATTTCTTCTGCTATTGCCTGTGTACACCATTTTTAGGCGCTAATCAATTGTTATTCCAACGTTTACCTTTTTCCATCATCTTTAGTTGTCTTAACACTATTTTTATTATCATCTTGCCATGAGTGACCCTTTGGTATATTGGTCCCATTCTGAAATATCCATGACTCATTTAAATTGAATTGAAGTTCCATTAGACGTTAAACATTAGAAGTATTAAATTATATTGAAAAAACTACTCATTGTTTTTATACATTTCATATATTAGATCTGTGATAGTGGTAACATCAAGCTGATCTTGATTCGTCCGCTTCGTCCGCTGATCCGCTTCGCATGAGGATGGTTTCTTTTCGGTGAATCCAAGACTATGTCTTTCATTTTTAAAGATATTTCAGTTTCCGCGTCTATATTAATATTTACAGCAGCTGAAAGACGCTAAAAATATTTTCAATAAAAACCGCAGAAAATTAATATTTAACAGTAAAAATGCTTACTTCTCTAACGAGTTTTATGGTAAGAGGGGGCCTCCATTATCTCGTTCCTGTTCGAAGTAACCAATTAGATGGGCAATCTGTTCTGTTCTGTTGTTAAAAAATATTGCGATTTGAAATGTATCAAGCATAGCATTAGGACAACGTTTGCTGGTTTATAACCTCTTATCGCTACCGTTTTGAAGAATTCTGCATACGTTTATCGGACGACTTTGACAGGCTGGTTCGTTTACATGTTCGAACGTAGGAGACAGCACTGTATCGATTTCAATTAAAATAAAATGAGAAGGATACTATTGTCTGATTCTAAAATGATTTTACAAATTGCGACAAGCAATACATTAAACATATTGATGACGTATGTTCACAGCAACTTTGGATAGAATATACATAGTTTTCTTTAATGCTCACTGTTTATTTTACCGTCATATCAGTTTCCTCACTTTCATGTATCGACATTCGGGTTTCAACATATACAAGATTTGTTGCCACACACGTTGCGTTATTTGCAAATCTGTTAAATAATGAAGTAAAAATCGGTTTCCATTATTTTACAAATATAAAAGCTCATGCCATATTGTCAATTTTCATGTTGAGTTCATAGGTAGTTTACTTGGTAATTCAAGAACTAAATTCATACGAATAACTAATAAACGAGTATTTGTTTTGCACACTATCTTTACTAACTATATCTTTATATACTCGTAGCTTAACAGTTGAGAAAACGTGAAATATATTGCGTATTGCAGTTTGTAAAAATATAAAATTCGTTTTAATCTAGTGGCAGATTTTTCCTTCTCATTTTATCCCAGATAAAAAGAGATACAATGCTGTCTGATGCGTCGCAACGTGAAACAACCTCTAAAATGCGATTTGGATTGGTACAAATTACGATTCCTCAAAATATTAATATTTTGTTATATGTCAAAGTCTATGATTTCCTTTATTACTTAGCATCTCCATCTAGTTGATAATTGTTTTAATAAACATATATAATTATTCTTAATTAATCGGCATTGCATGATACGTGTATAATTAGTAACGAATCTAGCTCGTTTTAAGTGAACATAAATAAATAATATATAAACTGAAATAAAGTGAAAAGGTTTATCGCGTAAATAAAATATTATTACGTCTTACTGTTTGTTCTCTTTCTCAAGACGTATGTCTGGAAGCTTTACCGTATTTAAGTTTATTACATTAAGCTGCTGTAAATAATTAGTCTTTATAGTGTTTATTCTTTTGTTTTTATCTTCTTTTGTGTCTGCGACTTAGGTCACTGGTGGAATTGCTCGTGTCAATCATCAATAATCACATCATACAAGGATAGACAAAAATTAAGTAACTTTATAAGAATTCTTGGGAGAGAAATTTTCATTTTTTAAAGTAGTCTCATTTTATTTTTGTACCGTTTACTCAATCGAGATACAGTTTGTTATATAGTATTTCTAGTGAGAAATACCGAGTTTACTGGTTTTATTTTCTGATAATAATCAATAAAAATTAATTCAGATGTATTCTAAGAAACTGGCACCATGACCTTGTAATCAAGTATGATGGTCCTTTTCTTCTTTCGGGCTGATTTTGTCCTTTGACGTCAATGTTTTTGTCGTTTCTTTGCATCAAGTTTTATGTTATGATAATTCATCCTCTGTGTCCGAATCAAAATCGGCATTATTGTTCTATTTATTATTTGTTAATTACATTGTTACTAGTAGTTGCTAACTAAGATATAGTTTCACAGATCAATTGAAAAGTCCCCGACCTACCATACTAAAACACATTTTTTGGCAAAATTAGTTTTTTTATTCAACATAATCTCTTCAAGGATGATACCCTGAATACCATTTTGATACCATTTGTTGTACGATTTGTCCTTTGCTTCAAAATAGGCATCAGTTTCGGCGATCACCTCTTCATTCGACAAAAATTTCTTTCCAGCGAGCATTATTTTGAGATCTGAGAACAGGAAATAGTCGCTGGGGGCCAGATCTGGAGAGTACGGTGGATGAGGAAGCAACTCGAAGCCCAATTCATGGATTTTTGCATCATGCATAGTGCACTTTATGTTCAAATTATTGTCAGCCAAGTAACCTCCAACTCCATTTCAACAAAATCGCAAAAATGGCATTCGAGATAAATTACGAAAAAGTGCTTTATGAAATACGTATCTGTATCTCTATATATATTTATAGATAAACATTCATTAGGGAATATCTCAATATATAAACATTTTATATATAAATATGTGATAAATTTAACCGAATAGTGTCATTCTGATAAATAATGAAAGATTTAGATTTTTTTTATTCATGTTTTATCATAATTAATTTCCTTAAACTAAATATTCTCTATTATTATGGAAATGTTGCGCTAGTTTTCAGATAGAACTATAATGGCAAGGAAGTAATCCGTGAAAAGTATGAAAGTGTTTATATATTTGAATTCTAATTCTTCATTAATTAGCCGCTATTTTAACAAAGAGTTTATCAAATTAACATAAACATGCAATTTTTAAAGGTCATATTTAATTAATATTTCAATATTACGATAGCCAAATAATATTTTCTGTCGTATTTGATTGTTTTTGATAAGTAAATAGTTAAATATTGTACTACTGTTTCGAAATATTTAGCTAACATTTTTTTGAGAAGATATTTATTTTGACAAGAAATAATAATTTATGTGCAAACAGCTTATCTAATAACATTTATATTATTTTGTAATAATATTTAGTTGTAATTAGCGTTAAAAATATTCTTATTATTTAATCTTAATTGTATATTTAATATATCCCAATTTTTTAATAATTTATTTTTTATATTTATTATATAATTTAAAAGTTATTTGTATTGTCTTCTGCGGTTTTTGTTTAACGAGTTTGACTGGAATATTGCCAGTTTAAAGAAGAATATTGTGAAGAATTAACATATTAACAAAACAGTGTATATAATCAAGTATCAAGAGTATTACTGTGGAAACAACATAATAGACAGTTGAAATTCATAATAAAAATATTTACTTTTCGATAAAGCAAATCATTGGGTAAATATTAATATGTTTAATTAACGGATTTGTAGGAAGCAGACAAAAGCATTTCAACACTCGCTAAATATAATAAAATTACAATATATCACATGTTAGATAAATGAGCCGTTTTTAGGTAATGCGAAAGGAGTTCTATAAAATAATTATAATTAATATTTTTAAATTTATGTAATTATCAGGTTTTATCTTATATCTTTATTTCCAATTTAATTAAACAAATAAACTAATGCCAATAGGGTAATATGTATTGTAATAGTTTAAATCGTATTTATTATATTTTCAAATTAAAAGATCCTTCCCAGTTTTAACATTTCCTTTGGAATTAAGATGATAATGTACGTATATTTAAAAATTGTAGGATACATATATTACTAGTTACTCATTATCTAGTAATTTTTCCTTAAAATGTTAGAAATTAAATTAAAAAGCCTTTATTTAACAAAAATACTGATTTACTCGTCCTCGAGTTAAGACAAAGTAATGTTTTTCATCAATGAAGCAAGAGAGACTGTTCTGGAACCATTCTTTGGTGCTGGCTTCGCTCATTTTAGCTTGGCATCCAGTGTCGTGCTGTCAAATATTTTGCTATATTCACACATGGGGTTACTCTAGAACTAACGGTAGATAATATATTTTTCTGTGTGAAATATATATGTGTAGACTTCGTGGTTCGTTATTGATAGCTGTTTGTACTCCATTTACATTTGTCTTAAATGTGGTCGTTTTTTTGAGCTCATTGTTTCAACAAAACGCCTTTTCGATTGACCAATGGTTTTTCTGTTTACCACCAACTGTTATCAGCTTTTCTCAAATGAGATCACTTTTTATATCACAATACCCTCATCCTGTTTTAAATTTCCCCAATAAAGAGTAAGACCAATAAAAGTAATGATTATTAATGAAGACATTCACAATATAAAGGCATTGTTTTGTTTTCTTCGGTTTATTAGTTTGGTGTTTATTTGGCCAATTTTTTGAAGCCATCCTGAACGATATTTTGAAGACATTGGATGAAGACATAGCACATTACATTTCATCAAAGGAATTCGAAAAATAAATCGTTCAGTTTTTAACCTTCAAATAATGTCGAATAAATAAGCTTTTTTCATTTGTACGAATCATCTGTCTTCGCTGGTTAGATTAGACTAAAATATAGATTTCCTCAATTTTTTTTAACAGTTTTTTTTTACATTGATCAGGCTTCAATGGTTTGTTGATCACCTCGTTTAAATCATTTACATTTGATAAATGTTTATTATTACAAGACTCAAACGAAAAACTTGATTTTCCGACAAAATATGAAAATGAATAAGAGAAGTGAATGAATCGAAAGCTGTCGCTAGGTTACAAGGAGGGAAGGAAGGAAAGGCGCCAGGTAAAAAAAATCACCTGTCAGATTATGTTAATAATTTTCTTTTGTGTCCTGTTTAATATAACTGATTAAAAAATATATATTAACTTACACTATATTAAAGGAGCAATTAATTTTCAGAATGTTAAACCAATTATATTTTAATAAATAAAAATGAATAAACATGACTGTCGTAATCCCTTTTGTCTGTTATCTTTTAGCATCTCAGTTCTAATACCTCCGTTAATATTTAAACAGCAATTTCTTATATATGATGGTAAATATTTTTTATTTGATTCAATTATATACAGTGTTCTTGCCAAGTATACCAAAATATCAAATATGTACTTTGGTTGTTGGTTATTTATTTTGTTATAGTCTGTAACATGTTAGGTCTGTGTAAAAATTAATCCAGATGTTTCCAATGTCAAATATTTACTTGTTGGATACAAAAATTGGACAGAAGGATATTAGGTGGAAATGGACCGTTTATGTTAGACCATTTTTTTTCACAAATCTGACAATTTTAGACAAATTCTCTCCATTAAACTCGAATGGCGATTTTCAGTCATGGTATCGTTTACTTTAGCGATTTTAATTTCAATAGAAATAATTGATGGTCGGTCAGAGCAAAGCAAATCTTCCATTACGTCTCGACCACTTTTAGACGTATTGCTATGTTTTCTATGACTTGGCACACGAAGCTCCCTGTGCAAAATTTAAGAAAAATTCTTTGTTTATGTTTATTCATTGTAAAAATCCCAAGACCCTCTTAAGTTTATTTAAACTTAGTTATTTAGGAATTTGTTAGTAAGTCTTGCACTTAATATTAGTATCAAATCAACTCAAGATATTGCTTCATTCAATAATAAATTAAAATATGTACGGATGTGAAATTCGGTATCATTTGTCACCGATGTCGAACTATCTCGCCTGTTCTTGAAAAAGAAGCTGTAATAAACAAATATTCTGTTGCTTGAGTTCACTTTGGAAACCCTCACAAAAATTATTTTTCTCCTCATTTGCTGACATTAACTTTGACAGATTGACTTCTGCTGATACTAAAGTTGTATCCATATTATCATTTTCTAGTAACAATGTAAAATATATGTGTCTAAAATAAAGACATGTTATGTATTAAACATCATTATAGGCAGTTTCCACAATGAATGATGGATCAACTCTTTAAATTACAGCTAGGAACTGCATCTTTGTTATACAATAGTCTTTCACGTTTTGCTTTATAGTCAAACTGTCTAAAATATAAACTATGGACCTATTAGGTCTTAAAGATTCTTTTGATAAGGAACTGGATACTTACAAAAATAATGCATTCTGTTCGAATCGCTATAACCTAGAATACAACACATTGGTGTATATATAAAGTTCTAAGAAATGCTACTATTACAGAATATATTTAAACATCTTAAAAATATTATAGAATATATCTAATTAACAACATTTGATTACCGAATAGAATACGCTGAAATTTGTTTACTTAAGCATTCTTATATGATTACAATTAATTTTCAAGGTTTTACTGTGTATTTAATCACATCTAGTTCATTTGTAGCCAAGTTCGTGTTGAAGCTTCACTAACAGTCTTCCCATTCCAATATTTCTCGAAGTGTATATCTGAATGTGTACCGAGTAAATTGCATTTGGGGGAAGTTTTACTTTTTTTATTTTATTTTGGAGAAAACGGCTGTTGAAGATCATCGAATAATGCGTGAATCTTGTGGCAAACATGCTCCAACGATTTGGACATGTGAATATTGGTTTCAACGCTTTAAAAGTTGTGATTTTGACACCGAAGAGAACGACCGTTATGGAGAGCTAAAACATTTGTATACGATGATTTCGAAGACTTTAATCGATAAAACCATTAATGAGGATCACTATCGACTATAATTAATGCGTTTGAGCCCTTTACTGTTATTCTTCAGCATGACAACTCTCGACCACTTGTTCCAAATCCGGTCAAAGTATACTTGGTAACAATATAACATAATGTGAAGTACTATCCCACCCGCTATGTTCTCCAGACTTTGTTGCTTCTGATTACAACTTGTTTTGACATATAAGTCGCGACATATCTGAGCAGCGTTTCACTTTTTACGAAGATACAAAAAATGGGTCGATTTGTCGATAGCGTCAGGAGATATATGGTTCTTTCGAGATGGAATCCGCAAATTCCCTGAAAGATGGGAAAAAGTAACAGCTATCGATACCCAATGTTTTTTTTTAATTAATCTCTGTCTGCCCGTGGGTATTAAGTATTTTTTAAATTTTATTAGCTTCAGTAACTGATCTGCTGTACATAACATTAACTTATAATATAAATCTTATTCTGGGCATGGTCGTAAATTTATGTTTCGACAAGGAAAATGATGCCAGTCACGCCAGTAACCAGGCCGGGTAAGACCAGATGTCTTCTGGGATGATTTCTAACTTGGTCACTCGCCAGTCGGTAGGCTTAATGTTGACGACCGTGGTTCACACTTTGGATCAGTCGTTATGGGTTCAAAGGGCATATCGCACTGAATTAGAGCATCGATGATGACTCACAACACTTTATTCTGGAATCTCTAAAGGATAGCTATTTTAGATTTGCTAATAGTATCGCACAGTTCAATACCCTAGGTCCAAATAAACTTAAATATTGACTTATACAGCAAAAGCTTGTTATCTAAGGATAGTTCGATTTAGACTTTTGTTTATTTTAGGTTGAAGCTCTTTGCGTTTTGGCACTATGTGTATTTTTCATGTTAAGCAACGATTAAAATGCATTCGCAGATATTTAACATTATCTGCTGGCTCTTAATAATTAATTTTATTGGGGGACAAGTGTAAATGGGTAGATTTTGTCCCATTTACTTTAATACACTATGATTTAAACTATAATTCGACTTTATTTAAATGAAGTTGGAGGTTTCATGTGACTTATATTGAATCCCCGTGTGATGAGACGATACTTTGAATAAAATAAATTGTACAGATTTTTCCACAATGAAGCTTCAAATTGAAACAAATTACTCCAAAACTTATTTATTTATAGGCCAATAAATGACAAACGTATGACATTTTGTATTTCATTATTTTCCTATATTTTTATATCCTTATATTGTTTTAATATACAATTCTTAACTGATATACAATGGATACGATGGAAATTGTTTTGTTGAAGAATCGAGCGTGTCGTTAATTGAGGATAGGTTATGGGGAAGCGTCTTCGCGGAATGGGCCTCGGCTACATTGGTCCATGGTACCGTCTCAAGGCTACGTCGGGGTTCAATAGACCGGCTCAGTGGTAACGTTCGATTCTTAACCTTCGGCGTTTCGTTCAATACGAAATAATTCAGATTTATAATCTTTTTAATGGCCTGACGGTTGTCCAAAAGAGTAATGTTTTAATTCGTCGTGATTAAATTATAGAAGGCTATGAATAATACGAGCGGGACGTTAGTCATGGGTTTGATAAATTCGATTGTTAGTGGTATCTACTTTTTTTGAATTCCTATTATAACCTAAATAATATATCTTCAGAACGTAGCTTTATGTCTATAAATAATCAGATTTTATAAATAAAGCGATAACCTCCTATTTTGTCGAATTTATCCGGCCATGTTTCTTTATGAAAAATCAAGAAGTATTTTAAACTCTTCTGTGTCTTAAATTAAATATACTTAAGCAACCACTTGGATTTCGAGCTGTGTTTTTATTTAATGGGCAGTTATGTTTTTTACAACTGTATATATCTTCATCCAGCTCCAATAATTAAAAGAATCAATCTTCACTTGGGATATGAGAAATTATTACCAAAAATATTTAATCAAGTTGAAAAGATGTACTAATTAGATATAAATACATATAAAACTATGACTATATTAAACAAACACTTACCGAGAGAATACAAAAGAGATGCGAACAGTACAAGGTCAGAATTTTACTGAAGGTACTCTTAACTCTGTGTCCTCTTAACTCAATATGTCAAATTATAGCAATATTTACTATATCGATTTTTAATTTAAATTAAATTTTATTATATTGATTTTTAAACAATAATAAAATTTAAACAACGATCGGTAACGTGATGATAAATCAAAGAAAAACTAGTACACACCAAAATATTATTAAGATTATTATTGCACAGTAACCGAAGCACGATTTTAAATAGATTTAATGGAAAATGGCGGAAATATAGAAATTACACTTTTATAGCTTTACTTTAAGATTTTTGGTTCCATTCCGTCTATGTCTTTTTGATTTTTTTCTTTGTCGGTTAAAGAATCATCAAGTTTTCTATATAAATTAAATAGACCTTGGTTATAATACTTGCCAAAATCCTCGATATTCCACGAAAACTTTTTTGATTGTTTATTTATTACATTTTTACTAGTCAATCTAGATTGGTCCTATATTAGTTTCTTGTGTAAAATTGTTTAAGTATTAACATTGGTGTATTTCCATTAAGTGCATTTCTTTGGACTATATGATCTGATTCTTTTGAGTCTGTGTCCCGTTCTGGTGTTATCTAATACTTGTAAAACTTTGATATTGACATGAGAATAAAGTGAGCCTTCTTGCGATTCTCTTGATTTTTTGAGAGACAATCAGTATTTGAAGTTGTCAGCGTAAAGTATCAGTCCTGTAACAGAAAAACATAATTGGTATAATTGAATTCCATATGTCCAAGTGGGTTTCAATAATTGCTTGTATAATAGCAATTTATTATGTACTGATGATTGTGATTTGCTTCCAATTAACCAGTACATTTTCCTATATTTGGCCACAAAAACTTGGAGCTTAGTAGGTGAAATATTTCATTAATAGATCAATGAGTAATGTCTATCATTGCAAAGAAACGAAGGACAATTGTTTTTTACTTTTCGTGGTCTAAACATTTCTGAATATTGGAATAAAGCATCTATTTCCAAATATATTATTTTTGGAATATCCAATAAAGTTAAAGTAAGAAAAAATCTGAAACTTATTAAGTGATGCTTTATGTTGCGACGCATTTACAGTTATTTATGTTTAAGAAAGTCGTTTACATTTAGGTTTACGAAAATTGTAATATGTTTTCTTTTGTGTAGTTTAGGGGCCTAATTCCGTACTATTTGTGACATAGGAAAAAAAATTGACTTGAGACAACATAAAACATTCGTATAGACATTCGGTGTCTGGTTAAATAAAGCCAATCAAGGAAGGCACCGAGTAAACTGAACACACGTGTTTCGCCGGATATCCTATCAGCTTGTTGTCGAGTCTTCCGGATAATGGGGGTTCAGGAATCTGGACTAGACGAAGCGTGTTAGAAGTTAGACCAGATAGTGGACTCCTTGTGGCGCCTATAATCATAAACATCAAGAAGGCCCGAAATCTTGGAATTTTCCAAAATTCTTTGAGAGTTCGAAATGCACGTATTCTATTAATCTGAGAAGTTCCTAGTTGGAAGAGTATTTCTCATCCCGATAATCTGAACGAATCGTGGTACAGAAAATGGTTTCTTGGACCAGCCGTCTCCACCACCACCAAGAACCCAAGGCAGGAGCTTCGGCTATAAAACACGGTGCATCGACAACGAAAATCAGCATTAATAAAAGAGTTGAAAAGAAAGAATTGATAAGAAAGTGTATAGGAATTGACTAAAGATTTGCAACTAAGAAGAACGTCAGAATTACACAGAATTAAGAAGAAAGAATTGATAAGAAAATTGTATCAGAATTACTAAATAGTTACAAGTGTTGACAAGGAAGAAATGATAAAAGAATTGATAAGAAAATGTAGCAGAATTACTAAATAATTACAAGAATTACCAGAAGACAGTAAAATGTTAAAAACAAACGAAATATCAGAATTAGAATGAATCAAAAACAATAAATATCTGTATGGTAGCATTCTCCAAAACCAGGCATACGATTTGGTAAGTCGATTCCATCTAATTCATAATTCTTTTCCCATAACGTATTGATTTAACATCTTTAAATGTATTTATTTTTTAGTATTAATTTTAATGAACAACTCGTCTTTGAATATTACTTTACACAAAGAAGAGAGAAAATAAATTGTAGTTAATTTACAACCGTGTTTTCTTTCCAACAACCCAACTCTTTAGTTAATAAAATTTGCGTATCTCTGACCGATATGTCATAATATTCCTAAGATGTTTGGAACTTGTATCAAAATATGTATTCACTTTTAGTTTTACCTTTTCGTCCGATGATTCGACTATCATTTAAAGTTGGTAAAACTGAAAGTGATTTTATCATGATACCGGCAAAACCGAACAAAAAAATAACAAAAGAAACCGGTTTACGTTTCAGGTTAATAAACCTGAAACTACGCTAACAAATGTCTGTATATTAAAATACATGTAAACTATCTCAAGAACTAACACACACTAACCTTTTTTAAATGGCATTTAATTAAATCTAATTTCCATTGAGTTTTAATAATTCACAAGAATTATAAGTATTGATAACTTCAAATTACTATATCGCTGAACATTATAACAAAAGTATCATGACTAAGATTAGTTTCAGAGCATTATATATATGATTTTTATTCACATTTATGTTATAATCATATACAGGGAATATTAAATGAAGTAATACATATTTTTATATTAATTAAAACAATAACGAAGACAATCAAGCACTTTATTTTTACAATATAGAAATTATATTAAAGTAACGTATTTAACCGTTAAATGAACTATTGACTTCTCAAAAATTAAGTTCTCTAAAATAAATAACTAAATTAATTGATAAAAGGTTAAAATAACTGTTAAATAAGAAATAATTTCTTACGTTTGTCCCATGTGTTCCATGTAGGCAAATTATGTAGTTAGTTTCACTTTATCTACATATTTTCATTAATTCGTTTTTGAATTAATTTTATAATAAATTTAATAAAAAACGAAGCGATTGTTTGATCAAAGAATAATTTCTTTAGCCACATTATTAAATAAAATTGCATCGTTTCTTATTCGTTTATTCCACTATTCAATCATTAAATAGTAAATGTCTTATTTTTTCCTGTCAGTTGATTTATTTACCTACCACATTGCCTTGTGTCCCACATAAAAACTCACCAACAAATGAGAAATTAAAACTTTAATTTTAACTCTTTATGCTTGCTCTTACGAAATCGAATAGAATTTTAATCCAATAAAATTAAAAAAACAAAATAGAGCCTATTCCTGGTTACTTGATTTGGGCGTATTTTTCTTTAATGGAATTTACTGATTTTTATGTTATATTGCAAAATTTTAAGCTTCTTGGTACTCCTGTTTACCTCAAAACGGTAGGCCAAATTTTCGGTCAGCCGATTAACATATAGATTCAAAGTCAAAATTTTAAAATATAATGGACGAATATTAATTATATTGTTTAAATTTACTAAGATACGATTTTTAGTTACTAAATAAGTAATACAAATAAGAGTTTTAACTGATTGGACTATCAAATCGTTAATGTAAGTGGAAGAAATAAAACAAGATTGATGTAACCAATAATATACTTTTCCTGTATTCTAATGAACAACAATGACAAACTTTGAGTGAAAGCTGTCAAGGTTTGTATAGATTATTAACACACATAGAGCTGTTTATCTATGTATATATAGGAAATTTAGTTATAACAACCCGTTCAATTTTTTAGAGGCTGGATCCTACTGCTTAACATTGTGTTGAAATAAAAGCACGTGCATTCGGCAATATTTTCGGGTGTCAATTAAGCTGCTCTCTTCAGAGGAAGATCAGGCTTGGATCAATAAAGTATATAGTGATGAAACAAAGACAAAAGTTATATAAATATCGAATATATTAAGAAGGTAAATATATAGGCTCAGGAAGTAAATAAATATGGTAAAATTTTGAAATAACACATTTTATTTAAAAAAGTATTGAAGAATAAAACAAAATAATAAAAACTTAATTATTATTTGTCCAGCTATTCTATTTTTATAAAAATATCATGTTACACATCATCATTATTTTTTATAAATAAAAATACACAAATACGATAAATAATTGACTTAAAGTTGAAACTATAAATAAGGAGGGAAATAAACATTGAAAATATTTTGAAATAACACATTTTATTTAAAAAATTAATGAATAAAATGAAATAATAAAAATAATTTCTATATGCCTTTTTATTTTTATAAGAACACCATATTCAAATAAATTTACATATTTGAACGATTAACAAGAACTCCAAGAATCATATAAATAAATATTACCATAAAACAGACCAGAATCGTTCAGATCAAACACAGCCAATATAGTTAAAACCAAACGAAAAAGTCACCACTATATATGAAAGCAGTAAAATGTTCCTAAAAATCTCCAAATATTATCGCTACTATTCCTGATCCACAAACCCCATTAATGCATTGACTACATCGAGCTTTTGATTAACATATTTTACATCTACTAGCCTAAAACGAATGGATGACAGTACTCTCAGTCAATACATCATTATATTTACAAAACAATAATTTATTTACCTATACTCTTATAATAACGCATTATATTTTCCTTGTCATTAGATTATTAGGGTGTCGTTGATAGTTTTCTATTTTGTTTATTTGATCCAAATCTACTTTTGTTAGCAAATTTAATTATTCCAAAGTATCACCGTACACTGTTCGTATATCTTAGCTGATAACTGTTCTTAAATGATGTCTAATGTCTTCCCTGAGTCGCTGAATTTCACATTCTTCGACTTTTACTTTCAACAAATTCTAGCTACATCTTAGTTATAAAATATAATTTTAATCATTACTTAAATATATTATGTTTAAAATAAATGTCTACTTATTATCAGTTACTACTGTTTTTGCTACTATTCTTGATGGGCAAACCTCATTAATGACTTGGCTACTTTCAACACAACAAGAATCATTATCTTCTTTGTTCTTATACCTACGTACTAAATTTTGACATACGTGTATACCTATTCCAGGTCTTTTTTGTGGTTTTATTCTTTTCTGTGGTTTATTCTGTATAGGGGAGCGCCAAATCCGGGGCAGTTGTAGAGCAATATATCCTACTACTGCTATTTCACTTTAGGGGATAGGCATAATATCAGTATTATGCTATATATATTACCTTTCGTTGCATATATAGCCCTGTTTATATGCCAAGTGTTGTAGGTTATATTTCAGTGTATGACACTTTTTGTTCTGTGACAGTTAAAACAAGTGATCGGTTAATGGGAGCGCTTATACTGAAAACAACTGAATTGGTTTTTTATGATTTAAGAATGGGACAGTATTCTGCTGGAAACTATTCAGACAGTCTACGAATCTGTTCCGGGAAAAAGACTTTATTAATAAGTAAATACTGCGTATGTATGTTCATATTATTTTATACATCCCTTGTTTTTGACATGACTAAACCAAAATTAATATTAACGACTTAAATTTATTTCACCTATACATCACTCCAATGAAATCGGATCTATCTGATATTCGTCAATTTTTTTTCCATTTTGCAATTAACAGCCGACAGGATACCGATAGTGATTTATTATTTTTTACTTTATTACCCATAAGCAGTTCAGGTTAATAAACCAAATAAAATAACAGTCCTTGAATATCTTGCTCGGTGATCATCGTTGTAAAAATGAATACAAATACCATTTTAAAATCGAAGTGTTATGTTCGTCCGAAATATTTATTATTGAAATTTGCATTATTTACGTTACTACATTAATATTTATAGAATGGCAAAGTGATATAAACTCGAATAGGTTCAAGTTATATGATGACTGATAAAATAGACTTTTTGAATTATTTTAACTAGTTTGATTCAGTAATAATTCTTTCTTTGAGAACAACAAGAAGAAGTTAATTAATTATATTTTTCATAATATTTTTTTCAGATTTAAAGATAATATTTTCCTGTCAAATAAGAATTAAATTTAAACTTCACCATTCAAATATTTTAACTTTATATTTGTTTTTGAACTAGTTTTTATATACTGTTTTCAACATTATCGAAAACTAATATTATTAATATTATGTGATATTAACCAAAAACAGTTTAAATATTATATTATATATAAAAATATTAGTGTATATTAGGGAAATCTGTTGCAATCAATTATTCAAATGAAGTTTCTTGTTTCGCAGCAATGTAAGTGAAGCGTCCATAGTTTTTAAAGTGTTTTACAAATCGCAAAATATGCGATAGTTCATCTATCAATGTTAATGAACTCAAACATTGTGTTTCTAAACATAAATATGTAAAATATATTGTTTCTTCAGGAATAGCAAGAAATGTTGTTAAGTAATTTAATTGAAATAGATTAGATTCAAACAAAACCAAAGCTGCTGTCAATGGACGTTTACTGAGATAGATGAGCTTATTTTTGTTATTATTTTATCTTCGATTAGTGTCGAAGGAAAAAAGCTATAATGTAGTTACATACTATCAATAGAATTTTATAAGGAAGAGTTCCAAACAAAAATAAAAAAAGATTGGAACCTAGAGTATACAAAATACAGAGGATGGACAAAATAATGTGAACACCTGACATATTTAGAATATTTATTTTTAATAAGTTGTTGCGGCACCATTTGCTTTAAAACAGCTGCGTGTCTTCGCATTCTAATGATCAAGGTTTTATTAGCGTTGTACCACTTTTGTCGAACCTTAGATGAAAACAGATAAATTGGCGACACGTTAATATAATATTCAGTGAGAATCTACAGTGATAGAGGAAAATTTTCATTCATCTGTACAATCATCGTCCATAATAGAAATCATTAGGACCAATCATCATCTATGAAAGTTTAATTTTTTAACAAATATCTACCCCTAGAGCTAGGGAAGGCGACTACTTCCTGTTACTTACTATAAGTTAATGTAATTTAAGTTAATCAAAAAGTAGTAAACAAGACACAATTCTCATAAAAAATCGGGTCATATTTAATAGAAATTAAATTATACCAATCATAATTACCATTATTCCGACTATAATTATTTTTCAAACATATAATTACGAAACATAAAAAAAATAAAAATTTTACAATATATCTCAACTTAGGTCAAGCTTCAATTCTTTAACATTTTTTCGGGCGATTTTGTAGTCACCAATTACAAATCGACAAGAGCAGAAATGAAAGTGATTTTATTTCTGTGTTTTGGGTAACAAAAAATATTAGACATAACTATTTTGGGTTAAGAAACGAAGTCTTTCAACAGCAATTGAAATTATTTTTGTCGTTTTAGGATGAATACAATATATCCGTATAGTACCAATCCTTTTTATTTATATAATTAAGATTATGTTGAGACAATAAAGAAAATTTTAAAGAGCAAGCTTTCATTGTTTTAGCGAAAAATGTTGTATATAATAAAGTTTTAAAATTAAAACTACTATCATACTACTTATTCCATTGAGTATATTCACATAATATTGACGCATTTTCTAGGTATTTGTTTTTTTTTGCAGCACCAATGAGCTCTAAATGTGCTTTGTTTGGCTAGATTATTCTCTTGTAGCTTTATATTTTTCATCTAATAACATATATGTACATGCGTATACATCACGTTTTTAATAACCACTATGAACAATGACACTAATATTGATTCACAAATATAGTTTAACATCATCTGTTATAATTTTTTCTTTTACTCTATTACCAATAAAAAAAAATAGTATTTTTAATGAATTTCATTAAGTTTTTAGAATTATATATAGCAATTTAATAACTAAGGAACCATAACTATAGAGTTAGGTTTCAGTATAAATATATTCATTTTTCTCCCAGATTCTTGCCTGTGTATAATATGTGTTGTTAACTAATAACATCGGGTTATTAATTAAAATGGAGCCATTAAAAATAAATTCAAGATTCATAAATCTGACAAAAATATATATTCAATTAAATTTATAACCCTTAGATTATAATTAAAACATTTAATTTAGCACTCACATACCAGCATGTAACAACCAAACAACAGTCAAATAATAAATATGATTTTCTACAAAACTATAAAAAGAACTCCATTAATATTTTTAATAAAAAGTTTTCTTATTAACCTGACTCTATTATTAGTTTTATTTAATAACGCGGTAAGCTAAATAATATTTTCTATTTTCATCTAACGTATCATTAAAAAATCGCTTTCAAGTTTTCAGATAACTGTTATTGATGCATTCCTATAATATTTTTTTCTCTTGATTGAGAGTAGACCGTTTTTTAAGTGGTATGTGCCATTTGATAGATCGTAATATTTACATGAGATAAAAATCAAATACTTTTGTAATATGTAAATATTAGTCTCAATATGATTACATTTTGTACGTGCGTTTTAAATGTCAGCTTCGAATCTGAGTTCGTATTTTAACACATAGCACAATAAAGATCGTGTTCTTTTTATTATTTATTACTCAGCGTATTTCGAACAAATTTATTTGAAATAATGATATTTATAATGTACAATTCATTCAGTAAAATGTAATATGATGTATAAACATTCATCAATACTATCACGAGTAACTGAAATATGACATAAATGGCCTTTTATATTGTCGTTATGATGGACGAAGCCTACACTCAATAGAACTGTGATAATGGTCAATTCTCGTTTTTGCCAGTACAGCTTTGAATGACATAAAGTGTTATATTCAACCAAACTTTTAATGATTTAGTGGACAAAGTCAATTGTTGACTGTAATTTTAATGGCGCAGATGTTGGCGCTTTTTTAATTTAACGAAAGTAAAAGGTAATGTTTTAGACTTATTTTCCATTTATTTGTAATAGTAACGATTACGTTAACGAAAATAAATCTATATCAGAATCATCATAATTGTCAATCCATAGATAGCGGTATGAGGTCACTTCTCAACTAATATGGTGCGGTTGGTACAAGATTTCCCATACAATGTTAGTCTTCTGTTTTCCAGAGCGCTTTCTCTGATCCTGATCCTTTCCTTTTTCGGAGCTGTTTGTTGCCTTTTGTACCTAAAGACTCAATTTACCCATATATTTCTGTAAGGCATTCGCTCAGCCACTGGAATATGCATTTCTGCATTTATTAAATAATGCATAAAATATATTATATATAATAATTATATATAAACATAGCTTCTGAAAGACCTCAAGCTTACAGATGTCAGGCAGTATCTAAGTATCGGAGGCCGAACAGGTGGATTGTAAATATAATCTGATTCTATTATTCTATTCTGTATTACTGATTCCAAATATCTGAACTCACTTATTCTAACTCGATCCCACTGAGATGTACAATAGCAGGCGATCTGTCATACTGTGGTCTTTTCTTCATTAATTTTCAACCCATACAGCTACATACAATGCGAATTATATCATGAAGAATGTTATAATTCTCAATATCTGTATCAGCATGGGACTATCATAAGATACCTGAGGAAGTTTAGTAATCAATATATCAAAATAAATACTTAATGACTGAACTGACAAACAAATGAACAGACAAATTTAGTATTTACATATATATATTATGGTATTGAACAGGCTGCTATTAAATAAAACCAAAATATAAGTATATTTGTATGTAACTGTATTGTTGTTATATTATGTTCTGGTCTTAATCCAGATGGCTGCTTTGAATAAGTTGTGAAATTTTTGGCATTAGAAGCAACTAATAACTAATATTAATAACAGGTCAATTGAAAAGTCGCCGGCCTGACCAATAGATGGCGCTACTAGAATTAAATTCATATGTAGTTAGCCCTAACTCTCAAAAGATGCGTATATAAATTTGTCAGCTGTTGGATCATTAGTTTGTGAATTATAGCATTCGTTATTGGGAAAAAGTTTTACGTGTTAATAAAATATTTTTTTGAAGGGATAAAATACAGTTGAAGCAAAAACTTGGCTTGTTTCCGGACACTGCCACAGGAAAACCAACAATCAAGGATTGGTATGCTAAGTTTAGACGTGGTGAAATTAGCACCGAACACGGTGAGCGCATTGGACGCCCAGAAGAGGTTGTTACCGTCGAAAACATTTAAAAAATCCACAAAATGATTTTGATTGACGTATACATCATATCATTCACGAATATTTGGGTATGAGAAAGCTTTGTGCAAAGTGGGTGCCGCGCGAGCTCACTTTTGACCAAAATCAAAAACGAGTTGATGATTTGGGGCAGTGCCTGAAGATGATCAAGCGTAATAAACCCGAGTTTTTGTGTCGATATGTGACAATGGATGAAACATGGCTCCATCATTTCACTCTGAAGCCCCATCGACAGCCATCCGAGTCGACTGCACACGATGAAACCCGCTCCAAAACGTGGGAAAACGCAACAGTCGGCTGGCAAGGTTATGGCGTCTGTATTTTGGGATGCGCATGGAATAATTTTCATTGACTGACTTGAAAAAGGAAGGACCAAATCGCCGAAAAACGTCGCATTTGAAGAAAAAGAAAGTACTGCTTTAGCAAGACAATGCATCGTGCCACAAGTCAGTGAAAACGATGGCGAAAATCCTTGAATTGAGCTTCGAATTGCTTCCTCATTCACCGTATTCTCCAGATCTGACCCCCAGCGACTATTTCCTGTTCTTAGATCTCAAAAGAATGCTCACTGGGAAGAATTTTTTGTTGAATGAAGTGGTGATTGCCGAAACTAAGGTATATTTTGAAGCAAAGGACAAATCGTACTCCCCGTTGAAGGGAATTATGTTGAATAATAAAGCTAATTTTGCCAAAGAAATATGTTTTACTGTGGTAGACTTTTCAATTGATGTGTTCCAATGTAAAACGTTAACTACCTGATATGGTAAATTATTATTATATGTTTATCCGGAGTTATTAAAACAAAATAAGTGCAGATTGTAAGCATCTTTGTTAAATAAATAATTCTTCTCTACCAGTTAATTTATTTGGTAATGTTGATTTTTAATGAAGGTGTACCGCGAAAAACAAGTGTCTAACGCCGATCAGTAACGAATAATACTAGTAACGAAAGTACTTGAACTGAACTAACCTTAATGATTATGAAATTCTACCGATTAACGCCCAGATTACCATTCATAGTTAAGTTATTATGTCAAAGTGATTAAAAACAAAATTTCCGACAATTTCTGCTAAAATTTACTAATCAAAAATCACTATAAAAATATCGATAAGCTCTAATTTTAAAGTTGATTGTGTGTTTGATACTTATTTACTTATTGTTATTTTTATTTCATATTATTTATCTTCTACAACTTCAATTTGACGTAATTTGTAAAGACTGCTTATTGGTATTATTTTAATATGAACAAAGGGGACCAAGATAAGTCGTCAGGTCCTTGTATTGTGTTAACCATTGGGCTAGACCTTACAAACTATAGGCAACGACCTACAACGTATTCACACAGTTTACTCAAGTGACTTGGAAGGAGAAGAGAGCTTCAGAGGTTACTTTTAAGAGAATATCCAAAGGACAGCGATTTCATAAATCACCAATTGATTCCACAAGTTTACAAATTCGGGCCAACATTTGGAGCCTAGCGCCATTACGCTCTTATAATTGTTGTCAACTCAGGACGTTGCATTTAACATCATTTGGAACTTGTTTTTGTGCTATGATTGTGCTTCACAAATCATGTTAAAATACAATACAACGTTTAAAAGTCGATTCAGAGTGTTTTTGTTGCTTTTGTTGATAACATATGTTCCATAAATGTGGAAAAATGATGACAGATAAACTATAAAATATGTATAGTACTTTGGTTTTGCTGTAGTAAACATTGACAAGCCGTGGATACCAAAACTGTAAAGAAATAAATTAATTAATTTTTGTTTTATAAAGCGTGTGGAACAAAGCTAAATAAGTGGTCACTTGGTGAAATTTTATATTTTTCATTTTCCGTACCAACGTTTTGGAGAGGGCATTGGATGAGGGCGTAGATGGTCATGTATTTTTGCTCGATCAATGTCGTCGGTATAAATACGCACACTAAATATAAATATAAAAGCACACTATAAATATCCTGACGTAGCATTAGTGTCACGTTCGGAGTGATCCATTGTCAATCGTCAAGTTGAGGTCAAATGTAAAATATGCCTTAAGAACTTCGTCTCCATCACCGGCGAGCAATGAAAGCGACTCCGTTATAAGAAAAAAGCATTTAATTTCGCTAAGTGAACTGAGTGGTTTGATTCGGAATATGAATTTATCGGAACAAAAGCAGCAGCATAGACATCGTTTCAAAATGTTGTTCACAACATTGTCGGTAACCACAAACCATCGGATTACAAGCACGCGATCGATAATTCGTTGCAAAATTACCACAAGATTGGAGCTCGAATGTCTGTCAAAATACATTTTCTGTATTCACATCTACATTTTTTCCTACAAAACTTAGGCTACGAGTTATGAGCAAGGAAAACGGCTACATCAAGATATAGTGCAAACCAAAAAGCGATACCAAGGAGTTAAGGACGAAGTTTTACCATAACATGTGAAACAGGTCTCAAGCAATATTAAAGACCAAATTCAAACTTTGTTTAATGTAAATTTAAAAAAACGGGCTGCTGATTTGATTCCAGCCCCCCAATTTAGCTTATAAACAGATTTTAGCTGCTCAGATCCAAAACTGTGTATACTTGTATTCTTTGATTATCGAGAATAGGTAAAACAAATGATTTATGGGTATTGTCAATGCGATATTTAAGTGTTTTAGTGATGTGAGAGTGTGAAAATGCAGTTTATGGACTACCTCTACATTCGTTGTTGTTGATCGATGTTTTACCGAAAACTATGTTCAATTAATCGAAACCTACACAGATGTATTATTTTTATTATTTGTAATGATTAACTATATTTACATTAAAGATGTATGTATTCATTTAATACGAGTAAAAGTTGTTATACACAAATAAACAAACATATATAATACGATTTTCTACCATTCTGTTCTATATTTTGCTTTTATGAAAGCGGATAATACCAGCGTTTATTTTCTGACCGTTATAATTAACATCGCGTGAATATTATTACTTCTAGAGCAGAAGTTCAGTTTGTTTTTAGATTATCTATTCAGGAAAATTTATAGATACGTTGGTATATCGTACGTTGGATAACTTTAATATGAATCAGATTATTTATTAACTCTCATTGATGCTACTATTTCCAAATTTTAGTGCTGGTTTTATCTGGTTGATATAGCTGGGTAATTAATTACAGGAAAATTGTTTCAAGTAATTTGTTATAAGATCTGCTTAAAAAAAATAATTTTACAACACTTACAACAATGTTATTCTTCAGCAAGACAACGCTGGACCACAAGTTGCAAAACCGGTAAAAACATACTTGAAAACATTAAAATGGGACGTGCTAGCCCACCCACCGTATTCTAAAAACCTTTTTCCAACTGATTACTACGTGTTTCGACATATCAGTCTTGACATGTGTGAGCAGCACTTCACTTCTTATGCAGATGTTACAAAATGTGTCGATTCATGGATATCCTCAAGAGATTCCTAGTTCTCTCTAAGAAGGAAGTCCGTAAATTTCCTGACAGATGGGAAAAAGTAGCGATTATCCATGGACAATACTTTGAATAAAATATACTGTACAGATTTTTCACAAGAAACCTTCAAACTTAAAAATCCTTTAAGACTAACTCATCAAGCACGTTTCGAAACTTATGATTATTTTTCACCGTCATATTCCAATCGTTGCTTTTGTTTTGAACGATTTACAAATGGTGACTTAAAACCAATGTATGTTGAACCACCAAGAATAACACAACAATTTAATCGTTATTCCTATAGAATTATTAATGTAATAGAAAATCTAAGTATTATAGATTTTTTTGTTTTGACTTGATGGACTGTACCGATCGACTAGAAAAGAATGTACAGCCATTAATATATTTATTCTTTTCTATGGTTTTCTGTGCAGGATAGTGCAAAATCCGGAGATATTTGTTAAACAATGTATTCTACAAAGGCTAACCCAGGCCAGACTGGAAATCATATAGTTAGTATCTTGTAATCACCGTTGTACAGCTTGTATATTATCAAGATAGTGACCTTTATAATGTTTTGTTCAATATTTGCATTTTATTTACCAAGAAATAAAAGTAGTATATATTTATAAAATGTGTATTGTGTAATTTACTGAAAGTTATTGCCCCACATGTTCAATATTGTTGAAATCATCGAAACCAAACATTATATTATTTAAAGTACACTATATTTATTACAAGTCTTAGGCACTACTAAACGCTTGAATTAAACAAAAAATTTATAGCCGGATATATTTTTGACAAGATCGTAAAACAATAAAAAATAATTATTTTTGAACATAACTTCTACCTTTGATAATAATTTGAGCATATGTTATTAGCTACCAATTAAGTATTTTAAAAACAATTATTATTAAATGAAAAAAACTTATAACCCAAAACTATAGTAGTATTAACGTTTGTTCCTTCTCATAATTACTTTATAATTACTCTTGCTAACTCAACGATGGTTATCAGTGTAGTTTCCATGTCCTTTTGTTTACATTAATGCTGGTATAAGAACTACAATTTATAGTTTGATCCTTGCTAATACTAAGAGGCGGCAAGAACTAAAGCAATGAAAGTCAACATATGATATTTTCTGTGTAAATTTATATATATATATATATATATATATATATATATCTAAAGCATAGTTCTAAAATATATATATCAATAACTTCAACAAAATATATATTTCATTAAATCTATCCCTATATATATATATATATATATATATATATATATATATAAATGATATACGTAATAGTTTATTGAATCTATAATACATTTATTTTTGTAAGTTTCTCACGCTATCGTTTCCTTTTACCAGAATTTTATATGATATATCCGCATCCTGTTTCTTCTTAATTATCTAACAGAATTAATATTTATTAATATATAATCTTAATGTACATCTAAACATTGCCAATGAATATTTTGTTTTGTAATATCTTTTGTCATACTTTTTTCCAGTTTTGAAAAGTATAAATTATAATGCTTAGTGAAACTTTTACTGTTCTACAAAGTTTTTTTATATATATTTTAAAGTCTCCTTTTACCAACTATGGGTTTATCTGGACTGATCCTAAAGTTTAACGTGGGCTCCGAACCACGGTCCTCAGCATTAAGCCTACTGACTGGCGAGTGACCCACTTTAGAAGACATCCGGTCTTACTCAGCCTGGTTACTGACGTGACTGGTATCATTTTCCTTGTCGGATTTTACACTCTTCCCTAGAACATTCACAAATTTTAAACAATCACAAACATAAATTTACGACCATGCTCCAGCAGGATTCGAACACGCGTGTATCGCAACAGTAGGAGAATCGTCTCATCGCCTTTACCACTGCACCACCAAGCCGGCTTCTACAAAGTTTGAAGGTAATTGGAATTGAGACTAATAATAGCACCTCAACTAGTTGTATTATTCTTTCCAAATTTACGAAACATGTGTATTATTGAGTTCAAGTACAAGTACATGCAGATCTTGACCGGTAATATAATCGAATCAGAATTTTATTAACCTTAAATATTACCAACATGTGGTATATCAGATTTATTTGAAATTATTTCCACGTAATAAAAATTGCTTAGATAATGTTTATGTAAATCTATAATAAGATAATAAAAAGATCAAATTTTAGTCTATATAATTCCAAATTCATACTGATATAACTATAAATTAATTTAATTGTATTATTCTCTAAACTAGGTTTTTAATAGTTTTCTATATCCACCTGGTCCAAAAAGCTGTAATAATGATATTATTCAATCTTGTAAAGCTTATTATTTTAATAGTTTGTTGGTAGTCCAAGAATAATATTCCTTTTGTATTCCGAAAAATGTCTCGGAACTAAAAGGCCACTTTTTAACCTGCTTTTTCGATGCAGGAAATTATTGTTTTATATGCTAATACGTCATCTACTGTGTATGCAGATTCCTGACATTAAAAGCTTCATAAGATGCCTAAAGCTTCTATTTTGTAATAGAAAGCCAATAATTTCAATCAGATAACAAACACTTAACAGTTATAACAGGTCAATTGAAAAGTCCCCGGCCTAACATTTTTTTATTCAACATAATTCCCTTTAAGGGTGATACACCCTTATAGCGACCCTCCAACTTATCAAAACCATTTTTGTAGTACGAGTTATCCTTTGCTTCAAAATAGGCATCAGTTTCATGGATCATTCGACGAAAATTTCTTCCCAGCGAGCATTCTTTTGGGATCTGAGAATAGGAAATAATCCAGATCGAGATGGCCAAATCTGGAGAATACGGTGGATGAGGAAGCAATTCGAAGCCCAATTCATGGATTTTTGCCATCGTTTTCACTGACTTGTGACACGGTGCATTGTCTTGGTGAAGCAACACTTTGTTTTTCTTCAAATGCGGCCGTTTTACGGCGATTTCGTCCTTTAAACAGTCCAATAAGGCTATGTAATAGTCGCTGTTGATGGTCCTTCATTTTTCAAGATAGTTAATGAAAATTATTCCATCCAAAATACAGACGCCATAACCTTGCCAGCCGACTGTTGCGTTTTCCTACGCTTTGGGGAGGGTTCATCGTGTGCAATCCACTCGGATGACTGTGGATTGGACTTCGGAGTGAAATGATGGAGCCGTGCTTCATCCATTGTCACATATCGACGAAAAAAAATTCTGGATTATCACGCTTGATCATCTTCAAACACTGCTCGGAATCATCAACTCATCGTTGTTTTTGGTCAAAGGTGAGCTCGCGCGGCACCCACTACGCACAGAGCTTTCTCATACCCAAATATTCGTGAATGATATGATGTACACGTTCAGTTGATTTAGAGTATCTGCTATTTCATTCAATTTCAATTTACGGTCATTCGAAATCATTTTTTGAATTTTTTTAAGGTTACATCGGTAACAATCCCGTTTGAGCGTCCACTGCGTTCACCGTCTTCGATGCTCATTTCACCATGTCTAAACTTAGCATACCAATCCTTGATGGTTGATTTTCCTGAGGCAGTGTCCAGAAACTCGGCATCAAGCCAAGTTTTTGATTCAACTGTGTTTTTTCCCTTCGAAAGCAATATTTTATTAACACGCGAAATTCTTTTGCGCGAAGTTGCTTCACTCAAAATGCTATAATTCACAAGCTAATTATCCGACAGCTCTCAAATTTATACACGAATCTATTGACGGTTAGGGCCAACTAAAAAACATATGGATTTAATTCTAGTAGCTCCATCTATGTGTCATTCATGAAATATTCGAGAATCCATTATGAACCTGAATATCTGGTAAATTTTTTTTTACCAAATATAAAACTCATTAATTAACGAATCATAGTTACTATGGACATAATGATGAAAATAATTTATTTCACGTAATAAAAAATTAATTGCTTTACTCTCTTACCAAATTAATATAGAATACTTGATAATTACTAACAAATTAATAATTGAAGAACACAGGACCTCTAAACTTTTTTAATTTACTTTATTTCTGAATGTCGTTATTAAAAGAAAGTCTATAACCTACATATAAAATCACCAATTGTAGGTGGTATATGGTTCAGTTCAGCTGATAACTGTTATACGACAATACACCCACAGACAAGATTGGTTCTAATGGTAATTATCCAGCCTACTTAACCATCCCACCATGATCACCAGATATTGTCCAATATGACTTTTATATTTTATTGTCTTATGTTCCGTGATAGTTACTCATAACATTAGATACAGTTAAAGATTATTTACTAGTTAGATTGAAAATTTTATTACATTTATTTTAATATCATTTTATGATAATAATAAAATAACTAGAAGTACTGAGACATTAATATTTCTCACAATCGCTTAGTTTAGTTGATTAAGATATAAAAATCACCAATATATTTTCGGGATATCGTTAGCACATGCTCTTAAAATTTTCAAAATTATTTTTTAATTCGAAACAGTGAGGATACATTAAAAACCATCGTGGTCCGGTAGATTGACTATACTGTGCAATCGCGCGCGTCCCCAGTGTTAGAAATATCTGAATATTCTCAGTATTGCTTGGGACTTATCTATAACCAAACTTCTGATATCGGCAAAGTGTTAGTCTTCGAGGCGTAAAATATACCCTGTATTAGTTATTAAATTAAGGGGTAATGTTCATAAGTTTTATATTAAGGTACATATATCATACATATGTATATATAGTAAAATGACTTTAAAAAAACAGTAAGAACACGACATTAATTTACGAAACATTTTAGAGGAGGTAAAAAGAAAAATACAGCATAATAGTAAATTTTTGTATTATATTTATTTGTATAGTTTAAAATTTAATATTAATTTTAAATTATAAATCAGAGGATATAAAACAATGAACCTTAACTATGTCATAAACTATTTACTAAATTACCACATATTTGAATATACAATACTACAGATGTATTATGTATAAATAAAATTTTATAAAAACTCTCTTGTAGATACAGACCTTTATACTTCTCACTCTAATTACTAATTAATTATCACTACATAGTATAAAACAAAGTCGCCTTTTCTGTCCCTATATCCCTATGTGCGCCTAAATCTTTAAAACTACGCAACGGATTTTGATGCGGTTTTTTTCAATAGATAGAGTGATTCAAGAGGAAGGTTTATATGTATAATACATGCATAATATACTAAGGCAACATTGCTAATTTTAGAGGTTTCTAACGTGATGTCGTAAATTAATCTATTTTTTTAGGCTTATTTAGCAATTAGCAAAAACGCTGCCTAACCCTACGAGTTAGATCAAATTAATATACTACAGTATTGTACACCATAAAAAGGTCTACAAAAAAGTCCGCGATGGTATATGTTCATCTTTTAGGGATAACCCACATTAACCATTTTTATTGTTTACTTTTTACGTGAGAAAATGGCTTATTTACGAAGCTATTTTAAGCAATACGGCATTAATCCTTATCGAATTAAGTACCTTAAATACAGTGTGCAATTAATATAGATCAATATGGTTCCTTACAGCATGTAAATTAAATAAATATTTTCGGAGATATTACAAATTTAAAATTAGCGTTTAAAAATGTGTAATGTAATAAAAATTGTATGAATTTAGATATTCCAAAGATAGCAGGAAATCTTCATAGTAAGTATAGGGGAAGAGGAATTGTTTTACTCCAAATTTAATGCGTGCAGGCCAAGGGCAGTAATGAATGAACCAAAGATACTGGATCGATTTTAATCATGTTTTCATTGAGTGACATAGGCATATATATTTTATGCCCGTGCAAAGTCGGAGCGGGCCGCTATGTTTTTATATACAACGTTCATATTTTTTCTATAGTGTATTTAATTAATACATATATATATATATATATATATATATATATATATAAACCTTTCAATTATTTTCTTTTATTTCTGCTTGTCTCTGCTCTCTGCTCTCTGTTAGGGGGAAGGGGGGTAAAATTTCCAAGACACGTACAAAGCTTTCCCGTATTTTTTTTATCTAAAATAAGTCTGATGAGTGTAGATGTGCCGCCCAAGTTGGTCTCCGTTTTTTTTGTGTATTTATTCATCATCACATTTTTTATAACGTCAATAAATAATGGTCACAAACTTTAACCATTATTGCATCATGGCAATTACAGACGATCTTATTATTTTTGGTGTGTACGTCGATTGACAATATTTCTTTGTGTATAGTCTCAAGGTAGGTCAGATGATATGTGTAGAGAGAAGATAGATTTAGATAGGGGAAAAAGAACTGTCGTTAGGAAATAAGTAGTATGTACATAAAGTAAATATAAGTCATCTATCATATGTAGAATTACAAATAGTGAACAACAACGACTTCAAGAAAGGAGGAGGTTCTATGTTCGGCAGTACATATATTTTTTTTATATACTTTCGCCGATTTCTCCGCCAATTATGGACCGATTTTTAAAATTATTTTTGTATTCGAAAAAGTACACCTCCGAGGTGGTCTTATTGGAACGAAGTTCGAATCTGATGGCGGAAGGGGGAAAATCGACGGGAAACCTTAAATTTCAAAGGCACGTGCAATGTTTTCACATATTTTTTATCTAAAATAATCAGATGTTTGTGTATAATGTTATTGCTGAGCTGATGTGAGGGAAAATCGGAAGTCGTTCAGTACAAAAGCCATTCAGTTTTCTTTTTAAACACTAACTATATAAGACCTCGTAGAAATATTGTTGAAAACTGCTTCTATGGTGTAATGGTTAAAGCGTTTAGCTCCCAAACGGAGGTCGCGACTTCGATTCTCGTCGGGGACAATAACTTTTTGTTGTTGTTTTGTTAGGACATTGTCAATTTATCTGGGCAAGGTAACGGACACCGGCACCTGAAACGTTCCTTATTTTCATTCACTGTTTCTTTATTCCTATTTTTCCTGATATGGGCTGCACCTTTACTTGGCCTACCCATTGAAATATTAAATAAAATAATTGCATAATTTATTGAGTAAATATCTAACAGTAAAAAGAGAAAAATACAATATTTTCAACAAAAAAATTTAATTGACTTCAAATAATAATTGACTCACTAAAAATTAAAAAATAATCAAAACTAGATTTTCAACACAAAATAAAATTTAAAAATTAAATTTGTACATAATAATCGTTGCAAAAACTAAATAAAAATAAAGGAAAACCTTATTAACCTATCTACTACACGTATTTTATATTCTGCTATGTACACACAATTTAGCTTAATATCTACCCAAACCTATTTATCTATTTACAATATTATTTTAACTATTACCAACTGATTACTTAGAAGTCGGCGCCCAGTCCAAACATTACAAAAATAATAATATAATTTTGTGACCTATACAAAAAATTAAATTACCAACAAAACAAATCTAAATTAATATAACGGTTTGGGTTCGCCTCGACTTTTTCGGCGACGAAGCTTTATGAAATGAATATACAGTATATTTCAGCTAATTTAAATAAAACCTTCTATCAGTAGTTCCCTATTTTAAATTTTTAATTAAATTTAACTAGTGTCCAAATAAAGTTTTCAATTATCTTTAAAACTTTTCATAATATTTAAGTTCGTAACACTTTCAGAGTTTCTAAAATTAATTTAAAAATTAATTTATAGCTGCATTTTAACTAGAAAAATATTTGGTATGGCGCACTATAGAATATTTAGAAATATACAAACACAATAATAAAATTGTCTCAATAATAAAGTAATTATCATTAAACACATTTTTAAAAATAACTATTATTACGCTGACTTTATTTGAAAATTTATAATACATCAATTTGAGGTAACCTTGAATCATATATTTATAATTTTAATTTAAGTTGAATTATATTATTTTGCTCGGTAAAATAATCTCGATTTTTTCATAATATATGTCTTTGAAGTCGAATATATGTAGTAATACTAGATATAAATGAACCCATACTATAGAAAGTCTATAAGACCATTCTAAATGTCTTTAGAGCTACCATTATTGGTTAATTTAACCAAAAAAATATTAAATTAGAATTTCTTTTACGTCATATTTTGTATGTTCATGCAAACTCATTATAAATTTTGTGGTATTAATAGTGATAAAAGGTGTCAAATTGATTTTGCTCGATTTCTTTCCAGAAAGAACGATAGTAAAGATGAATGAAAAAGATGTTCATTGATAAGGTCAATGAAAATCTTAAACATACTGAGGTAGACTGAAATATTTCTTTTTGTGATATCGCAATAAAATGATTTACATAAGACCAAATGCTGAAAGAAGCTCGAAACCTGGATTTCGTCTGAATTAACGGTAAAAAATGCGATGGGGCAAGTTAAGTTAAGGGAAATGAAAAGTGAAACACATACGAAATGGAGTGTGAAAAATACCATGGTTTAAGCGTGGAGGAGCTTCACAAACACATCGAATACAAAGGTTACATTAAAATCAAGAAAGGTACTGCTAAATGTTTGGTGGAATCGTAAAGGAATTGTTTTTCATAAGCAAAGTATAACAAATATTATAACACCATCAAATGAAATCACCATGAAGAATTGAGCAAAAATGGCAAGAATTGGTCAAGGAAAAGAGGATTGTCTTCTATGTTACCCTGACGCATCTAACATATAAGCCGAAAATCTAAAAAAAATCTAAAAATGTCGCTTAAGTTTTATTTCATATTCGATAAAAGGTAAAGGCGCTTTTTTCTCGGTTACTGTTTTAGGCGAGGTCAACTTACAGCACCCTGTATGAAATAAACATATGTAAGCGGTTCAATAGTTGTTGCCATTTTAGGTAGCTGTTATTGAAATGTCTCGAGGACACTGGCAATGGCGCTACGCATTGTTGATGTGGTCAAACGTGTTTTTTCTCATTCATGCTACCCAACGGTTTACGACTAAAATATCAATTACTCGGTAAAAACTTAATTATATGCCGAACTCTCATTATTTATAACGATATTTAATTGTCGATAATAATACCCCTTTTTTCAGGCAGACGTGGAAATAAGAAAAGAGTAAACTGCTGGAGATAAAAATTATTTAAAATTATAAGCGTGCTTATTAAAACCGTTTCACCCCCGATAGCAAAGATATACGAGGATCGTTCAATAAGTCTATAAATTCGAATAGACTGTATATACAGAATTGAAAATGGTTTATTTTTAATAGTTAATATAAATTATGATTCATCGGAGAGTTTGTAGTAACCTTGAGACATGTCGAATTTTACATCGTTTAATAACTGCTTACAAAATACTCAAAAATATAATCCCAGATGTAGAACACGTGCGGAGTGCCATCAACGCCAACTAGGGTAGGATAATAAAGGTCTGACAACTCCGAGACATTGATCTTGAATATCATTGAAAGGTACTTTGGATCATTCAGTCACTGACCATCGTACAGTTCAGACGTCCCACCATCGACTGCCCAAGCTGTTCTTCGTTTTTTTATGTATTTGTAATTCATCACATTTTTTACAACGTGTTACATCATGTAACCACTATACATCTTTATCTACAGTCGGTATCTTTTTTTTTTGGCCTGGAACCGGGTAGGGGAATCCTGTTACGGATACCTGGTCGGGAAGACCCGCAAGAATAAGCGAATTGGACTGGTTATGTGGAGACTGCCTCTGGGCTACCCACTAAACCCCACCCTATCAACTGATCCAATGACCCTAACTGATAGTTCTTACTGTTAGTAAGGAGGGTGCCCGTAACTGGTAACACCGTTAAGAGGCACAAGGGCCAGGCAAGGACGTGGCGTCTTTATGACACCACGCAGCTTGCGGTACATGAGTTAATCGCTCGCCGGAGAAGGTCGAGACAATTAGGAGTTAGAGCACGACGGGGTAGTGTCGGCTGTGATATAATAAGGCTACGAAGAGCCGAATGAGTTATTGGCCTAAAATATCGCCCAACTCGGTAATACATTTATTGTCCGAGAGACGAAGAGTGGAGAAATATCTCGAGTAAACCTGGGATATAAAATCGTGAACTTGGGAGACGTCTGTTTCTCTATGAATTTGATTGTTCCTGACGAACCATGAAGATGAGATGACTGAAACACTTGAAGATGTTCCACCTGGCTAGGTGAGACGTATTTTAGATAGACACTGGAGCCGTATAGAACGACTGATCGAACCAGCATCTTGTACAGGAGAGATTTTATAGATAGAGGAAGCCTGCTGGCTCTGTTGATAAGCGGGAACAGCAAATTAACAATACCTTGACCTTTATGGAGGGACTTTTGAATGTGGGAATTCCACCTAAATTTGCGATCGAAGACAAGACCGAGATAGGTGGCTTCTTCTGATCATGGGATTTCGGCGTTCTCAATTTTAAGACGCGAAATGCTCGGTGCAAAACGCTTCTTGTGGAAGAAGATGGCCTGGGTTTTCTCTGGGTTGACCTGCAACCTCCAGAAATGTAACCACTGGACCGTCTCATCGAGTTGTTTTTTGAGTCTGCTTCGGATATGCGGTGCTACTCTTGAAGAAGCAAAGTAAGCAGTGTCGTCTGCATAAAAAGCAGCCTCAACTTGTGGTCTCTTAGGGATATCTGAAAGAAAGATATTAAATAGAGCGGGTACCAGTGGAACCAGCCTTGTGGAACTCCTGCGTCGATGGTTTTCCGGCTAGAGAGAATATTTTTAATCTTCACCTGGAACGATCGTCCTGACAGAAATGATTTGATAAGAGCTGTTAGGTCATCAGGTAGACCTAATCGGATGCATTTCGCCACTAAGCCTTCGTGCCAAACCTTGTCGAAGGCTTTGGTTAGGTCCAAGAAGACCGCTCCAAGTCTTACAGTCGATATCTACGGTCTTTACAGTTAAAGACGCTCTTATTAGTTGTGGTGTATACGTCATACACGTAAAGTAGTTTAGATGCCTTCGACATTATTAGATATAACATTTGACATATATATAGAGATAAGATATATAGAGAAAGAAAGCATTACAGATAGACTTTTTGTATATATAATAAAATTAAAAATATAAATGTAATGTAAATTAAAGAGACTTGCAATGGAAATATACAATAAAATTATGGTTTTAAGTCATAATGGTAGATAGAACAATAAGAAAATACACGAAATACAAGAAGATTTTTAATCCGTACATATTTTACTCTAGCTGTTAATAAATACAGTAACTATCCTACAATAAATATAGACTCTCTTATATTACACTCTAAGATGTGTTTCTATTTTCTATTTTTCCTTTTCTTCATTAGATTTAGATACTCGAAATCTTACGTGAATTGTTGATCTTCTAAAATTCTGTAGTTTATGACCAAGGCTTGTGCTACATCTAAGAATATAGCTGAACATACTTTTTCACCTTCAATTATATAAGTCATTTTATGCACCTGGTCATTTGTTGAAAGCTTGTTAACAAACCGAAACTGATGCCATTGTAATACCGTTACTTTCAATATCTTAAATATATGTTATAAACTAACTATATTACTTTTCGTGTGGCTCCTTCGCTATTGCCTATTTTGAACAACTGCTGAATTAGCGCTAATATGTTACACTTCCTTGTGGTACACCTGTTTTGCCTTATTTTATTGTAGAATAAGCTTCCTCTTGTTTGACTCTAAACATTCTGGCTGTAATGTAAGATTTTAATAGTTCAGTGTATTGTTTTGGTAACATTTTCTGTAGTTTATGAACAAGGCTTGTGCTTCATGCAACTGGTCAATTGATGAATGCTTGTTAGCAAACCCAAAGTGGTGTGTAGATGTTACGTTTTTTCTTCTCTATAATAATAACCTACTGAAGGCATTGTGATAGCCGTTACTTTCAATACTTTAAACATATGTTATAAACTATGTTCTTGAGATGAGTAAAAAATACTAAAACATTTAAATAGAATGAGATCGTAAATAATTTAAGCGAAACCAAACAACTAGTAAATCAATGACAAGACCTTCATCTGTGACATAATTATTCATGTTATCGTTGTTCCCGTACTTTTTAAAACATGATCAGACTACGTGACCAGACTGCATTAAGGAGGACTCCGTATACTCGAACCGTAAAGCGAAATTAATAAGAACGCGAACAATCGATTTATCAACGATGAAGTCCCGCCCCGCATTCTTACGATTATCATCTTTCGATGTATTTTTATTCGCGAAAATCAAAAATAAATCGCGTGGTCTGTGATGTTGACGGGCCTATGTAAATAAGGTTGCCGAAATTGAAAACGAACATCGGCTCTACATTTTCGTGTTGTTTGTGGAACTTCTTCAAGCGTTTTACACCTAGTAGCCGTTGATCAGGTCCTCAAACGGTGGGCAAATTGTTTAAATATTTGTGCTCGTATAGGAATTGTATAAAAAATTATGTTCGCTGGATTCGGTATACGTTTGTTTATACTGTTTTAAATTTCAAATGATATTCTCATTAATTATGTAGTAATAAATACATAAAACTCTACATGAATAAAATAATAGACATATTTTGTTTATGTATTAGTTAAATACGTATTTTTTTAAATTAATTACAACTTACATTAGTTGTGGTTAATACAGTGTTAATTTACAAATTAACTTATTACTGCTGTTCTGTTGTACCTGCATTAATACACAAGCAAGGCGAGTACGAGTATAAGAATAGGCGCTGCAATGCATCATAGGGTTCAAAATAAACTCTATAATCTGCCTTTTATTTCTACTGTACTTACAAATAAAATGTTCACAATAAAGGAAGCTCTAAACCTAATATGGCTTAGTAGCCATCCTAAAACATGACTTATCTGCTACCTCTTTAAAGAATACATATTTGCAAGTTAAATTAAAGAGGTTACCGATTGGTTACTACCAATTCACGCATTCCTTTCTAATGAATCGAACAGAGGGACCTGTGTGTCCCTAATTGCGAGTAGCCAATATCAGTCGCCCATGTTTTGGTGAAATGCAGAAATGTATTAACTGTTAGAAAAATCATGACTGACCTGATTCGTTGAAGTATATGGTCGTGCCTCAAAACCTGCCCAAATTATTTGATTTCTTCAAAGAAATTATTTGTATGTTAAAGCCTAATTTTAACCTGTTCATAAACTTATTTTACGGTAACTTTTAACTGCAGATATTTGTTTTATCTCCATGTTTGTTGTGTAGGTTTGGCTGTTGATTTATTTAATCGTTTTTTCTAATTCTAAACATTATAACTGTTACATAGCTTATTGTTTTGGATTTTTTTAAACGCGGAATTGTTAATAATTCATGCACTGTGTTGATGGTCTATAAAAAATACTAACGCGTTGGAAAGACTCTAAAGCAGTAGCATCAATCAGACATACCATAAAATTACAGTTCTGTTAAAATTTATTATATTGAAAGTTAGGTGATAGGGTTGAACCACAAGTCGTTGCCCCGCCTGGACAGCTTATAGTTGTTGTAAAACTATTTTTTATTATTCCCTGTACCTTCGTCCGGCAGTTTACCTTTAATGATCTTCCAAATGCCACTGTTTCTATCGAAATTTCCACGGTATCTTCAATGTATCTTTTATGGCCGTGTAACTTCTCCACTAAACTACACCAAGGAGTGTTTCGAGTAACTACAGAACAATTGTTAATCCAACGTCAACCTGTCATTTAATCAACTTGTTTGATAATACTGTGACACAATTTTTCTAACATATATAAGATTACATGTTTTGAATTCCTTACTCGATTGTTAAAAACATGGTCTATTAATATGGTTGTCTAACACGTTATGTTCCTTAGTCGTTAGTGTGAATCCTATTTAACCTTAAAAGTTGTATTAATCCACAATGGCAGCCGTTATCCTTTCATACCTATTGCACATTCAGTGATTTTGAAAGAAACGTATGAAAACATGAAACTAATTTTAAACTGAATCAAACACAAATATGTGTTAAGCAACTTAACCTAACTTTTAAATTCAATCGTTTTTACATTTCTTTACACAAAAGAACTTTTAAGCACTTTAGCGATGGTTGAATCAACTGTTTATAATGATTATTGCTCACTATATATGATCATCGTTTATATATCTCGAATGCTGAAGATGTTTGAAAATGTATCAAGCGCTGCCAAACCAACATCATTCTTTCGAAATATTATCACCACGTTGCCAGAAAAATGTAAAATATTTTGATTAATATATATTGTATCAATTCTTCCCAATACATTTTTATATATTTATATTATTTTTATATTTATTATATATATATATATATATATATATATATATATATTATGTTATATATTATTTATATATTATATATTATTATATTTTTTTTATTTCATATTTTTATTTTATGGAAAAATTACCAAAACCATGCAACCATTTTACATACATACATTCATACACACATACATTCTCATTTTATGTCACTTTATAGCTAATATTATTTTTAATTTACACGATATAGCTATAGATAAATTAAAACCTTAACCTTAATATATACATGGTCTTCTTGAAGAAGGAAAGACAAACAGTCCTTCTATGAATATAAAGTCAACATAATTGATTGATTATGTTTGTGATCAAAATTTATTTAATGTAAATGTAAATTAAAATGGATAATGGGTGGTTCAAGGTTACAGCGGATTAGGATGTTCCTATTATATTTAATCCAATCAATAGATAATCAGTCAAAATATCAACAAAAATATTCTATAATTAATTATAATATTATAAATATACTAATACACGATTTTCGAAATGATTAATGGATATTATGGAATATGATATAGATAACCAATACAGACAACCGTGCAAACAATATCTTTAAATATTAGTGATACAAACGTACATTCAGTATTATGAGATTATTTCAGACAATTTCATCTATCTCTGAAACCACAATTTTCGACATCAAAGAAGTTCAATTAAATGACAACATGGGTCCTCATTATATATTTTTTATGAGTTCATCTTCAATTAGTTAGATATATCAGTAAATACTTTGTGCCATTTTAAATTGATATTTGTCAAACAAAAAATAATTTCGCAGTACACTAATTTTGATAGATTAGTACCCCTATTTTTCTCTTTCTCTCTTTTGGGCTCTTTCCTCGGATTCAAGGTGGTACCTCAGAAGGTTGTATGAAATGATGATATTACTAAGGAGAGAATAACCTAATCAACTGTGACTTTGTTAACTTTATAAGAAACGTATGCTTTTATATTGCCAGGTCGAAGTACATTCTGGATATTCATAAATTATAAAATGAAAATGAATTTTAAATAATTACTAAATTATTTTATTAGAAAACAAACCAAACCCATCTTACTCATTCACCATTCAGGTAATCTTCTAGGAACAGACGGTTCTTGCACATGGACTCGATAGTCAAGGTACTTACTACCTTATTCAGGGAAATTGCTTCAAAAAGTGTTTTAATAGTTGTTTTTAAATCTAATATCCCAAAACATAAGAGACAACATTTGTAATTTGTAACAGAAGAAAATTCACTTTAAGATGTATTCAAAATATTTCATTATAAAAAATAAACGATCAATATCTCTCGACTTCAGTTCATATGAAAACTAATTGATTCATGATTCCTGATAATTTTAAATGCTGAGAAGTACTTATTAAGTTACTCTGATCACACAGTTAGGTTATGTGTCATGTTCGCACATTTTCGGTTTTTTGATACGTCTTTTGTCGGCCACATCACATCCATTATTTAAATTTACAACTTTTCTTACTTAAATGAACCTTGGCATATCTTTCTACAAGCACTCAACAGCCATCATCTGCATATTTTTTTCAATAGAAGAAATAAATCAACAACGGTAAGATATTTTTTAAGAATAAAAGAGATTCAATCAAAGTCAGTAATTGCTGAACAGCTGCTTGCATGTATTTTGATCAATTATCAATGTAAGCAACTGTTTCCGTATTTCAGTATTTCAATAAAATGGCCAGTTTTTGGGAGTTTTTTTAATTAAGTTGTTTTAAAGTCAGAATCGCATTCAGATTTATTTTAATAATTTATCTTAAAGCATAGCATTTAGTTTTTCAGGGCGTTACTAATTATTAGGTTTTAAAACCAACTTCATTTGTATTTAACTAATTATCATATTTATTCAGAACTAATTGCATGTTGGGATGTTAACGTAATATAATTTAATTTAACTATCTCTTGGTGGTTCATCGATCTACCCAGCGGGCAATAAACATTTCTTATGATTATAATATATACATGACATGTGTGTCATCGCAATCATTAAGTGGTCTTCTGTGTAAAATTTTATCTTAATTAGTTAATTCTGTTCTAAATGTTATTCTAAAGTTTATAAATACTATAACCAATAATAATACCTATAACCAGATCGGATAATGTTAGATGTTTTGGTCTCCGCGTGTCACTATTATGTCGCACATCTAATTGATTAGTAAGCACATTGGGGTTCACTAACACTCTTTTAAGGTACTTAACACAAATATTTTGAATTACACTCGTTATGGGCTTTAGAAGGATATCGTGTTGTATCACTTCATTAGAGATATAGTACGGAGCATCGACAATGGCCCGCAATATTTTTTGGAATAGTTGTATGATGGGTATATTAGTTAGACTTGCTAGCAGTAACCCATATCTGGATTTTATATAACCAAATAGGCTTAAGTATTGATTCGTATAGCAATAACTTTGTAGCGACCTTGAGGCATGTCGAATTTTACCTTATGGAATAACGGTCTACAAAATACCCAGGAATATAATCCCAGATGTTGAACAGGGGCGGGGTGCAAGCAGCGCCAACTAGAACCCGATTACGAATAGCTGGCAACCGCGAGACGTTTATCTGGGATGTTATTGAAGGGTATTTCGATTCATTCAGTGCTCAACCATCGTTTGGTTTAGACGTGCCACCATCGACTGCCCAAGCCTCCTCTCCAGGTAACACCGCTGCCATCCGTTTTATCTAATTGTATTTTTCACATTTTTTTTATAGCCAGTAAATAACGGTCACATAATGTAAACACCACTGTTTCATTTCGTTTTACTTCCATTCACCGAGCCACATCGTTTACCCTTAAACTTGTTATCTAATGATAAATGAGATTTGCATCCGATAAGCCAAAACATTTGATATATATGGTTTAAGTTCAAGTTGTTTTCGTTTAGCAACTATGTGCTTCTTCCAGCTTAGACCTCGGTCAACGGTTAGACGTTGGTCTAATAAGTATCAATGTATACAATTAATATGCAACTTAGCTTAAGGGTTAAATTCGATTGTTTTGCCGTTTTCTGCATATAATAACAATTTCCTATTTAGTGTTATTGACTAAATCTAAGTATACTGTCAGAAACCATGGAACAATCAAAGTTGATGAATTCTGTTTCCGAAATATATGAAGTACTTTGAGAAGCGTATCGTGATACTCCTGACTCCTAACATCATGACCCAATTATCAAAAAGTGAAGAAATATTAGAAATACATACACTAGTAGCATATTAAAAAAAGGTAAATGTATGTTTTATGTAGTACTAGCGACCCGCCCCGGCTTCGCACGGGTGCAATGCTGATACTAAATTAAATACACTACAGAAAAAATATGAACGTTGTATATAAAAACATAGCGGCCCGCTCCGACTTTGCACGGGCATAAAATATATATGCCTATGTCACTCAATGAAAACATGATTAAAATCGATCCAGTATTTTTGGTTCATTCATTACTGCCCTTGGCCTGCACGCATTAAATTTGGAGTAAAACAATTCCTCTTCCCCTATACTTACTATGAAGATTTCCTGCTATCTTTGGAATATCTAAATTCATACAATTTTTATTACATTACACATTTTTAAACGCAAATTTTAAATTTGTAATATCTCCGAAAATATTTGTTTAATTTACATGCTGTAAGGAACCATATTGATCTATATTAATTGCACACTGTATTTAAGGTACTTAATTCGATAAGGATTAATGCCGTATTGCTTAAAATAGCTTCGTAAATAAGCCATTTTCTCACGTAAAAAGTAAACAATAAAAATGGTTAATGTGGGTTATCCCTAAAAGATAAACATATACCATCGCGGACTTTTTTGTAGACCTTTTTATGGTGTACAATACTGTAGTACATTAATTTGATCTAACTCGTAGGGTTAGGCAGCGTTTTTGCTAATTGCTAAATAAGCCTAAAAAAATAGGTTAATTTACGACATCACGTTAGAAACCTCTAAAATTAGCAATGTTGCCTTAGTATATTATGCATGTATTATACATATAAACTTTCCTCTTGAATCACTCTATCTATTGAAAAAAAACCGCATCAAAATCCGTTGCGTAGTTTTAAAGATTTAAGCGCACATAGGGATATAGGGACAGCAAAGGCGACTTTGTTTTATACTAGGTAGTGATGAAATCACCAAAACTCCCTAATCTATTTTTAAACACAGACGTAATTTGTCAACCTAATAGTAAAAGGGTTAAAAATAATAGCCAGATAAAAGCCAGAAGCTATACATTTGGAACAGATGAAATACCAGGTTGGTTTTCCGAAAATGTTGTTTCGTTGAAAAAAAAAACAGAAAAATGATCACGGATCCCATTCTGTCAGTCAAAGAAAATCGGTCCCCCGGTCCCACTTCGGGACCACCGCCGAAAATATCGGCCATTAATCGATAGTTCTACGATCTCGGCCGTAAATTATTAATAGACCAGACCGGCTAAATTTGTACGACGTTACGTTCCGTTTACGCAGATCGAAATTATTTTTATGCCGCAATATTTTGTATTTACGTCTGTTCGGTTGCATCGCGGTACGATCTCCGGTTTCGACGCGACACACGCCGAATTTCTGCGAGTAAATGAAACCGACCGTCCGACACTTCCTTAAATACCGACGATGTATAATAACAGTCCTGAAAATATATTGAGACCAATATTAGGAAGGTTGCCTTTTTAACTGACTGAAGGTTCTATGTTCTCTCTCTCTCTCTCTCTCTCTCTATATATATATATATATATATATATATATATATATATATATATATATATATATATATATATATATATATATAAACAGTCTGTAGTCAAAAAAATAGCGACTGAAAATAGTATTTCAGTCGTCATGTCAAACGAACATGTACAAATTCTTGTCTGTTTAAAATTTGAGATAGATATACGACGAAGATAAATACTTGGAGCAGTTACTTTTAAATGTCTTTATATTCTCCAATGGTAGTATAAGCGAGACAGAGATGTATATATATTCATTCGGCTGATAATTTTAAAAATTAAAAGGAAAAAATTACTAATTTCTATTATCATGTAATAAATAATATAATTTTAAAGGAAGTAATCCTACTTTTACACTTTTATACTGAATGTTCTGTGGATGTGTTAAAAGGAATGGAATAATAACACCACAAATGCTTAATCCTGTTTTAATATATTAATTTATTGTTGCGATTTTTAAATAACAGCATAATAAATATTAATAGTACAATACAACTTAAATAAAACCTAAAAACTAAAGATTTTCAATATACCATAAATACTAAATAAAATGTAAACATATACCTAATCATTGAAAAATCTAATCAATGATGAACCTAAAAATGATCGTACAATAACTACCAGACCCTTTTTAAATAAAAGTTTTATTTATTTTTGAACGGAAATATTTTTAAATTACTGTGAATATTATCATGTTCAACTTTTCTCCCGTGAGGCGATTTCCTCGATCGTTAATTATTTGCACAGATTTTGAAATACCTCGTTTCCAGGGGATATATGTTGCGGGTATAGAGGAATATTTTACGTGTAACTGATATAATACAGGTAGTTCCATTTTATGGGTTTTCCAAAAAGCCAATAGGTTTTCTAAACGCCCAATAAATGGAATTTCCAAATACTGCTAAATCTGTAAAATTGCTGTAGTCTTTTATTGATGACATATACCCAATTTTGTCATTTTTTCCCCATTCACTTGTTAGAATCCTGGATTTGATGGAATATTGCAATTCTCTTATTAACCGTATAATTAAAGACATCGTTAGGATATCTTTCACCAGATAACTCGGTGGTCATTATTTCAATGAGCTTTAAAACTTGAACACATTCTTTTAAGATAGTCCATTCGTTAACAAATATAAACTGTGGTGCTGTATTTATTACAAATATTTAATATACTTCATTCACCATTTAATATTTTTAAAAGAAATTTAACAACTGCTACTGTAAAAAAATCTTGAAATCTTTTGGATCTATGCAATTTCTGAAACCTTTGGAACCTAATTTTAGTTTTCAAGATTTTAGGAAAAAAGTTTCGACAAACAAGAGGCTTGGACAAAAATCGTGAAAGTTTATCAAAAAAGTATTACCTATTATACCAATCCAAAGTATTGCTTATTATGCCAGTCAAAAGTATCTTACTATTTATCATTTACAATTTAATTTTTTTGCCCTCGAAAACTAGCGCTCAACTAGCAAAATGCTGCTATATTAATTTATATATATATATATATATATATATATATATCTCCGTCAATTAAGGGCCGATTTTCTAATTTGTTTTTTATTTGAAAGAGTGGACTTCCGAGGTGGTCCCATTGGAAACAAGTCAGGATCAGTTGAGGGAAGGGGGAAAAATCGAGGGAAAACGTCAAATTTCAAAGGCACGTACAATATTTTCAGATATTGTTTATCTAATGTAATCGGATATTTGAGTCTGATGTTATTGCTGAACGAATGTGACGAAAAATCGGAAGTAGTTCAGTGTAAAAGCCATTGAGTTTGCTTTTTAATCACTAACCAGATGGTATGAGAAGTCATAGAAACATGGTAGGCAACTGTTTCTATGGTGTAAAAGTTAACTTTATCTCACTCGCGGAAGTCGCGGGTTCGATTCCCGAGAGAGCAGCAACTTTCTTTTTCTAGTTTGGTTGGAACATTTTTCAAATCACCTAGACTAGATAGCGGGGCCCAGTGCCCTAAACATTCCTTATTTTCTATCATTGTTTCTTTATTCCTATCCACGGTGTAGGAATATTCGTCTGGTCGGTCGGAATGTGTGGCTGTCGATGCGATTGTTTGTCCGTACACTCACTACTATTTTGTGGAAGAAATTCGCACGAGAACTGAAAACACTGGTTAAAGAAATACTTGTTTATTTCGATTTAAATTGATACATGTGGTCGACGGGAGAACGGACAAGATATTCGGTTAGGTAAAGGAAGTACGGTAGCGCTGTGAAAGTGGTACTTGTACAAGGGAGTAGAGAAAAAAAGATTTGCGGAGATTTGTTTACGAGAGAAGACTGCGTCGCCGATCCTCACCTGAAAGGACCTACCATCCAAGTATGAATCTATCAGGGATATTAGGTTATTCGGTAGACCTAGTTGTTTAGCTTTAAATATTAGACCGTGGTGTCATACTTGGTACATAAAGCTTTGGAGACATCTAAGAATATGGCTCCTGTTTTTCGACTTTTTATCATTGCCTGGAGGATAGTTGCTGCGAGGCGAGCAGCTTGATGAAGGCATGAATCTTTAGCACGGAAACCGAATTGTTCATTCGTTAATATCGCTTTTTCGGCAGGTTTGGAGAGTGAACTAATCAGGCTGATAGGCTTATAGTCAGAAGGTTAGACTTGACATTTTTTTAGGAATAACAGCGACAAGCGCATGATTCCAGGACTTTGGGAAATGATTTAACCTCAGGATGGAGTTGATAATGTTGGCAAGTTCAGATAGTTGCTTGCTAGTGTGTTTTTTGGAGAGCTGAAGTTGTCTGGGAGAGACTATGCATTTTAGAAGCTGAACTGACTGGAAATATTTTTTCTTTAGAGAGGGGATAGTGGGCCCAGTTATGGATTGCATTTCATTTGATCCTCGAAGGCCTTTGCGAGGAGCTCGGCTTTTTCTGGACTTGCGAAGGCGATATCCGTGATAGCTCGAGTTTAAACAAACTCTAGTCGGTGGTTTTCACGGATTTAGGGACAATAGTGGAAAGTCGCTGATGGCGAGGAGGATTGGCATGTGGTCAGAATCAGGATCTTGAAGTACTTGCAGGTCAGAGGCTTGATTCGAATTTTGATAGGTGAAAAAGTCAATTATTTTTGGTCGATTGGAGGAGTAGTGAGTTGGTTTGCTTGGAGCAATTAGCCCAAATTCCATCTCATGTATTATCCCGGCGATGCACACACCAGCAATGTTTGGTCTGCTTGTGCTCCAAAGTGGATGGTGTGCATTAAAATATTCCCCGATGAATTTGGAGGTTTTTCGTTGAAATAATGACTTAAATTCATTTTAAATGAATCTATCGTTTTACCGATAGATAGAGCGAGACGTCGTCGTGGTGGTCTTTTATAGCCGAGAATCGCATGGTACCAATCCACCAGCGTTGCCAACCTTTGAACTTGTTGTAGGTGAGTGCGTGGTGGCCTAAAGGGTCGTAGCCGTCGCTACAATGGTAATACTTAATAAAATAACTGCGTAATTTATTGAGTAAATATCTAACACTAAAAAGAGAAAAATAAAATATTTTTTACTGAAAAATAAATAAGGAACTCACTAAAATGTAAAAAATAATGAAACTTAACGATTATTATTTACATATTTGTATGTTTGTTTTTTTTCTGTTTTAAAAATCTAAGTTTAATTATTTTTTACTTTTTGGTGAGTTATTTATTTCTTGAAGTCGATTCAATTTTTTTGTTAAAAATATTTTATTCTTATAATACTATCAGAACAAACGAAGTCGTATTGTTTAGATGACCATAACACATTGTGCCCTTTGCTGATGTTATTTTAAGTAAACCTCTTTATTTAATCATATGTTTTAAACTATTTGAAACTCTATGAGTCTATAAATGACGGTAAATTCTCCAACCTGTATGATCAATATTATTTTTATGCGATCAATCATTATTGTTTTCTTTATTTTTTCATTGTTATCTAAATGTTTCGTTATTGTTGTATATTAAATCTGGTTTAATATTGACTTGTTTATATGATTAATTTCCTGTGCTTAGAGCAATTTAAGCTCGGAAATCAATTTTATTTGTTGTTTCGTTTGTGAAAAATCGACTTTAGCTGGCCGTGTAAAGTGGGTGTTACTCAATTTGGTTACTAATCGACCTTTTATTTGAAATGTAAATAAAAGTACAAAACGGGTTTTCCTCCGTATTTCATAATTTCGTGAGATTTATAAATATAATAAATTTAATAGGATGTATTTTGATGAATTTATTTTGTTGACAATTAGGGTTTCTTTTGATTCCTATCTATTATGATCTATTCACTATATTAGAAGCTTGAATTATTTTGATCAGCAATGTTGATGAAAATGCGAAATGTCAATGGCAACGATTGAACAACCTAACTTAACTGTTAAAACAAATATTTTTAATATGTCTCTAGATAAAATAACAATTTATGTCAATTTGTTATTTTTAAGTGCAAATAGTCGCTAGTCACTTAATTCTCTTGATTTGAAGAACTTTGCTGCCGAAACACTTTTAAAAACATATCCCAATTGTCATTATGACTTCGACGATTTGGAAATGGCAATTCTGATATTAATAGATACGATTTGTTTGACAAAAGCACAGCTCAAAGTTTAGGATAGCTTACAAGTTGATGAATCACTTTTTTTACTACGTATTGGATGAAAAGTGGATCCGCTACATAGGTTAGTCCAGGAGAGCCACTGTTGCTTCAAACATTTTCAGTCTTTCAGTCTAGATACAGCAACATCTCTCCCTATTTGATTTTGCTGAACAACTTATTGTTACAACAAAGACCAGCAATAGATAGTAACAAAACTAAAATCGTCCCTATTGTATGACAACAATAACACTTATTCTTCTCAAGATATGACGAAAATAATACATAATATTTCAAGGTTATGTTGTACGAGCTCAAGAAATACCATATTCATTGCTAGTTTGTTCCCAATATTCGGGGAACCTCAATTCATCTTGACATCTCATCATAAATGTAATAGCGATAGTCCGGATTGGAAGTTCAAAGCAATGAACCAATTAATTATGGTATATCTAGAATTTATGTCTAATCTCCTTTCACTGCTACTGAATTTCAATACCTTTTTACAATCATAAATATTCCTTCTTTACTAAAGGAAATCATATATATATATATATATATATATATATATATATATATATATATATATATATATATATATATATATATATATATATACCGCCGAACATGGAACCGCCTCCTTTTTCGAAGTCGGATAAAAATTTACTTAATAGTGATGTTGGCCATTGACAAAAAATCGATATATCGGGGAAAGAAAATATCGATATATTTTTTGCAACAAGTATTTTTGTAAAATATCGATATTTTTAAGAGCAAATAAAAATAGTGAAATATTAGCCTAAAAGATATGTATTTTTTCTAAATATTTTAAATAGTAGCGATATTTTTGATGGACTTTTAAAAGTAAGTTCCATAATTCACAACAAAACCTTTAAAAGTTAAGTACCAATATTAAGGGTATATTTATTTTAAAAAAATACTGAAAAATATCGATATTATTTCCAGATAAAATATATATATATATCGATATATTTTCTACATCCTTAATACTTAAATAAACAATTATTTCATAAAATTTAGAAAATTCTAACACTTATTGAATCTCACTAATTGAGATATTTTCATTTTTTTTGCAGTTCATACCCTCAAAGCCACGTTATTTGCAGCAATCGACAAAATAGACTGTCTGGTAAGTGAATAGTGTACGAAATTAAGTTCAGCTTCGCGAAATATTCTGTTCCGGCATGGCTCAGATTTTCCGCTTTGTTTCGCCGCGAAATTGACGATTACCTCATTATATCGAGATCTAATTTTAAGTCTTTGGATGCAATGAAATCGAATCAAATGCATGACGTAAATTTATCGCGAACTTTGTCAATCGTTTAATCAGTTTTATTGTGTTCGTTTCGGATCGGGGAACGAACCGGTTTATTTATAGTTCGAAATGATATTTTACGGCTTAACTGTTTTGGTTATTTTCGGGTTTGAGTTTAAAATAGTTCATAATTTACAATACATGCAACAGGTCAAATGAAAAGTCTCCGGCCTACCACACTAAAACACATTTTTTTAACAAAATTAGTTTTTTTTATTCAACATAAATTCCCTTCAAGGGTGATACACTGATTATAGTGACCTTCCAACTTTTCGATACCATTTTTGTAGTACGATTTGTCCTTTGCTTCAAAATAGACCTCAGTTTCGGCGATCACATCTCCATTCGACGAAAATTTCTTCCGAGTGAGCATACTTTTGAGATCTGGGAACAGTAAATAGTAGCTGGGGGCCAGATCTAGAGAATACGGTGGACGTGGAAACAACTCGAAGCCCAATTTATGAATTTTTGCCATCGTTTTCACTGAATTGTGACAAGCTCTTTTGGGCGTCCACTGTGTTCACCGTCTTCTATTCAAGAAAAATGGTGCTCATTTCACCACGTCTGAACTTATCATACCAATCCTTGATGGTTGATTTTCCTAGGGCTGTGTCCGGAAATTCGGCATCAAGCCAAGTTTTTGCTTCAACTGTATTTTCTCCCTTCAAAAAACAATATAATGATAAAACAAAACAAACTAACGATCCGACAGTTGTCAAATTTATACCCGCATCTTTTGAGGCTTAGGGCTAAAAACCTTTTTTATAATTATTTTTATCTTTATTAGATACGCTTAGTACAATCTTAATTTACAATTAATTTATTACTACTTTTCCTATGTACTCAGATTAATTAACAAGGAAAACGAGTGCGAGAAAATACATACATATATATATATATATATATATATATATATATATATATATATAAATCAATATGTATTTCTCAGTTATAAAATTATAATTATTTATTAATTATTAACTTATAGCTATAGTTTACACTAAATGTATACACTTTATATAAGTTCGTATGGGCTTATATAAGTTTGTATAAATACACTTTATATAAGTTTGTTCGCTTCAATCTCCTGACATTCTGCGCGCTGTCCAGCAGTTGTATTGCGTCCACGTTAGTATGATTTAGTAGTCTTCTTTCGTGTTTCAAGACGAAATCTTGGATAACTTCGCAAATCCATTTGATTTCCAGGTCATCGTGCAGTTCTTCGTTGGTTACACAGCGATAGGCATTGGTAATCAATCGAAGAACCTTGTTTTGACAGCGTTGTATGACTAGTTGATTTGAATTTTTACTGCAACCCCATATTTGCACCCCATAGGTCCTAACTGGCTTTATAATTGTATTATAGATCAACCTTTTTGATTTTAGATCAAGTTGGGAGTATCTTCCGACTAACCAGTATAGTTGTTTTATTTTGATTCTAATGTATTTTGCTTTTTGTCTAACGTAATGCTACTAAAAACATATGGATTTAATTCTATTAGCGCCATCTATGTGTTAGACCGGGGACTTTTCAATTAACCAGTTATTTTCTCATTTATCATGACTTTGTCATATTACTCGTGATATAATAATAAATAATTTGATATTATTTGAAGGACGCTAATATGGTATATATTATTTTAACAATAAGCATTGCTCTTCCAAAAAAGTCGAAAACTGAGAACAGCTTGTTATAATCTTACCCATTCTCTTATAATCATAATACTATCTATCATTCTATGGTCTTTCAGTATCACATTTATTTAGAGGATGTATGTTCAGATTAACTGTTTATCGTATTTATCGGCAATATTTTCGAAGAAAAATTCGTGGCGCATTTCTCGAATCACTTATTGTTCCATTTTTTATCAAGCCAGGGCCATTTTTATGTTCTTTTTTTTTTCTTGGACCAAATAACCATCGTTAGGCTCATCGCAAAAAATACCCCAACTTAACCAGCCATATCGAATCACTCCCAAACCGACAAAAAATATCTCCAGATCATTTCTTAAAAAAGTTTCCGGCCTCTTTCTAGTTGCGGCCCTTTATTATCATCTACCTACCTATCCCGGAGGGGAAGACTCCTTGATTAATTCGAGGCAATTCGGGGACTACGCGCTCACCGCACGATCGTGCCCTTGGCCCCCTTACCTCATCAGGGAACCGGATCACAATCTGGAAGATTCCCCGGTCGTAATAGGATACTTCTTTTTTGTTTGGCGGGCGACGACGAATCGAACGGACGCAATGATTGCTTCAATTAGTTCGACGGTCGATTGTGTCGTCGATGACTGCGTAATAAATTATTTTCGACGAGGGAGGGTTGGAATTGGCTGTCAAAAAAAGATACTGTCGATGGAGTGTCTTCGGTTTTAGTTAACGAGCTTTATCTATTAGAGCGGGGAATTAAAATTGGGACCAATAATTCGTAGTAGTTAATTATTTTACATGTAACAATTCAGTTGAAAAATATATTCTTCAGACCATAAATCTATCAACGCCTTTTATATAGAATTATTATAACATTATTATACGTATATCATACAAATCAATGCAAGTAGCGGAATAACGTAGCGACATGTACATTATACAATGAAAAAGGACACACTGCCGATTGTAAAGGGTGTCCAGTGTACCAGAGGAAAATAAAAGAACTTCAGCCAAATAAAATGACAGCTGTACAACGATTAAGACAACTCGACAAACCTCAAAACTCTACAAAACCATCCGCCGTTGAAAATAAAGAACTTGAAGAAACAGCGACAAAATATCTAACGATAAACAAATTAAAGTAAAAAAAGCAGGAAACTATAACAAACGACCCAACAATGTGACTGTAGTGCGACACAAATTCGGTCAATTAAAAAACAAAGTAAACAAAATTAGAAAAATCCTCTTGTTTTGGGATGAGAAAATAAAATGAGTAATTCGTACTTAAGAATTATAACGTGGGACGCAAAAGGGCTAAATCACCGAGTTCGTGATGTAGAACGAACAGGTCAATTGAAAAGTTCCTGGTCTGACACATAGATGACCCTACTAAATCCATGTTTTTAGTTAGCCCTAACCCTCCGAAGATGCGTGTATAAATTGACTTGGCTTGATGCCGAGACACTGCCCCAGGAAAATCAACCATCAATGATTGGTGTGCTAAGTTTAGATGTGGTGAAATGAGGACCGAAGACGGTGAACGCAGTGGAAGCCTAAAAGAGGTTGATAAGAAATCATTAAAAAAATCAAACAAAATGATTTTGATTGGCCGTAAATTGAAATTGAATGAAATCGCAGACACTCTAGAGATATCAACTGAACGTGTGCATCATATCATTCGTGAATATTTGGATATGAGAAAGCTCTGTGCAAAGTGGGTGCCGCACAAGGCTAGCAGTGTTTGAAGATTATCAAGCGTAATATACCCGAGTTTTTGCATCGATATGTGGCAATGAATGAAACATGGCTCTATCATTTCATTCTGAAGTCCAATCGACAGTCATCCGAGTCGGCTGCACAAGATGAACCCGCTTCAAAATATTTTGAGATGCGCATGGAATAATTTTCATTGACTACCTTGAAAATGGACGGGACCCCTTGGATATGAAAAGGCGCATCAACAGCGACTATTACATAGCGTTATTGGAGCGTTTGAAGGACGAAATCGCCGAAAAACAGCTGCATTTGAAGAAAAGGAAAGTACTGCTTCTCCAAGACAGTGCACCGTATCACAAGTCAGTAAAAGCGATGGTAAAAATCCATGAATTGGGCTTCGAATTGCCATCATCATCCACCGTACTCGCCAGATCTGGCCCCCAGCAACTATTTCCTGTTATTAGATCTCAAAAGAACGCTCACTAGGAAGAAATTTTCGTTGAATGAAGACCTGGGACTTTTCAATTCACCTGTTATTTCTGAGAACAAATATTGTTCTTAAATAAATTACATTAAAATACGGATTTATAATGCATACTGGGCAATATACCTTAGCGAACGTGTTCGAGGTGGAACAGCTCAAATTATAAAACAAAATATATGGCAGTTCCAATAAGATGAGATCAAAAAAGAAGAAATTCAAGCTACGGTAGTTAGCATTGAAATGAGCGGTGCTGAAATAAACATAGGAGCTATATACAGTCCACCAAGACACAAAATAACACAACAATACATAGATTTATTTTTAAAATTTAGCCGAAGGTTTATTATTTGAGGGGACAGCCAGGAGTTCACGATTAATAACTCCTAGAAAAGAAAACGAATTACTCGCAGCAATAAATATTACTAATTGTAACCGTTATTTAGGGCGTGAATCCAGTTACTGGCCTACCGGCAGTAATAAAGTATCAGACCTACCGGACTTTTACGTTTCAAAAGGCATCGTATAAAATCAAATACAAATCGAGAGAATGTGCGATCATCTGATCATACTCCAGTATTGTTAACACTAGGCGCGACAATTCTGAAAAAAATCCAAACCCGGAATATAATTGAAGAAGTTTCTGCAAAAGAAGCTACTCCAGCATCAAGAGAGTAATCTGAATATAAGGTAAATTACATCCTTGAAATTAGGGAACAGAGTTGAACAAAGTACAGTAGAACAGTAGTAATAAATTAATTTGTAAAGTAAAAGGACTAAGCATATCTAATGTAGGATGTAATTAATTAAAAAATTCTACATATAACAGCTTCCAATTTGGTATTCTTGAATCATACAGTCTACAGTCTATACAGACACTAGTCATATAACGTTCAAAGTTCCATTTTCGTCTCATTATTATACATCAAGTTCTAAAAATGGACGTCAGCCGCATAGAAATATCTCGATATATAGGTATTTTTAAAAATAACGATACATCTTTTTAACAATATCTATATTCCTGGGGGGGGTCCTGTAGAATTCTCAAAAAAGTTCGATACTCTATTTCAAAAACACTAGGTGGGGAGAAATCTGATATCGATATTTTTTTAAAAATATATCGAAAACATGGACCGACTAAAATATTGATATATCCACCAAAAATATTTATATCATTTGAAAAAAAGTTATATATATATATATATATATATATATATATATATATATATATATATATATTCGGCATCCCTTCTTTATGCTGTATTGGAAACACCATGTTGGGATCAGCTGTGGTTAGTTTGTTATAAGTTACTACAACTTAACGATATCTCATTTTTGACTACTATGAATGTTTTTGAACTGAATACTAAAAATTCATTCGTTATTCAGAGAAACAAGAAAGTAATTTTGAAACGTCTCAACGTTAATCTAGATAGTGTTAAACCTATCAAAAAATTAAATTGCATATTCGACAACCCCCCGCTATCTTGATACATTATAATGTTCCAATAATGTTATGTATTATTTATTATTACTTATTAGTAAAATTTCATTTTTTGAATACCTCCTGCGAAAGTTTGTGCTTTTGATCGTTTAAAACAGCTTAACTTTTTCTTTTTATAAGTGCAATTACATAACTATGTCTATAGTCCTGTTTGTTACGCTTAAACAGAGCCAAATAATATTATGAATCATCAGCGGCATTGTTGATATTTTAGTCGTCTGTGAACAGATGCTGCAGAACTTTTTCGTTCTCGTATAAAATCTGTAATATATAATCATTCATAGAAAATGTTAGGACACTTTGTTATTTCGATGTATAATTATGAAATACATTAAGTTTTTTATTTTTTTTTATTCAAAAGTTATTGACATGAAGAAATAATAGTTTATATCAAATATTATTTGTATTTTAATGTTTATAACTCGTAAGAATTTTGGTTTGTTTCATATTTTTTAGTTATATTCTTTTGACGCAATTCATACTAAAGATGTAGCTGTTGATGGTACTGAAATATTTGCTGATAATGTAACCATATTAAATTATAATTTATTTTAAGCCGCGATTCCTGAAAACTACCATTTATGACTGAAGTATAAATTTTACTTTACCTTATTAGTACTTTATGTTACAATCACTAAATTACTTACACAGATCTTACATAACTGATAGCTAACAACTAACACATTGAAGACAAAGAATTTTTCATTTCGGTCAGACTATTTGGTATCCATTTTTTCAATGATTGAATCACTATCATTTATGTTTTTACTTGTATAGATCCTTTGGTACTGATAACTGTCCTTGTCTTTATCTTCTTTTTTCACCTTATAACTCTTTAACAAACACTCTTTATATTATGTCGGCAAATTGACAGAGTGAATTAACTGGACTGGAGCTTTGGTTAATATAGTTATTTTTACATAGTAATAGAGAATTTTTCCAATAGTAACTTTAACTTTATGTAGACAATATTCACGAAAACGTAACTATATACATCATTAAATAACCAATCCCATTTATTTTTATAGACGCACCCAAACAGACAGTAATAAGAAATCACTTTCTTTAGCTATTTAAAAAAGAATATTGGTCTATTACCTTGACCTCAAAACATATATAATAAATAAATTGAATTAATAAAATGTATTAACTATGGAAACTTAATATTTTATTATCAGCAGCTAATAGTTTTGGATAGAAAAATATGCATCAGATTGTTATCTAAAATGACTATCTCCAAACCATCTAATAAACTACTATCTCAATGCATCAAATATTATTACAATAGTATTAGTTAAATTTATAATAACAGCTAATATGACCTTAAATACATTATAATAAGTTCTTCTGGGTATTTATTTTGTGACAACTGATGTTTTTATTGTTTTAACTGAAATTTTTAATAGTTGTAACTATATGTCATTGTGAATATTGTTTACCGTTACACTACTATCTACTATCTATGTCAATATATTCGACATTCGAAATCTGACATTTTGGGGATAGCCTCAACAAAGGATTGGTTAATTTCCGGTAATAAAAAGGTATTTATAAAGGTTAATCACCTTACCTGTATGCCATATGCGTGTATAGCTCTGGTGGTATAAAACTCTTCATATAAATGTTTCTAAATAGGTTTTGAGGGATTTCAAATTTGCCCAATATCTTACCCAGATCACCTTTTTTTAGGCTAGTTATGTTATGTGAAGTTAATATGTGTGTCGCATACTAAAAATGTCTGTTAGCTTTCTCAAACATTTCAAATATATTATATGATCTGTGACTTACTGTTAGTAGTGATAATAGATTTGGCCACTGGAATATGATGATGAAGGAATATGACAAATTATTCATCCTTGTTATTATCCAGCAATATTTGAACATATTATTTTTATAGAATTTGTTCCGCATAATCCTCAACAAAAATCAATTGGACTTCGGCTGCTTAATTTATCGAGCTAAAGTTTAAAATCATTCATTTAGAAGAAATATGATTATAATGATAAGAAATAGCTAAACGTTCATCAGGCAAAAGCCACATAAAAAAATTATGAACAACCGAATACGGAAATAGTTAAAACCACAAGGACTGAGTTGCAAATTTAAAATAAAAGACTATTAAAAATAAAACCCATCAAGAATAAATATAAAAACCGAAAGGTTTTGGGTAAAATGTGGTTGGTATAAAGTCGGCGTAAATGTAATCCGACTTAATTTTAACATTATGAAAATTAGAGAAAGAGATATAATGAGATATGATGGTTATCTTTAGAATTTTTATTTTTTAGTTGCTAGTATGGTGACCGTAATGAACAACCATAAAAAATTACCCGGTATCACGCAATCAACCGCCCAGGGACTGCTTATGAGATGGGGATCCCAACATGAGTGAGGAGTCTTACGGGATCAGCTGCCATCCAAGGTGTAGCAGGACGTCGCTCGTCTTGGGGTACCCTCAAACAAATCGGAAATGTGATGCCTTACGTAGTTGTTACAAAAGAGGTTGTTACCGACGAAAACATTTAAAAAATCCACAAAATTATTTTGAATTGCCGTAAATCGAAATTGAATGAAATAGCAGACGCTCTAAAGATATCAACTGAACGTGTACATCATATCATTGACGAATATTTGGGTATAAGAAAGCTCTATGCAAAGTGGATGGCGCGCGAGCTCACTTTTAACCAAAACAACGACGAGTTGATGATTCGGAGCAGTGTTTGAAGATGATCAAACGTAATGAACCTGAGTTTTTGCGTTGATATGTGACAATGAATGAAACATGGCAGCATACGCTGATGGGAAAACGCAACAGTTGGCTGGCAAGGTTATGGCGTCTGTATTTTAGGATGCGCCTGGAATAATTTTCATTGACTACCTTGAAAAGGGAAGGACCACCAACAGCGACTATTACATAGCATTATTGGACCGTTTGAAGGACGAAATCGCCGAAAATTGGCCGTATTTGAAGAAAAAGAAAGTGCTGCTTCACCAAGACAATGCACCATGTCACAAGTTAGTGGAAACTATAGCAAAAATCCATGAATTGGGCTTCGAATTGCTTCCTAAACCACCGTATTCTCCAGATCTGGCCTCCAGCAAATATTTCCTGTTCTCAGATCTCAAAAGAATGCTCGCTGTGAAGAAACTTTCGTCGAATGAAGAGGTGATCGCCGAAACTGAGGCCTATTTTAAAGCAAAGGACAAATCGTCTACAAAAATCGTATCGAAAAGTTGGGGGGTCGGTATCGCCCTTGAAGGGAGTTATGTTGAAGAAAAAAAAAAACAAATTTTGCTAATAAAATGTGTTTTACTTTGGTAGGCCGGGGAGTTTTCAATTAATCTGTTAGGGTAAATTAATTGTCGTATTGTAGACCTATCTCATTCGGATAATCAAAGGGCTTCACTAAATAACCGAATATTAGTGTAAAAAGAATAACTTTCCTTACTATATTGACTTAATACATATCATTTCTTGGTTTTCAATTAATAATTAATTTAAAATAAACTAAATTGATTTAAGATAAACTAACTGTTTTTAAATTAGAGTTAGAATTAAATAAAATTCCTGACGCATGAACTAAAGCCAAGCAGCCGGTTTCCATTAAACAAAAAATATACTGTGCAACCTAAGCTAATGCTGTTGCAATTCGGTCCTGTGAACTTTAAACCAACATTAAATGTATTATACGAAAATTAAACCATTTTTTAAACCAACTTTCAAGCTACTGATATTCGTTGAATCATTTTCGTTTGTTCCAAAATGAAACCTTCGATATTAATAAAACCCAGTTCCCATGACAAATTATTCAGTTGTCGAGTGGAACCATTGTATCTATACGTGTGTGTGTCTGCAAATCCTACCGCATCTGTTCGGGAGAGCGATCGCACAACGCCGTACCGCATTTGGTGACTTTGAACCACGAGGTCAGCGCAATACAACGACATCGGTTCCGGTGGTACCCTGCGAGTCGAAATCGTTCGCGGTTCAAGGTCGTAATTAGTCCGCTTCAGCTAGTGACGTTCCATCGTAGCAGAAACGTTCTTTGTTTCGCTTTTTTTTTCTCAGTTATATTTGGCGCACTTCCTCGAGGTTTAAGCCTATTATTATTTAAATTTACCAGAACGGTTCAAAGCGACTTGAATGGGATAATTAGCGCTCGACGGAGGTGTTAACCGAAGAAAAATAATACCAGGTAGTAATAAACAGCCTTATTGTTACACTACAGAAATTAACAAGTGGGTGTTTATGTATATTACGCCGGTCGATAGAAAATGTAAGTTGTTTTTTTTGTTCTGCTGTTATTTTGAAGAACTGAAAGTATGTGAGTATGAATGGATTCGACCGTTTTAACACATCAGTTTCGTAGTTGTAGCGCGAATTAGATTCAATACACGTTTTGCTGGTCGAGCGAGAAAAAAACCGAATATAAATCACGTGTTCCTTGAATTTTTGTTTCAAAATATTTCGATTTCTTTGTGAATATCATCAACATTTCTTGGAAAATTGTCATCAAATATGCCTTCTATACGTTTTATATTATTTTGTACTGTTTCCGAAATAAAATTATACTCTGTTTAAGCCGAGGATCTTCAATGTTATTATAGTTGCTATAGCGAAGAACCTTTATGTCGAGTTGTTAAGGAATGTTTTCTCTCATGTAGCAAATGAAATACAATTTATTTTCTCTTGTTTGCCTAAATTAATTCACAAAGACGAGATTTTATTCAAATAAATGATAAAGAAAATATATAAAATGAAAGATGTTAAATCGTCTGGCTAGTCGTCTGTTTGGTTTTGCACACGACGTAAGAATTCTACTGTTCCGGTCTTAATCCGCTGACTTGACTGATTGTTTTCTTCCTTCTCTTGAATTCTGACTGTTCTGAATTTTCTTTTGTTCTTAATTCTGTCTAGTTCTCTTATTCTCGCTAATTCTGTTCTGATTGTTTTTTCCCGTGCTTCTTCTGTTCTGGTTGACTATTACTTACCGAATAATCGTGCTGTTCACTGTCGATATATCGTCTCTTTATTGCGGAAGCTCCTCCTTCGGGTTCTTGATGGTGGCTGAGAAGATTATTTCAGCAATACCCGTCCCTGCATTCGTTAAAATCATCGGGGCGAGCAAGACCTTCTCCCATGGACGGAGTATGGGCCTTAAGGGCTCTCAAAAATGCATACAAAACATTGAAGACATTTAGACAAAAGACATCATAATTTTCTTAAATGTAAATAATAATAACTGCATCGCAATATTTTGCGTGTGAAAATGTCATGTCTTTTTGTAGTTTGTAGTTTGTAGTTAGAAAAACGGAAATGATATTAAAAGTTGTAATAAAAATTAACTTCACTACACACATCACTGACAAACTTGGCTTTTTCTTGCGTTCCTGCTACCATTTTGATTGCCTATAACTTTGTTCAAAGAACAGATAAGTAAGTTTGGTTTTCATAAAAAGTTTATTGGGTCTTTCATTTTATTTTTTCGTTATGATTGAAAAATTGTATCGGCTAAATGGTGACCGCGGTCCGCTATATAATTTTCGGCTCTTTTTAAGGCATTTTTCATGACATCCTGCAACATTTGAGACTGAATTTCTTCAATTTCGTGACGAATATTTTCTTTGAGATATTACATACTGATGTATTTATCCTGTACTCACCTTGTTTATGCATTGATAAAACAGAACAGTATTAATAAATTAAGTTGTATATTAAGATTGTACTAAGCATATCTAATGTAAGATGTAATTAATTTAAATCATTACCTTAAATAGCATTTTTTTAATATCGATATATCGAAGACTAAACAATATCGATGTTTGTCTTTAAATGTATCGATATATTTTTGCAACAGCCAAGAAAATTATGGTATCAATAAAGAATCAATATTTTTAATAAACTTTTATAACTAAGTACTAAGTATATTTTAAATATTTAAAAACATCTTCACAAACACTTTTAAATCGAAACCAAAAGCGACAATTAAGAATATTTATAATGCATCACCATAAATTTCATGCGGTAGTATTTCATAGACTTCGCTTCTTCAAATAAAATATCAAGGAATGAATGTCGACAATGAAATTTTTGGCGTTCCGTGATTGGCGTCTCTGTACACTGAACATATCAATAATACTAAATAGAAAATTGTTGTAATTTTCTATGAAACGAAATACGAAGAAATAAGTTTTTAGGGTAAATGATGTGGCTCGGAGAATGGAGGTAAAAGGAAATGAATCAGTGGTGTTTACATTATGTGATCGTTATTTATTGAAGTAATATAAAAATGTAAAAATACAAATGATAAAAAAAGGCTGGCAAGGGTGTTACCTGGGGATGAGGCTTGGGCAGTCGATGGTGGCACGTCTAAACCAAACGATGGTCGGGTACTGAATAAATGGTAATCCCCTTCACTAACATCCCAGATAAACGTCTCGGGGTTGCCAGCTATTCGTTATCGGGTTCTAGTTGGCGCTGCTGGCACCCCGCCCGTCTTGAACATCTGAGATTATATTTCTGGGTATTTTGTAGACCGTTATTCCACTATGTAAAATTCGACATGCCTCAAGGTCGCTACAGGTTGTTATTTTAGTTCAAACGTAGCTTTAATTGTAGAAATTTAACTATACACCATATGGGTCACTATGTTCTCAACTAATCAGTATTTCTACGAAAAAATATGTTCCCAAATGTGTTTGTATTTAAATTTGGACGTCATAGAGCTATATTGTTTAAAATATTAAATTATAAATGTATAGGTTAGTTTATGTGGAAAAATCTAAGCTTGGGCTAGAATGATTGTAAATTATATTATGTTCTTTATCTTCTGGTGCCATTTATAGCAGTTATAACTGTTGATTAGTTGACAACAAATTCTTATAAATTTTAACTTGTTAAGTATGTATATATATATGCAGTATATATTATATATGCAGTATATATTATTATTATATATATTATTTTTCATCTTTAAATAATTGGTTCAAAATAAATTATTCATTGAATTGTTAAAAATAATTTCAAAATAACACTTCAAAAACTAGTTAAAATATACTTGGACTTGCTACCTCATCAGATCAATTTATTATATGCATTAGCCTTTTTAATTTTAATAGTCTATTCATCGATAACACTATGCCAGATATTATCTATGTCAGTTCTTACAAATTATAATTATATTTATACAATTTTTAGTCTATCGAATAATGCAATTTTAAGGTTCATACAACTTTTAAATGAAAAATTTAAAAGAACATTTACTCTTACATTAAACTTTCAGTTATTTTATATGATTATTTTGTATGCTTACATATAATCTATCCAAAGAACTTTCGAACATACGTCATCTAAATTTTTGACGTCAAAACGTCGCAATGATGCCGTATCAACTTTAAGTTTTAGTTCAGCTTGGCTTTGGCATATAATAAAATCTAATCTAAATAAAATAATTAAATAAAAATACTGTCATCTAATAAAATTTATTTTAACATTACAGTAGATCTATGCATATATTATCGAAGAACTTAAAACTACAATTAAGTAATCAGTTATAATAATTTGTATTGAAAAACTACTCACTCTTTTTATAAATATTTATATTATATATATTATAATTTTATAAATAATAAAAGATATTTCAATGACCGTGTCGATACTAATTTTCAGTGCAGCTGCAACATGTCAAAAATATTTTCAATAAAATTCTCAGCAAATTAATATTTAACAGTAAACATTATTACCTTTGCAACGAATTTTACTGGTAAGAGGGGGCCTCCATTTTATCGTTACTATTCGAAGAGACGCAATCTGTTCTACCTGGCTTCGGAATGTTCAATCAGAGTAATAATAAACAGCGGTTTGAAATGTATCAGGCTAACGTATTAATGTATTAACTATTAAATAATAAAGAAACAAAAGCAGGACTCTTCTTACACTGTACATGTGACATACCACGAATAGAAAATATTACTATAGCTACGTTTGTTTACATTACAATGAACCAAACTATTCATGATCAATAAATATGAATAATACTATTATACCATGCAGCAACAATGCTAAATACCTTGGTTCGAACGACCATAAAAAGAGAAAGAAAATAATTTGAATTAAAATACAATTAAGATGTGCCGGTTATTTGCAAGAAAATCTAAATTTTCCATATAAAATAAGTTGGTGTTATACAATCAGAAATTATATCCTATATGAACCTATGTAATTTAGTTACGGAGATCTTCTGCGAGAAGTAACATCAACATAATACTGCAGATTCACCCAGGTCCTATAATACCTTGGGATTTTGGCTATCATAGAGAAAATTAAGAGATTCGCATAAAATATGAGGAAAGACTCTTGTGTGAGTGATCTTGCGTAGTTGTATCGTATAGTAAACTAAATGATAAAAATTCTGAAGTGCTACTATTATTTTATAAGAGACTAAATACGGGCCAATGAGTCTTCCTAGATAAGTACCTAGTTTTAAGTCATTGCACACAGAAATTATAAGTTAGTCAGTAACGATCAGTAATATCATATTAATATTTTTTTAAATAAAAATAACAAATATCAAGTTATAAAAAAAATCTTTCCAATTCACTTGTTATTATCAATAACTCTTTGGTAGATTCACTCCAAAACTAGTGAATTTATTTAATATTTAATAATGTTTTTTAACATACTATTGCTACATTTTGTTAAAATACATAACTTAAATTTGAAAGCACCATTACGTGTTGTCTTTGTGAAGCTCAGTAACTTTTTATGTGTATTTCTAGAGTGTGTACCACCCATTTTAATGGACTGTCTCGAAACCACTCTAAACCACACTCTAAATACAAAATATTGACTTATTAATTAATGTGTCACTTGTCACTTGTCCTTTACTTACTCTGTACATGTGACATACCACGAATAGAAAATATTACTTTAGCTACATTTGTTTACATTGCAATGAACCAAATTATTCATGATCAATAAATATGAATAATACTATTATACCATGCAGCAGCAACAGAACCAATACCTTGGTTCGAAGGACCATAAAAAAAAGAAAATAATTCGAATTAAAATACAATTAAGATGTACCGGTTATTTGCAAGAAAATCTAAATTATCCATATAAAATAAGTTGGTGCTATACAATCAGAAATTACATCCTATATGAACCTGTGGAATTTAGTTACGGAGATCTTCTGCGAGAAGTAACATCAACATAATACTGCAGATTCACCCAGGTCCTATAGTACCTTGGGATTTTGGCTATCATAGAGAAAATTAAGAGATTCGCATAAAACATGAGGAAAGACTCTTGTGTGAACGATCTTGTGTAGTTGTGTAGTATAGTAAACTAACTGATAAAAATACTGAAGTGCTACTATTATTTTATTCAATGAGTCTTCCTAGATATGTACCTAGTTTTAAGTCATTGCACACAGAAATTATAAGTTAGTCAGTAACAATCAGTAATATCATATTAATATTTTTTTAATAAAAATAACAAATATTAAGTTATAAAAAAATATTTCTAATTCAATTGTTATTATCAATAACTCTTTAGTAGATTCACTCCAAAACTAGTGAATTTATTTAATGTTTAATCATATTTTTCAACATACTATTGCTACATTTTTTTAAAATACCTAACTTAAATTTGAAAGCACCATTACGTGTTGTCTTTGTGAAGCTCAGTAATTTTGCATGTGTATTTCTACAGTGCGCACCTCCGATTTTAATGGACTGTCTCGAAACCACTCTAAACCACACTCTAAATACAAAATATCACTACATAGTATAAAACAAAGTCGCCTTTTCTGTCCCTATATCCCCTTGTGCGCTTAAATCTTTAAAACTACGCAACGGATTTTGATGCGGTTTTTTTCAATAGATAGAGTGATTCAAGAGGAAGGTTTATATGTATAATACATGCATAATATACTAAGGCAACATTGCTAATTTTAGACGTTTCTAACGTGATGTCGTAAATTAACCTATTTTTTTAGGCTTATTTAGCAATTAGCAAAAACGCTGCCTAACCCTACGACTTAGATCAAATTAATGTACTACAGTATTGTACACCATAAAAAGGTCTACAAAAAAGTCCGCGATGGTATATGTTTATCTTTTAGGGATAACCCACATTAACCATTTTTATTGTTTACTTTTTACGTGAGAAAATGGCTTATTTACGAAGCTATTTTAAGCAATACGGCATTAATCCTTATCGAATTAAGTACCTTAAATACAGTGTTCAATTAATATAGATCAATATGGTTCCTTACAGCATGTAAATTAAACAAATATTTTCGGAGATATTACAAATTTAAAATTTGCGTTTAAAAATGTGTAATGTAATAAAAATTGTATGAATTTAGATATTCCAAAGATAGCAGGAAATCTTCATAGTAAGTATAGGGGAAGAGGAATTGTTTTACTCCAAATTTAATGCGTGCAGGCCAATGGCAGTAATGAATGAACCAAAAATACTGGACCGATTTTAATCATGTTTTCATTGAGTGACATAGGCATATATATTTTATGCCCGTGCAAAGTCGGAGCGGGCCGCTATGTTTTTATATACAACGTTCATATTTTTTCTGTAGTGTATTTAATTTAGTATCAGCATTGCACCCGTGCGAAGCCGGGGCGGGTCGCTAGTTGACTTATAAATTAATGTGTCATCTAATTTCCTTGGCCTAAAACAATCTGCACATTTTTATTCGCTTTATTAACTAAACTATTAACAAGAATTAATTAAACTCTAATGTACATTTATATTTGCGTAAACAATGCCAACTAAATTACGTAGAACACGAATGACATCTACCCAGATTCGATTACACAATGAATCATTGTCATCAGATACATTTCTGAGAGGTAGAAAGCGGTTCGATGGCTATCTTGATCGTTTCGTAGGCTGTAATGGACATTTTAGCGAATATCGCCGTTTTAAAACTCCTTTATTTGTACTCGCTTAGAGAGAGTCCATCAATCACGAGCGGATAGTATGATGTCATATTTGTAATTTGATATATTTGGTTTCAAACGTCGTTTGATATCTCAATTGTTACTCCATACCAAATGAAACATTTATTAATGGTTAAACGAAACTTAATTAAAACAGCTGCTTATTGTAGATTGTTTTTGTTACGTGTATACACATATGTTAGTTTTTTAATTATTGTCAACCATAGTGGAGTAATTTCTTTTGTAATGTTGGTTGTATGTGGGATAGCGGTACTAGTTTTAAATACTTGTAAGTTTCTTGAATGACTGATTTGATTCCTATTAGTAGAAGGATGTTACTGATGTGTTAAATCATGTTGTGGTTTCTAAATCTACATTTCAATAATGTATATATGAGTTATTCAATAGTGTATATAGCACAAAAGAAACAATTTCTTTTTTTTTTAGTTATGTGAAGTATATTCAACAGAAAAAAAGCAATGTTAATTAATATATCAACATTTTTCTGTAGAGCGATGGATTCTCCTATATATATGTTCTCAAATTAATGTATAAACAAATTATTATTTTAATTGCCTATTAACAAGTGCAATCATGAAAGATCAAAAACATTGATATGCATATATAGCCGGGCGGGATTCGAAGACGCGACTATCGCTCTATTTGATTAAAAATATTTCTAATATATAGTTTATTAAGGGAGTGTTCTAGTCTAGAAATTTGAAAAAGACTATTTTTTGTTGGCACCACTAAACGCTTTTTTCTCTAAATTAGTTTTTTCGAGTCGGTTTTCATTCTATTTCAAGTTCTGTTGAAACGATTTGCTTGAAATTTGGTCTGAGGCTTGTCTATCTAAGTATAAATAAAATTATCGGTATTCATTTCAATGTATTTTATATATATAAAGTTTTTGCTATTTTTTAAGAATCCAAAAAGTGTTTTCGAGCAGCCGTAATTTTTCGAAAAAAACGTGTTTGGCTTTTTTACTTTAATACAATATAAGAATGTAACAGGTCAATTGAAAGGTCCCCTACCATAGTAAAACACATTTTTTTGGCAAAATTAGTTTCGTTTAAATCAACTTCAAAGGTGATATACTGAATAAAGCGACCCTCCAAATTTTCGATACCACTTTTGTAGTACGATTTGTCCTTTGCTTCAAAATAGGCCTCAGTTTCGGCGATAATCTCTTCATTCGATGAAAATTTCTTCCCAGCCAGCATTCTTTTGAGATCTGAGAACAGAAAATAGTCGTTGTGGGCCAGATCTAGAGAATACGGTGGATGAGGCAGCAATTTGAAGCCCAATTCATGGATTTTTGCCATCGTTTTCACTAACTTGTGACACGGTCTATTGTCTTGGTGAAGCAGCACTTTCTTTTTCTTGAAATGCGGCCGTTTTCCGGCGATTTCGGCCTTCAAACGATCCAATAACGCTATTTAATAGTCACTATTGATGGTCCTTTCTTTTGCAAGGTAGTCAATGAAAATTGTTCCACGCACATCCCAAAATACATGGTTATGGCGTCAACCTTTCCAGCCGACCGCTTTGGAGCGGGTTCATCGTGTGCATTCCACTCGGATGACTGTCGATTGGACTTCGGAGTGAAATAATGGAGTCATGTTTCATCCATTGTCGCATATCGACGCAAAAACTCGGGTTTATTACGTTTGATCATCTTCAAACACTCCTCCGAATCATCAACTCGTCGTTGTTTTTGGTCAAAAGTGAGCTTGCATGGCACCAACTTTGCACAGAGCTTTCTCATACCCAAATATTCGTGAATGATATGATGTACATATTCAGTTGATATCTTTGGTGTGTCTGCTATTTCATTCAATTTCAATTTACGGTCATTCAAAATCATTTTATGGATTTTTTAAATGTTTTCGTCGGTAACAACTTCCCTTGGGCGTCCACTGCGTTCACCGTTTTGGGTGCTCATTTCACCACGTCTAAACTTGCATTCCAATCCTTGATGGTTGATTTTCCTGGGACAGTGTCCGTAAACTCGGCATCAAGCCAAGTTTCTGCTTCAACTGTATTTTTCCCTTTAAAAAGCAATATTTTATCAACACGCGAAATTCCTTTTTATCCATATTTTTCACAGTAACAAAAGTTGCTTCACTCAAAATGCCATAATTCACAAACTAATGATCCGACAGGTGTCAAATTTAAACAGGCATCTTTTGAGGCTTAGGGCTAACTAAAAAACATATGTATTTAATTCTAGTAGCGCCATCTATGTATCAGGCCGGAGACTTTTCACTTGACCTTTTATAAATTCCAGAATACCTCTTTAAATTAAAATTCAAGTTTTGGTGTTAAATTGATATATACAAAAAGGAAAACGGATTAAAATTGAGGACTGATAAACTTTAAACTTCGCAATCTAATATTGAAAATATCTTCAATCCCCCCATCTTACATAGTTGAGCGTAATCGACTTCCGATGTTATCGCAAGAAACAAATACGGCGGAAAAACAACGGTATAATTGAATTGCAGCGTCGAAAGCCAGACCGATAAATTAACATAATTGGAAAACGATTCTGCCAAAAGTGACCATCTGTAATTGGCCTGAAAGCTTTTCTATCGGCATTCCGGGTGAAATATTCGTCGAGCTTCGGGTATTATTCGAATTAATTAAACGATTGGCAGAGACCTCTGGCGGACGTCCAAACGACACACCATCAATCAAGGAACCTTTTGCCTTATTAAAGACAATAAAAAACGGCGCGTCGACACTTCAATAAATCTAATTAAATTACGTCCTAGTTTATATTGGACAATTAATGGGCATCTGGAAAATTATAATCAAACAGTGTTCTAATGTCATACGTGAATATAGATGCCCACTGAAATTGTGTGGCCGCCGATTTGAAATCTGCAAATTGCTCCATCGAAACAAACCAAATTCTTAGTACATTGAGCGGTAGAAGTAATTATGCCGACGACCACTTTTAAAAGTTGAACAGGAATTCCATAAAATCACACGATGAGTATCCCGAAGGATAGATTACAATCATCACCCAACACACAGTGTAGCAACTCCTCCAGCAATTGAATGAAATTGAATCGGATTGGTGATACAGTGATGGTTCCCTTACTGTTATGATAGTCGCGGGTTCGAATCCTACTGGGGCTTGGATATACTTTACGTTTGTGATTGTAAATATCTTTATAGGCAATAGTGAATATCGGACCCAGTCACGCCAGTAACCAGGCTCGGTAAAACCGTTGATGAAAAAGTTGATTACTGGTCAGATATGGGGTTACACTAAAACATCAATCTACCAAAACAAATTTCTTCATTTAATTATCAATTTTTATCTCTACGTAATCAACGAAGAACTACACGATAACCTAGAAACCAAATCAATTTACGCAAACATGATATATCACAGCAACGTAAAAGCAATACAGCTACTTTACAACATCCAAAAAATCATGAGATTGAAGAGAACCAAACCACATGGAGTTATATAATGTATAAGTATTTAATGTTAACTTTAGCTTAAATAACCTAAAGTTTTGGATCAAATAGACGAGTTTTCACACGCCGAAGTTTTTTTTTTCGAACAGAAGCATTCACTTTGCAGATTTTTAAGCATGGTGGTTGTAGCGTAATGGTTTAGTAACAATAAGCTCGACCATGTGATTCAAATTGATAGAGAACTAAAAAAGAAGTCTATCTGACACTTCAGGAGTATACTATTCCTTCTAGACATTCATCAATGTACACCCCCTGTCAACCTAGACCAAAAACGATACATTAAATTTAAAAAATAACGAAATGGCTATCATAATCGTCAGACATCTCTCCTATCGAATTAGTATGGGATTAAGTTGATATAACAGTGAAGAACTTACAAAGTGAATGTGCGAAGTTAACAACAAGTAAATAAGGAACTCACTAAAAATTTAAAAATAATCATACTTAGATTTTTAACACAAAAAAAAACATTTTAAAATAAATATGTACCTAATAATTGTTGTAAATAACTAAATAAAAATAAACAAAAACGTATTTAACCTATCTACTATACGTATTTTATGTTCTACTATATACACACAATTTAACTTAATACCAACCTTATCTATTTACAATATTATTTTCACTATTCAATGTTTTCGTTAAAAATATTTTATTTTTCCCCCTTTAGTGTTAGATATATGCTCAGTAAATTACACAGTTATTTTATTAAGTATTACAATGGGTAGCCCAACTAAAACTGCAGCCCTTATGAGGAAAAATAGCAATAATGAATCGATGATTAAAATAAGGAACACCTCACGACCCGAGGTTCGCTACCTAGACTAGGTGATCCAAATCAAACTAGAACAAAAAAAGTTGCTGCCCTGTTGAGAATCGAAGCCGTGACATTCGCGTGTGAGCATAACGTTCTAATCGTTACCCCATACAAACAGTTGCCTTCTTTGTTTCTACAACGTCTCATACCATAGGGTTAGTCCTTAAAAAGCAAACTGAATGGTTTTTACTCTATATTACTTCCGATTTTTCGTCAGATCAGCTCAGCAATAACATTGTAAACAAATATCTGATAATATTAGACAGTAAATATGTGAAAACTTTGTGCGTGCCTTTGAAATTTGAGCGTTTCCCACGATTTCCCCCCTTGCCCCCAACAGGTCCTGATTTGGTTCCAATGGGACCATTTCGGAAGTGCACTCTTTTGAATAAAAAAGATTTTTGAAAATCGGCCCATAATTGACAAAGAAATCGACGAACACATTTAAAAAAATATATACAACCGAACATATAACCTCCTTCTTTTTCGAATTCGTTTAAAAATAAGATCATTTTTACAGTTCTTTAATCAATTTATTTATTTGTACTAAATATATTTAACTAATTTTAACTAAATATTATTTTTTTTAATTGCAATATTTATTTTTTCAATTACTTGATTGTTTCCAATCTTTTAATCGAGTGTAAATTTTAATATTTCCATATTTCAAAATTACGAGATACTGTTATTATTTTACGAGAAAAATATGTGTAACACTGTGTAACATATTTAGTCTATTTTTAATACTAATTTTACAACCTAATCAATTTGTTTCTGTCATAAATTTTATGGTCCGTGTTTTTTATGACTGTTTTGTTGATTTATATTGAATAAATTCCAGTAAAAATATCAACAAATGTATCGATGTCAGCAACAATATTACAAAAATTAGAGAAGCCACTTGTATGGCGTTTCGAACGATTTGTACACATAATAAAATTTCTTGTAAAAGTTCGGCACGACATGTAAAACGTCTCGTAAATTTCAATTAGTTGCCAGAGAGATTCGAAAATGCTCAATGGAAAAAAATCCTTTGTTACCACCGTTCTAGTAAAAATGATCCGCTGAATATTCAATACGTAGAGGACCATTCTTTTTTCAATACAATAAGAATTCTACGGTGACAGTTGGATGTGACTCAATACGATTTCTTAGAAATCCTGTTATAAATACGGTGAATGATAATGATCCGAACAATGACAATTTCCCTTTTTATTGAGAACAAAGTTTGTTGTAATAATAACGTGACATTATAATATGAAATATGGGAGTTTCCACCAATTCCAATTGAAATTTATTGCTTTATTATTAAAATACTGTGTTATTTTAATACTAGAGGTGAATAAACAAGATACAGCATATGATTGGCTAGTTGAGCGATGGCGCACTTAAATAAAATGCATTGTAGCGACCTTGAGGCAAGTCGAATTTTACATAGTGGAATAACGGTCTACAAAATACCCAGAAATATAATCCCAGATGTTGAACACGGGCGGGGTGCCAGCAGCGCCAACTAGAACACGATAACGAATAGCTGGCAACCCCTAGACGTTTATCTGGGATGTTATTGAAGGGTATTTCCAACGATTCAGTAACCGACCATCGTTTGGTTTAGACGTGCCACCATCGACTGTCCAAGCCTCGTCTCCAGGTAAAACCGCTGCCATCCGTTTTATCTATTTGATATTTTCTATATAAGGATACTATTTATCTTTGAAAAGCAATTCATAAAGAAGTACAATTACCAATATTTTAGGACAATTAATGGAATTTAAATTTGAAAAACTTAACTCAAAAGAAAATCAAATTTCTATCAATCATTGACTAAAACTTATATATATATAAAATGAATAAATCACTAAAAATTATATAAATAAAACTCTTAAGAGGACATTAAATATTAAAGAAAACGCAAGAAACAAAGCACACATATTATTGATGTATTTCCTGTACCTCTGGTTTTGTTTATTACCAATGTATTCCAAGTGTACCTTGTATGTCTGGCTTTTTCTCTTGTAACTTTTTTTTTTATTTGGTAATGCCTATATACTTTACATATTCTTATATGATAATTATTACATGTAGATGCTTACATATCACATTTTTTAATAACCACTAGGAAAAGCAATTGCAGCTTATATCAGTACACACTCCTTGTATATTCGTATAAAATGTACAAGCTTAATCATTAGGTATTTTAATAACATCTATGGACAATGACTTTAATATTAATATACACAAATTTAACATACCCTACCAAAAAGTGTTATAATAGGTCAATCAAAAAGTCCCTAGCCTACAATAGTAAAACACATTTTTTTTTGGCAAAATTAGTTTTTTTTATTCAACGTAATTTTCCTCAAGGGTGATACACTGATTATAGCATATAGCGACACTCCAACTTTTCTATACCATTTTATAGTATGATTTGCGACTCGGATAACTGTCAATTAGGGTTCGAACTGAAATGATGGAGCCATGTTTCATCCATTGTCACATATTGACGCAAAAACTTGGATTTATTACGCTTGATCATCTTCAAACACTGCTCCGAATCATCAACACGTCGTTTTTGGTAAAAAGTGAGCGGCACCCACTTTGCATAGAGCTTTCTCATACTCACTTTCTGAATTATATGATTGTCAATTTACGGTTATTTAAAATCATTTTGTGGATGTTTTAAATGTTTTCGTTGGTAACAACCTCTTTTGGGTGTGGTGTCCATTCACCGTCATCGGTTTCACTTCACCACATGTAAACTTAGCATACCAATCCTTGGTGCAACACGCGAAATTCCTTTTCATCCATTTCTTTTCACAATAACAAAAGTTGCTTCACTCAAAATACTATAATTCACAAACTAATGATTTAACAGCTGTCAAATTTATACACGCATCTTTTGAAGGTTAGGGCTAACTAAAAAACATATGGATTTAATTCTATTAGCGCCATCTATGTGTCAGGCCGGGGACTTTTAAATTGACCTGTTATTCTATACTATTACGTAAGTTTAGAAAATTACCTTATCCTGATAATTTTGTTGATTATAATTAAGTTTTCATATTAATTTTGTACGTAGTTCTGTAGTAATATATAGCATATTAATAGATACTTACTGGGATTAATATATTTTCACAAACTCAATTTGTCATTATTCGGTCTATTACCAAATGAATTTCATGAAATGTTTACTGCCATATATAACAATTTAATAGTCAGTACAATCATAACCATAGAATTAGCAAATAATAATCACAAATTGATGTAGATTATCGAAGTGAATAGCCATGTAGAATATCTTGTTCACTGCCCTGTATTCTGTCGTTTTATATAAGGGCGAGTGGGGGAATTGGAGTTATGTAGGGAAAAGTAGCAAAAATACTATATTAGGTACAATCATTTATTTTTTAAACACTAATCAATCTTTTAGTTAACTTAGTAATTACTTACAAACTTGAAACATATAATTCATGTATATTTAAAAGTAACAATAAGTCATAATATAATCTTTAGGATAATCGCAATCTGGAAACTCAGAGTGAATGAGATTTGCCACAAACTCTTCATCTGTACCCTGTTTATTAATTTTTATCCTCTAAATTTTCAGAATTATTATAACATATGTTATCATCAACAGATGACTTCTCCATTATGCTTGTCTTGGAATATATTTGTAGCTACTCTGTTAACATAACATAACTAAATAGTTTAACTCAAAGAAATTTGAAGCCTAGGAGTGGTGTGCTAATAATAAGTCTTATAAAAGCAAATAAAAGTTATAAAATTGCAATTCAATAAAAGTTTAATTAATATTCTTTTTAAAAATAACAATAATTCTAACAATATTTATTTTGTTGCAGGTGTGGTCTTCATGAGATAACTAATATAACCATTTCTGGAAGCAAGTCAGGTATATTATATGTAACTTTTTGTCTTTATTTACTTTTATCTTAACACAACTTCGTACGATTATTATTCCTTTATTACAATACTATTATTAGCTAATATCTGAAAGAGAATTTGTTAATAAAACAAAAAATATTTATTGTGTGTCCAAATTTATTGAAATCGGATTTATTGCATAGCAGAAAAGGGGTAATTTCAGTTTTGGAAAGAAAAAAATCTCGGCCAAAGTCATATCAGGTGATAGTTCAGTTGATACCAGTGGTAGTTCGTTGACATTTGTTGATTGTCTCACCAAAAACTTGTTCATAATGATAATCTTGGAAGATGATGTGTCATCATAACGCAAAATTCTAACTTCATCTTTTGAATAGAAGTAACGATTCTTGATCACCATTGGTATTCTCGACCTTACACGATGCTTATATTCTCGTTAATTAGCTCGTCACACTCAGCAGGACTATCCAAAAGCAGATCAGAAGCTTAAAATCATAGAATAATTTGATTATAAGCCAGGTCCTGAACAACATTTTATTCATTCTAATGATCTTCCAATATTATTTATAAATTTTTTTACAGATTTCATTCACTATAATTTCCATAAGGAACACGTATGTTACATAGATAGATCATAAATGCATATACTATTACGCGTTTCCTATATTGTTACATCAAAATCTTTGATTAACCATCTATAAAATATAATCCGATTAAATTGTTAAATAATCTCTACATAATATACGGTATAAGAAACCATTAATAATCTATTTAATAATTTATAATGTTTAGAATTATTATTTTCAATATTTCTGATACTAAATGAAGATAAACGTTATGTAATAGTTATAATTAAACATATAATTATTGATATAATTTGCAAGATATGTAATTTTGCGTCACCGTAAAATCATGTTCGTTCGAATTGCAGTAATGTATAATGCTAATAAGTGACCACTCAGAAAAATTTTATAAACCAGGAGTGTTTTATTTATGAAAGTGTAGATAGACATTCTGGTACAATAATATTTATATTCAAATGAAGGTATTGTATTAACATCAACAAAGGGATACTAAAGATACATTTGAACTGTAATATTTTTTTATTTTATCTAGAACTAATTTGTGGTTTATTACTCATTCTTTGTACCAATATATTGGAATGCTACGAAAGTACCTAACAACCATGAAAACCTATAGGAACCGAATATGTTGTATCAAGTTGCTTTTTTAAACTTCTAAAGATCTTAGACTTTTTTCTGTAAGTCATATGCGCGTTTTAAATAAAATATTATGTAAAATGTTATATTTGATTTTGACCGTATATTATGTTATACTTATCTATTGACTTTAAAACAATAACACTAGTTAAAGTGTGAAGCAGAAAGTTCCGTAGAGTTTCGCAAATGTGACCGAATGCAACCCCCTTTTTTGTTTCACATTTCATTGTAAATGACCAGAAAGTTATAGCTATTACAGAATTGGTGTTCTTAAATTTAAACATTGTCATTGGACACATAAATAGATATCTCTTCAACTTCTTAAACTAATAAATATTAATAAAATTACCATACCTTGACAATTATGTTCCTCAACTTGTATTATATTATAATTACTTACAGATAGTTTTCTATAATTAATTGAAATTATATTCTCTTTGACTTTCGATACCCATGAATATTTTTTCTCATTTCGGAATGCGGTTTGTTTTTCCTAAATTTTCATTATTATAACCATTCAAATCTACTCAAAACATTCACAAAAGTAGCAATTAACAAGCAACCAAAGATATATTATACGTCATACTTTATAATATTGTAAAGACTTTAGTATAGAAATTTGAAAAAAAATCGATTTTTATCATATTTTCAAAGATTTCCGACTGATAGTTCAGAAGTCAAACAAGAAGAATACATAATCTTGAAGAAAATACGTGGAGGAGTGGCACAGGGAAGTATATTGCGACTACTTTTTAATTTTTTCCGAATATAATATGTCCGGTTCTATTGAACCAATTTAGTTGAAATTTTATGTGAGCCTACTCTACGTTATTCTATCGTATCAAGTTATACAAATTTTGGATTTTTTAAATAATTAATGTACTATAGGATGGCACTTTAACAACGTATAAGAAATTATGATTATTAGTATCTTATTGTTTTACAATCTACGTAAAAAGTTATGAAAAATAATAACACGAAAATGTTAACGAGTTAATTTATTTTTTTGCCCGAGGTGAATTTTTAAAGGCACTGGGAATAATCCAAATCGCGCTCAAATTACAAATTGTTCAGAAGTAGGTTATGTTCAACAATACCAAGTTTTCAATAACTTCATTTGGAGTCCGCCAACACTTAGTACTGCCTAGGACAGAAAAATATAAATAGCGACCTTCGTATAATATTATTTTTAACAAAATAGTGATTAGCATGATGATGACATCTTCAAGAAATATTTATTAACAATTAATAACAACGGAAATTAGATACAATTACAAGGAAGTATTGTTATAGATTTACAACATTTGTAATGTCTATTTATGAATAATAAAATAGCTTTTATTTTTTATTATTTATTATTATTTTTTATTATTATATTAAATATATATATATATATATATATATATATATATATATATATATATATATATATATACTCTTACATGTTTTAAAGTTATGTGCCCCAGCAAAAGTACATCAAATGCTAACTATGTTTTAGATCTGAAATCTGATATGGACTTTAAGGACAATATCAAGGAAAGACTACAATATGTTGATTTTAGTAAACAGTTGTAATCTATATGCCATGTGGCTTTTCAATGAAAAAAGCCCTCTTCTTTCTGACATTACATCGACAGTAAAGTGACAATACTCATTGGTTTTCTAGTGAATATTTTTTCAGTATATTCATGGTTTCGAAGGTCCAGATTTCTAGTAACCAACAATCTTTTTCAGGTCTTTTTCGTCTCTCGAGTCTCTTCGCCGTAATCTACAATAAATTATGTATTTTTTTATTATCTATTATCGATTCCAATCAATGCCGAGGCTTTTAACCGGCGATTTTTTAAGCATATAGAAATGAACACGTGCTTCAAACTCGAAGGACCAGTTTGCTTTTAATGTACTATTTAGCTTCAGCAAATAATAAACTGTTGTTTTAGTTGGGAATTATCGACTGAAAATAGTAGAAACAGTAGATTTAACGGAAAGTAGCAATGACATAATATAATAAAAGTAATTGGTTTATTTCTATTTTATTCCAACATGTTTGTTTTCGAACTTACTGAAATAGTTAATAGTAAAAAATAGTCAAATCAGTCGCACCGAAAACCGGGATAGTTCCCAACGTTAGTTTTAACTATTACACATTATACTAAAATACTTATTCTATATTTTTTACATATTACTTGTTTCTTCAACATATTTCTTAATACACTCTATTTTAACCTAACTTTTTATATACATATGTCAAAGGTTATATATAATTATGAAAGCATCTGAACTACTTCAAACCAGAGATGAAAGCAATATTTCCTATCGACGTATACCCCACAAATAATAAGAGCGTCCGTAAATATGAAGGCGCAACAATCAATACACATCGAAACATAACATTTCCCTATAAACCAAGGGACTGTTTCGAAGACCATCTCGAAAATAACAAGTTCTAAGAGGATAAGAAGATCCGTTCCGAGAATAACCGCTACTGCCTTATTTTCTTTTCATCCGACGATAAAAACTTCGACGGTCGTTTTGTATGTGTATGATGGTAGTGCCATGTAAAGTTAAAAGACCGAAATGGCCAAACTTCCTAATACCGTGCGCGAGATTATGTAACGGATAGTGGCAGTTGAGCTTCGGTCGGTCAGAGTAATCCATTTTCTAAGACTTGAAAGTTTGACCATCTGAAAAGCTTACTGATCTCGACGGTTTGCTCGACGCAATTGGCGGTACGTGCGTGGAATGCCGGAAGAGTTTCGAAATTGTTCAAAGGCCAAAGGAGGTAAAGAGAATCGTCCATTATAGGTCAAGAATGAAGGGTTGGGGGGCGGGGGGTTGGTTGGTGCCGTTGGGCCACTAAATCGAACTAGTTAATATAGGATTTATTTTTAAAATTATACTACATTTGTTTCTCCGTTCTCAAATTTCTATTTGATGCCATAGTTCAAAGCTGATAACTAACGTGTCTCCAATATTCAATAATTAATTATAGAATCGGTATACATCCATCAATCAGTATACAAGATAGCGGCTGTTGGTGAGACCGCGCTTAAAAAGGGATCCCATACATGTACGTATTAAAAGAAGAAAAATATGTAATTTTATTAGAATTATAGTTGAATTTATTTGTCTATTCATTAATAACGAAAAATGTATGTAGATATGCACGTAAATATAACATTTATATTCACTTATATTTTAGTTGTTGAAACAACAAACAACGACAGTTGGTTGTTTCAGTTTTTTTTTAATGACTTTCTGCGCTTGTAGCTATACGGTTGTAGTGAATCCTCTATACCATTATTAAAGTTCATATTTTGTTTCAGTAAATGATCCAGGTCCAAGACCAAATCCTGCAATTGAACAGATGATAAAATCTTATTTATTTTCTCGAAAGTTAAAGATATAGTTAAAGAATTATTGAGCTTGATGTTAAGTGCATTTTATCTTTTGGTTTCAATAAATAACACTCACTCGCCGTGTCTTTTGTATCTAATATATTGTAAAATTGAAATAAAACTTTCAAAAAAGTAGTTCAAGCTAAAGTGAAGTCTAACCGAAAATCGATATATTAATTTTTTTTTTAAATAAATCGATCTTTTTTCCAACAAACCGATATTTTTTTTAAATCAATAACATTTTTTTTGGTTTTGCCTTTTCCCGAATATTAACTATTCTTTTCTTTTGATAGACCATTTACATTTTTTGAATATTAAGCTTCTTTTTAGTAGATTTGATAACATTTCTTCTGGAATATAGATATTTTTCAATAAAATATTATATTTTACAAGCCAATGGCCTCTTTTAGCTATTAAGAGTAACGAATCGAAAATATATCTATTTTTTTCGAATATCGATACTTTTTTAATAATCTGATATTTTTTCAGAAATCATTAAAATTATTTTGCTGTTTTAAACATGTAGGAATATTCATCTTGTCGGTCGAAATGTATGGCTGTCGATGCGATTGTTTGTCCGAACACTCACTACTATTTTGTGGAAGGAATTCGCACGAGAACTTAAAACACTGGTTGAAGAAATAAAAATTAAATTTCGATTTAATTTGATACATGTGGTCGACGGGAGAATTGACAGGATTTTAGGTTAGATAAAGGAAGTACGGTAGCGCTGTGGAAGTGGTACTTGTACAAGAGAGGTAGAGAGAGGGGTAGAGAAAAACAAAGAAAAGAGTGAGACGTCGCGGTGGTGGTCTTTTATAGCCGGGAACCGCATGGTACCAATCCACCAACATTGCCTACCTTTGACTTTGATGTAGGTGAATGCGTGGTAGTCTAAAGGGGTGTAGCAGTTGCTGCAAACAAGTCTTTAAAACATCGATTTTTGCATTATAGTTATATCGATATTTAAGAAAATACAGCTGTATTCATCTAGCCTCGCTAAGTTTTGCTGGCCTAACTCCGTTCTTGAGTGTCATACAGTAATCGTTACACCATAAATGAGAGTAACGGACGATATTTCTACGACTTCTCATATGATATGGTTAGAAATTAAAAAGCAAAGTGGAAGGATTTTACACTGAACTATTTCCGATTTTTCATCACATCAGTTCAGCAATAACATTATACACAAATATCTGATTATTTTAGATTAAAAAAAAATGGAATTTGATGGTTTCCCTCGATTTTCCTCCCTTCCCACTATGAGATCCTGACTTAGTTCCATTGGGACCACCTCGGAACTGTACTCTTTCGAATAAAACAAGTATTTTAAAAATCGGCCCTTTTTTGAAGCTAGTCATCACACCATTAATACTTAAACACATCGTTTCATTCCTTCAAAAACACAAGTCGCGCAATATAACATATAGATACCAATTAAAAAAATTGTATTGTCAACACAATATATGTTTAGACATCCAGAACAACGGTTGAAGTATCTGATAAGTAAATGCTATACTTTGCATAAAAAATAAAATGTCTTTCTTGACCGGCAACATATTTTAACATGCCATGCATACCGATTACTATATAATTGTAATTGTTGACACATAAAATAATGTCGACTACAACGAAAGCGAAACAACAATGTTTCTTAAACATTCTGCTTGGCTAAGCATCCCAAAAGTAATTGTTCTTTATTCCAACCTCACTCGATTATAACCAACCTAGTTACTTTTGCTTATTGAATTAGAATTCTGATGAGTCAACAGAGGCGAGCAAGTCGACTGCTTACCAATCATATTTTATGTAACACATTGGCGGTTACGAACAACTACCCGTCCACGTAATAACAGATTCAATTGATAGTATGGACGGCCGGTTGGTGTAGTTGAAGACACCTACTGTACCAATAATCACCGCAGATTAGATCCACTTTCACCCCGGCCAATGGATTTGGCAACTTACCAGAAACCAGCACGCTTTTAACAATGAAATTACGATTTGTTTCATCCCGACGGTCTTTTTTCTTTGGATTGTGACAATCATCTATGAACCGCGAGATTGTTTCTAGTCAGATTCTCTTTTTTTGGTATCATTTTCGGTTATTTGCGTTATCAGGAATAATTTGTTGACTTAATTTATTAATTTAGTCTTGTGTTCTTTATTAAAGACATTCGCTACAATTCATTAATTAAATATTTACAAAATTATTGCTAGGATTCGATGGTTAAATAATGTTGATGATTATTAATTTAATTTCGAATAATTTTAACATAGCGGTTTCATTGCTTGCCATGCGAAGATACAATATTTTTCTATGGTATCTCGCTAGGATCCCCAACAATCCCAAACCTCAAAAGTCATGGTTTACTCCAGGAGCCATAAAATGTAGCTGTGTAGAGTATTACGAGCTATTAAAAGCAAATGAAGCTGTTGCTACAGGTGTTTACCGGCGTCAGTTGGATAAACTAAATGACGAATTGTTGCTAAAAATGCTAAGAATTGAGAGTAACAGCCACTACATTCGGATGGAAAGCTCTGACCTTCCCAGTATAGTCATCTGGCACAGCGCTCTCTAATTCCTTCTTGTCTTAAACAACAGTGCCAAAAAATAGATCAACAATTGGATAGGGATTATGTATGCAAGGGAGTTAAGTATAATCTATATAAATTTAATTTATTTACATATTTTACGAAATTTCGTTTTCATTTAAATAATAATTTTGATGTACATGAAGAGCAAGAAGTTAGAGGGATCTAAATCTAGCATATAAGTTGGAACCTGAAAGCAATTCATTAATTACAAGCTATTGCTTTATAATACTGATGCAAAATAATGTTTTTTTCTTTCAATCGTCTGTTTTTTCATACATTCCTTAATACAACTGGTCTAAAAGGTTACATTAATAACTTGTATTGCCCCTGTCTCTCTATAGTGATTGTCAAACATCAAATTCTTGATTCTTTTACTGCTACTTATCGATTTCCTTTGAATGCTTTGCACTTTTTATTTATCAATATTTTTGATATAAACTATTCCCTACACAGAAAAATTTACTATAAATATTTGTTCAACTAATATTTTATATTGAAAAAATTATAAAATAATCAAAACGTTCATTAGCAGTACATAACAAGACAGATCTTGGGAAACAGTAGTATCTAGTAATGAATATTAACTTCAATTATATTCCTATGGCACTTAATTATTTTCTTTTAAATAAAATATTTGGCTTGATACAAATTAAAAACAACTACATTTTATCTAACAATCCTTAGTGTAATATTAAAATATACTCAGTATAGTCATTGAAAAACAAACATATTTCTGTAAATTTCCATTGCGAAATTAAGACGATCGTTTAATGAATACTACTAAAATAATATGAAAACAAATTATTTTATACAAAATGTTTTCGGAAAAGACATAATGCGGTAATGATAACAATTTTAATGAATTCAAGGCCACATTTATATTACTATAAGCAGGTGTATCATCTAACTCACTTTTAAAATTTCTCTCTTCATCTCTTGCCAAGATATGTATGTGCTGAAAAAGCTATGTAATTAAATTGTACTGTTCTCCATAAAAATGTATTTAATTTAAGTCACGTTAAGAACTAAACATTACTGAACCGGAAAATTAAATTGCATTCTCTAGGCTCTTTCACAAGTCCCTTACTATACTGTTTTTTACTCACGTTGCCGTTAAATTTTACCTATTTCTGAATAAGAATTTGGTAATTCTACCAAATATTTTAATCCTCATAAAAGGCATTTAGAGATAAATAGGTGTTTCCAGTTTTAAAATATTTTATATTGTATATAATTTTTTACTATATATACAGTAATGGCTTTGGACGAACATTGTTTCTCCTTTTTGTTTATTATTAGATAACCTTGTTATGTTGTATACACTATATTGTGCATATACAAGTGTATACACTGGTATACACTAAGTTCGTGTGGTTTGGTTCGTTTAAATCTTGTGATTTCGTGCATGTTGTCCAGTAATCATCGTGTAGTTCTTTGTTTTGAGGACGTTGGATCACTAATTGATTTGATCTCTTAGTGCTTGACTGATAAACCAATCTCTTTGATTTTAGGTCCTGGATTTTCGGAACAGTACGGTTGCTTGACTTTGAGTCTAATCTGCCCTGCTTTTTGTCTAACATGATGTTTCCACTTTAACCTACAATTAAGATATATTCCGAGGTATTTAACTGATTCTGCTTGAGAAATCAGGCATCCGTCAAGTGATATAATTAGGTTTTTATCATTTCGCCACAACGCAAAATTAACATGGGTAGATTTGGAGCTATTAAGTTTTATTTTATAGTATCTGGTCCATTTGTAGATCTTGTTGACTGCTACTTGTACGTTTCCTGCTCAGTCTTACACAGAGGTTCATCTTTTGCTATGATAGTGTCGTCGGCAAATATTCCAGGTACTGTTTCTTTAGTTGTTGGGACATCAGCAGTATAGAGCAGATATAGGAGTGGTCCCAAAACCCTACCCTAGAGAACTCCAACCGAGATAGACTTAAGTGTTAAGAATGTCCCTTCATGCGAGATTAAATTTTCTTACAAAAAAAAATGATTCCTGCAGTCTACTAATTACAAATTCCATACCGGCTCAAAAACTTCTGAGACGTTCAGAAATATTGCAGGGCTGTATTTGTTTTCTTCGAATATATTTTCAAGGACCGCTTTTACTCTGTGAACTTGGTCGATTCTCGAAACCCAAATGAGAAGTCTGGCTTTTCTATAAATCTTAACATTTAAATCTTAAAGTTTAATACATCTTAACAGAATATAAGTACATGTAGGATAAATAAGTACTTCGTTTATTTTTATTTAGTTGTTACAACGATTATTATGTACATATTTTATTTTACTATGGTTTTTTTGGGCCAAAAATCTATGTTTGATTTTTTAATTTCTATTGAGTTCCTGATTTATGTTTTGAAATCGGTTCAATCTTTTTGTTAAAATTTTTTTAGTGTTAGATATTTACTCAATAAATTACACAGTTATCTTATTAAATATTACAATCAATAGTCCATGTAAAAGTACAGCTCGTATGAAGAAAAATATGAATTACAATACAGTGATTGAAAATAAGGAACGCTTCAGGCTCCGGAGTCCGCTACCTAGTCCAGGTGATTTGATAAATTTTCCAACCAATCTAGATTTAAAAAGTTGCTGCCTCCATTGGTAATCCCACCCGCATGTGAGATTCACGTTCTAACCGTTACACCATAGAAACATTTTCTGACAGTGTTTCTACGACCTCTTATTAGTATATAAGATTAATGCTTAAAACTGAATAGCTTTTACACTGAACTATTTCTGTGTTTTTATCACATCAGTTCATCAATAATATTATACCCAAATATCTAATGATTTTAGATAAAGAAATATGTGGAAATTGTGTACGTGACTTTGAAAATTGAAGGTTTCTCGGAAAATCCCCCCTGTTTCCTCCCTCCCCCTATCAGATCCTGACTTGGTTCCAATGGAACCACCTCGGAGGTGTACTCTTTCCGATAAAAAAAGATTTTTGAATATCGGTCCACAATTAACGGAGAAATAGTATAGTATAGTATAGACAAGACTGAAACAGTCGATAGTAAATAGTAACAAAATCAGTCGGACCGAAAATGGCGACTGAAACAGTCGATAGTAAGAAGTAGTCGATAGTCAATGGACTGAAACCATAATTCCCAACACTACTTAATACTGACCTAAATGTATTTATCTTTTTATAGTATTATTTTAACTACTACTACTACTAAATTAGATTTGACTTGTTCATAATTTAATTTTTTGTATATATCATTATTTTCGCTCGGCGCCAACTTCAACAACTTCGACTTCTTCGACTTCTTACAAATAGATGAATAGGTTTAGGTAGGTATTAAACTAAATTGTGTGATATAGTAGAATATAAAATACATGTAGTAGATAGGTTAAATAAGTATTTTGTTTATTTTTATTTAGTTGTTACAACGATTATTATGTACATATTTTATTTTAAAATGGTTTTTTTGTGCTAAAAATATGTTTGATTATTTTTTAATTTCTATTGAGTTTCTTATTTGTGTTTTGAAATCGGTTCAATCTTTTTGTTAATTGAAAATAAGGAACGCTTCAGGCTCCGGAGTCCGCTACCTAGTCTAGGTGATTTGACAAATTTTCCAACCAATCTAGATTAAAAAAGTTGCTGCCTACATTGGTAAACCAACCCACATGTTAGATTAACGTTCTAACCGTTACACCATAGAAACATTTTCCGACAGTGTTTCTACGACCTCTTATTAGTATATGAGATTAATGCTTAAAACTGAATAGCTTTTACACTGAACTATTTCTGAGTTTTTATCACATCAGTTCATCAATAACATTATACCCAAATATCTGACTATTTTGGATAAAGAAATATGTGAAAACTGTGTACGTGACTTTGAAAATTGAAGGTTTCTCCCCCTCCCCCCTAACAGATCCTGACTTGGTTCGAATGGAACCACCTCGGTGTACTCTTTCCAATAAAAAAAGATTTTTGAACATCGGTCCACAATTAACGGAGAAATCGGCGATTATACATTAAAACAATATATATAGACAAACATAGAAACTCGGTTAAAAATAGCAAAACAATCAAATATTCCTGTCAGGCCAAAGCAAGATAGAAGATATTACAAATATGTACCTAACTTCACGAATAATAATAATAATAACGATTCTTTTATATCTAAATAATCAACACAAACAATCTTATTCTGTTGTAGTTCATCTAAACCAATAGTTATTTGCTCTAAAACCTTGCCTTCCAAGGAAACCTCTGTACAAATTGTTAAGCCTATAAATTGTTTTTCAAGGATTTACAACAGATGGTGTTTCCGTGTATTATATCGCATCAGATACATTTGTAACCAACTTCATGTTGAAGCCTCATTTTCCTGTATGTATTATCATTTCGTGTGAACACAAAATGTTTTCAGTTTTTTAAAAATATGTTAATTTGTACCAAATAAATCGCATGTGCAGGATCTTTTACTTCTTACCATAAAAAAGCGCTGAAAGTCATCGAATGCTATGGAAACTTATGGCAACCATACGCCATCGATTTCATTATATTGATGGCGATAAATTGATAATTCTCTACAATATGAAGACTAGTTTCGACGTTTTAAAAGTGATAATTTTAACACTGAAGACAAAGAGCGTTTTAAACAACCGAAAAATTGAAGATGAAGATTTGAAGCCATTACTATATGATGATCCTTGTAGTGTGCAAAAAAGAATACGCAAAATTTTTGGAACTAACACAAGAAACCATTTACAATAGCTTGAAAGACATGGAAGTTATCCAAAAGTGTGAATTGAAGGCATGAGATTAAAAGACGTATGGTCAGATGTGAAATACTGCTTCCACGGCAAAAGCGGGTTTGTTTTTTGCATCCTATTGTTTCTGATGACAAAACTGAACCCATTACGATAATCCAAAAGTGAATAAAATCATGAGGACCACCTGCTATGTATTAACATCAACGGCAAAGTCAAATCCAAGCCAATGATCTGTATTTGGTGCTCATCAGCTTGGTGTGGTATACTATGAGTTGCTAGAATCTAATGGAACTATCAGTGATGATCGCTGCCGACTACAATTAATGAGTTTGCACTGCGAAAAATAACGGACGAAATATGGGTAAAGACCCAACGGTGTTATTTTTCAGCGTAGCAACACTCGACCACATGTGCTAAACCGGTGAACACATACATACATTAAAATGGGAAATGCTACCCCACCCGTCATATTCTCCAAGCATTACTCTTGCTTTGATTTTTACTTGTTGCATGAGGCGATACCTCCCTGAGCAGCGCTTTACTTCTTATAAAGATACCAAAAAATGGGTTAATTCAAGGATAGCGTCAAACATGAAATATGGGGAAAAATGGCGGCTATCGATAATCAATATAATATAACAATCAATAAAACAAATCATTTAAAGCTAATTTATAAACCCTTCAAAAGTAGTTCTGTTTTAATTACATTTTATCAAAGTAAATTTATTTTACAAGAACAAAATATTAAGATTTACTAAGAACAAATTAAAGGCAGTAACACGAGAACAATTCTACCAGAATATATCTAACGTGGACGTGATTTTATATCCCTATAGGTACAAAATGTTCAAGATTCAAAAAAAGCTCAATGTTAAGGTTCATTGAATTAATTTAGTAGTAAAATGAGATACGTCATGGAATGTTTTATTAAGCATTTAATTAAAATGTCTGATTTCGGGCGATGTTTCGCGCTCGAAATACGAAATTTTCTTTGTGTAAGCGACGAACAAAACCCGAAACATCTGGCGAATACATTTAGCAGAAGAGAAACAAACATCCGAACTCATTCTTTTTTAAAAATTCGTTTGTTTTCGAAAAGGTCCATTACTCCCTCGCCCGCTTGAATTATTCATATTCACTTCACCAGTGCCGTATAGGCAAACGACACTCGCCGTAATCTGAAATCGGCGTTTTTCTCACGATGTGTTATCACCGCCACAACCACTAAAACAAAACGCCTCCTAACGCGAGAGAAAAAAGCGACATCAAACTTCACGTTATTCGGATATGAAAATGGCCTTATCGAGCCCATCTCGAAATCACGTTTCGTTCGTGACGCAGGCGACCAAACAAACCTCCCTGAGCAGAAACTAATTTAGCAGGAACGGCGGCATCCTGCCATCTTCCTGTTTCAGATAAGTGTACCGTTACCAGCGAGGCGAAACGCCAGGTAATACAATTCACCCAGCATTCGCGACAGATAAGGTTTCGGCGTAAATCAACTTTGTATCAGGGCAGGGCTTGCAATTTTTTAGTTGTCGAAAGTTGCCAGTTGTTACTATTTATTTTAACACTATAGTACATCTAATGCATATATTATCGAAGAAGTTAAAACTTCAATTAATTTTACAGCCACAATAATTTATAGGTTAGAGTTGTTTTATCATATATACATTGACCTTTTTTCCACACTAGTATAGGTCGAGTTCTAGGTGCGCTTTTTAAGTAGTATATCCCCCCAAGGCCTAATACACCTAATTAACAATTGTATATCTGAGTAATTTATTTTACTTCCATCAGAGAGTATATTTATGTTTTACGCTTAGTTCTTGTTTCCAAGGGATGGTCTACATCCCTCAAATAATGGCATATCTTTTGGCTTTTTATGATTACTTTCCAGGCTAACAATTTTCTCTGAAATCTCGTATCATCCAATTATTACTATATATATATATATATATATATATATATATATATATATATATATATATATATATATATATATATATATATATATATATATCTTGTCTCTCTAAACTCTAAACATTCTGACTGTAATGTAATGTATATTTCAATATCTTTTTTTTAACAAGGTTTTAAGAAAATTTTATGTTACATATATGAGAATATAGCTGAAGATATTTTTTATCTTCATAGGCTTTTTCAGTTACATCTGTTATTCTATACACCTGGTCAATAGTCAGATGTTTCTTAATAAACTCGAGGTTAGGTATATTTGGGTTAGTGTCAATAATGTTGTAATTGATCTTTTCATATTTTCAAAGATCTTTAGGTACATGTCCTTATGACGTGGTAACCCAACCAACGATGACATTTCTAATATATAGTTTTCATCGTCAGGCCCGTTAAAAATCGCATGATATAACACATCCTTCTTAAAAAATTACCACTGAAGACCATCACTAAAGAAGAGCACTGTCCGTTTTGGAGAGCTTAAAGTTTTAAAATGATTTATCTCATCGGTGGCTTCATCCACTAGTCTGTCTTCTTTGGATCTTCTTAATTCCACTTTTCCACGGATATTTCCATAGTATACCCTGAACTATGATGCATGAGCTGGAGAATCATAAACTAGGAGCGTTTTCAATGTTTGCTAATTGGAATGGTTTATGTCTAGGAGTCTTTGAACATCGTCAATCCATTTTTGTTATCTCGCAGCTTTAGTTTCGATATTTTTTGCTGAACTCCATTTAACTACACCAAGGAATGCTTTGAATAACTGAATATTTTTATCTATTCGAACATAGACCATTCAGAGTTTTCGAAGATGCGTTAACAGCCGCATAATATAACAGATATACTTAACTCCATTCTCCACTAAAACGCTAGAAAAATATTTATGAAAATCATACAAATGAGAATTCAAAGAGCTCGTGAGAAAACAAGCTGAGAATATCAAGCAGGATTTAGACAGAATCAAAGTTGTATAGATACGAATTTCACGAATTAGGTTATTTAAGCGCATATTGTACGTGAAAAGTATGCGATTTTCGTTTATATAGATGTTTATAGTGAACGTGATGCCCTAAAAATTAATGAACTTACATTTACTTTACAGTCTTCTTACGATCATTGATTACGATGATGTTGAAGTTTTTCTCGTTCTTCATGATACAGCTCGCCTTTCATAAACCAAGACAAAATATTAACAATCTAGGGACACTGTAAATTTCAACAAGATCCAGTTAGAGAAAGTACAAGGGTTCGAGCACCTGAGATCAATAACAGAAGAAGAAAGTAGCATCTACTGCAGTAAGAGCTTTTAATTTTATTATACTAGAATAAAAGAAGACATTGCTTCTATAATTGTCCGAAATTTGAATATTGATAAAGTCTATCATCTGTAACTCATAATATAGATCTTTCAAATCTGTATCCATGTACAGTTGTGGAACAAACCCAGAAATGATTACAATGATTTGGACATATTGAATGAAAAGCAAACGAATTTCTCACAGACTTATGTGGCGAAATCGACTTCTATCTATTCTATCTGAAAAATAGGGGCCTGACAATGTCCCAAGTCAGAAGGAATAACATGTCAATTGAAAACTCCCCGACCTGACACATATGTGACGCTACTAGTATTAAATCCATACGTTTTTTGATTGGTGAATCAAAGATGCGTGTACAAATTTAACAGCTGTCGGATCATTAGTTTGTGAATTATAGTATTTTGAGTGAAGCAACTTTTGTTATTGTGAAAAAAATGGATAAAAAGGAATTTCGCGTGTTGATAAAATATTGATTTTTGAAGGGAAAACATACAATTGAAGCAATCATTCACGAATATTTGGGTATGAGAAAGCTCTGTGTAAAGTGGGTGCCGCGCGAGCTCACTTTTGACCAAAAACAACGACGAGTTGATGATTCGGAGCAGTGTTTGAAGATGATCAAACATATTAAACCCGAGTTTTTGCATCGATATGTGAGAAAGGATGAAACATGGCTCCATCATTTCACTCCGAAGTCCAATCGACTGTCATCTGAGTGGACTGCACACGAAGAACCCGCTCCAAAGCGTGGGAAAACGCAACAGTCGGCTAGCAAGGTTATGGCGTCTGTATTTTGGGATGCGCATGGAGTAATTTTCATTAACTACCTTGAAAAGAGAAGGACCATCAACAGCGACTATCACATAACGTTATTGGACCGTTTGAAGGACAAAATCGCTGAAAAATAGGCGCATTTGAAGAAAAAGAATTGCTTCCTCATCCACCGTATTCTCCAGATCTGGCCGCCAGCGACTTTGAATGCCGCCCCGTCTAATGAAGAGGTGATCGCCAAAACTGATACCTATGTAGGAATGTTCGTCGGGTCGATCGGTCGGTTTAAATGTGTGGCTGCCGCTGCGATTATTTATCAGAACACTCACTACTATTTTTGGAAGGAATTTGCACGGGAACTAAAAACACTGGTTGAATCAAAGTTGTTTATTTTAACTTACGATTGATACATGTGGTCGATGGGAGAATTGACAGGATATTAGGTTAGGTAAAGGAAGTACGGTAGCGCTGTGGAAGTGGTACTGTTACAAGGGGACGGTGAAAAGAAAAGAGAGCGAGACGTCGACGTGATGGTCTTTTATACCCTGGAACTTGCATGGTACCAATCCACCGGCGTTGCCAACCTTTGTATTTGTTGATGGTGAATTGGTGGTGGCCTAAAGGGTCGTGGCGGTCGCCACACCTATTTTAAAGGAAAGGACAAATCGTACTCAAAAATGATATCGAAAAGTTGGAGGGTCGCTATAATCAGTGTATCACCCTTGATGGGAATTATCTTGAATAAAAAAAAACTAATTTTGCCAAAAAAATATGGTTTACTATGGTAAAACGCGGACTTTCAAATTGAGCTGTTATGACCGTTACGACATAACAAATGTGAGTATTAAGAATCATTATTTGTTTTAAATATTGGGTTAATTTTTGGTCTTGCGCCTTGACCTTACTTCAATTTGGTATTTCAAGTTTATTTATATGTTGTAGGACTAATTTGATTTTTGGTTTGATCAACTGTCTTTTGTTTGTTTGTACGATTAATGGGCATAGTCAGCTTAACCTATTTATATCAGAGCAGAGCGTCCGTTTATAAGAGTTTATTTATGACGTTATAATTATGAGGAATTAAAAATCCAAAGTTTGTTGTTGTTTAATAAAACTAAATAAAACGAACTTATTTTTGCGTTATGTTATCGAGCGTTAAGAGAAGCGTCATACACCATTAACCATCCTCCTTAAAAATATATCAAAAACGTTCTCGCTTATATACCCGGACCGCTTTCCGTAAATTCAATCAATGGCTTACAAACTAGAAACGCCATTACTGTACTGGAAGCGGTCGTTTTCAGGCTCATTTTTAAATTAACCCACTCCACCGTCCGTAATTCCCTACGACTACTTACCATCCAACTTCATCCGCCGTAAAATTTTTACGTTTCCTTTTTGGGTGTCTTTTGTTTTTGGACGATCTTTCGGAATTTTGAACATACCCAACGACCGAGATAAAAGTTTCAGGGTCTCGTTTACATTTTATTAATTATTTAACCAAATTAGCTTGGAGTTACTTAAAATTTAGGTTCTAAGTTTTCATTTACATGTATATTTACTCTGAATGGATATTAAATGTGCCGAGGTATGCTTTGCTGAAATTGGATTCGTCGTTCTAACGAGAGATATTTAGTAGCAGCCGTAAGTAGGCATCTCGTTAGGCAATTAGAAGCAACATATTGACTGAGCTTTTGGATTAAGAGGTTTTTGTGCATTATTTAATCACTGTCACTTGGATTTACCACCATGAGTAAGACGAGAAAACTACTTTTTATCTGTTGTCTCATTTTCTTTTTCAAGGCATTCTTAAACACAATATTACTAACTTAAAAAAGAATTACAAGACCGTTAGAAGAGAGCACAAGTACTCATATTTTATTCGGCGGTCAAAATAGCAAATTCTAAAGCAAATACCAGATGTACCGGGAGGTTTTTTCAAACTACATAATTTAAAATGAAAAAATGTATTTATTCAAAGTATTGGCCATTTGATCCATCTTTGATAGTACACATGTTGCCGATTTTTTGAAGCAGTTTGTGGATACCATCCCAAAAAAACTATTTGTCCTTTCATTTTGTCCTGTTTGTTTCAAAACCATTCATAGAATCATTTTATAACTTCTTCAAAATTGGCGATGTTCTGCTCTGTAAACGCATGTCCCATTAATAAATTTAATAGTCGGACGGAGCAATATCTGGAGAGTACGGTAGTTGCGACAATATGTCATATCCAAGTGTTTTCTACGCTTCCTTTCAACATTTGGTTAATATAGTGAATAATGATCGGGTGCTAGACGTTTTCTTGTAGTTTTAAGAGGTTTTATAATATTTAACAGAACAGTACTATGTTGAAAAATCACTTATCTCATTTCTGTTTATATCAAGTTCTTTTCTCAATATTACCGCCAAATGAATCAATAGCAACTTCCAATAATTGTTTCATTTATTCTAAACTTCTAGTTGGTCAATTTTAATTTGAAATTTGTTTTTTGACCAGGCACAAGCAAGCCGTAAGGTTTTAACTAGCGTTGGGAACTAGCGACTGAAACCAGTCGAAACAATCGATAGTCAAAAAACTAGCGACTGAAAATAATAATTACTATTTTCAGTCAAATGCACGGTTCGATCGTTTTTTTTTTCAAATCTGTATGTCAGACAAAGATGTACGAACCCTTTCCTGTGTAAATTGTGAAAAAGAGGAAAGGACGGAGATAATTGCTTGGAACAGTTACGTTTATATGTGTTTATATTTTCCAACGGTAATATAAACGAGACGTAGATGTACACATTTCTTCACGTACTAATTTTAAAAAAGAAAAGGAAAAAGTAATTGCTGAATACTATTACCATGCAATTAACAATTTCATTTTAAACGAAGTAGAATTATTTTTATATTTGAATGTTCTGTGGATCTGCAAAAGGAAATTGATTTTTTCTATGGAATGGAATAACACCCCACAGTTTTATCTAATAATATACTATAATAAATATGGACGATACAATAGGACTTAAACAAAACTTGAAAACTAAAGATGTACAATAAGGATAAACACTAAAATTAAACATACACCTGATCATATAAAAAAGCTAATTCATGACATAATTAAAAATGATCGCACAATAACAACTAGAGCTTTTTTAAATAAAATAAATGCTTTATTTATTATTGAACGGAAATATTTTTTAACAAAAATAGAAAGAGTAATTGAAATATTACCTATTATTACCATAAAAACAGTCAAAAGTATTTTACTATTTACCATTCACAATTTTTATATTTTTACCCTATTACATTAACAATTTTGAAAAATATCTTTCCAAAATGCTGCTATATTAATACATAATATATTTTTATTAACAAGAAAACTACCAAAATAATCATAAAACTATATCAAAAACCAAAAATATCAGTGGAATGAAACTAGTAGAACCAAAAATAGTAACTAAAAGTACACGACTGAAACAGTCTATGGTAAATAGTAACAAAACCAGTCGGACCGAAAATTGCGACTGAAGTAGTCAATTACTACCAAACAGTTGATAGTCGATGGTTCCCAACACTTGTTTTAACAGCAATTCTTAATTTTCAGCGGCACTTGATATATTTTAATGAAAGTTGCAGTCTAGTGCATAATGAATATAACATATGTTTTATATAAAATTGAGGAATTATATAAACTGTATATAAATCATTGTTCAACACAAATGGTTCCTCAACTCTGTTGATGATTCAGTGAATGCATTAACAACAGCAGGTTCGTGTTAAATTCCTTTTTCTGAAATATCTTCTGCACACTGCAAATGAAAACAATACAAATAAACAATCAGTGTCATCAGTAAAATAACCGATAATAATAAAATGTTTAAAACTTACTAAAACATTGCGATAAATAATAAGAATAATAAACACAAACTTTAGCTTCTTCTACCGAGATACTTTTACTGTTTCTTTTGACGATCTTTTATTATTTTGAAGTTATGGACCTCCGAGATAAAAGTTTTCAGAGTCCCGTTTACATTTTGTTAATTATTAAACCCAATTAAGTTCGAGTTACTTAAAATTTAACTTGTAATTTTTCATTTACATTTAGTTTTAATAATTTTTCGCTTGTTTTTCTTGTAATTTCAACGCTTTCCAGTTTTTTAAAGCTCTTTGGATATTTACTCATCAAATCTTCACCATATTATTAAAGTTAATGATGCTTTAAAGGAGTTATATAGATAAATTGATGATTCGTTATATCTATTTACTATCCACATGTGTTTCTCCTTTTTACAGTATGTTTGTTTTTATTTAGAATATAATTGATTGGGGGAAAATAATTTCGGTTTTTTTTAATGTTTTTAAAGTCGAATTTATTCATATATTTTTTAAAAAATTTGCCAATCTCTCTCAATTTTTGTAGAGTTATTATAAAGATATGTGTGGTCAAGTGTCGTTGTCATTTTAAACCAATTCTGACACTGGCGTTTACTAATGTATTTACAACCATACGACTTCACCCAATTTTCTATAAACATATTCTGATGTTCTTCTTTGTTGAAAGTAAAAAAAGCAAAATATGAATAAATTAGCATTCTGGAACCTCCATTTTCAAATCGAATAACCTAACTTTGTATTGAAGTATACTTTGATTACTCAGAGGAATTTTCATTTAGTCAGATGATACTCTTTTATCAAAGTAAGATCTAAAACCTAAGAAGATATATGAATCTAAGTTATCCTTCACTCACAGCAACGTAGAACCTATACAACTACTGGACTACGCACAGGAAGTCATAAAATAGAAGTGAACCATATCACATGAATTTGTATGATGTGTAAATGTTACTATAGAACATATTTGGAACATTTTGCATATTTATATGTTAAAGAAGATGGGTTTTGTTGTCTATAGACAAAACATGGAAATTTGGAAAAAACAAGGATTTGATTTTTTGTTTTGTGATAGGTTTGGTGAATAGAAACTCTCTCATTTCGTACCGCCGTTCAATAAATCGCCATTATTTCCTTAAATAAAATAGTATTTTAAAGTAAATTAAAAATTTTTTGTAAAGCAATTGTAACAAATGTATTTGTAAATTAATGTTGTATTAAGAGTATTTAATGTATTATGAAATATAACAAAAATTATGCTTTTACGAATTATGGGGCATGTGGTACTTGTTCTTGTACTGTGGTTGGGCTTCGGAAGCTGTGAAAATACAGAAACAACATTGTAATGTCTGATTGAAAGTGCTTTTTACATTTGTGGCAAACGTAGAAAATACTGACAAATGTACTAAAAGATGCGAACTTCGTCTTCATCACTGTCCAGCACTGAAAGCGATATCTGATATCCGAAAACTAATGGCTGGCGCAAAGTTTACAAAATGTTTAGCGCCTGATGAAGCAGCGGCATGACCACAAATCACCGGATTATGAGCAAGTTCAAATCTCTTTCAAAATATATTTTCTGCATACACATCTTGATTTCTTGTGACAAAACGCGAGATATATTGAATTGAAAGGCGATACCACGGATTAGGGATGAAGGCATGATGAAGGATTACTGTTGGACCTTAATGCGTGAAACAGATCTTGGGTAGTTCAACCTCTGTTCATTTCTGATTTATACTTTTTAATTCAATAAATGACCGTAAATGGACCAAAAAAAATGAATTTATTGAATAAATATTGGAAACTAGAACCAATTATAAAAAACAAGTTTACTGATTTGGATTCAGTCCCTCAATTTACCTCATAAACAACTTTTGGTTGTTCAGGTCGAACACTGGATATATTTCTGTAATGATTGTCTTAAATGCAAAATCGATAGTATGGCGGCCACTACCACTCTTTAGGCCACCACGCATTCACCTAAAGCAAGTTGAAAGGTTGGCAACGCCGGTGGATTGGTACCATACGGTTCCCAGCTATAAAATACCACCACAACGACGTCTCACTCTCTTTTCTTTTCCCTACTCCCTTGTAATAGTACCACTTCCACAGCGCTACCGTACTTCGTATTCTCCCGTCGACCACATGTATCAATTTATATCAAATTAAACAAGTATTTCTTCAACCAGTGTTTTCAGTTCTCGTGCAAATTCCTTCCACAAATAGTAGTGAGTGTTCGGACAATCGCATCGATAGCTACACATTCCGACCGACCGACCCAACGAACATTCCTACAATTCCAAAGGAGAACGTGCCACAGAGTAATCAAAAATTCATACAGACTAATACCGGAAGAATATATACTAAAAAATTAAATTGAAATACAACAATAACATAATAAGCAATAAAAATACCACTAAAGACTCAATCAATATTATTAATATTGGTCATTGTCTTTTATCACTAATCGACGATCATGACAAAAAACGCTGTTTAAACATTGAATATGATAGTATCGATTGAAACAATTAAGAGATAATGCGAATTACCACTTAACCAAACAAGTGTTGCTGTTTAATGAAAAAACAAACATCGAACGGATAGAAAATAAATCGGATTTAACGACGCGACGTCCTGCATTGAATCATGGCCCGTTCCGAGGCAGCATTTTAATCGTCTGTTTACTGGAATGTTATTCTGCTTGGTTTTTTGCGTGTCCCGGGGCCGTAAACAACTTAAAACGTCAAATATCTCTCTTACGGCTTTGATATTAACAAGAGATCGCCCCTGAAACAAAGGACGCATAAAAAGGAGCGATAAAAATTTTAACGGTACCCCGAACAGAGGGTGTTCGGTCCCATACGCTTAAGACAGAATTTTCTTTTATTATATTTTATCTCATGCCTAAGATTGTTAGATTTTTTTAAAGGCTCCTTTTTACCAACTATGGTTTACCTGGACGGGACCTACTGTTTAACGTGGGATCTGAATCACTATCCTTGATGTTAAACCTGGTGAGTAAATACTGATGAGAGACCGACTTAAAGATGATCCCAGAAGACATCCGGTCTTATACAGCCTGGTTAATGGTGTGACTGTAATCATTTTCCCTTTCAGATTTTATACTCTTGCCTTTAGAAAAGTCCCCGGCCTACAATGGTAAAACACATTTTTTTGGAAAGATTAGTTTTTTCATTCAACATAATTCCCTTCAAAGGTGATACACGGATTATAGCGACCCTCCAACTTTTCGATACTATTTTTCTAGTATGATTTGTCCTTTACTTCAAAATAGGCCTCAGTTTCAGCGATCACCTCTTCATTCGACACAAATTTCTTCCCAGCGAGCATTCTTTTGAAATCTGAGAACAGGAAATAGTCGCTGGGGGCAGATCTGGAGAATACAGTGGATGAGGAAGGAATTCGAAGCCCAATTCACGGATTTTTGACATGGTGCATAGATTTGTTGAAGCAGCACGTTCTTTTTCTTCAAACGGTCCAATAACGTTATGTGATAGTCGCTGTTGATGGTCCTTCCTTTTTTAAGGTAGTCAATGAAAATTATTCCATGCGCATCCCAAAATACAGACGCCATAACCTTGCCAGCCGACTGTTGCGTTTTCCCACGCTTTGAAGCGGGTTCATCGTGTGCATTCCACTGTAATGATTGTCGATTGGACTTGGAGTGAAATGACCAAGCCATGTTTCATCCATTGTGTGAAAATCGACGCAAAAATTCGGGTTTATTACGCTTGATCATCTTCAAGCACTGCTCTGAATCATCAACTCATCATTGTTTTTGGTCAAAAATGAGCTCGCGCGGCACCCACTTTGAATAGAACTTTGTCATACCCAAATATTCGTGAATGATATGATGTACACGTTCAGTTGATATCTTTAGAGTGTCTACTATTTCATTCAGTTTCAATTTACGGTCAGTCAAAATCATTTTATGGATTTTTTAATGTTTTCGTCGGTAACAGCCTCTTTTGGACGTCCACTGGGTTCACCGTCTTCGGTGCTCATTTCACCACGTCTAAACTTAGCATACCAATCCTTGATGGTGGATCTTCCTGAGGCAGTGTCCGGAAACTCGGCATCAATCCAAGTTTTTGCTTCAACTGTATTTTTTCGTTCAAAAAGCAATCCTTTATCAACACGCGAAATTCCTTTTTGTCCATTTTTTTCTCAATAACAATGGTTGTTTCACTCAAAATGCTATATTTCACAAACTAATGATCCGACGGCTGTCAAATTTATACACGCATCTTTTGAGGGTTAAGGCTAACTAAAAAACATATGAATTTAATGCTGGTAGCGCCATCTATGTGTCAGGCCGGGAACTTTTCAATTTAATTGATGAACTATTATTGATGAGTCTGATGTCGTGTTGTTTACATATTATGGAAACTTATATTTATTCAAAGATTATATCTTGATTAAACAGATACATCGCATTGTGTTCCCCTCCAGGTTCTTCGTTGGTTCAGACCTACATAAAGTTAGGGTACTCAGTTAGGTTTCTACATAAAGTTAGGGTACTCAGGTGCAGTGCACATTTTGTGTACTTTGAAAGGCCAGAGCTGGTGACCGTATAAATATGATAAATAGTCTATATTTCTTCTTGTCTCAAAATGTACGGTTTCCTTGAATGTTATACAGCTAGTATTGAGAAGGCATTTCTATTAAACAATTCTTTTTTTTATTTTCTTGCAATATAGCTTAGGTTTTCTATAGATTGGTGAATATCGATCGCGAAATATGGCGAATCTTCAAAAGACAAACTATAGCGTTATAATAATAAGAATATGAATAGAATAAATATCATACTGTCCTGGATATGGACAGGTTTATTAACTTCATTGTTTCCAAAACTCCAATGGATTACAGCTAGTAAAGTTAGTAATTTTAAGTAAATTTAGTTTTCACCTAAATTGTGATGCTTCAGCTCATATTTTCGAATTAGCAGGTGGTTCGATTTCAGTTAATTGAAGAAAATTTCAAATAGAACAGACGTATAATACTTTTAGCCTAATTCTACCGATTACACTAGTTTTATTATTAGGTCATACATCTGATTTTTATTAGCGATTAATATTTATTGATGAAAATATGAGTTATAAATGTAGACAAGTGTTATACAATCTAACACAACTGTTCAATCCGATGGGTTTAATAATTATCTACATAATATAACTGTTTCCTATTTAGTATTATTGAGTTAATCAATGTACATAGACGCTAATCACGCTCATAATTGTATTTTAGACATTCATGACTTTTGTTCTTTGATTGAAAGATATTTTATTCCGGAGCCCATTAAACACTTTTAGGAATAAATAGACTTTAAAGCTTTGATTTTGATGTCAGTACGAAAGAACGCTCTGGAGGACTAAATAAAAAAATAAATTGCAATACTTATTAGGCGAAAACGTAGCTCAAACTTTGAAAGAATTTTCAGACAGCTTAGCAGTTGATGCATAAACTATTTTTTATCATTTACACGAGCTAGAAGGATTCGATAAGAAGGAAAAGAGGGATAATATCTACCATAATAATTGGTAAATCATCTACTACAACAATCCCAATTGCAAATTATTATGGGTTATTACAGAAGGGTTACCATTATCGCACCAAAACGGAATATTCATGGCCATCATGTATTGCTATGTATGTGGTGAAAAAATTAAGGTACAGTAAATTAAGAGCTGCTAATACCGATTAAAACTGTTGGTTTCTCAATTCACTGCAAATATCTACTCATTACACTGACATCCTGATCTACATTGACACCGAAGCGGAACATTCATGGTAATAATATCTTTCTATGCGTAATGGTGGGACCAGTAAGGTGTAATACATTAGGAGTAGCTAAAATCGAATAAAACTGTCGGTCACTTAATTCACTGCAAATGTCCACCGACGTCAATTTAATACATTGAGGTATAAAATCTGCAGATCAAGCATCTTGTTGAAGATATGATTAACGATTAACATCTACTTTGCTCGTTAAGCCTTTTATTCATGAACACTTCTGGATTAAAAAGTGAATTCGTCGCTTTTCTAAAGGGCTTCCTAGATTACCCTGTATACTTTATTTTATTGATTAATTATTCAACAATAACGGATCCATAACAGAATCATTACTTCGACTAATTAAAGAAAATCTTTAGGATTTACGCATTATTATTGAAATAAACATTTATTAACATTGTAATGCTCTAAATTTGAACATAAGCTCCCAAATTTTTTATTGATTTTAATAATTAACTATTAATAACTCTTATTTCATTCATTTTTGATATACCACCAAATCCAAGGTAATTTATTTTAAACGAATTTCATATTGAATTTCTTATCTCCCCCGCTGATTGTCATTCCAGTCATTTCACTTTTTATCTTAAAATTCAAATATCCCCCTAATATCCCGAACATCCTCCGAATAGATAGACACTCACTCACTCAATATCTGTGTTCGGAAGCGAAGCGAGCTAATGCCGTCTTCCAGTCTGTTAACCAAAGAAACAGATAATAAATCGATTCTTTATGGTGAGTTTTCCGACCACCAAAACGGCGATTGTTGCGACGCGATGAACTGAAAATGCGTCGGCTTGTTAAGTTGTAAACGGTGGCGCCATCTTTGGTCGATATTCTTACATTGTGTTGGATGTATTGTTTCTGTTAGGATTGTGGCTTAATTTATAAAGATTTAAAAAAATATTATCATATAACAAGTCAAATGAAAAGTCCCCGGCCCACCATAGTAAAACATATTTTTTTGGAATTTCTTTTATTCAACGTAATTCCCTTCAAGGATGATGAAACTGATTATAGCGACCCTCCAACATTTCGATACCCTTTTTGTAGTACGATTTGTCCTTTGCTTCAAAATAGGCCTCAGTTTTGGCGACCACCTCTTCAACAACGAAAGCTTCTTCCCAGCCAGCATTCTGTTGAGATTTGAAAACAGGAAATAGATGCTGTGGGCCAGACCTAGAGAATACGGTTGATGAGCAAGCAATTCGAGGCCCAATTCATTTATTTTTGATACGGTGCATTGTTTTGGTGAAGCAGCACTTTCTTTTCCTTCAAATGCAGCCGCTTTCGGCGATTTCGTATTTTAAAGGTTCCAATAACGCTATGTAATTAGTCGTTGTTGACGGTCCTTCCTTTTTCAAGGTAATCAATGAAAATTGTTCCATGCGCATCCCAAAATACAGACGCCATAACCTTGCCAGCCGACTGTTCCGTTTTCCCACGCTTTAGTTCATCATTTGGAGCGGGTTCATCGTGTGCAGTCCACTCGGATGACTGTCGATTAGACTTCGGAGTGAAATAATGGAGCCTTGTTTCATCCATTGTCACATATCGACGCAAAACCCCGGGTTTATTACGTTTGATCATCTTCATACACTGCTCCAAATCATCAACTCGTCGTTGTTTTTAGTCAAAAATGAGCTCGCGCGGCACCCACTTTACACAGAACTTTCTCATACCCGAATATTCGTGAATGATATGACGTACACGTTCAGTTGATATCTTTAGAATGTCTGCTACTTAATTCAATTTTAATTTTCGGCCATTCAAAATCATTTTGTGGATTTTTAAATGTCGGTAACAACCGCATTTGGGCGTCCACTGCGTTCACCATCTTCGGTGCTCATTTCACTACGTCTGAACTTAGCATATCAATTCTTGATGGTTGATTTTCCTGGGATAGTGTCGGGAATCTCAGCATCAAGCCAGTTTTTTCTTCAACAGTATTTTTTCCCTTAAAAAGCGGAATTCCTCTTTATCCATTTTTTTTTCACAATAACAAAAGCTGCTTCACTCAAAATTCTATAATTCACAAACTAATGATCCGACAGCTGTCAAATTTATACACGCATCTTCTGATGGTTAGGGCTAACTGAAAAATATATGGATTTAATTCTAGTAGCGCCTTCTATATGTCAGGCCGGGGACTTTTCAATTGACCTGTTAGGTGTAATTCTGACACGTTTCGTCTAGCTTCCGTATTTGAACCCCCATTATCCAAAACAACAATAATTATGGGAATTCCATACCAATTCTGTAAGAACCTTTTGTCTCCTGGGGAATATCATACTATTTACAAAGACCAATTCAAATTGCTGACATCGCTAATCTTTCAGGTACAGGATGGATGCCCACATATATATAGTAAAAGATTTCAAGAATTTACGTTTATTTACATGTAAGGTTATGTCAAATTGCGTTTAATATGATGTGTTGTTCGTGATGACGTGTGTATATCACAAACCACAATACTTTTCCAATAGCTATTATACGTAATCTTACATAATAATAACAATAATATCTGCAACTGTTAAATTATGACTAGCAAACCTCATTCGATTAGTTAGTAGGCATTACCATACGTTGATTATTGTTTACGATACTATGGTATTTTAAAATTATCTATCATTATTTCAATTACACGAGCATGGATAACAATGGATTTATTTATTATTTTAACATAAGGATAAAGAGATGGAATTTTAAGTAGATTTTTCTATTTTAAGTAACTGATCGTTTTATTTTCTACCAATAAAAGATTCAAGAAATATAATGAACACCAAAATCTTGCAGAATTCTCAAACTAATGTTGACAAACGCATCTCTACATTTTAACTTTAACATATTACAAAATTCTAATCTAAATAAAATAGTGAAACGAAAATGTTACCTAATATAATTTATGTTAATATTATAGTAGATCTAATGCATATATTATCGAGAACTTTTTTTTGAGTAACATTTTGAGATAGTTCATTCTTTAACATTCAAAACTTATTTTATGTACTTTAAACCATTCCTTAATTGCAAGCTTTGTTGATGCAGGTGTTGGCATCTTCTCCACCAGTGTACTATGATATGGTACATTATCCATAACCATATCTAATGGTTCCTCCAGTTTCTTTACAAGATGATTTTCAAGCCACTGCGAAAACAAGTTATCATTATCACCAGTTATCATTAAGGTTGATTTCTCTATGGTAGTCACCCTTGAACGTAGAGGAAAACACTAATTGGGCACCAGAAACTAAAACCATTCTTGTTTCCAGCATGAAGAACTATGCCTGCAATGAATTATTAATAAATATCATGACTAACAAAACCTAATCGATAGTTATTCCAATGTTTTCCTTCTTCCATCACCGGCCGAATATACTTTCCTAAATATCCATGCCACATCTAAATATAAAAATTGATATAATAATTATTTCTTGATTTGTTGTATGTTTTTAAAAATTGTATTCTTTTAAAAACAATATCTGGAAATTCCATTAATTCCTTTCGTGGGCTACCTTTACACCACTTAAATCTTATATTTCTCAACAGTATACGAAAGGATATTCTACTTCCCTAAAATGGCTGCATATCTTTCGACTTTTTATGGATACTTTCCAGACAATTTTCTCTGAAATAATTGTATCAAATTATGTTTCGATTGAGAAAACTACTTACTGTTTTTATACATTTCAAATATTTAATCTCCGATACAACTAGCATCAAGCTGAGCTTTATTCGTCACTGGTTTCGCATAAAGGCGGTTTCTTTTTGATGAATTTAATGTTATACGATTTTTATTGTTTGAGATATTTTAGTGACCGTGTCCGCACTAATATTCAGTACAGCTGCAACACGCAAACATATTTTCAATAAAAACCGCGGCGATTTGACTTGTATTAAAACAAAACGTTAAAACGACGTTTGTCGGTTTATAACCCGTAATTACAATATTTTGAAGAATTTTGCAGACGTTTGACAAATGTAAAACTTTTGCAGGCTCATTCGGTTACATGTTCGAACTTTTCAAACAGTATTCTATCTCTTTCTAAATAATATAAAATGAGAAGGAAAATATTGGTTAAATATAAAACGAATTTACAATTTTCGACAGGCCCATGTTGATGACGTGCGTCATTACTGCTTTGAAGATACTATACATTACAGTCCCATGAGTTAATGTATAATTGATTGCAGCACATGAAACTATAAATATAAATTATACTGGATATAAGGTTTAAAGTATAGAGTGCAAGATACAATACTAAATATATGGATGAGTATAAAGCATAAAATAATATACCTGTCTGTATTATTCTCAAAATAGTACTAAAATATATAGCAATTGTTAAGAGAAGATAGACTATTAAGATATCTTCAAACATTCTCGAAAATTGAACAATGTATTCATTGATAACCATCCATTGGTGAATGGTTTGCCAATGAATATGAATAACAATATTCATTGGCCACCATCATATTTGACATCAAAATTGCTAGAATGCCAACAAACTTTTTTAAATCATAAACACCACAGAATGTTCAATTACCCAGCTTTACATTTTTCTCTCTTCGAAGGTAAAAAAATCAAAATTACCTTCACCAAGCACGATAATTTTTCACGGACTAAGGACACAAATGATGCTACTTTAGGGTAAATTTTATATGGCTCGGTGAATAAACGTAAAGCGAAATGAAACAGTGGTGTTTACATTATATGACCGTTATTTATTGAAGTAATATAAAAATGTGGAAAATACAAAATAGATAAAACAGATGGTAGCGGTGTTACCTGTAGACGAGACTTGGGCAGTCGATGGTGGCACGTCTAAACTAAACGATGGTCGAGTACTGAATCATTGGAAATATCCTTCAATAACATCCCAAATAAACATCTCGGGGTTGCCAGCTATTCGTTATCCGATAGATGGCGCTGCTGGCACCGCGCCCGTGTTCAACATCTGGGATTATATTTCTCGGTATTTTGTTGACCGTTATACCACTATGTAAAATTTGACATGCCTCAAGGTCGCTATACTACTGTATTGCTAACACGCTAGAGGACAGCTCTATTCAATAAGTATTACTAGATATATGTGATTTTAGAGTGGTATTATAGTCCAGACATTTGAAAAAAATCGATTTTTTCTCATATTTTCAAAGCTTAAGCCTTAAAATGTACCCTAATAGAATATACCCTTGAAAGGACTTTTCAGAATTTAAATTATATTCGGATATATCACTGTTTTATTGACAAAGGCTTTCTATTAGAAAACCTTAAAATTATTTTATCCCTAACCTTATATAAAGTACATACATTTTCTAAAAATAATTATATTTGATATACCGATTATTGCATTATATCAAAATTTAAAACATTTATTTTATGACACGAAGTAAATGTGTTTTATCACATTTAACAATTACACTCACTGTTTCGCCAGTGTTGCGTGTCCGAATTATCTTTTACCAGCTATAAATTTTTAACAAAAACTGTTCATGATCAAGGGAATACGTTTAAAAATAAATTTTAAGTTGCGCTTGAGCTTCTGATTTAATAGTTAGTTAGTGGCAGTTTTGATATAGTTTAATATAGGATGGAAATAAAAGTTTTTTTGGAGCTCAAGATTTTTTTTTTGGAAGAAAAAGTACGGGCTGGGCGACTTGTAACTTAGGACTTTCTAAAAATACTCTTTCTAAAATTTTCTATTTTATTTGTATAACTGAATTTATATCCATAACTGAATTCGTTAGGTCCGTATAGGTTTTAGACATTGCTTGACAACTGCAACTTATATACCTAACAGATTAATTGAAAAGTCCCCCGCCTGACTCATAGACGGCACTACTAGAATTATATCCATACGTTTTTTTAGTTAGCCCTAACCCTCAAAAGATGCGTGTATAAATTTGACAGCGGTCGGATCATTAGTTTGTGAATTATAGCATTTTGAATGAAGCAACTTTTGTTATTATGAAAAAAATGGATAAAAAGGAATTTCGCGTGTTGATAAATTATTCCTTTTTGAAGCGAAAAATTACAGTTAAAACAAATACTTGGCTTGATCCCAAGTTTCCGGGCACTGCCCCAAGAAAATCAACCAACCAAGGACTGGTATGTTTTAATATGGTAAGTTTAGACGTGGTGAAATGAGCACCAAAGACGATGAATGCAGTGGACGCCCAAAGGAAGTTGTTACCGACGAAAACATTTAAAAAATCCACAAAATGATTTCGAATGACCGTAAATTGAAACTGAATGAAATATCAGACACTCTAAAGATATCAACTGAATGTGTAGATCATATCATTCACGAGTATTTGGGTATGAGAACGCTCTGTGCAAAGTGGGTGCCGCGCGAGCTCACTTTGGACCAAAAACAACGACGAGTTGATGATTCGGAGCAGTGTTTTAAGATGGTCAAGCGTAATAAACCCGAGGTTTTGCGTCGACATGTGACAGTGGATGAAACATGGCTCCAGCATTTCACTCCGAAATCCAATTGACAGTCATCTGAGTGGACTGCATACGATGAACCCGCTCCAAAGCATGGGAAAACGCAACAGTCGGCTGGCAAAGTTATAGCGACTGTATTATGGGATGCACATGGAATAATTTTCATTGACTACCTTGAAAGAGGAAGGACCATCAACTGCGACTATTACGTAGCGTTATTCGACCGTTTGAATGACGAAATCGCTTGCGACTGCTGCTTCACCAAGACAATGCACCGTGTCAAGAATCTATCAATTGGGCTTCGAATTGCTTCCTCATCTAGCGTTTTCTCCAGATCTGGACCTCCAGCGACTATTTCCTGTTCTCAGATCTCAAAAGAATGCTCGCTGGGAAGAAATTTTCGTCGAATGAAAAGGTGATCCCCAAAACTGAGGCCTATTTTGAAGCAAAGTACAAATCGTACTACAAAAATGGAATCGAAAAGTTGGAGGGTCGCTATAATCAGTGTATCTTGAAGGGAATTATGTCGCATAAAAAAAACTAACTTCATTTGCATACTCCATTTTAAAGAAGCAAACGCTTTTGCAGCTTGGTCGCTCCCTATCACTTCAGCGGAAGATGGCACTTTCTTCTCTCAAGTGTTTAACACCTGCATAGACTCCAACTTGGCGTTGAAATTTACAATAGCAGGCGATACGTCAATTGTCAATGTACTTTTCTTTTCTTAAATGTAAACTTTATCGTAACATGACTTTAATTAAAAACTTTCAAAGTTTACTTCTTTAATATTCGGAAAAAATATATAACAAAATATCTATTTTTTATTCGTTTTTGTGAGTGTAATAAAACTCAACCCTGCATTCTACAATAAATTGAAGCTTCCGATTGCAGTCACAGTAGACACGTCATGTCTTCGCTGAGGTACCAGAATTGCCAACATCTCGTCATCAAAGAAAATAAGCTACCACGTCGTTGAACAAGTGCACCTCCCTCAGCGTTCATTTCGGGAGCCGAAAAATAGCTTATTTTTAACGTCGTCGATAGACCATATTCAAGTGCCAAAGCGACGATGAAGCAACGGTATCTGTAGAACCGAAAGATATCAACAGCCGTACCAGATCGCAACCGTACCAACCACAACCGTTTTGATTTAGCATATCCAAATGTGTAAAACCCCTTTCATGCATCATATTTTTTTGTTATATAAAATATTTATATGTAAAATTCTGACCGGGGAGTATGGTAGCGACCTTGAGGCATGTCGAATTTCACATCGTGGAATAACTGTCATCAAGGTACCCAGAAATATAATCCCAGATATTGAACACGGGCGGGGTGCCAGCAGCTCCAACCAGAACACGATAACGAATAGCTGGCAACCCCGAGACGTTTATCTGGGATGTTATTGAAGGGTATTTCCGATCATTTAGTATCTGACCACGGTTCAGTTTAGACGTGCCACTATCGACTGCCCAAGCCTCGTCTCCAGGTAACACCGCTGACATCCGTTTTATCTATTTTGTATTTTCTACATTTTTTATATTGCCAATAAATAACAGTCACATAATGTAGACACCACTGTTTCATTTCGTTTTACCTCCATTCACCGAGCCATATCAGTTTACCCTAAAATATAATTCAAAGTACCATAGATATTCGGAACAAATTATGATTTCCTTAAATGGTACATAGAAAATAAACCAATAAAACTCATTTTAACAAGAGTCAAGAAATGGAGGAAAAGACATTAAAAGGCACATATAATTATAATTTGGCCACGTTAAATTTAAAGCTCTTTATGTCAAGTAAATATGTTTTAATCACTTTAACAACCACGGTCTCTATACCACTAGCGCAGCGCGTCGAAATTATATTTTACCAGACATACTTTTTTAACGTAAACCTCGTTCATAATCAACGAATAATTTTTGAAAATAAACTTAAAACCTCCGGTTCTATCAGTAATGCCGCATTCTTACGCTGATTGCAATAAAAAAAACCGACCGTTACAGCACGTAACTCGAACAAATAAACGCGCTGTTATTTTAATGGTTTTGATTAACCATAAAACATCTCCGACGTTGCATAAAAATGATTGAAATTCTCGATTTTATACTGCGAGAGATGGCCGTACGAGGCGTGACAGTGTACGACGGTATTCGGCGATGAATTATTGAGGGAAAACGGAGAACGCCGCCGGGAAAAGTCACTCAACTTACCTTCAGTTGTGACATCCAGTGCAGATCGATACGTCTCCCGAGATGAATCAGTTAGGAACGTGGAGCCAGTCGGTAGCTACGAGCGGTGTGTATCTTTTTTTTCGTTTTGAAGGGAATAACAGAAATATTTCTTTAAATAATTACATCTCAAAATTAGATATGTTTAGTACAAATCTTAATTTACAAATTAATTTATTACTACTGTTCTGTTGTACTTCCATTAATACACAAGCAAGGGGAGTACGGGATTAATACATCAGTAGCATCATGTAGTTCCCAAATTAAAATAGAATTATATTACTGAAGCTAAAGTTAAGAATAATACTTAAACACTATACAAGTTCGTGTGGTTTGGTTCGCTTCAGTTTTCTGATTTTCTGCGTCCTGTCTAGTAGCTGTATTGTTCCTGCTTTAACATGAAATATTGGTTAACTCCGTAAATCCATTGATTTCGAGGTCATCGTGCAGCTCTTCGTTGTACATACGGAGCTATAAACATTGGTAATTAATCGTAGAACTTTGTTATGGGTACGTTGGACTACCAGTTGGTTTGATGTTTTAGGACAACCCTATAAGTCCAAATTGGCTTAATGATTCACTGATATAATGTCTTTGATTTTATGTTAGTTTCAGAGTCTTCCGACTAACCAATACAATTGGTTCTAATTTAACCTCTCATTGAGATGGATGCCGAGGTCTTTAGCTGATGCTGCTTGAAGAATCGGGCATCAGACAAGAAATATGCGCAGGTCTGGAGCTATTAAGCTGTATTTTCCAGTCTTTAGTCCATTTGTAGATTTTGTTGACTGCTACTTGTGCTTTTTCTAAAGCCTTATGTAGGTATATCTTAACCAAGCCATGCCAAGCATTGTTTTTTTGTTGGGATATCAGCAGTGTAAAACATATACAAGAGTGGTCCCAAGATACTACCCTAAGAAACTCCAGCCGAAATAGGTTTAAGTATTAAGGGGCTTGTGAGGTATCCAGGAATATTGCTGGGCAGTATTTCTTTTCTGCTAATACTTTTTCAACAACCGCTCTTACACTGTGGCCCATGGTTGATTGTTGAGTGGTGATTTCGAAATCCAAACAGCAAATCTGGTAATAATGCATTTTCACTGCAGTTTCTCAAATAATGTTGATATCTTGGGTACCAGGGAAATAAACCTGTAAGCTACAAATTGTCTGCGGGTTTGTCGGTTTTTTACGCATAATTATTTCACCTACCTTGAAACATTCCAGAACATGCTTAAGTGTCAAGCAGGTCTAGCAATATGAAAAAAACATTTTACACATTTTTAAACATTTTTTTTAAGAACAATTGCCTTAAGAGGATTTTATTAAGTTATTTTCGGAGATATGGCTGTTTTAGAAACGCGGCATCTAAGAACGGAACTCTAAACACATTTTTCTTGAGACTAGTTTTTTCGAAACGGTTGACATAATATCCAAGGTTCTACTGAACCGATTTGCCTGAAATTTCGTGAGCACTTTCTCTATAGCTTTTTCTGTACTTTATCAAAATAATGTTAGATAACAAATATTTACTACTACTAAAATAAAATCAGAAATGTTTTAATAAAATCACCCGTAATTCGCGAATAAAGTAGTTTCGGGAAAAACCCATACTCTAAAATATTCTTAATTTATTAATTATTTACTATAGCAATCTAGTAAATTAACCCTTATAAGCTATTTGTTTTATCCTAGTTTCCTACGGTTTTAAAACTACAAAAAAGAACTCAATATCTATGTTAATACGTCACTGTTTTTAATTTGCACTGAGTTTTACTTTTAACTGCATTGAACTAGACCAAATAGTTTTATCTTTAATCTTCTGAGTAAGCCTTCATCATCTAGGAGAACATTGATGAACTTGATGAATTGAACATTGATAAGAACTTCAACATTGATGTATTGATGGACCCTTGTCTCTACGTATAGTCCTTAATAACTTTATCAACAGTTTCTACCTTCTAGTGCTTATGCAGATTGTCGTTGTACATTTGTACCATCAATGTCATAGAAAAATAACTAGAAGAAGGTAAAAGCTCTAGATTTCGATAAAACTTACCATGAGAATTTAAAGTATAAGATTAAAATGCCTCTGACCAATATTCAAAATTATTATGTCAATATAACTGACCGATACTTCAGAATCAAACAAGAAGATGCTTTTTCTGACTTGAATACAAGCGGGTGTGCAACAGGGAAGTGTATTGGAACCTAGTGTACACTCGGGACCCAAGTACACTCGAAAAATATTGCTACTATGTTTGTAGATGAAACTGAAATCTTAGTCATTGGAGGTAACAACACTGAATCAACCGAGAAATTACAAACAGCATGCCGAAATACCACGATAAACAGAGAAGTGGCAGTTTTTTTCTGTTTTCTGTATGTTGATTCCACGATATTTATTTTAATTATACCACTATCACTCATGTTTTATCTCTGTGACACAATCTAATGTTAACTATTATATAACAAATTGTTAAAATGCAATGTTTTGTATGAATTTCAATAAAATCTCACTCAATAACTTCGATAAATATATATCGATTACTTGAAAACCATTCATATTCAAATTAGTACTATCAATGTCATATGGAAAATTTGGTTTATCACAATTCTTTTCATCAACTTAAGCTACTGCTTAACCTAAACGACCCACCACTAAGTTCGGAATTAAACCTGTATTTGTAATTGTACTTGGTATAAAAATTAATAAATTATTAATTTCTTATATTCAAATCGTTCAAACTACTTTTAACCAAGGTTGTACATCATTTTATAGAACTCTCATGATCTATTATTTCACAAACTCTGGAGATTTTTATTTTCCGGCGATATAAATTATCCCCATTCCCCTATCGAAGGAGGTAATTTAATTAATAATTAATAACGTAAATTGAAACGAATTTAACGCGAAAGAGTGATTAACGACCACCATCCTAACCATCTGACACAAACAAATACGAACTGCTTAATTTTATTTATTAGACGAAAATAAACGAGGAACAATGAAAAATGAAATATTAGAGGAGAGATCAATGTTTGATATTTTTATGTTCAATATAAAATATAAAATAATGTTGAGTAACTTCTAGTTTAGTTAATAGATATATTATTAAATATATATTGTATATTTCAATATATTCACGTATTATTAGCATATTTCCTTTGCATTTGGTTTTTTGCACTCCATCTGTAAGCTTTCAATGTGCCTTATAAAGATATAGTAGGATGTGTATACTTTGCAGACTCCAAAAATGTACAGTATCGTTTGCAACAGTGTCAATACTTATCCATTCTTTATATATCATTATTAGATATACATACTTCCATATCAGGTTTTTTAATAACTATAAACAATGAATATAAAACTAATATTGATACATACAAATTTAATAGCCTACCAAACAATATTACATAGGTATCATAATTAATTACACTTTATATTCTCCGCCATTCTGATGCTCCGATTTTAGAAAATTAATGCATTCTGGTAATTTTTTTTTTGATATTTAACAGGTCAGTTGAAAAGTCCCCAGCCTGCCATAGTAAAACACATTTTTTTGTCTAAATTAGTTTTTTTATTCAACATAATTCCCTTCAAGGGTGACACACGGAATATAGCGACCGTCCAACTTTTTGATACCATTTTTGTAGTACAATTTGTCCTTTGTTTCAAAATAGCAGCAGCGAGCATTCTTTTGAGATCTTAAACAGTAAATAGTCGCTGGGGGCCATATCTGGAGAATATGGTGCATGAGGAATCAATTAGAAGCCCAATTCATGGATTTTTGCTATCGTTTTTACTGACTTGTGACACGGTGCATTGTCTTGGTGAAGCAGCACTTTCCTTTTCTTCAAATGCGGCCGTTTATTGGCGATTTCGTCATTCAAAGGCTCCAATAACGCTATGTAATAATGTTGATGGTTGTTCCTTTTCCAAGGTAGTCAATGACAAAATACAGACACCATAACCCTGCCAGTTGACTGCTGCGTTTTCACACGCTTTGCAGTGGGTTCATCGTGTGAATGATGGAATGATGGAACTATGTTTCATCCATTGTCGCATATCGACGCAAAAACTCGGGTTTATTACGCTTGATCATCTTCAAACACTGCTCCGAATCATCAACACGTCGTTGTTTTTGGTCAAAAGTGAGCTCGCGCCGCACCCACTTTGTACAGAGTTTTCCCATACTCAAATATTCCTGTATGATATGATGTACACGTTCAGTTAATATCTTTAGAGTGTCTGCTCTTTCATTCAATTTCAATTTACGGTCATTCAAAATCATTTTGTGGATTTTTTAAATGTTTTCGTCGGTAACAACCTCTTTTAGCGTCCACTGCGTTCACCGCTTTCGGTGCTCATTTCATCACTAGACTTAGTATACCAATCCTTGATGGTTGATTTTCCAGGTACAGTTTGGAAACTCGGCATCAAACCAAGTTTTTGCTTTAACCGTATTTTTTCCCTTCAAAAAGCAATATTTTGTCTACAGGCGAAATTCCTTTTTATCCATTTTTTTTCACAATAACAAAATTTGCTTCACTCAAAATGCTATAATTCATAAACTAATGATCCGACAGCTATCAAATTTATACACGCATCTTTCGAGGGTTAGGGCTAACTAAAAAACATGTGGATTTAATTCTAATAGCGCCATCTATGTGTCAGGTCGGGGACTTTTCAATTGACCTGTTATATGCTATAGTTGGTACTTAAAAGCAAACTGAATGGCTTTCGCACTGAACGACTTCAGAAATAACATTATACACAAATATCTGATTATTTTAGAAACCACCTTGTAAGTGTACTCTTCCTGTGTACTTGTAATGAGAACCTCCTCATTTTTCGATGTCTGTTAATAAACCATAAATATGCCGGTTTTTAATATTAAAACATCCAAGTTCGAAAAAAAGTGATAATTTAATTATTAATATTAGTTTTAGTTTTGATTCAATAATGACGAAATACTATTCATATACTAACCGTTTTTGTCCTTTCAGATTACCCAAAAACGTCAACGATGGCTGTAACTATTTTCCCCAACATGAAACTTGATTGGTAAGCTAAACCACACTCTATATTTATCCATACAAGTTTCAACGAAACATAATTAAATCTAAAAAAACGAATAAACAGGTTGATGCCGCTCATCCTCTTCGAAAACGGGCAGACCGACGTGGAAACGTCGGTTCTTGTTTATAATAAACTTTCGCCGTGTTGTTCGCTACCTGTAAACTGTGCGGGTCGAGCTCATTCACCCTGTTTATTTTCCGAACTTATCTTACGAGATATTCGCAGCATGCCCCATTTTTTTAATATACCTTGTCACATTCTAAACACCTCACGGTTACTTAATTACTTCCGTAGAACATGTAGAATGGTTTCGATTTATTGGAGTTAAGAGTGTTTCGGTTGGACCGCGGGAATGGTATTTGGAGATCCTCTTGTTTTATTATTATTTATTAACGAAAACTTAATTTTTTAATGTAAATAAATTTTGGTAATATTTGTTTTTATATGAGATTAGACTACGACCATTAGGTTAAATTCACTTATATTTTCAATTAATTACATCATAATAAGACAGATAATTCACTTAATTTTCTTGAGTAGTGCAAAGCAGGGTCTGTTGAGTCTAGAGCGGAGTCCAATGTGCAACCTGTAGATCACTCACACACTGTGTGACATATATTAGCGGGTGGTATTAAATGAAGTGAATGGTGAGGGAACAAAGCCACTATTGTTTTAGTCGCCGGCCTTCATGTTGGTACCAAAAGTAAAACGCATTGCTTCATTGAATTCTGGTTTAAAAATTACAAATATCATCGTATTGTCATCAATTAAGTGTATTATGATTGCTGGCAATGGTTTAAGCTAAAAAAACTATTTGCAATGGATTTTTAATTATTTAACCAGCAAGAACGTAGAGAAATTTAAGAAAAAATGGGAAAAGAAAGCAATTTTTAAAATTTTCTCAGTATCTGATGAAGCAAGTCGCTCTTGTAAGAAAGCTAATAACACATGCACTGAAAAATCCCGGGCCTAACACATAGGTTACACTAGTTTCATTGCATTCACCGCTTTTTCAGTTAGTACTAATCTTGAAAAGAAAGCTGTTAGAATTTCATAATATTCGGCTCGTAAATTTATGAGTTATTTTACTAATAGTGACACTACTTTGTTATTTTCAAAACAATGGAACAAGAAAAATTCGTGTTTTAATTTGACACTGCGTCTTGATGTGAAAAAATACCGTTTAAGCGAAGCAATGACTTGAATAGTGTAATAAGTACTCCGCTCTATCAGAAACAGCAATAAAACGTTCGTTTGCTGACTTGCCACGGATGATGCAGAAGGCAGTTGGCGTCCAAATGCGGTGGTAATACCAGAAAACATAAAGAAAATCCGCAAAATAATTTTGAATGATTAATAAGTGAGGTTGCATGAGTTAACTAACATTGTAAAGATATCAAAAGAACGTGTTGGTTTTATATTACATGAGCATTTAAGTATGAAAAAGCTCTGTTCAAAGTGGGTGCAGTGTTTGCTCACTCTTGACCAAAAACAAGAATGTGTTGATGATTCTGAGCATGTTCTGAGTTTGATCATGTTTAAACGTAACAAAATTGAATTCTTGCGTCGATATGTGATAATGAATGAAACATGGATCCATCACCTCACTACAGAATCAAAACGATCGTCATCTGAGTGGACAGCAACTAGTGACAGGCCTATTTTGAGTCAAAAGATAAATCGTTCTACAAAAGTGGTATTGAAATGTTAGAGCGGCGCTGAAATGATTGTGTGGCTCCTGATGGAGATTACGATAATAAATGAAGCCAATTTTGAACAAAAAAATAACGCTATAAAAAATAAGGTTTTCTTAAGAAAATTCAGCATCCTTCAAACACTGAAAAGAAGGATTATTTTTGTGTTGTGTGCGCTGAATTCTCTTCACGCAGTCCCCCTAGAAGAATGGGTACAATGCGCTTTAGTTGTTTAGTTGTTTAATAACTTAATTTTAGTTGCAGATAATGAACTCAAATTAAATACGCTTCTGGTATGAATCTTGTTTATTTGTTTGCATGAATTCTGACAATGAGTAAATTAACCAAGTTTCTTTTTTCACAAATCACATATCGGTCCAAATAATTAAGTTTTCAAAATACAATTCAATCATTTATTTTTCTGGCAACTGTTCAACTTGAAGGAAGCCCAAAGGGCTTTCGTTAACGTATCTGTTTAAAAAGGATATTTGGGTCCACTTTACATTTCTAGTATCTAACAGGCCTATTACATCGTTTTGTATATTTTTCCCAATATAGGCATCAGTGCCTTTTTGTTTGTCTTTTAGGTACATATTCTTCCTACTGAGATATTCCAAAAAAACTATCAATATGTTCATGCAATTATAGTTTATATTTTGAAACTGTATCCGTTTTTTAAACAATCAGATCTATATTTTTAAATTTTTAGTTTTGCCAACTATAGATTTTAGTTATTTGAATATTGATCTATTTTTCCACATGTCATTGTACATCTCCAACTGTATTCAACTAATGAGACTACTGTGAGATTTTGAGCAAGCTACGTGATTTAGTTTATTTTTGACAGCCATTGATAGCCGATAATCTTTCGAATTTTAACAAAAAAGGGAAAAAGTGAGAAATTAGACGATCGAAGAATGAAAGTACGTGAGATGGATAAGTCGCAATTAGTCAAAAGTTTTCTCAATTAAGTGATCATATCACAACCAAGCAAAAAATGTTATTCAGATCTTTTGGACAGGTTTTATATTCATTTGGGGCTATTTTCTCTGTCCAAACATGAAGAAATAGCTCAGTGGTAAAAGATTTGGGTCGATAAAAAAGAAAGAAAAATCGATCGTCGATAAGAAAAGATAAAGAAACCTTTCTTCGAAGACTGTTTCAAGAAATCACTGAAGGAAATTGGTAAATAGCCGGATTAGATGCATTGAGCTAAAAACAGATTATGTCGACAAATGAAACACTTTTTGCCGACAAAAATTGATTTTGCTCAGAAAGGAACTGATTTATCAAACTGTCCTAGTATTCTGACAAAAACTTACTAAAAGTGTTACAGCATATTCAAAATTTTAGCTGTAAAATTAGATCCTACAAAACTGAATATCATTCTTAAATAAGTTATGCACAACAAGCCTCAATAAAAGAATAAACATAGTAGTATAGCCCCTTAAAGAAGGTAATTTTATGAAAAATTAAATTTAATGAGAAAATTTCTTGTAGATACACGAAATCAGCTAAAATAGATCAACCAAATACCAGGCCCAAATTCAATCGAAATACCAACGGGGATATTAGCCCTATTGTGCTGGTTTAGCGTTGCACACAGTACTTTTCTCCATAGGGATAGATTGGCAAATTGTTATCGTATTTATTTAACAAACATAGCATTATATGTAACTAACGTTCAGGCGTTCACCATTAATACATTTGAAGAAACCTTTTAGAGTACAAGTATGTGTTTATCGAATAGCTTTAGCTAGATAAGTTAATACTATTTAAATAGATTTGTAAATAAAGTCAGTAGGTATATAAATAGGTGGATGAAATTAGGTTGGCAATAATATCGATTACCATTTATATTTGTTTGGTTTTTCTATGAAATATGAACGAAGACCTTTCAGAAATTGTTTTTTTTAATTCCTGGGTAAAACAGAGACGATTCTTGGTAAAAGTTTAGTATTATTTCAATACCGTTTTCAAAGATAACAAATATAGAAATAGTTTAATGATCTTGTGAGATTACACTTTATCAATCAAGAATATATTTTTCTATAAGTTTTAAGACATTATTATTCTTATTTAATGTTATTTGTAGAAGAAGAAGTCATAATATATAGCCAACTTTATTTTATTCACAATGTATTATAATTTATATTATGTAGAAATTGAGGACTTAACTATTTTATGCATTTTTATCCAACAAATTTTATATTTCAAAAATATTATGTATCTATATTTTATTTTATTTATGGATAATATATTATATGCCTTATTGAAAATAACTAAGATCTATCGAAAAAATATATAAAAGACTGTACATTCTATTGTAATAGCTATAAAACATTTTGTTTAATATGTACGCATTTTTGATTTTATCAACTTTAATATATACCCCTTTGCTATTGCTGGATAGCTTCATATACATTTTTCCTTGTTCGCAAATATCTTGGAGATATACGAATCTTTTCACGGCTTCCAGAGCCTGAAATATTTTAAAGTAGTAATATCAGCCATAGGGAAAAAATAAAATTCGTGGTATCAGGTCAGGCGAATAAAGCGGACTTTTATCAATATCTCGCTTAAATTAATTAGAACTTCAAAGTGGTAAAACTGATTGATAGTTTATTCATCAAAAACATACCCGGAAAAACCCACGGCAGCAAAAGTATCATTCTGAATAGATTTTGAAACATCCGTATACGTATTAGGCTATAGTGGTTAAGAGTAATCGAAATAATCGATTATTTATAGTATAAAGGGTTACATAACAAGCCCATACATCGGATACAACTTATTGTCATAAAATTGTTTAAAATACAAAATCTTATAGAGTATATTACATCAGATATAATACTGTATTAAGGAATTTATCATATATATTAAGGTTAAAAACTATTAAGGATATTATTTAATAATTATGATTCTAATGAACTTCTACGATTTTGGTGAATCTCGTTATGTTATATAATTTAGATAATATGTTGTTTATATATTTTTTTAAATTATTAAATACTGTTTATTTTATTATATAATATAATCTAAACAGCTAAAAATCTATAATATTAAAATCTTATTATGTTATCTTCTTATATTCTTCAAACTACCACTCATCGATTTGTTTGGTTAGCAAATTCATGTTTGATAATCAACAAGAACCATTTTTTTGGAAATATATGTGCTAAAATTATATTAAAGCTGTTTGGAGGTTAGACTTACTATTCAGCTTCTTGGGATTTTCAGGATTTATAACTTAATATTAATAAATTCAAAAAAGAACATTTATTTCTAAGCCCTGAAATGACAATATTAAAAGGGTGAATAAAACAGTATATATAAAAATATATAAACATACGTGTACCCGAGAAAATTAAATAAAACAAACTACAATCTAAATTGCAAAATTGTGAATCTACAAATCATAAAAACAAGTTAACAAAATATGACAAAAGTACATGAATGCTAATCTAAGACTCTAAAAAATGAATCATATGAATATTTAACCAAATATTTTGTTACATTATTTAACAAAGCTAAAGACTGGATATATAAAATAGCTGATATTATTGATTTAGCTATTTCATTTAGAAGTTTCACGGTCATTATGCAGCAAATTTTATGTTTAAAGGGTATTCGATTGGAAAGAATATTTTTCACATACAATTAGAAATTTATATATTCATTAATATGCGATATCTTGCAGATATATTACGCATACAACATTATCAAATATTTGTATTATATTATAGGAAATTTTAATAATTCTAATTAATCCCCTATGCAGGGGTGTAAAGTGGAAATCGATAGTAGAAAATATTAACGTGGAAAGATTAATTTAATGTTATTTTAAATTGACTATCGTGTTTTGTAATTATTAGTTAACTGTTTTTATGTTCTGAGGTTTATTGTTTATATTTTCAGATAATATTTGCAGAATGTATGGAATGGGGGACGAAAAATTATACATAGTATATAATAACATGATATATTTTTGAGAACAGAAATAAAACAAAATAATATCAATATATTTAATATTCCTTACTCAAGCATCTTTAAAACATTAGTCCTAGATTAAAATGATATGTCTAAAATATATTTTAAAAAACAAAGTGTTTATTGTTTATTCAATATGTATGCAATTAAAATGGATTATAAGGGTTGTTTTTTTTAACAAAATTCATACATATTAATTTTGAGCCCATTTTTTTATTGAAATGGAAATATTATGGCAATTATATTTTAAAAATAATTGTCGGCATTTCCACCACGACTAACTCTAGAATAACCCATAATCTTTTCACCACATATGTAAAATTAAATGTAAAGATTATTGTATGGCTGGATTTTTTGAAAATTGTCTTCACTCCAAATGTGTAAACTCTACCTTTTTACATAAGTGGCTAATCACAAATGACACAAAAGTACACCAAATATTTTATAAACTTCGCGAACAGAACTGTGTTTCTGGAGCCAAATTATAAATCGATTTGATTTTCGTGTTTGTTCAGATGACAGCTAACTCTATTAAATATTCATTCACTTACGTGATCGCCATGCATTCGATTTCATCGGTTCATATTACTTCACAACCTAGTGATCATTCCAGCTACACAAATTGAATTTGCAGCAGATCTTACTGATTCGCCACATTAATTTTTTGTC